>NC_141691.1:688536908-689736908 GCF_964263255.1 Lissotriton vulgaris
GTATCTCCACGCTGATGGCCACAGTACACTACCAGGATCGCCCACAATTATTTTGTGATCATTTGTTTTTTCCATGCATGATTTCACCGGTTCCTGAACGAACTATACACCTTGTCTCTTTCGAGTAGTTTCCTCACATTTACTATGACTTTATATGGTTCTTTTGCGTTCCTTCACATTTACCTTTTCTAAGTCCGTTTTTGTATACACCCTTTGTGCTTTCACGTTCCTGTTCAGCTACAATCTACAGCGTGTTTCATCTCTTTTCCTTTTAGAAATATATCCCCTGAAGAAGTGCTATTCTAGCACGAAATGCATCGGGGTTTCCATTTTACCCTATTTTGAATATATGCCATGAATTGCTATGGATTTCTTATCAGAAGTTTAATTATATGAAGAAATATGTGCCAATGAAAATCGTTTTTTGGATTCACAGAAAACCACCTTGATGAATAAAATATTCATGAAGCTTTGAACATCACGTTTTTTACTTGTAGTCAACCTACAGCCCACGCACTTCGTAGTGCATCCAGAGTGCTTAGGGTAGTTCTTATCTGCTGTAAGACTTCTTATTTTCTCATTTTAAACATGACATTTTATCTGCATTCTTTTTGTATGTATTTTATCGTTGTATTTTATCGCCCTTTGATGAACTGTATCTTGTGTCTTTTCGTGATTTTAAACTCGAATAAAAGTGATTGACTGACTGACTGTATAGTGGAGTAGCGTACAGTGGAGTGGCATATAATGGAGTGGTGTAGACTGGAGTGGTGTACAGTGGCATGAGCTAGAGTGTAATAGCATATTGTGGAGTACAGAGCTGCCTCAAATTTTCCAGATATCCAATCAATGCAGGGTCATATATGGAGGCCTTGCGCTTCTTTGTAAATATAATATAGTCAGGGGAAACGCAATAAACCCTTGTAGGCTTGGGCACTAGATATTTAAAGTCAAAGTATGCTACAAGGGACTTGTTTAAGAAACAGTAAATCTTAGTTGTGAGTCGTACACATGTAACACACTCAAGTGTATCCACAGGATATTACAATGTATAATTGGCTGGAGTAAATCAAAGGAAGGGAAATAGAACACACGGAGAAAGTAAATTATATTCTGAATTTTTTTTGTAGTTAGTGAATAAACAACAAAATTACATCTGGGGAGACAATATAGAGAAATTGAATTCAAGCAACAGTCATGAACAGTGGTATAAATAACAGTAACTCTTCAGTTCACAACTAAAACATCAACTCCTGGTAAATATGACAGACAACCAAAAGATAATTAATAGAAAATGGTCGTATGTTGGTGACAATGCAACGTTTCTGGAGATGATGGAGGTGTCGACGTTTCGGTCTAGTATGCAGTCGTCATGAAGACCATCATCAGGACAGAAAATTTCATTGCTGAAAAAAAACTCCCTACATGAAACAATAAATCCAAATTACTAACAAAACATGTTAAAAATGACTAAACTTGTACATAATCAATATTCAGTTTATTAAAAACTCCATGTGTCCAGCAAAAACTTAATGTCTAAATAATAACAAGCATATTACCCCTTCCTGGTAATGCTTAGAAGAAACATTCAATAGACAGTTAATTATAAATTGAATCAATGATTTTTCATTGGGTATCACAAGGTCCATTATAAAGATACTCAATAAAATAGCAAAAAACAATGATACATTATTTTATATTGAAAGTGTTGTTGCCATACACTAAAATATTTACATTTGTGCAGCAATCAAAATAAAACACAGAAAAGAGTTCTAATCCTACTGGATTTAGATACAATCATGTAGTCATATCAAACAATTAGTGAAACAACATGTTTGTCACCTGAAATTTCACACAGGTATATTTTCAGATTTCGGTGAACGGCAAGAGATGTGGGGCAAAGAATCCACTGGGTACAAATCTAAAGGGATATAGAACTCCTATTAGTATGATATGTCGAAATAAAGGAAAGGCAGCCGAATGAATCGGGCGCAATTGGAAGCCTACCTTTAATCTGATATATAGAGGCCCCTTCTGATGAATGATTTTCGGACAGCAACTCGCTGAACATGCAGCGTAACTTTGAGATTCTATAAAAAATAGACATAGCGTTTTAGAGTGCTAATCTTTATGTGATCTTTGTCTATTCTGCGGAGTGGCATAGCAAACACTCTGATTTTGCTCGCAAGAGTCATGACAAAAATATACGGCATCTGTAAAGCACGATTCTATAGTCATATCCTGCTGCTGGTGGCTCTAAAATGACAAATGAGCACAACAGGTAGATTAAGACGGTGCTTTTACAAATCTAAAATGTATTGATTCTATGACATGCCCCGACTAGTGTACTGTTTTTTTTAAAAAAAAATTATTGAGCTGGTTCGAGAAATACAAAGGAAATTATAAACCTATACAAACGTGTGATATAATATTATACATAGGAAAAAGAAAAGAAATTCCAGAGTTCGAAATGGCAGAACATTCATCAAAAAAGATTTTAAGTAATAACGTCAGCATATAGTGAATTCCGATTTCAATCCATTGTGACAATAACATGATATACCTTTAGGAATCACATTTAGATAAGCATGTTCTCTAAGGTAAAGTGGAGAATTTAAAGAAAAAACATCCTTTAAATAGACAATATAGACAACATATTAATCTGAGCAAATATTTAGTCCCTTTGCAGCTCATACCAGTTGGCTATTGGTGACCAGATTTGTTCCCCGTATAGCCGAGATTTCTTCCCTCTGGTTCTATAGATTGCTACTTCTTGCTTATATATTGCTAGTAGTCTATTAAGCCATCCCTGGAAAGTTGGAGCTTCAGAATCCTTCCATCTTGCTGCAAGAATAATTCTAGAAACAGCCGTGCCAATGTAAACAGCAGGAATTTCTAGGTTACTAAGGCCTAGAAAATCATCGTACCCTAACAAAAACAGAGTTGTTGATATTCTTATTTCGTGTCCGAAGATTTCGGCCCAGTACTTCGTGATGCTTTTATTTATTTGTTCTAATTTAGGGCATTCAGAGAACATGTGTATAAGGTTTGCAGGTCCTAGTGAACATCTAGGGCATGTATCATGTGCTATCTTGCCCCAAATGAACAGTATGGAAGGTGTGTAGTATAAGTTAAATGTAGTTTTGTAGATTTGGGCCTTTAGGTTAGTAGCAAGTGAGGCTTTCCAAGATAATTGTAAAGTCATGTCTATGTCTACATTTGGGTTGTTCAATTTATTAGCCCAGCTTGTTTCTATATATTCAAGGTCATCGGGGTGGTTTCTCATGGAAATATCATATATATTGCTTATTCTGGTTGATTGTTTTCCTATCAGATCTAGGATTGGTATGGGTTTTAGGTCTATATTTGATATACTTTGTCTAAGGGTTGTGTAAATTTGAATACATTTTAGATAGTCTGTAAAATGGATGTGATATTTGACATAGAGCTCCTCAAATGTTGTTTTGCCATCTCTATCTAGGAAGTTGCCAATAGTTATTATGCCTAAGTTCTTCCAGCGTCTGGTTATAATATCGTTAAGATAGTGTGGCATTACTGCACTATTCCATAAAGGTGTATATTTGGTGTATTTTGAAATTGTCAATGTTTTAATGGTTCTATTCCAGGTTTTAAAGGCATCTGTAATGGTTTTAAATTTGATCTTTTTAAAATAAGATGGTTCTACTTGTCTCAGTAGCAGGCCTCTGGCTTTACTGCCCAGAGTTAATTCATAGATTGATGGTATGGCCTAGATCGTTATAATTATTAGGACAGGGTGTGAGCAAGAATGTCATTTGTTGTAAGATGGTTGCCCATAGGTAGTATGTTAAGTTTGGGATTGCTAAACCACCTCTAGATGGTGGTAATGTCAGCTTAGGTAGGGCTCTCCTTATCTTCCCATAATTCCAAATAAACAAGGATATTGCTCGGTCAAGTGTTTTCATTGTGTCATTGCTAGCTAAAAGGGGAATAGCTCGGAACAGATATAGAATCTTTGGAAATATCGTCATTTTAACATAGTTTCCTCTACCAATTATGGAAAGATGAAGATTATTTACTCTGAGTAAGTCTGCTTTTATTTTTTTAATTAGAGGGTCATAATTTAGTTGATTAATTTCACTAATTTTTTGCGAGATGTTCACTCCTAGATATTTTGCGTTGTTAACTCTGTATTGACTTATAAAAGGTGTATTCTTAGTACATATAACCATTGTTTTATCTTGATTTAGAGAGTAGCCTGAATATAATCCAAAAGATCGGGTGGTTTCTTCAATTTCAATTATGGCCTCTGTGGGTTTAGTTGTTACAACCGCCACGTCGTCGGCGTAGGCGAGAACTTTAGTGCTGGAAATGCCTACTTCAATGGGTATGATCACCGGTGATGTTATTAATTTAAGAATTAGTGGATTAATATATAGTGCGAATAATAATGGAGAGCACGGGCAACCTTGTCGCGTACCTCTCTGAATGTTTATATTTTCCGATTCGCATCCACCAATCATTACTCTTGCCTTAGGGTCCACATAGAGGGCTTTTATAGATTTTATAAAAACCGGGCCGATGTTGTTAATGGCTAGTATTTCCCAAAGAAACTGCCAAGAGACCCGGTCAAAGGCATTCTCGGCATCTAATAAGATCATCGACATCTGGCCCTCCTCTTCTCCCATGATGTCGAAGAGGGAGATAACTCTGCGTGTATGATCTGTGGTGCTCTTGCCTGGTATAAAACCGTGTTGCCAGGGAGAGACCAGATGTTCGATGATCTTACTCAGACGGTTGGCAAAAATCTTGGCATATGTTTTGGAATCTGAATTGATCAATGAAATTGGCCGATATGATGTTGTTCATTCTGGTGGTTTATCGTTTTTTCCAAAAATGGCTATATTAGTTTGCTTCCAAGATTCGGGGGGTTTACCATGCCATTGTATCCCTAGAAAAAGATCATGTAAAAACGTGATAATTAAATTGCCCAATATTTTATAGAAATCTAGGGGAATTTTGTCTGGTCCCCCTGCTTTTCCTGCGGCTAATTCTGCTAAAGCTAACTCTACTTCTGTTCTGGAAATTTCTTTATCAAGCTCTTTCTTTGTATCTTTGTCTATGGTTTTCGCCATATTTGTCTCTCTAAGCCAGTTATCTAAAAACTCTTTGGTATCAACTGTCGATCGCTTTTCTTCATTCTGTCAAGAGACTCAGAACAGTCACTGACAGACAGCTATGGTGGGCAAGATGGCGGCGGCAGGCTAGACGCCGGTAGCAGCCTCTGAACAACTCAGCGGAACATGCTGCTAAGAAATAACCTAGATAACTACTTGGAATGAAAATGAGAAATGCTACGTTATGATTGCTATAACGGAAAGAATTAAATTGAAGAAATGCTAAACTCGGATCAAATGGTGCAGCCTGCCGATTCCGTAACTGTACCTTCCAAATGCGTGATCCCGAGGGCGCCGCTCTCACTACTTGCTTCAGTCATCGGATACACAGTGCTACGGTTGCTGGCCGGTAACTGCCCCTCTTTAGGCGTCCAACCTCTCCTTTGGCGGCTGCACCTGGGAAGTAGTCCGGAACACGCAGCACAAGCGGAACACGCCGGCATTCAGGACACAATGGCCCCAAAGAACGCGGCTGCTGCTGCCTCTGCAGCGGCCAAAACAAGAGCAGCGCGGCAAGCCCTCCGCGACCAAGAAGCCAGCAACAGGCGCGGTGCTACCCGCGGGGAACTTCCTGAAACTCCTGCCGGGGGATCAGCTGAGAAAACGCCGGCTCGGAGAGGTGCTATTTTCAGCAAAACCCCCGCCGTACTACCTTCTGACTCAGCTCCCGTCCCGGCTGCTCCCACAGTGATTACGATGATGCAGCGAGCCGCTGCAACCCAGAGACCTCAAAACAAGCCGGCACAGCGAGTTAACTCTAAGGTACACCTTGCCACTGCTACTGAAGTAGCTGCCACACCAGTAGCTGGGATTAACGCTGGGAAAACGGGCGAGTCGGCGCCCACCATAGAACAGTTGGAGGTATCTCAAGACCTAAACACACCTGATCACAACGAAAGGCAAGAGGCTGCTCTTACTTCAGAGGGATCTGATGCCACGGTTACCGCGGTAAGCCAAACGTTTCACTCTGCTCCTGCTTCTGCTTCTCATGTCAGTAGGGATACTTCCCAAGGGGGGATTAGCGATATTGCCTCTATCATCAGGGAAACTCCAGACCCCCCAGAGACGCAGGCACAGGCACAAATTCTAGATGCTACCACTGGAATTGTTGGGTCGGCTAGTGCCCCTACTTGCAGTGACACCAATAATGACAGTAACTATACACCTGAGCCGAATAAGAATATGCCGATAAATACTACCCCCTTAAATATGGGATTAAATACTGATTTAAATACTGATTCAAACTCAGTGTTACAACAGCGCATCAATAAGATACAATTAATGGCTGAGGCTAAAGAGATTACAGACTCAAGCAGGAACGAAGAGGCAATAACAGCTAATAGTGCGATAAATGACCACCTTATTGATCCTATTGAGGCTATGGAAGCGGATAAAGACATTACAGATTTTTATTCCTTCTCTGGGGATATTAGCTGGTCAGGTAATACTGAGGATGAGATCGATGAAGCAAAGAATGACTCTGACTCCAATATAAGCACAGAATCAGATCCTAACCCCCCAAAAGAACCACAAGATAGAAGGAGGACGATACTTAAAAAGAAAAGGGGAGGACATCATGGAGCAAATGAATTGACATGGGACTACACCCCGACTGTCTTGGCCTTAAATCAGAATCAGAATCTTATTGCAACATCTCAAGCATCATCCTCAAACCAAGTCCCAAATAGTGAACAGACTGATCCTTCTGGGGCTACACTGACACAAGTTATGGAAACATCGCATCTCATCGGGAAGAGACATCAAAAGACAGCCGTAAGGCACGAGTAGCATTACAGAAAGTGCAAGGTGTAGTTCGTAAGCTCTCAAAAACTATGGGCGCCTTTACAGAAAGAATAAATGATATAGAAGACCGGATCGTGCTGAACGAAACAGAAGCTGCCACAACAAACGAGCGCGTGGAGGCATATGAAGCACAGTTCCAGGATATTAGATGGAAACTCGAAGATTATGAAAATAGACTTCGCAGAAATAATTTATGCGTTCTTGGCGTGCCAGAAAAAGCAGAAGGAGAAGATTGCCGATCCTTTATTATACAGCTGCTACGTGATACCCTTCCAGAACTTGCCACCTGGGATTGGAGCTATGAGACACAGCGAGCGCATTGAGTTCCCCTAACCTTAAAAACTACAGCAGTCGCAGGCAAATATCCACGAGCCATCCTAGTTTATTTTGGGAACTTTATGCTTCGACAAGCTATATCTGAAAAAGTCACGCAGCAAGGATTCTATTTCATATTTTGTACGCCCTGACTTTTGCCATTATACAGTCGAAAGGAGGTGGCGACTAAGACAGCTTATCAAGCCCTTTCAAGAAAAGAAAGCAGTGGTATACTTGAACAATCTGGCTAAATTAAAAGTGATTTATGGTGGACAAACAAAATTCTTTACATCTGAGATCAAGGCTAAAGAATACCTAGAGAGTTTAAAATAAATCTTTAAGCAGTATATTAGGTTATAATAGCCTATGTCATTGAGAATCACTGAGAATCACTAGACTTCCTTATTGACTTCCTTATTGACTATTAAGTAAATTCAGGGAGTCACAGATGAACTGGTGTACAATACTTCTTTTTTTACTAGCCTTTTTTTGATTTTCTCCTATTTTTTTTTTCATTTTTTATGTTATGATCCTCTTTTTTCCTTTTTTGGATTGCATGTTTCGCTGGTGTTGGGCAGACAATGCTATTCCATCACTATAGACTCTCATGGAGTCTTGCTGCCTTTTTGGGGGTGCTGGGGGGTTCAAGGGGGTGGGGACAGGAGAGGGTGTTGGGTGGGTGTGTGGGAAGAAAGGGGGGGGGGATGCATTGTAAAACGAGCAGATTGGGGAATACTAAAGGAATATTGAAAAACATCAAAACATTATATATGAGTCATGAATACCATCTAATACATAGAACAATAAAATGGGGAAGCTAAAACTAGGATGCTGGAACGTGGCAGGACTTAATGATAAAGGAAAGAGGGCTCAATTCAATCAATTAATGATTCAAAGCTCATGCGATATTATATGCATACAGGAAACCCATTTTCCTATAGGAGAGATAAATCAAATAAAAGTTCCGGGCTTTAACCTATTGGTTACAACTACACAAACCACCAAAACTAGGGGAGTCACAATTTTAGCGAGAACAAGACTGGGTACCCCAACACGCAAAAAAGCTGACCCTCATGGCAGATGGGCCATTGTCCAACTCAATATAGGCATTACTATCTGCTCTATTTATGGTCCTAACCTTGATGATCCTACATTATTCATAGAGCTAGAATTAGAATTAGCATCATGGGCAGGTACTTTAATCTTATGTGGCAACCTTAATTTAACAATGGGCCAACTACAATACAACCTAAATCAACACACCTATATAGGTCGAAAACCGAGAGTATTCAGGGCAGTACAAAATTTGATTTGTAGCTATAATCTTCGAGACATATGGTCTTTAAAGAACAGAAGAGATCCTGGATATACGTACTTCTCGGATCCACACAGAAAATATGTACGTATAGATTACATATTCACGACCATGGATATTGCTCTGAATGCTCTTATATTTAAAGCCCCCAAGACAATATCAGATCACAATGCACTCTATATAACATTTGAGGCCCCTAGATATAAGATGGTCTATCCGCAATGGACATTTGATCGCAAACTTCTTGTTAATCGAGAATACATAACACACATCACACAATGGTCCAAGGAATTCTTCGATATTAACCAATATAGTGCTTCTCGGATGAATGTATGGGATAGTTTTAAGGCGCATTAAGGGGCGAGACTGCTACTTTTGTAGCTAGTCGCAAAAAAAACGTGAAAAAATATATACACAACTAAGAAACAGGCTTATAAATCTAGAACATTTACATGCTAACCAGTTACATCATGGGATTCAGGCTGAGGACACTCTTAGAAAGATCTTAGTACTTAAAGCTGAGATTAATAACGATCTAACGCAAAAAGCAGCTGAAACTCTCCAAGCAAATCGAAACAAAATCTATGAGACTGGAGAGAATGTAGGAAGACATCTTGCCCTCAGAACTCGGCAATCTCAATCTCGCAACTTCATCCAAAGTATTGAATATGGCGGGCGGAAACATACTACCCAAGAGGATATAGCCACATGCTTTCATGATTACTATCAAAAATTATATCAGAATGAAGATAAGCGATCGACAGTTGATACCGACTAGTGTACTGTTTATGTGAGCGAGAGAGGTGGCAGAGTCGAGACACGATTCTGTTTCAACTATTAATCCCCACTCGCTGCTGCTGAAGACTTTAAAATGACAAATGAGCACAACAGGTAGATTGAGACGGTGTTATTACAAATCTAAACTGTGTTGATTCTATGACAATCCCTGACTAGTGTACTGTTTATGTGAGCGAGACATGATTCGGTTTCAACTATTAATCACCACTCGCATTTACAAGGTGACAGATAAGCGCATCGTATGTCTAAATAATTACGGAAACAAGGTTAATCAGAATATGCAATAGTTTGGGTTTATGACTAAGATTCCCGAACTCTAGAGAAGCAATATCAGTCCACGATTCTGTTTCAACTATTAATCACCACTCGCTGCTGCTGGAGGCTTTAAAATGATAAATGAGCACAACAGGTAGATTAAGACGGTGTTGTTACAAATCTAAACCGTGTTGATTCTATGACAAACCCTGACTAGTGTACTGTTTATGTGAGCGAGAGAGGTGGCAGAGTCGAGACACGATTTTGTTTCAACTATTAATCACCACTCGCATTTACAAGGTGACAGATAGGCGCATCGTATGTCTAAACAATTACGGAAACAAGGTTAATCAGAAAATGCAATAGTTTGGGTTTATGACTAAGATTCCCGAACTCTAGGGAAGCAATATACGCTGTTTTAAAAACGTAAAGAAAAAGATGGCTAGCGGTGCTAACTTACTTTAAACTGACAAGTAGCGCAATCACGAGAGTAGCGTCTTCCGTCGGCATGCTGTGTCGTCAATTACCACAAGTGATCCAGGTTGTAATATTTAAACCCGACTAACCGGAAGTGAATCGGCTTGTGTGGTAACGATGTTGGGTGCATCTAACCATGATCGCCATCTTGGATGAGGATATCGCTATATCGTGAAAACTACTTGGAGGATTGACCTCAGTGTATGACACAATATAATTCTGTGAATCTTGCATTATGTGCCAAAACCATTTAAAAGTCAAAACGGCGAAGAAACTGTTGATCTCGGTCTTGATGGTTTATCGAGGGATGTATTCGAATAGCAGACATATTGGAGTGCCAATTGTGTGTGAAAAGTCTATTGGACAGCTTAGTCAGGAAATTTCAAATGACATACAGAAAAACAATTATAGCTCATTTTGCTCATCAGGCAGCAGTAAGGCTGTTTTTAATCAACTGGCATGCTGAATTGTGTTCATACCTTTTATTGAAGGCCAGTAACAAAAGGGGGCCACGAGGATTGGACTCACCACCCTCAACGTGGAGCTGGGATGCAGGATGAGGACGCTTTCATGTGCTGGGGCTCATTCAGAGCTTTGAACAAACAGGAATTGAAGTGCGCCGAGAAAAGGAAAATAATTTTGAACACTTCAACTCCCATAATGCTTACACACTATCACATTCGAGCTGCCCCATTGGGGGCATGTCATCATGCATACTTAATGGAGGAGAATGTTCGCAAAAGCACGCACCTTACGCTGAGTCTCTGAAGAAGAGAACACTCGAAATGCATCAGGCTGCAGTAAGGCTGTTTGTAATCAACTGGCATGCTGAATTTTGTCCATGCCTTTTATTGAAGGCCGGTAACCTTTCATCCCAGCTCGTGTGCGACTCTAAGTTGGTTGCCATTGTAAGTGCAAAAAAAAGGCGGCGGCCCAGCCGTCAAGTTACGCTCCACCTTAGAACCAAAGGGGGCCACGAGGATTGGACTCACCACCCTCAACGTGGAGCTGGGATGCAGGATGAGGACGCTTTCACGTGCTGGGACTCATTCAGAGCTTTGAACAAACAGGAATTAAAGTGCGCCGAGAAAAGGAAAAGCATTTTGAACACTTCAACTCCCATAATGCTTACACACTGTCTCATTCGAGCTGCCCCATTGGGGGCGTGTCATCATGCATACTTAACAGAGGAGAATGTTCGCTAAAGCACACACCTTACGATGAGCCTCTGAAGAAGAGAACACTCGAAATGCATAAGGCTACAGTAAGGCTGTTTTTAATCAACTGGCATGCTGAATTGTGTTCATACCTTTTATTGAAGGCCGGTAACCAAAGGGGGCCACGAGGATTGGACTCACCACCCTCAACGTGGAGCTGGGATGCAGGATGAGGACGCTTTCATGTGCTGGGGCTCATTCAGAGCTTTGAACAAACAGGAATTGAAGTGCGCAGAGAAAAGGAAAATAATTTTGAACACTTCAACTCCCATAATGCTTACACACTATCACATTCGAGCTGCCCCATTGGGGGCATGTCATCATGCATACTTAATGGAGGAGAATGTTCGCAAAAGCACGCACCTTACGCGGAGCCTCTGAAGCAGAGAACACTCGAAATGCATCAGGCTGCTGTAAGGCTGTTTTTATTCAACTGTCATGCTGAATTGTGGCCATACCTTTTATTGAAGGCCGGTAACCTTTCATCCCAGCTCGTGTGCGACTCTAAGTGGGTTACCATCGTATGTGCAAAAATAGGCGGCGGCCCAGCCGCTGAGTAACGCTCCACCTCAGAACCAAAGGGGTCCACGAGGATTGGACTCACCAACCTCAACGTGGAGCAGGGATGCAGGATGAGGACGCTTTCATATGCTGGGGCTCATTCAGAGCTTTGAACAAACAGGAATTTAAGTGCGCCGAGAAAAGGAAAATAATTTTGAACACTTCAACTCCCATAATGCTTACACACTGTCTCATTCGAGCTGCCCCATTGGGGGCGTGTCATCATGCATACTTAACAGAGGAGAATGTTCGCTAAAGCACACACCTTACGATGAGCCTCTGAAGAAGAGAACACTCGAAATGCATAAGGCTACAGTAAGGCTGTTTTTAATCAACTGGCATGCTGAATTGTGTCCATACCTTTTATTGAAGGCCGGTAACCTTTTATCCCAGCTCGTGTGTGACTCTAATTGGGTTACCATCGTATGTGCATATATATATATATATGGCAGCTCCATTTCCTTTTCGCCACGGCTTCCGCCAGAAAGGAACCGCACTCACAGGGACTTGTTACCACAGATTTATTTCAAGTAACAGAGCAAAATAAACAGACGCGTTTCAGATAAACCTTTCCCTATGTTTACCGGCACGCCGGGTCATCACGGTATTTAAACATCCCCACTTCCGAAATGAACACAGAAAAAGGACCAACCCACTTCTCGGTTGCCTCCTAATCAGCGCCATCTTTGAGTGGCAAAATTCATTTAACATTTGAACATAAATGTATACGAAGGTCATATTATATACAGCGCCATCTTTGAACTGCAACACTGTAAACATTCGGATATTGATATATAAGAAAGTCTTTGTAGCAAACTCTATCGCGCCCTGTATGGGCTTAGCTGACATTGTGTTCACCATAACAATCCCTCCCTGGATGGGCATAATCGAGGACGTAATAAACTGTGATGTTAACCTCCATGTTTTACAATTCTATAATCGACCACAAATATGCTGGCATAGAACTCAATTCACTTTGTGCCTTCTTGGGACGACATCGTTTTTTGGGGATCCAAAAGGGTGATATAGAAAGAACGATTAGGAAGAAATAGAGAATTTGAAGGGCCATGTAAACGTTTGCCATAAATTATTTAACTTATTTCAACCTTTTCTCAATTCATTTCGGCTGAAAATACATTCAAGTTTTGCTTTCACATTCATTTAAGTTTAAAATCACATCCAGAGTTGGCATGTAGCAGAGTCATGTTGATATTACATTTCAATCACCCAAATGTATAGCAAGTTCTTCATGACTATTGAGCCCCCGTGGTGTCTTAGTACATAAATCAATTATATAACGGGACTCTAATCGTCTCAATCTTAAGATTCTATCACCCTCCCGGGGGTTATCCATCACATGATCTAGACAGAAGTAGGATAGGACATCCCTGTCCCGTCGATGTTCCTTATCAAAATGTCTAGCGACCGGATAAGACTCATCACCCTTAGCTATCACTCTCATGAGCTCAAGTACTCTGACTATGGCAGGATGGACCGTGCTGCCCACGTAGCGCAAGCCACATGGGCATACAAGACAATAGACTACATATGGTGTACAACATGTCATGAATTTTGTTATCTGCTTGCGTATACCTGCACTAGAAATTTCATGACAAAATACGTTTGCTGGCTCTACACGCTTTGCACTTTCCACAAGGGAAAAAGCCTTGCATAGTGCCAAGCCTTTAGTCAGTTTGGGTGTGGGATATGTATGTATCAATTCATTCTTCAATGATCTAGCTTTCTTAAACGTGATGAGGAAATTAGGGGGAATATCACCTCCTATCACATCGTCCGTTTTCAGTATATATATATATGCTGCAAGGCTCGTCTTCAGGGAGACGAAAAGACGAGGAAGACCCAACTTTAGTGCAAGTTTTTAAATATTTATTTTCGTGCTTGCCATATCGTCACAAATATATATATATATATATATATATATATATATATATATATATATATATATATATATATATATATATATATATATATATATATATATATATATATATATATATATAGCTAGGACCTACTTTCCATAGGAAAAGCATTTTTTGATTTGCTAATATCTTTGGTGCCGTTTGACGAATCTTCGCGAAAGTTTCAGAACTAATGGCCTGCTACGGTCAGTTCCTAACCTGTGGGTAAATTTAAAGCGGGCTATTTAAGACTATTTATCTCGAATTTTTTCTAAAATGTTTACCTTATTAACTTTTTTATCCTGGAATTGTTTGATATGAATTTTAATATCATGTTTTTGGGATAATATTGCACTATATTTGCACATTAGGGAGTTTGTTTGCACTAGCACTTTAGGTAGTTAATTGCGGTTACATAGATGGCAAGGACTTATCCTATAAATAAGCGTTCTACATCGTGATAGCTCTAAGATTAATGACCACTTGGCCCATATTATAAAATCAATCGTTATTAACTCTGTATTTTAAACAGTTTTAATTTGATTGTGTTTTAGTGGAGGTCATATCTAATAGAGTACATTGTTTTAATATACATTTATGTTTTTAACATATATTTATAACAAGTGTACTTTAATCTGACCCAGGATAAGAATTGTTTCACTTGAGTATTTCTTTCTTCTATCTCCGTTTGTAACGTGATTAAGTTTGACCGGAAGTCACTATATATGTAATGCACTATTTCCGGGGTGTCATGTGATCAAGGCTGCTGCCACGCAGCCGAAATGCGTCATGCTGGCAATGGAGAAGAGAATAAAGCACTAAATACTTGAATTAAAAGCGCACTGTTGTGGTCTGTACATGATGGTCTACAGAGGAGCCGATAGTTCAGGGTTGACGGTAATATAAAAATTATTTCTGACAATTCCACGTGCACAAACAACCCCTGACGTCAATAACACATCTGCGAACAAACCATGCCCCAGAGGCCCAACTCCCACCAAGAGCCCAATTTACCCAAGTGTCAACAACTCAGCACCGTTTAACCACAGAAGTCAAAGGCACACTGCCTGAAAGGGATAAGGAGCAGCAAATCAGAGCTGCAGAGGTGACTCTCCCAGAATGCAGCACACACACATAACATTCATTTGATTGAGTGCTATCTGTGTCCCTCCTGAGGCGGAAGCCGGGAGGTTGTGCTGCTGTGTCATTTTAACTGTATTAGGCATTTTTAAAACAGAAAAATCGGCGTTTTTTAACTTTGCTGCAACAACCCCCCATCAGCTTAAATTAATAAGCTCTCTCTGCTGACTCCTTCCCCCTCTTCCTTATTGCCCTGGGCCACTCCCAGCCGAGTATAGACGCTGTGGAGTTGGTCCCAGGTTCAGATAAGCGGCGGCCATATTGGGTGTGTGTCCAATCCCCCGCGCTCTAGTCGCCCATAAAAGGGGTTCCCCGAGCCTGCTGCCTGTTTGATTGAGTGCTATCTGTGTCCCTCCTGAGGCGGAAGCCGGGAGGTTGTGCTGCTGTGTCATTTTAACTGTATTAGGCATTTTTAAAACAGAAAAATCGGCGTTTTTTTAACTTTACTGCAACAACCCCCCATCAGCTTAAATTAATAAGCTCTCTCTGCTGACTCCTTCCCCCTCTTCCTTATTGCCCTGGGCCACTCCCAGCCGAGTATAGACGCTGTGGAGTTGGTCCCAGGTTCAGATAAGCGGCGGCCATATTGGGTGTGTGTCCAATCCCCCGCGCTCTAGTCGCGCATATAAGGGGACGGTCATGCATCCGCGCAGCGGAGGCGGGCAGCGGACGTGCCGGACCTGTGCCGGAGTCCTGCCCGTCTGCGCCCGTCCGCGCTAAGGAGGCGCTGGAGGCCACTCCCCCTTGTGTTTATTCCCCTCATGTACTTAGGGATCTGGATTGTGTATCTGTCGCACTACCCCCGCGAACATTAGACACTATCTCGTCCCTCGGTATTGCACGGTATGTACCTCTTCCCCCCCTTGCACTAAACAGTTATCCGATCCCAGTGTGACTGAAACACGTATCCGAGCCCTATACTTAAATACACGCTCACTGGTCAAGCATCAGATTGATCTCTTCCTCCTCCTCACCGATGAAAGACCTGATATTCTCATACTTACCGAGACCTGGTTGAATGATGACTCTCTCCCTGACATCTTAGCTGCTCTGCCCCCCGACTACTACCTGCTCAATACGAACCGACCTTCTGGCCGCGCCGGTGGCGGGGTGGCAGCTGTCATCCGTAAAGAGCTTACATTTACCTCCACGTCCTCTCTCACTCTCACTGACGTGGACAATCTCATCATTAAGCTAGAGACCGGAGAGGGCGCTCTTACCATCATCATTCTTTATCGCCCTCCCTACCCTATGCCTTTGTTCCCTGCTGCCCTCAGTGAACAGCTAGCCAATCTACTTATTTCATCTGCTCAAGTTGCCATCTTTGGTGACTTCAACTATTGGTATAATGACAAGGAAGCTGGCCCTCATGCGGCTGAGCTATTTGAAGTCCTCACCAGCTTCAACATGAACCAACACGTCACTTCCCCCACTCACACTGGGGGTCATATTTTAGACCACATCTGGACTCATAATCTCACTCTCTCCTATCCTGTGATCACCCCTTGTATCTGGTCTGACCATTACTTGATCGACACAGTGATCACAGTCAGTGGTTGCATTAAGGTCCCTCCCATGGCCGGTGGGACTGCCCGTAAATGGAGCACTCTTGACTCTCAGGCATTCCTCTCATTCTTGGCTGAGACTCGTCCTTCGTTATCTAAAACTGCGACTGTCCACACTCTGGAGGAAGATCTTACTGGCTGGATCATCAAAGCCAGTGATCGCTTTGCCCCTCCCTCCAGCTTCCCCCGTTCCCGGCACAGTAAGTCCCACAAGTGGTTCAACTCCACCATGAAAGCTCAGCAACTCGAACTGCGCCAAACGGAGCGTAGGTGGAGACGCAATTATCTGCCCATCGACAGAGAGCTATACATTGCTGCGAGAAAAAAATATAAAGATGCTATTATTGCAGCAAAAGCTCTTCACATCTCGGAAAGGATTCTCACTGCTCATAACAAATCTCAGGAGATCTTTTCAATCATGAGGGAGCTTACGTCTGATGCAAGGACCCTTCTCAGACCCCGACGCAAGAATCTTGTAATGCCTTAAATAACTTCTTTATTGAAAAAATTGCCAAGATCAAGAATACGATTCCTTCAGTCCTTCCTGATGATATGCCAGCTTCCCCCCCTGAAAACCCGCTCTCCTTGCTTTCTTTCCCTGCCCTTGACCCCAGCACTCTGGCAAAACTTGTTGCTCGAGTCAAATCTGGCTCTCCTAATGATTGCTGTCCCCCCTCTGTCTTTAGCGACATCTGCCTGTCCATGCCGGACTGCATCTTGCCTTTATTAAATGCCTCATTGGAGGCAGGAGTAGTACCTAATTCCTTCAAGGAGGCTGTCCGTGTGCCCTTACTAAAGAAGCCTGGAGCTAACCCGGACGATCTCGCCAACTATCGGCCTATCTCCCTCTTGCCCTACCTATCCAAACTCTTGGAGGCACATGTTACTAGCTGCCTATCTGAATTCATCGAGCATTCCAACTTTCTCGAACCTAATCAGGCTGGGTTCAGACCAGCCCATTCCACCGAGGCTGTGATCTTGGCAGTCATGGATACGCTTAGGGCTAATGCCGATAAAGGGACATCACAGGCGCCCGTTTTATTGGATCTGTCGGCTGCGTTCGACACAGTGGACCACAACATCCTTATCCACCGTGCTGAGCAAGCCGGCATCCGAGGCCTGGCCTCTGCTTGGCTCAAATCCTTCTTGTCAGGCAGAATGCAGGCGGTCCGGCTTGGTCCCTTCACAGCCGCACAGGTCCCATCCATCTGCGGAGTGCCTCAGGGATCGTCCCTGTCCCCTCTGCTTTTTAATCTCTATCTTCAGCCGCTCATTTTTTCCTTGAAGAGGTGGAATATCACCGTATTCAACTATGCAGACGATCTGCAAATCATTTTCCCGCTTAACACCCCCAATGCAGCCCTCGATTGTCAAGCAGTGATGCTACACATCCAACATTGGATGAACTCCCACCAGCTTAAATTGACCCCAGGGAAGACTGAGTTAATCCTTCCAGGAAACAGTCTCACTCACTGGGGCCCACAGTTCTGGCCAACTGAGCTCGGCTCCCCGCCCGTCCCGGCTAAGTCAGCAAAGAGCCTCGGGGTCATAATTGACTCGGAGCTCTCTCTTAAGCCTCAGGTTGGTGCTGTTGTGTCCTCATGTATGTTCCAGCTCAGAAAAATCAGGAAAGTTGTAAACTTGTACAATGCGTCAACATACATGTGAACACAATGTTAAACTGCAACTCCCCTTCACATTACAGAGGGAAAATCAACACCTCCTGCAGAGCAGACCGAACATTTCTTCACTGATGATGAAGAGGACCTCTACACCTTTGACAACTACGCCCTCCAAGAGCTCATGGACAGCTTTGGCACTCCACTCCCAGGAGCAGGGCAACCCAGCTGTATCGAGGAGACCTCAGCCCCTCAGACCACACAGCAGGAAGCACCCACCACCACAACTGTCTCCCAAGACCCCGACAAACAACACATGGCCTTCCAACGCCGTGTGTTGGGGTGCCAGGAGATGATGGCTGATCAGGTGCAAGTGGGGTTCAACGTCATGGTAGCCAAACTAGATGCCATATGTGGGTATCTAAGTCACATCAGGGACCCCTTACAGTCCCTAACAGACACTCACAGTCAGCTCCATGCTCTCCAACGATCCATGGCTGACTTTGCTGGAGTCCTGACTCTGAGACAAGAATAACTGTCTAGTCAGAGTGGCTAAAGCGATGTCAGCCGGGAGTTGGGACACATGCGGAGGAATATGGAGAACATGGAGCAGATGCAGGTGGAAAGAATGGCTGCCACGACTTCACACCAGTGAGAGATAGCTGGGTTCTTCCATGCCCTGCAGACCCTCATCATGGCATTGCTACCACAAGGCCTGGCGCGGATGAATGCTGCTGCTACTGCTCCATCCACATCTCCGCCCCCTGAAGTGTCAGTGATGCAGACAATCCACCTCTGGCCACTGATGTGTCACTGCCACACAGTGATGCAGACAAAACAACACCACCCACATGTGAGGCACATGAAACATCAGAGGACGAAGATGCAGATGATTCTGCCTTAGTGGTAAAAAGAAAGAAGTAGCATTCATCTCCGCCATATGGCTTGTTTCTGCTTGGTTCTGCCCTCTGCAACATCACCTTCCACTGTCCCTGATACACTCTGGCACACTCACCTTGCACCTCGACATGGAGTGCCATATTCTGTTTGGTTACCAATGACACAGCAATCGGACTGCGGACTGAACTCTTCCTCTTCCGGTGAACTTGTCATTTCCTAAAGGAATCTGGCTGGCCCTCCACGGGACAACAATGTAAAGGGGGGTTTGCATGGCCCTGTACTGCTCCAAATTCACACAGATGTGTCATGTCTATGATCATTCAAGTAGGAAAGTAAGGATGTATGTAGGGTCAGTGATTCCCCCTAATGTCCATGTTGCTCATGTTGTAAGACTTGAGTCACAGGATGCAACATTGCTGATTGCGGTCCGGGTGGCACCGACACTACAACAGACACACATGCATGAATTACTTTCTTGTCCAGCCCAGAATAGAACCACGCCCAGAGCCCCGGGCTCATTGTTCACACCCCTATGCTGGACTGGCATATGCCAGCTTGGCCCACTCCGCTTACGCTTACAGGGGGGACGACAAAGCTACATGTCCCAGATCTTCCCCGTAGTGATCTACTGCTCACTGGTCTAGTTGTCAGCATGCCACAGTCACTCCCTGAGGGCTGATTTACACCCACACCGCAACCGTCCAGCACAGGCATCACAGGACTTGTGATTCAGCGAATGAAAGGGGCCTACCACATCACATTCTCCACTGCCGGAGGTGACATGATGGCGTCCACACCACGAGACTCAAGCATAAAGGGTCCATGACCTGTGGCGCACTGGGTTGGTGGCATCCGATGCACTGCCGCTGACACAGGCCTACCACCATGGGACGATGACTTGGGGTGCACATAGTTGGTGGCACCCGATGCACTGTGGCCTGCACGGGCGTACAGCCGGGGGACAATGACTTGCGATGCACAGAGTTGGTGGCACCAGATGCACTTTGGCTGGCACGGGCCTATCACCACGGGACGATGACTTGCGGTGCACAGAGTTAATAGCACCTGATGCACTGCCTCCTGCATGGGCCTACCGCAGTCAGCAAACACATGACTCCGCGGTGCCGCAGCTTGCGCTGGGGGCCTGTGGCGTGGAATCAAGTGATCAGATGAAGAGGTTGCACTGGCACGTGAAGGGCCCTCTTGGAGGCAACCCAGTGCCGGTAGTGAGCATAGAGGCCTGGGTGCTTAGGAGTGGCCAGTCATCGCAGGGCTGCGGACGGGTCTAGGGACCACTGCTGGGGTGCAGCAGGCACACAGGATCATGCAGGCACCACCGGTCAAGGCGGTGGCCTCGTGGGTGGGTGGGGGCACCACCCTGGCAGACACAACCCTGCATGCAATGACGAGATGTGCCCGGGTAGGCTGGGGATGTAGCGACCTCGTCTCCAGTGTAAATATGGCCGTTGAAGATGGTCGGCCACTTGTGTGTAGGCCTATGGACAGGATATGGCGGACACAGAGACACACGCAGTAGTTACTTTGGTAGACATCCCAGAACTGGCCATTATAGATAATGGGGTAGCCCATAACGTCAAGGAGGACCTGGGCACAATTCGGGAATGAAATACTGATCTGTGACCAATTGTTTAAAAATAGCAGTTTTGTGTTGTGTAGAACACTACAACACTGTTATTAAATAACCCATCAAAGAATTTGTATGCATGTACACAACTACTATTTATGCATATATATGTGTTAATAGACCACACATGAAACACGCACCAAACTGTATAGTTGATTCCAAGAATATCAACAATTATTTTTAGAATTAATCAGGAATACTTTTTCAATACACATAGGTTGCACTCAAAAAGAGTGAAAGGGTAGCAGGGTAGTGGTGATGGGTAGTGAAAGTGCAAATCAAGGAAATAAGAAATAGAGCCGATTAGATATTTTGACAATCACTGGTAAGCAAGACCAAACAATGCAAGCCTGTCCATATTTCATTTACATTTATTCTGTAAATTACAATGTGCACTCAATGCAATTTTCCAATGATATAGCAAAATAGGATGTAGGTACAGGTCTTGATCAGAAGGGGAGCGACGACGTTTCGACTCGACTATGCAATGAGGGAATTCAAGCCTTTGCTGCGAGTCTTCATCAGGACTGTGTGTTGCGACCTATGATTGAGAATGCTAAGTTAGAGAAGCGCTTGTATGTATGTGGTCATGTTGAAAGGTCAATTAATACTGTATCTACTGACCTAAACCTGGAGCCAGGCCTGGCTACTCAGGTGGAATTCCATAGATGAGCCCAGGGCCCGATGTCGCCAAGGGTACAGTTGTTCAGGTGTGCTATGATTTCATCACCAAGTTTCAGTTCATCAATTCGAGGATTTCCACCCCTTTCCTGAAAGGTATGTAAAGCCACGTGTCAAAGAGGGCTGGGTGAATCTGGTACAATTTAGATAACACAGAGAGTGGCCCCCTCATGGTGAACATGTTAAAAGGAACAACCTGTTTGTCCGACTAAGAGGCATGAGATGAGGCAATTTCTACTCGAGAAGCGTGCATCGCCGTAATATTCAGGTACATATGTGGAAATACGCGCTACTCAGGGTGATGAGTTAGTCAGAACACTAGGTAAATCTAGGCCTCATGTATATTGTTAAAGAATCACCTCGTAATATGGTAACCACTCAAAACAGAGCCCACCAATTGCTCAGAATATGTAAATAATCCCAAAGCGCCCACTTGGAGAGTCGTGTATAAATAATATCCCAGAGCCACAGGGATAAAATGTAAGTGAGGTACCCAAGAGTCGCATGGAATTAGACCAACCATCTAGCACAAATCCAGACTGAATTACCTTACTCGAAGGGGCCTCCGGTTACAGTGTGCCGCTCCCAAGAGATGCTGACTAGGAATGACGGATCGACAGGCCCGGTAGTTAAAACCTGATGGGCGCATGTACGTGACGTGCACACTGCTGTTCCTCAGAATGATCGAGCACAGAGTTTCAGATCGTAATTCAGGCGGAGGGAAGCGAAACTGATCCCTTCTGTTTACGTGGATGCACTGTGCCAGTGTGTATTAGCAGTGCGAGTGTGTTATACATACAATTGAATTACTGAGCAATTATAGTAAACATAGTTACAATCACTATTCAACAATAAGGCATTATATATACAATTACCGAACAATAAAAACACAGTGACATAGAGTACAGTGGTAATTCTATTTACATAATTACATTGTGGATACATTGGTGAGTCTATGTATGGCATTATGTATACAAATACCGAACAATATAAACACAGTGACATAAGGCACAGTGGTGATTTCTATTTACATAATTACATTGTAGATTCATAGGCGACTATATGTACATGTGCAATGATAAAAACAATGGAATTGTATTGAAAACAGGGACGTAAGCAGTGTTCATTGTGTCTGTAGGACCTTATACATAAGCTCAGAGATAGGATCACATATTAGCCAATGTGTGACTCCTACCAGCAGTATACAATGTACACCGGGTGTGATTCTACATTATTAAATGCGTAGACTTGCTGCTTGGCGGGCAATTTCCTCATATTCATTCAATCCTTTCAGTATTGTATTAAAAATGTGAATCCATTTGCATTCACTGTAGTTCAGATTATTGGTGACACCACCCCCCTTCGGGTTAATGTGTACACTTTTGATCACCCACCATCTTAGGCTTTCCGCAGTGTGACCAAATTTTGTGAAGTTCTCAACTAATGGAGCTCCCTGTGTGGCGCATCTTATTTTGCTACAATGTTGCAAAATCCGACACTTGACTTTTTGAGTTGTCTGGCCTATGTATAAAAAATCGCAGGGACACTGGATGGCATATATAACTCTGGAGGAGTTACAGTTGGTGTGTTCTTTGTGGGTATAGGTGTAGTCGTTATATGTAAAGGATTGGATTTCTTTAGTTAAAGGGCAAGCCTTGCAACTCCCACACTTGTAATGACCCACGATGGGAGGGATGTTCCATATGTGTGTCTGGACGTTGTTTTTTTTGGATGGAAGTAGGGATTTCACCAGTGTGTTCCTAAGGCTTTTGCCTTTGCGGAACGCATGCATGGGAGGTTCTACCATATTCAGGTCATTTTTAGATGGTGCTCAATGGACAGAATACAGGGGAAGGGATCGGCCCTGGGCTCACCCCAGGGGAATGAATGAGCCAACATGTAACAGAGGCAGGGGGAGAGGGAAGAGCAGGTTCATTTCCCTCCAGAGATACACGGGGACATCAGAGCACAAGGACAACACTACTGGTGGTAAAACAACATGCCCCTAACCCCATTGTAAACATCTTGGGGTACGCATTAAACGATGATGAGGAAACCATTCCTCAGAAAGGTCTATCGTTTGTTCCCACCAACTTACCTGACAGTTTCAATTTAAAACTTGAACTCTACCAATTCTTCAGGAAGGTTAGATTGAAATATCATTTTATGAAGACACCTTTCAATCCAGCATCATCCAGCACTGGTCTTAGACACCCGTCCACTTTCAACCTTTCGTCACATATGATGTCCCATAAAATCATGGCATTTGAACACATAGTGATGCGAGATGTTATGCACTTGGTAGAACAAAAAGAATATGTCAATTTTAACATTTCCAAAAATGAACGCTCAGCCCTTTCCTCATAAAACCCGCTGACAAGGGGGGGCTATAGTAGTCCAAAACACCACTGACTATAGACATGAAATCCTTACCCAACTAGGAGTCACTGAGAACTATAAGATCTTGGCAATTGATCCCAGTAAAGAGGTTTCTCAGCTCATCAAGGAAAACACAAGCATAGGACTACAAGAAGGGTATTTGAGCAAACATGAACACAACTTCCTCAATAACAGATGACCCCGGATGCCTACCATATATACCCTGCCCAAAATTCACAAATGAATGGAGAATCCTCCGGGAAGACCTATTATATCAGAATGTGGTTCACTGTTAGAACCATTGTGTATATTCATTGCCCACTTCCTCAAGCCCATTGCTATTACCACCCCCACCTGCATTAGGGTCACCATGGAAGCCATGAATCTAGTTGACAATCTTCCATTTAACACTAGTAATGAATTACTGGTTACTATGGATATATCCTCACTATATACGAGTATCCCCCAAGAGGCAGCCTTGGAGGTGATCAAGATGGCCCTGGACAAATTACCTAAACACACCAGAATCCCCAATGACTTCATCATCACATTACTAGACATTGCTATGAGCAAGAACTTCTTCATGTTTCAAGACAGGTATTATTACCAGACCAAAGGCGTGGCCATGGGGGCAAGTTTTGCCCCAAATCCGGCCATTATTTTTATGGATGCCTATGAGCAAAGATATGTTCTGAACACCCATAACCCACAGGGGAGCAGTATTGCCCTGTGGCGCAGGTATATTGATGACGTGCTTATGATCTGGCAAGGGACTGAGACACAACGCAACGCCTTTCACTGCTGGCTTAATACCCAATATACCAACATACAGATCCCCCTAGATCACAGAACTAACGAGATACACTCGTGACCTGACCTTACCCTAGGTCTGCAAAGGTCGCTCCACCCGCCGCGCGGCTCCCCCAGAGTGCGCCCGGTCTCCTTGCCCTTGTGGCATAGATTGTTGTCTTCTTCCTCGTGTCTGCCATTCCCTGTGCTATTTTGCCATCTGCCCTGTGCCTTGTGCTATACTCTTCGTTTCTGCGCTCTTAGCCCTCTCTCGACTGCTTTCCCGCATGTACCCCCTCCCCGCTCCCTACCGCTGATCCCCGGCGGCCCCGCCCCCTTCCTTCTCGGTACCCGATCCCCGCGCCACCCCGCTCCCGCCTCTCAGCTGCTCCTCCCTCCCACCGGCTATTTAGGGCAACCCCGCGCGACGGTGAGCGTGACCTGACCTGACCCTTGGTCTGCGAAGGTCGCTCCACCCGCCGCGCGGCTTCCCCAGAGTGCGCCCGGTCTCCCTGCCTGCCCTGCTCAGGTCGCCACTGCCCTTGTGGCATAGATTGTTGTCTTCTTCCTCGTGTCTGCCATTCCCTGTACTATTTTGCCATCTGCCCTGTGCCCTGTTCTATACTCTTTGTTTCTGCACTCCTAGCCCTCTCTCGACCGCTTTCCCGCCTGTACCCCCTCCCGCTCCCTGTCGCTGCTTCCCTGCGGCCCCGCCCCCTTCCTCCTCGGTACCCGATCCCCGCGCCACCCCACTCCTGCATCCCAGCTGCTCCTCCCTCCCACCGCACCTCAAATGGCGGAGTCCACGCGTACGCGCAGCAGGCGCGTTGATTGTGCATCGAAGGCGCGCCAAAGGCAAGCCCGTCTATGCCCGTCCATGCCTGGACCGCGCCCAGCGCCATAACTCCTGACCCCGAAGATGCCAGCCCACACGCCGGTCTTACAACGCCGCCAGCCTCCACGTACTCAAAGCCGGCCAGAACCCCGAATGCTACCGATCCACCCCGAAATGCACCCACGGACCCTTCAGTTGCCAAGCCTGCAAGTTCTCCAGCCTCCGGACCTGCACTGCACCTGCCAAACCGACCCCCAGCACCAACCACCTCAAGTGCATCCTGCTCAACACCCGCTCAGTCCACAGACATACCGTCGAGCTCTGGAACCTGCTCGACACAACATTACCAGACGTCGCCTTCCTCACGGAAACCTGGATGAATGCCTCCTCAGCGCCCGCCATCGCCATCCCGGACAGATACAAGATCACCCGGAGGGACCACGTCAACCAGACTGGAGGAGGCATCGCCATCGTACACAAGAACACCATCCGCATCACGACCAACTCCGACGAAACCATCCCAGCCGCCGAACACCTGCACTTCCAGATACACACCAACCCCAAGACCACCCTCAGAGGCACCATCATCTACAGACCCCCAGGACCTCGCACACAATTCAGCGAAGACATCGCAGACTTCATCAGCAGCCCGCATGCCCTCCCCTCCGCTGTCTACATCCTCCTAGGTGACCTCAACTTTCACCTGGAGAACAACCAGGACAGCAACACCACCACCCTGCTGGACAACCTCGCCAACCTTGGACTCAAGCAACTGGTGACTAAGCATGGGCAGAAAATCCGTTACGCTCGCGGATTTTGCGGATTTTCGGTAAATTCGCAATCCGCGAACGCTCGCGAATTTACCGAAAATCCGCGAATTCGCACGCAGCGGATTTTTTTTTCTTGGTGATACAATTTTGCGGCGTGCGGTGTAAGTTCGCAATTGCGAACATGCAGGTGCGGTGGGCAGCAACAATCTCGCACTCGCGAAATTACAAAAATTGCAATTCTGCACAAGAAATCCACTAGCAAGCAGCATAGACCTTCTGAAAATGATGATTTTTATCAGAATAATTTCTCAGGTTGACATTTGCCTGCACTTTTTTGGATTTGAGGCCTTTTGACTTTCTTTGGATCACTTTTGGATTAGAAATCAACTTTCACAAGTAAGCTTGTTTGGGGCATTACAGTTGCTGTAATGCTGTTCTGCAGAAAAACGAGTTTTGCAAAAGTGAAAGCATTCAGCAGGTGCAAAAGTTCAAACTCATCATTAGTAACCATTCCCTGTAGTGCTTCCTGACTGGGGCCCCTCCAGAGTTCAGTTGCTAGTTGCAACAATTGTATGACCCTGCTCTGACCCTCACAGCAGGCTCATAGAATAGCTACAAGTAGGCCACAAAGGTCCTGGAAAAGAAATTGCACTGCAACAGAAAGCAAATTACAGATAATGAAGCAGGTGCCAGACTGGAATTTTAAAACAGTGACACATTAATAAATCAACCCCAAATTAATTCATGTCAGTTGAAGCAGAGCTGGTGTGCTTGCTTTTCCCCCCCATAATCTACAGTGATGATGAACCAGAGGGTGGCATTGATGTACCAGAGGGTGGCATGGGTGAAACAGAGGGTGGCAGGGGTGAAACACAGGGTGCTGGGAACCTGTGATGATGAACCAGACGTAGAAACAACATAATCGCAACCGTTGCGAGCCGACATGTAAGTTCGTAATTGCGAACTGGTACAAAACCCTCGCGAACTGGCAAAAATCCTTGCGAACACACTCCAAAAAAAAATCTGCCAATTCGCGAGAAGTTGCGGATTTTGCGGATTGCGAGTTCGCAAATTCACAAAATTCACGTACGCCAGATTCGCAAAATTCACCCATGCTTACTGGTGACCACCCCCACCCACTACGCTGGCTACACGCTTGACCCAGTCTTCTCCTCCAGCAAGTACATCTCCTCAAGCCACTCCACCGGCCGTCACTGGACAGACAACAGATGCGTCCACTTCAGCTTCAGAAGAACCACGACCCACCACCACCCACAACAGGCTCCCCGCTGGAGCTGGAACAAGATCACCACCGACCAGCTCACCACCTCCCTCAGCCAGAACCCTCCCACCAGCACAACGAACCTCAACAAAGCAGCCAGCAACCTCACACAGTTGATCACCAACTGCGCCGACAACCTCGCACCACCTCCCAGCAGACCCGGCAGCAAGAAAGCCTCTTGGTTCACCGACGAACTCAAGAACTCCAAGAAGATCTGCTGCACCCTCAAGAAAGCCTGGCGCAACGACCCGACTACAGACAACATGACTGCCCTCAAGCAAGCCACCCGCATACACCACCAGCTGATCCACACCACCAAGAAGACTGCATTCAAGGAACGACTAGACAACAACGCCCACAACAGCAAGGAACTCTTCAGCATCATCAAAGAGCTCTCCAACCCCGTGCCTGAAACAACGACATCATTCCCTCACAAGACCTCTGCGACTCACTTGCCTCGTTCTTTCACAGCAAGATCACAGACATACACAACAGCTTCGGCGCACAGACCACGCATCCCATCACCGAACCAACGCCCCCCACCACCACCCTCTTCGCCTGAACCCCGGTCAGCACCGAAGACACCATCCGCACAATGAACACCATCGACTCCGGATCACGACCGACCCATGCTCCCACCACGTCTTCAACAAGGCCGACTCCATCATCGCACCCCAACTCCGGGACATCATCAACTCCTCCTTCAACACCGCCACCTTCCCGGAGAGCTGGAAGCACACCGAACTCAGCGCCCTCCTGACGAAACCATCAGCGTGTGGTAAATAATATAATTACCCAGTCAGAATTTCTATACATTAACAAGGATCATGCATATAATGAGAGGCAGAGTCCGTGGTGTCCGATTCAAAAGGGCTTTAATTCAGTAACTCGAGTTAAGGGAGAATCGGGTTCCATCACCACTAGGGATCAGGAAGGATCGTCATCTGAACTTCATTCACAGAGTTCATTATTTATAGTTAAAACATACATTAACTTGCATAGAGAAGGTGGCACATGGGCGTGAAAAGGGCGTGTAAGAAGGCGTACACGTGGGTGTTCCCTTGATGTGTCATAGGTGTGTCATAGATGGGTGAATACATGGAGGGGGTCTGCATGGTCAGCAGGAACCTTTACCCTACTTGTGCGCAAACTTGATCATGACGTGGAATTGACGTGTAACTGGGGAAAGCTGGGGGGAGCTGACTTTCGTGCTAGTAGAGGAGTCTTGGATGTCAGGACGACCTGCACTTCTGGTATTATCTGATATCTTGAGTTTGGAGGATGTATTGTCTGAAGTAAAGGTCGCTCGAGCAAAGGCTGCTCATCACTAAATGCTAGTGTGTGCATATATTTCTTTGTGCATTGCGCGGGGCCATGGGCCTTCTATGGTTGCGAGTTCTGTAAATCACTTGAATGGAGACAGAAAGGCTAGGCCCTATCTTCTGCAGGCGGAATATGTTTACCCTTTTCATTAAGCAGGAATGTGTTTCAGTGGAGCAGAGCAGATAACTGTAGGCAAAATACTGTCTTGGCAGGCCAAGCGGGGCACCTCTCGGCTGAGCAGGAAGTATGCGAGAGGTCAGGGATACATAACTAAACTGCAGTTTTCAGAATGTCAGGAGGCATGGAGCCTGAATTCGGGTCCTGGCTTGGCTGAGCCACAAAAACGAGTTCATCTCGGCTTTTAAACGTGCACCATGTAAATGCATTGGCAACATAGGCCTCAGTGCACAATTAATGTTTCTTTCATGGAGGGTCTTGTAACTGACATGCTAACATTGGACGGAAATGCAGAGGCATTATTATTACAGACATGAGAAGGGAATCGCATGGTGACATGGACATACATAGGGTACATGTACATATATAGGGTACATGTAGGGGACACACTGGCCGCGTAAAATTTCTATTTCCTCAAGCGGACTCCACCGACCTCAAGAACTACCGTCCCATCTCGCTCCTCCCTTTTCCTGCCAAAGTCATCGAGAAGACCGTCAACGGACAGCTTGCCGCCTTCATCGAGATAAACGGATCCCTTCAACACTCGCAGTCCGGTTTCCGAGCCAACCACAGCACAGAGACCGCCCTCATGGCAGCCACCGACGACATCCGATCCCTGCTCGACAACGGGGAAACAGCTGCCCTTAACCTCCTGGACCTCTCCGCAGTGTTCGACACTGTCTGCCACCGCACCCTAGTGCAGCGCCTCAGCAACATCGTAATCCAAGAGAAGGCACTGGAGTGGATCATCTCGTTCCTCGCTGGAAGAACCCAGAGAGTCCGCCTCCCCCCGTTCAGATCCGAGGCCACCGAAGTCATCTGCGGCGTACCACAAGGATCATCACTCAGCTCCACCTTCTTCAACGTCTACATGAGCCCCCTCGCAGCCATCGTACGTCAACACAACCTCAACATCATCTCCTGCGCCGACGACACCCAGCTGATCCTCTCCCTCACCAACGACCCCGCCACCGCCAGAACCAACCTACACGAAGGGATGAAAGACGTGGCCGAGTGGATGAGGAACAGCTGCCTGAAACTGAACTCAGACAAGACAGAAGTCTTCATCCTGGGTTCATCGCCCTCTGCCTGGGACGACTCCTGGTGGCCCCCTGCCCTGGGCAGCGCACCCAAACCAACGGACCACGCACGCAACCTGGGCTTCATCCTGGACTCCTCCCTTTCGATGAACAGACAAGTCAACCCCGTCTCATCCTCGTGCTTCAACACCCTGCGCATGCTCCGAAAGATCTTCTGGTGGATCCCCACCGAAACCAGGAAGTCGGTCACCCAAGCACTCGTCACCGGCCAACTAGACTACGGAAACACCCTCTACGCCGGAACCACAGCCAAACTTCAGAAAAGACTCCAATGTATCCAGAACGTCTCCGCACGACTCATCCTGGACATCCCCCGACACAGCCACATCTCCGGACACCTGAGAGACCTGCATTGGCTCCCCGTCAGCAAGAGTATCACGTTCAGACTCCTCACCCACGCACACAAGGCCCTCCACGACCTGGGCCCCAGGTACCTCAACAACCGCCTGACCTTCTACACGCCCACCCGCCAGCTACGATCGACCAGCCTCGCCCTCGCCACCGTTCCACGCATCCGCAGAGCCACCACCGGAGGAAGATCCTTCTCCTACCTGGCAGCCAAGACATGGAACTCCCTCCCCATCCACCTCCGACTGACCCAAGACCACCCTCTCCTTCAGGAAGCAACTCAAGACCTGGCTCTTCGAGCAGTAACAGAACCCCCTTCCCCAGCGCCTTGAGACCCTCCGGGTTAGTAGCGCGCTATACAAATGTTATGATTGATTGATTGATTGAGTGATTTCTAGTGATTACCATAAAAGCTGAGGAAGGGAAACTCCATACCACACTCTACAGAAAAGCCAGTGAGCGCTACACACTGTTAAGATACTCCAGCCATCACCCTCGGAGCCTAAGAGACAACCTGCCATATGGCCAATTTTTAACTATTTCTCTGAATCCTCTGGATACACTACCAGGCGTGGTATACCCATAGGGAATTCCTTCTGACACCGAGAGAAAAGGAAAACACCACACAAAACAGGCTCACGTGCGTCACTACATTCTGTACCCAGAGGAACCAGATTAAAATACCTATCAATAAACACTGGCACATGGTTGCTGACGACCTGGTTGTCAGCAATCATGGTTGCTGACGACCTGAATATGGTAGAACCTCCCATGCATACGTTCCCCAAAGGCAAAAGCACACTGTTGAAATCCCTACTTCCATCCAAAAAAAACAACGTCCAGACACACCTATGGAATATCCCTCCCATCGTGGGTCATTACAAGTGCGGGAGTTGCAAGGCTTGCCCTTTAACTAAAGAAATCCAATCCTTTACATATAACGACTACACCTATACCCACAAAGAACACTTCAACTCTAACTCCTCCAGAGTTATATATGCCATCCTGTATGCCTGCGATTTTTTATACATAGGCCAGACAACTCAAAAAGTCAAGCGTTGGATTTTGCAACATTGTAGCAAAATAAGATGCGCCACACAGGGAGCTCCATTAGTTGAGCACTTCACAAAATTTGGTCACACTGTGGAAAGCCTAAGATGGTGGGTGATCGAAAGGGTACACATTAACCCGAGGGGGGGTGGTGTCACCCATAGTCTTAACTACAGTGAATGCAAATGGATTCACATTTTTAATACAATACTGAAAGGATTGAATGAATATGAGGAAATTGCCCGCCAAGCAGCAAGTCTACGCATTTGATAATGTAGAATCACACCCGGTGTACATTGTATACTGCTAGTATGAGTCACACATTTGCTAATGTGTGATCCTATCTCTGAGCTTATGTACAAGGTCCTACGGACACAATGAACACTGCTTACATCCCTGTTTCCATTATAATTCCATTGTTTTTATCATTGCACATGTACATATAGTCAAATCTGAATCTACAATGTAATTATGTCAATAGAATCACCACTGTGCCTTATGTCACTCTGTTTATATTTTTCGGTATTTGTATACATAATGCCATACATAGACTCACCAATGTATCCACAATGTAATTATGTAAACAGAATCACCACTGTACTCTATGTCACGGTCTTTATATTGTTCAGTAATTGTACATATAATGCCTTATTGTTGAATAGTGATTGTAACTATGTTTACTAGAATTGCTCAGTAATTCAATTGTATGTATAACACACTTACACTGCTAAAACAGAAGGGATCAGGTTCGCTACCTTCTGCCAGAATTACGATCGGAAACTCTGTGCTCGATTCTTCCGAGGAACGGCAGCGTGCACGTCACGTACGTGCGCCCATCCGGTTTTAACTACTGGGCCAACCGATCCGTCATTCCTAGTCAGCATCTCTTGGGAGTGGCACACTGTAACCGGAGGCCCCTTCGAGTAAGCTAATTCAGCCAGAATTTGTGCTAGACGGTTGGCCTTATTCCATGCGACTCTTGGGTATCTCACTTACATTTTATCCCTGTGGCTCTGAGATATTATTTATACATGACTCTCCAAGTGGGCGCTGTGGGATTATTTACATATTCTGAGCAATTGGTGGGCTCTGTTTTGAGTGGTTACCATATTATGAGGTGATTCTTTAACAATATACATGAGGCCTAGATTTACCTAGTATTCTGACTAACTCATCACCCTGAGTAGCGTGTATTTCCACATATGTACCTGAATATTACGGCGATGCACGCTTCTCTAGTAGAAATTGCCGCATCTCATGCCTCTTAGTCGGACAAACAGGTTGTTCCTTTTAACATGTTCACTATGTGGGGGCCACTCTCTGTGTTATCTAAATTGTACCAGATTCACCCAGCCCTGTTTGACACATGGCTTTACATACCTTTCAGGAAAGGGGTCGAAATCCTCGAATTGATGAACTAAAACTTGGTGATGAAATCATAGCACACCTGAACAACTGCACCCTTGGCGACATCGGGTCCTGGGCTCATCTATGGAATTCCATCTGAGTAGCAAGGCCTGGCTCCAGGTTTAGGTCAATAGAAATAGTATTAATTGACCTTTCAACATGACCACATACATACAGGTGCTTCTCTAACTTAGCATTCTCAATCATAGGTTGCAACACACAGTCCTGATGAAGACTCGCAGCAAAGGCTTGAATTCCCTCATTGCATAGTCGAGTCGAAACGTCGACGCTCCCCTTCTGATCAAGACCTTTACCTGCAACCTATTTTGCTATATCATTGGAAAATTGCATTGAGTGCACATTGTAATTTATAGAATACATATAAATGAAATATGGACAGGCTTGCATTGTCTGGCCTTGGTCACCAGTGATTGTCAAAATATCTAATCAGCTCTATTTCTCATTTCCTTGATTTGCACTTTCACTACCCACCCCGCTACCCTTTCACTCTTTTTGAGTGCAACCTATGTGTATTGAAAAAGTATTCCTGATTAATTCTAAAAACAAATGTTGATATTCTTGGAATCAACTATATAGTTTGGAGCTTGTTTCATGTGTGGTCTATTAACACATGCATATGCATAAATAGTAATTGTGTACATGAATAAAAATTCTTTGATGGATTATTTAATAACAGTGTTGTAGTGTTCTACACAACACAAAACTACTATTTTTAAACAATTGGTCACAGACCGGTATTTCATTCCCATCCCAGAACAGAACCATACCCAGAGCCCCAGGGTATTTACTCAGGACATACGCCTGCCAAGGACACTCCTCTCACGCTTACAGGGGGGGTGTCAGGGCTAGGGTGGCTTGTGGTCTAGGGCCCGCCCCCGCCCCACTCTGCAGTCGGAGTTGCCCTTGTGGCAAAATGCATCAATCCTCTTTGGGAGGGCGTTGGTGGCTGATGTGCTTCAAACCTGCTTGTGCTGCTAGGTTTCATCCCTGTTTATAGGTTTGTGCAGGTTTCCAGGTCTTTTGGCTGCTGTTTGCTGTGTTTTCCGCCTAATGCGTGAGGTTTCGCATGCTCACGCGTAATGCGTGAGGTTTGGCATGCTCACGCGTAATGCGTGAGGTTTGGTAGCCCGGTCGCATACGTGGGCGCCGTAAGCACGTTAGCTTACGCGACCGCGCCCTATCCTCTGTGCTCACTATTCTGGGACCTTCTGGGGAGTGGCAGTGTTCTTTTCTTGCTCCCTCTCCTTCTGCAGAGTTCCAGCTTCTTTCGAAGAAGGATTCCATCGGAGGCCAAGAGGATCGTTTTCCAAGGGGCGTGTCTTGATCCTGTTTGCTTAGAGGGCCAGGCTATCGGTTGGAAGAGCCTTTTTGGGGACGTCTTGTCCTTCAAGGTAGTAGAGTAGGTCGTGCTCTACAGGTAGGACTAGCAAATCCTAGTTTCTTGGCGCTAAAGTCTTTAAGGAAATAACTTTCTTGTTTAATGTTTGATTAAACTATTAGTTCATGTTTTTGAAGAATAATTATGAATGCAGAAGAGTGAAACCATTGTTATAAGTTGCACATTGAAACTGCGTTTTACATCTGGTTGCTGGCAAGAGATGTTTAACTTAAAGGTGCAAGGTATATAAAGGCGCATGCATTCATTTCCTGAACAGTTTGTTTTTGCGCAACTCTTTCTTGAAAATGTCTTTTGGGGAAAGGTCAAGAGAAGCTTTGTTCTAATGTAAGACTAAGACAATAGTGAAATTGTACTTTGGATTGTTTCACAAAATCTTGGTAAAGAGGTTATTTACTAAGGAGTGAGTTTGTTGTTGCTTAAGGTGAATCGGTCGCAATTCACAAGAGAATAACAGAATTGTTTTAAGTATGTTTTGGGTCGCTATTCACAAGGGAATAACTAAATGGTGAAAAGTATGCAATAATAATTATTTCATTGAGCTTCAGGTACCTTCAGAGTCTGTGATTAAGCAACAAGGTTTTTAGTAGTAGAATTCAGTGTTGGTTTTAGGTTGTATAGACAACTGTGATTTACGGAAAGTTTTGCTACTAACCTTTTTCCTTTCCAGATCTCCTTCCCTGCTGTCCCCTTCCTAATTCCCTTTTCCCCCCCGCTTGATCACTCCAAGATTCTGTGTAGTAATTACATTCGGAATTGGAGGTATCGAGAGGTGGGTCTTTATAACTTCACGACAGATCCTGAGGAAAGCGTCGCCTTGACAGAATAGTGAGCCCACGAATTATTTTTCCTCCTGGTCTGAACGTGAAGTCATAATGACCACCATCAATGATTTAATGTCCGCAATCATGCGTATACAAACAGATTTAAAAGAAACCATGGACGTAACTGCTTTGTTAGCAGCTAAGGTAGAAAATATCCAATTACAGAATACTCCTCTTCCGGAAGAGGTTCAAGAGACTGGTGCTAGCAGGGGTAATACAAACATAGCTGTTACCGTGCCCCCTCAAATTCCTTTGGCAGCTCCTGAACGTTTTTCTGGGGACCCCTCCAAGGTGCAAATCTTTTTGACTCAGATCGAGTTGCATTTTGCTTGTAGACCTACTGCGTTCCCAACCCCACAGTCTAAAATTGCGTTCTTAATTTCATACTTGACCGGAGATGCCGCAAACTGGGCAGTTCCTTTGGTCAGACAAGATGACACTTTGCTCTACAACTGGAAACGATTTGTGGAAGAATTTGAAAAAGTTTTTGATCGCAGAACTGTTACTCTGTCAGCTGATCGAGAACTACTTCAATTGAAACAAGGCAATAGGGATCTTGTTTCTTATCTGTCTCATTTCAATAGATTAATCGCTGAAACTTCTTGGCCAGAGGAAAAAAGAGCAGCCCTCTTTTATCAAGGCTTAAAAGACGACCTGAAGGATGTTCTGGCACAAATTGATCCTCAACCTGTAATTTGCTCTGAGTTGATTAACTTAACGCTGCGCTTAGACCATAGACTCTCTGAACGGAGGTCAGATAAAAAAAGAACAGATAAGCCAAACTGGAGATCAGAAGCTAAATCTAGGCCTCAATTTGCGAATTCCGAAACTGGTTCAGAGCCAATGGAAATAGGGACTTTAAGACAACCATTGTCAAAAGAGGAGAAGGACAACCGTCGAAAAAATGGACAATGTCTTTATTGTGGTCGAAAGGGTCACTTCGTGAAGGACTGCTTAACTAAGCCAAAGGGAAAATTTCCTAATTCTAGTAAATCAGCTGCTTTGGAAAAAACAGATCCAAAATCGGAAAACTAACTGGCCCAAGATGTTTGAAGGGAGATCTCTTGGGTACTATTGCCTTCCCTTCTGTGAACTCATGTGTTTCTAATTACAAAGCTCATTTCAGGTTAGCTGTACAAATCAGGTTAATCCATGAAACATGTCAAATGGAAGTTTTAGTCGATTCTGGAGCTACAGGAAATTTTGTAGATTTGGAAACAGCCCAACGTTTAGGGATCATCTGTGAACAAAAAGAGACTCCCGAAATAGTGCAAGCTGTGGATGGAAAAATTCTAGCTGGAGGTCCAGTAACCATGCAGACATCTAAAGTTGCTATGTTCTGCGAAGATGCTAAGCAACAGGTACATAAGGAAGAGCTCCAGTTTGACGTGATCCAAGCACCCCAGTATGGTTTCATTTTAGGAATGCCTTGGCTTTGCTTACACAATCCAACCATAGATTGGCGAAAGAGAGAACTGGTCTTCCTGTCTGATTTTTGTCATTCGTCTTGTCTCAATACCTCAAAACCAATTTTGAGTCAAGTGGCCACAGCTGAGGAAAAAGAAACATCGTTACCAAAAGTTTACAAGGACTTCGCAGAAGTTTTCAGTGAAGCTAAGGCAGCCATCCTTCCTCCTCACCGAAGCTATGACTGTCAAATTGATCTTGTACCTGGATCTAGTGTACCAAATTGTCGCATTTATGCTTTATCTGAAACAGAGAATCAACATCTAAGACAATATCTCGATCAATATCTTGAGAATGGATTCATCCGCCCCTCCAAGTCTCCGGCAGCGTCTCCTTTATTTTTCATTCCGAAAGCTAATGGGGAATTGAGGACTTGCATCGATTATAGGGCGTTGAACAAAATTACAGTCAAAAATAAGTACCCATTGCCTCTCATCCCTGTGCTTTTGGACCAAGTTAAAAAAGCAAAAATCTACACTAAGTTAGACCTCAGAGGAGCCTACCATTTGGTCCGTATCAGGCAAGGGGATGAATGGAAGACTGCTTTCAAAACCCGATATGGATTGTTTGAGTACTTGGTGATGCCATTCGGACTGTGCAATGCACCAGCTGCTTTTCAGTTTTTCTTGAACGACGCCTTGAAAGAGTTTCTAGATCTCTTTGTTATTGTCTATATAGACGATATTTTGATCTATTCAGATTCAGAAATTGAACATGAAGGTCACGTCAAAAAGGTTTTGAGCACCCTGCAATCTCATAATTTGTATTGCAAATTATCCAAATGTGATTTTCATGTTCATGAAGTTGAATTTCTAGGAGTCCTCCTCACTCCAACTGGCATGAAAATGACAGACAGGAAAATCAAGGCTGTTGCTGATTGGCCCACTCCGACATCTGTTCGAGACATTCAGTGCTTTTTGGGATTTGCAAACTTTTATCGCCGCTTCATTGATCATTTTTCTGCTGTAGTAGCTCCCATCACACGATTGTTAAGAAAGAAGGTGAACTTTGAATGGTCCACAGAAGCTGAACTTGCATTCCAGAAGTTAAAAAGGGCCTTTACTGAAGCTCCGGTTCTCATGCATCCCAATGTAGAGGAACCTTTTATCATTGAAGCCGACGCCTCTGATGTAGCTATAGCAGCCATCCTCTCTCAAAGACATCGCACTACCGGACAAATGCATCCAGTTGCCTACATGTCTCGAAAACTAAATCCCGCAGAGCAAAACTATGTAATAGCTGAAAAAGAACTGTTAGCTATCTTAGAAGCCTTTAAAGAATGGAGACATTACATAATGGGAGCGAAATTTACTGTAACCGTGTACACTGATCATAGAAACTTACAGTTTATGAGCTCAGCCAGAATGTTGACCCCGAGACAACTCAGGTGGATGATGTTTTTTGCCGAATATGACTTTATAATCACCTTCCGTCCAGGCCAAGACAACAAGAAAGCGGATGCCCTGTCCAGAAAAGACTCTTCTTTGCATCGCTTTGAAGGAACTCCTCAACCAATAATCGATCCAGGCAAAGTTATTAATGTACTTTCGGCAGACCAATTCTTGGAGAATATTCATGAAAATTTTCCTTCTTCTCTGTGGAAATCATGGCTGAACTCCAATTCTAACCAAACCATCAAAGAAGGGATACCTTTCCATGGAAAACAAGTTTATCTGCCCTCTTTGCAGTTACAAGAAACTGTGTTTAATTGGTTACATTCACATCCTATGGCCGGTCACCCAGGCCCTCGAAAGACTGTGGAAAAAGTACAAAAGATGTTTTGGTGGCCAACGCTACAAAAGGATGTGCTGAAAATGGCTAATGATTGTGAGGTCTGTGCCAGATTTAAATCCGATCACACTAAGCCTAAAGGTTTTCTACAGGTTCTACCGACACCAACTGAACCATGGAAACATATTTCTTTGGACTTCATTACTGACCTACCACCAATTCAACATCATACTGTGATCCTAGTGGTTGTGGACAGTTTCACCAAATATGCTCATTTCATCCCTTGTAAACAACTACCCACTGCGGCACAGTTAGCACAAATATTTCTGCAACATGTGGTGCGCTTACATGGACTGCCTTCAGTATTGCTTTCGGATCGAGGGTCTCAATTCTCTTCCAAGTTCTGGCAGCAATGGTGCAAAGATCTACACATCACCTCCAATATGTCCACTAGTTATCACCCCCAAACTGATGGGCAGACTGAAAGACTGAACCAAACCCTAAAGCAATACTTGAGGTGTTATGTTACGGACTCTAAGAAATCTTGGTTGGATTTGCTTTGGATTGCTGAATTTGCATATAACACTTCCTCACATTCATCAACCGGTTCCTCTCCGTTCCAGGCACTCTATGGCTATGAACCTAACACCATACCATTGACTATGACTAAAGATGATGGTGGTGTACCAGCAGTTAGAGACTCTGTACAACTCATGCAAACTATTCACCGTCAAATTCAGGATCACTTGTTGCAAAGCAAGAAGAAATACAAAGAGCAGTATGACAAAAAACACCGTTCAGGTCCTGTGTATGCCCCTGGGGATAAAGTTTGGTTGTCTACCAAAAACTTGAACTTCAAACACAAGAGTATGTTTCAGCCCAAGTACATTGGTCCTTACCCGGTTCTTCGACAGGTGAACCCTGTGACATTCAAGTTGTTGTTGCCTAGGTCTCTAAGAATTCACCCAGTGTTTCATACTTCCCTGCTTAAACCTGCTAATCAGAATCTGGCTCCCCGTCCAGCCCCGATTTTGGTCCATGGTAATTGGGAGTATGAGGTGCGAGACATTTTGGATTCTAGACGTCGGGGTTCCAGGTTGTGGTACCTTGTCTCCTGGAAGGGATACGGTGCTGAGAATGATTCCTGGGAACCGGCTGCGAATGTTCATGCCCCACGCTTGGTACGCCGTTTCCACCTCCTCCACCCTTTGAAACCGGGCCCTAGACCACTCTTGGGAGGGGGGAGTACTGTCAGGGCTAGGGTGGCTTGTGGTCTAGGGCCCGCCCCCGCCCCACTCTGCAGTCGGAGTTGCCCTTGTGGCAAAATGCATCAATCCTCTTTGGGAGGGCGTTGGTGGCTGATGTGCTTCAAACCTGCTTGTGCTGCTAGGTTTCATCCCTGTTTATAGGTTTGTGCAGGTTTCCAGGTCTTTTGGCTGCTGTTTGCTGTGTTTTCCGCCTAATGCGTGAGGTTTCGCATGCTCACGCGTAATGCGTGAGGTTTGGCATGCTCACGCGTAATGCGTGAGGTTTGGTAGCCCGGTCGCATACGTGGGCGCCGTAAGCACGTTAGCTTACGCGACCGCGCCCTATCCTCTGTGCTCACTATTCTGGGACCTTCTGGGGAGTGGCAGTGTTCTTTTCTTGCTCCCTCTCCTTCTGCAGAGTTCCAGCTTCTTTCGAAGAAGGATTCCATCGGAGGCCAAGAGGATCGTTTTCCAAGGGGCGTGTCTTGATCCTGTTTGCTTAGAGGGCCAGGCTATCGGTTGGAAGAGCCTTTTTGGGGACGTCTTGTCCTTCAAGGTAGTAGAGTAGGTCGTGCTCTACAGGTAGGACTAGCAAATCCTAGTTTCTTGGCGCTAAAGTCTTTAAGGAAATAACTTTCTTGTTTAATGTTTGATTAAACTATTAGTTCATGTTTTTGAAGAATAATTATGAATGCAGAAGAGTGAAACCATTGTTATAAGTTGCACATTGAAACTGCGTTTTACATCTGGTTGCTGGCAAGAGATGTTTAACTTAAAGGTGCAAGGTATATAAAGGCGCATGCATTCATTTCCTGAACAGTTTGTTTTTGCGCAACTCTTTCTTGAAAATGTCTTTTGGGGAAAGGTCAAGAGAAGCTTTGTTCTAATGTAAGACTAAGACAATAGTGAAATTGTACTTTGGATTGTTTCACAAAATCTTGGTAAAGAGGTTATTTACTAAGGAGTGAGTTTGTTGTTGCTTAAGGTGAATCGGTCGCAATTCACAAGAGAATAACAGAATTGTTTTAAGTATGTTTTGGGTCGCTATTCACAAGGGAATAACTAAATGGTGAAAAGTATGCAATAATAATTATTTCATTGAGCTTCAGGTACCTTCAGAGTCTGTGATTAAGCAACAAGGTTTTTAGTAGTAGAATTCAGTGTTGGTTTTAGGTTGTATAGACAACTGTGATTTACGGAAAGTTTTGCTACTAACCTTTTTCCTTTCCAGATCTCCTTCCCTGCTGTCCCCTTCCTAATTCCCTTTTCCCCCCCGCTTGATCACTCCAAGATTCTGTGTAGTAATTACATTCGGAATTGGAGGTATCGAGAGGTGGGTCTTTATAACTTCACGACAGATCCTGAGGAAAGCGTCGCCTTGACAGGGGGGCGTCAAAGCTACATGTCCAAGGTTTTCCACACTGCCTGAGGTGACTTGGTTGTGTCCACTGTCCACAACACTACAAACACTAGCAGTATATGATTGTCCACATGGACATATCTGTGCTCTGCATACTGAAATGTGTCCAGCGCATCAGTGCCACATTGTGTAGATTTTCATTGATGGGTCACTTTTCTCCATCATACATACTTGGTTCCTACCTCTCCTTACATTCTGCAATTGTATGCAGGGGCACCATGCCGTCGATGGTTTGTCTACATGGATGGGCACGGTTATCACAGTTGCTTTTGTTATCGTGTGTGGTAGTTGGGCATGTTGATTGGCATGTTGTATGTGACTTTGTAGCATGTGCATTACCCCAGTTGTGAGTTGTATGATTGTGGAGTTGAGGTGTGGGGTGTGTTCAGTTGGTACTAACTGACCAGCAGTGCATTTCCATAGGTGCCATCCTCAAAGCGGTGGTTAGTGATGACTTGTAGAAGATGTAAGAATCATGAACATTGCCTGGGAAGTTTGCAACGACATTGGTGAACAGGTCCCAGTGGTCCAGTTTGTTGCCTTGATTGTGTTCAAGGTCGGCAGGGGGCATAAGAAGTACATGTGTGCAATCAATTGCCCCCAACATGTGCAGGAATCCAGCTATGACGTAGTTCCCTTGCTTGGTTTCCAGCTGTTCCTGCGCAGTGTGGGGGAAGTAAAGGTGCAGGGATATCAAGATGATACAAACTGTGATGTTTACCGGTATGATAAATCCTGCATAATACGACAGCAACAGAAGTTTGTGTGCTCGTTACCTTCCTTTTCTTTCCTACCAAGGTTAGGACTACATCAACTTCTGTTACAGTCTTTATATGCAGGATTTATCATACCTGTAAGCATTCCAGTTTGTCCAAGTGCAATACACTGTGCCAGATAACGTTTGTGACTATACGGACACTTGACCATTGTCACCATTTATTCAGTTTTCTGAATTCTGACTTTCGAAATATGGAATTGTATTTGAGAGTTCCCGCAGCATATGCTGTTAATTGAATCCACATGTTGCCCTGATGAAGTACACCTTTGGGAATAGAACGCGTTGGCTGAGCTTTTCGTATTGTTGATTTATGTATTCGTAATGAAGGACTGTTTTTACACTACTGTTGACTACTGGACTTCATGACTTGGTGCACCCCCATTTCAGTAACTACAATCTTGGATCTGGAGCACAGAGGTGTCAAGCAACGGCTGGCGTTGGGGTTGGTTGCGCAGGTACACTACGAATTTGAATAAGCGTGTGGTGTGGATACAGGGGCCCGCAGTTGCTTTTGTGGACATGCATCCAAGACGTGTGAGGAAGTTTGATAGAACTGACTGTGAGACTCCTCCAACTCTGGCAGCTGTAAGTAGGAAGGTCCCAGTGGCAACAGGTGCGGCACAGCCAGCAGCTTTGTCTGCGGAGGGATGTTGGTTCTCCACTGTGGTGGTACTGTCAACCTGTGGGCAATGTGGGTCAGGATGTGGAGGATGATTGTCCTTTTGAGCCTGTAGTGGGCAATCGCATCCTCTGGCGTTGAGTCTCTGAGGCTGGTGCATTTTAGGAACGTCCGCTGTCTTGTTCTGCACTGCCTAGGTGTTAGTCCAGGGAGAAGTTGTCCGGGGGGGGCGTCCTGGGGGTAGTGGCGTGTTGTGGCCCTCTTGGGTCTCTGAGCTGTATGATCAGTAGCTCCATGACATGTGTTGGTCTTCAGATGTGGCTCTGGGCTGGGCTCCCTTTGGGGCATATTATCAATGGCCAGTGATAGTTATCGCTGGCCATGCTTAGCGATAATTTTATTATCGCAGGCTATCTCTTGAATTTATCGCCCTGCTAGCGCGTTATTAACAACACGTTTCTCCAGGGCAATAAAAATTCCAGAGATAGCGAGGTTATCGCCATTTTGCAGGAAACATCGCTGGTTTTCCAGCAATGTTCCCTTCAAAATGGCGATAACCTTGCTGATACAACCCACAGGGTCGTATCAGCATAATCCACCCCAATGTTGGGGATAGGTAAGTCTGCATTTTAGCAGACGTTAGTTTTTGGAGAAAACAGCTGTTTTCTCCAAAAACTAACATGTGCTAAAATGCTGGGGCAGCCTTGTAAATATCGCGATGTGGACATCAGCGATATTTGCAAGGTTGTCCATCCAGGGCACGCCCAGTGATGCCCACTTTGTATCTCATTATAGATGCAAAGGGAGGCGTTGGGAAAAGGGTACTAACATGAGATTATGCATGTTAGCACCCACTTGTAAATAGGGTGATAGTTTTATCTCTGCTTGTTTTACTTTTTAAGCCAAAAAAGCAGAGATAAAGTCCTTGTAAATATGCTCCTTTCATACTGCAGGTTGTCATCCTGCTTAACACCAGTAAAAGGCAGGTGTTAAATCCCTACTTGCTAAAGCGCCTTATTACATGTTTTTTGATTGCAGATCTGGCTGGTCTTTGCAAATATCGTGAAGTGGTGTTTTCGCTTGTTTTTGCATGGGAATGCCTACTTTAGCATATCATTAGTGTTAATTGTCGGTCTCATCCGTGGTGCTGTTTTTTGCGGCAGATATCGCTGGGAAACTGGCGATATCGACTGTTTGCACCAGCTTGAGAATAGGGCGATACATCTATTACCACTTTTGTGGCGCTAAAGTGCAGATAAATCGGCGATAAGTCCTTGAGAATATGCCCCACTGTGTGGCGAACTTGAAAATATGGTGAACTTGTGCCAGTTCAGTTGAATGTTCCATGAACTGTTACTATGGAAACTGGCATTAAGCAGAATGGGGGAAGGGTTGAAACTTAACTATGGACTTAAAATGTGAATTTGTAATTTATATATAAGTACTATGTTATTACAGTGTCATTTCCCATGTCAATGCTATCTTTAGAAGTGGTGTGTTATTAAAAAATAGTGGTAAATTTATTTGTAATATATTTTTGAACTCCCATACAAATTCGTGGCTCCATCGCAGTGGTGCACAGTGGGGCGGCGACTTCCAAAAATAAAGGTAGAAGTAGTTTGGGCACTTTTAGAAGTCAGTTGCTAAGGGTTAATATGTGTAACCAATAGAAATGTGTTTTACAATTTGAAACAAACTACGAAGTAATGTGCTTTGTTACTTACATGTATTTGTGTGGAAAAAGAGTGGGAAAGTTTGCTATTACTGGTTTTACCTTGCTGAGACTGGTGCATTATGTTGATTGTATGCAAAAGAAAATCCTTTAAGAGTTTGTGATATTTTAAATTCAACAAACCTATTTGGAAGGAGTTATACATTTGTGAGGTTTATTTTTAAACTTTTACAAATATTCAAAAACTGTGTTGTTTGAAATATATTATTAAATGTAGGGATGTGTATTGTAGTTTTTTTGTTGTACTTAATGTTGTTTAAAAAAGATTCTGTATAGTAATATGTGTATTTTGCAAGATGGATTACAGATTATGGCAGTTTGTTTTACTGTTTGGATATGTATATTTGTAGTATACTGCATCATTTTAGTTGTTGGTATAAATTGGAAGGTGGAGTCTGTCAAGTTTTAAGGTGTACATGGACTTCTGTCTCTAGTATGTTTCTACTTGTATATGTATTTTCATATGTCTTATACATTTTAAGGTGCATTATGTGTAACAAAGAGTTGTTGTTGCTTTTTATGTGGAAGAGTCAAGAGTGTTAGTACTTGTAGAATGGTGAACTTGCAGCACAAACTTGTAGTTTGAAAGATACTCACATAAGGTATTGTTAATAAGGCTTCTTTCTTCTAGTCTGTAGAAATCTATAGTTGAATGATGCTGCATATTTTAGATAGAATAGTGAAGATGCAGCACAAATGTGTGGTTTCAAAGATGCTGATATAGGGTGTTATTAACTACGCTTCTTTTTTTCAAATCTGTACAAAGGTATAGTTAAATGATGCAACATAATCTATACTACTATAATAAAAGAAGAACGTTCAGCCTTTGAGGTGGGTAAACTCGGGAACCACAGCACCAATCCACACACCCGATACACCATTGGAATCATCAGGGTGTGTATATGGTTATAGGCTATATACATTTTAAAAAAAACTTTATTTAAAAAATTTACAGTAAAAAAAAGTAGTCCCACCGAAGTAGCGCCGGCCGCAACGTGTGTGCTCACGTCAGGAGCACGGGGAGGAGCGGTGACGTGAGGAGCAGTGGACAGGCCAGCGGCGGTGTGAGCAGCAGACAGGCTGGAGGAGCGGCGGCTGAGGTAAGGGACCGGCGCACATGGTGCGGGGGAGGAGCGGTGACGTGAGGAGCAGAAGACAGGAAAGCGGCGGTGCGAACAGCGGACAGGCGGGAGGAGCGGTGGCCAAGTCGGGGCAGGTTAGGGTCGTGGCAGGCGGGGGCCGGGCGGGGCCCGGGCTGCTGGACAATGTCGGGGCGGGCGAAGGTCGGGAAGCCTGTTGCTCCCGGACAAGGTCGGGACAGGCTGCTAGTTTTAAATAGAAAGGTGAAGATGCAGCACAAAAGTGTGGTTTGAAAGATGCTCATACAAGGTGTTATTATTAGGCTTCTTCTTTTTTAGTCTGCATAAAGGTATACTTGAATGATGCGCCATAAATTTAGATAGAAAAGTGAAGATGAAGCACAAAAGTCTGGTTTCAAAGATTTTTATATAAGGTGTTTTTTAAATAAGGTTCTTTTTTCTAGTCTGTAGAAACGTATAGTTGAATGATGACATAATTTTAGATAGAATAGTGAAGATGCAGCACAAAAGTGTGCTTTGAAAGATGATCATAAAAGGTGTTATTAATTAGGTTTCTTTTTTTGTAGTCTGTACACAGCTATAGTTGAATGATGCTGCATAATTTCAGATAGAAAAGGGAAAATGCAGCACAAAATTGTGGTTTGAAAGATATTCATACAAGGTGTTATTAATTAGGCTTCTTATTTCTAGTCTGTAGAAAGGTGTAGTTGAATGATGCTGAATAATTTTAGATAGAATGCTGAAGATGTAGCACAAACGTGTGGTTTGAAAGATGCTCACATAAGGTGTTATTAATTAGGCTTATTTTTTTCAAGTTTGTAGAAAGGTATAGTTGAAAGATGCCGCATAATTTTAGATGTTTGTTTGAAATCGTAAGTTTGTTGTTTGAATTTTTACGTTTTGGATAGTGTTATGCTACAGATACATTTATGTATGCTTTTAGTAATATGGTGAGACATTTACTAAAGATATTTGAAGATTTTCTTATTTGTGTTTGGGTAGATTGTACCTCAGTAGTCCTGCAATCACCCATGAAGTATCCATGCACTTATAAAATCAACCAGTCACTTGCTATGTAGTCATATAAAACTGCAAACATTATCCCTGCAGTCATGCAATCGCCGAGGTTTTACCCATGTAGTCCTTTCATCCCTTTGTACTCTTTCAATGACATACGCACTTCTCTTGTATTTATGTAATCATTCATTCAATACTCATGTACTTTTAAAATCACAGGGACACTACCTTTACACTCCTGTAATCAATCAGGCAGTATCTTAGTAGTTCAGTAATCACCTAGGCGGTAGTCATGAACTTATAAAATCACCTACTCATTTGCTATGTACTTCAGTAATCCACCAGATATTACCCATGCAGGCATGTAATCATCCAGAGTCTAGTTTTGTACTTTCCCTACAGTTATGCAATCATGCAGGCTGTACCTATGCAGTCATGTAATAACCTACACACTACCCTTGCAGTCGTAGAATCACCCATGCCCTTCTGTTGCATTCATCTATTCACCTAGGCAGTACTCAATGACTCATTGATCCCTTTAGGTGCTATTCATAGTCATACACCTATCCATTCATTGAATGTGAATGTTTGCACTCATGCAATTAGCTAGTCACTACCCATATTGTCCTGCAATTATCCAGTGACTACCTTTGCACTCATTCAATCACCCAAGCACTTATTGTTGAGTCATGTAATAGTCTGCTTCTTTATATTTGGCTAGTCCCAACTCTCATGCAGTTATAAAAACACCATAGTACTTGTCATGCACTCTTGCAATGATACAGGCACTACGTACGCACTGCTGTAATCACTCTGGCGTTACTGCTACACTGATAAAATCATCTAGGCACTATCTATACAGTTATGCAATCACTGAGGTATAAGTTATGTAGTTATATAATCTCTCAGGCACTACTGTTGCACTCCTTGAAACACAGAGGCACTACCTTTCTACTCATGTACTCACTCAGCCAGTAGTCATGCTGTTATGAAATCCCTCAGACACTACTTTTGCACCCATTTATTTACTCAGGCTCTACCTCAGTAGTCCTGCAATCACCCAAGAGGAACACTTAAAAAATCACCCAATCCCTTGCCATGTAAATCCCCAGACATTATCCCTGCAGTCGTGCAAGGGTCGAGGTGTTACCCATGTAGTCCTTTAATCCCCTTGTACTCTTTCAATGACATACGCACTTCTCTTTAACTTAAGTAATCATTCAGCCAGATCTCATGTACTTTTAAAATCACCCAGTCACTACCTTTGCACTCCTGTAATCAGTCAGGAAGTATCTTAGGAGTTCAGTAATCACCCGCCGGTAGTCATGAACTTATAAAATCATCCACTCACTTGCTATGTACTTCAGTAATCCACCAGATATTATCTGTGCAGGCATGTAATCATACAGGGTCTAGTTATGTACTTTCACTAGAGTCATGCAATCATGCAGGCTGTAAAAGAGGTCTTGATGAATGTGAGTTCAGGTTTCCTTTTAGATCTCTGTCCACAATGTATTTACTCTGGTCCCACTTCCATTGTTAGTCCACATCTAAATGAACCTTTGAATAAATCCCTGATTGTGGCAGAATACCCATCAGATTAGGAGCATGCTTTAGTTTTGCTTCTGCTGAAACAAAACTGATGCTGATACTTCAAGTTTAGCAAACTACCTCCCCATCTCTCTTTTTCCCTGCCCTACAAAGGTATTGGATACATTTGTTGATTCCCATCTCATTCATTATCTGGAAAATAACTATCTGCTGACCCTTCCTAAACCAGTTCCAGGGCTAATAATACCACAGATTCAGCAATGCTGGTTTTATTAGAGCATATCAAGCTCTTAGTGGATGAGGCTGGATCGGCTACCCTCATCCTCTTCGACCTGATTGCCGCTTTTGATTCAGTTTTGTATTATTTGCTGCTTCATAGTCTTCATGAGCTGTATATGGTTTCTGAGTAATCGGTTCCCATCTGTTCAGTTACCCCAATATACATCTAAGCTGGTGGTGGCCAACGGTGGTGTCCCTCAGGGTTCCTCCCTCACTCATAAGCTATTTTACATCAGTGTGACTCCTTTGGCTGGTGTAGTCAGAGCTTGGGGTTTCAGGTTCGCCTCCTATTCTGATGACACCCACCTGATCATTTTCATCGATGAGATCAATGAAGACATGAGGTGGAATCTTGTGAATTGTCTCAGAGATGTGGTGGACTGGATGCAATCCCACTGCCTAAAGTTCAATGGGGAGAAAACAGAGTTCCTGTTATTCAGGTAGGCCTATGGTGTCTGGTAGAACTCGTCGTGGCCTACTCTGTTGTGCCCAGCTCCAAAGCCTAAAATAGTAGATAAAAACGGAGGGGCATATTATCAAGAAACTGAGTTAAAATTATCACCACTTTAGCGGAAGGAAACTGGTGCTAAAGCAGCAATAATGGGTTTGATAATATGCCCTTGTGAATTCCCTTAGAAGCCCATGTTCTGGTGTGAAAATGGGCTTCTATTGGAATTCTCAAGGGCATATTATCAAGCCCATTATCTGCACTTTAGCGACAGTTTCCTGTTGCTAAAGCTTCGATAATTCTACCGCCGATCTTAATAATATGCCCTGTAGGCTTTCTGATTGGTAATTCTCTCTCGATGACAGACCATGTCAATACTGTGTGTGGGAGTTGTTTTGGCCTTCTGTGAGCCCTTCTCAGGATTTTCCACTGGATTCCTATTGTGTTGTGCAAAACTATTGTGCATACACTCATCATGAGTCGATTGGATTCTAGCAATGCATTGTATGTTGGTATGGCCAACTACCTTTTCATTTGTTTACAGTTCATTCAAAATATGGTGCCATGACTAATTTGCAATGTTTCCACTTGGACATCGATTTCGGGCAGTTTGAATTTTCCCCATTGGCTGCCTGTCTCCAAAAAGCTCTTTTCAACCTGCTCTGTCAATTGCATTGAGCTGTCTATCCCACAGGGCCTGTGATTCTCAGAAATAGAATTTCTCTCTCTACCAGCCAGTAAGAGCCCTTAGATCAGCTAACCCGACCACCATTCAAGGCAGGCGAATCAGGCGGACAGGTACGGGGGTCATTCTTTCACTTATTTGTTGCCACTCATTTTAAAGCCCTTCCTTTCAATTTGCGCACTACCCAAATCTTATTGAATGTCATAAACTGCTGAAAAAATGCCTGTTTCGTCTCTGAAAATCTCTGTATCCTGCTTATTTGAGTGTTTTTGGGTCAGGACTATTACTTTATTTATTTATTTATTCAAATAAATAAGCGTAACATTAATTACAAAAGTGTTTCGTGTAATTTGTTTTGATAGCCTACTTAAGTGCATTCAAAACTCTACACCATCTGTGACGGATGTAAACAACTTACTGAGATTGGTACATAGAGTAAATGTGGACCAACTGCTAAATATTTTCAAGAAGTTGTTGTTTATGTTGGTACATTGATCCAGGGGCATATTTTTAATAAAAATAAAGTCCTGCTTGTGATGGAAGCACAAGAAATGTGATGGTAAAAACATCTGTGCTGCAGTGCTCATCCGACAAAGTGTCTCTGGTCACAGTAATCGTCCGCTTCACCAGCTGCAGTGAATGGAGCCTGGATTCTGCCCTGGAATCGACCCTCGCCCATTACCCACTGTTGTTACAGAAAGTGAAAATTAGGTTATTGTCATTCACACTTCAAACAAGCTTAATCCGAAACGAAAATCAAACAGAAATACAAGCAGTAGAAGATTGTTCATTGTAAAAAATATTCAACTTCTTTTAATATGCGTGCACATGAAATGCACATATTTTGGTAAAGATGCTGTGCGATGCTTATAGGAAATACTGCTTCATGCCCTTCTGACGAGTTGCATGTAAAGTAGAGCGCATGAAAATCAATGCCAGCATCATTTACCACAAGTGTAACATTAGCTGAAAAGATTCCTGCAACATCCTAGTGCACTCTCTTGAACACAGACAATCTCGCTGGGATCGCCTGTGGTTTATAATTGATCACTGAACAAAACTATTGAGAGGCTGCAATCATGACACATCTCTTCTTGCCAGGTACCAACGCAGGATCTTTTTACTCAATAGTGTCCTGCGTGGACTAATTAACTAAATCGAACAGTAGAGTCTTATTTATAACTAGATTGCGTTTGGCTTGACAACTGTGTTAAATTACTCTATAATACGCCATGTAGTTTCTACTCCAGTAGTCACAAAATGGCTGAACGAGGGGAACATGTTCGAACTGCTACTCATCCAGATCTCACATCAGGCTTTTAAATACACAACCAGCTCTGGGGTTTTCCAACTTTGTACCCAGCACAGGACCAGCAGTTGGGCCAGGTCGGGGGGATTTCGACAGATGATGAAGAGGGAAAATTAATTATTTATTTAATTTTCCCTCGTCATCGTCCATCATTGACATTGAGATCTTTGTTGTAGAAATAGTTCTTATACTTTATTGTGAGGTTTCAAAGAAGCGCAGCCAACGTGTTTCATCTAAAAAAAAGGCTTCATCCGGGCAAGAAAACTGTTCCACTGGGACACAGCAACAATGTTTTTATTCAAGGTATGTAGTAGGCAGTGTAGCCATCAACCATAGCTAAGTCCTGTTCGCCAAATATGGTTCATCTGAAAGCCTGATGTTAAACTATCACCAGTAAGTTGTCAGCATTTGTAAAACTGCATCCAAAATGTATCCTCTGGTGTCGGGAGCCGTGTACAGCTGACCTGGAGAGCTGCTGACGGCAGGACTTGGCTCCGCTCGTGGTCCGGCCGGGCTTGGCTCCGCCGGGCCTCTGGGCACTACAATCCCCAGCAGCCCCAGCGCGGCAAGCACGCCGCTGACACCGCTGACGCGACCAGGAAGCGCCTGGAGGCGCATAAAGGCTTACTTGGTGTGGAGTCCGGGGGGAGCCTTGTACAGCTGACCTGGAGAGCTGCTGATGGCCGGACTTGGCTCCGCTGTGTTTCCTATCCTCCGGTGTGGTGTTCATTGGGCCGGGCTTAGCTCTGCTCGTGGTCCGGCCGGGCTTGGCTCTGCCGGGCCTCTGGGCACTACAATCCCCAGCAGCCCCAGCGCGGCAAGGACACCGCTGACGCCGCTGACACGACCAGGAAGCGCCTGGAGGCGCATAAAGGCTCCCTTGGTGTGGAGTCCGGGGGGAGCCGTGTACAGCTGACCTGGAGAGCTGCTGGCGGCCGGGCTTGGCTCCGCTGTGTTTCCTGTCCTCCGGTGTGGTGTTCATTGGGCCGGACTTAGCTCCGCTCGTGGTCCGGCCGGGCTTGGCTCCGCCGGGCCTCTGGGCACTACAATCCCCAGCCGCCCCAGCGCGGCAAGGACGCCGCTGATGCGACCAGGAAGCGCCTGGAGGCGCATAAAGGCTCCCTTGGTTCCTCGTCCTGCGGGTCGCGCGCGGGAGAAGCCCGGGACAAGGGCGGGGCCATCTGCGGCCGTCAGAGGCCAGAAGAGGCTGGGCTGGGCCACGGACTTTGGCTCTTCCTCATCGGATCCTGGACTAACTGTAAGACATAATACCTTGTATCGATGTTATCTGGTTTTGTTTCCTGGTCCTTATCAACATTATTGAACTCTAACATATACTGGGTGAGACACTATCGTTCAATTTTACCTGTGTATAGTATTATTGGTCCATTAATATGTCAAAGCTCAGATCAACAAAACCTTCTACCATAAATGAGACAAGGACAATGGATAATTATCTTGTGAAGGTGGTCAATAAAATCAATAAAAAAAGGCGACTCTCATTAAATAGGGTAAGCCCAGATACTTCACCTACAAGGCTGAGTTCGCCCTTTACTCCGTTGCCTCAGTCAGATAGTTGCCTGGAAGACCCTAATGCTACTGTCACTAATGATGTATCCATCGTGGTGACACCAGAAGAGCGGGAGGTTGTAATCGACCCTACCCCCAGTCAGACCCCCACACCCTCCCCAAGGCCTTCACCAGTCCAATCACCTGTTCGAAGAGTTGTGCGGGTATGTAGGAAGGCTCCTGTCAAATGGGTGGTGGATCGGAAGTCGAAAAAGACAGGTACCACATTTACTAATAGTGGAAGTACACCAGAACCCACAAATAATGCAGAGTCAAATAATTTGCACCCTGCCCATATAGAGATCCTGGCAACTATCATCGAGTCAAAATTAGAAGCAATGATTAGACCTCTAGTGGCAAAGTTAGAGCAGGTCACCCGAGAGGTCACTAGATTAGGGGGCCTCCTAGATTCTCATATGACCCGGATTCACACACACACGACTCCTCCTACTGGCAACAACGTATTAGTGGCTGTAGCTTCTGCTACAGCAGGGGGTAAAGGGCCTACGGTCATCGCACAAAATCTATCAGCCACACAAACACAGATAACCCCATCTTCTAACCTACCATCCGTGGGAGCTCCATTAGTACAACCATTAGTACAACCACCCCCACCAAATAATGGCAGCCAGAACACTACAGTGGGGGGAGAAAACGGTGGGAGAAGTAGGCCTAAGAGAAAAAATACAGTTAACCTCCCACCGGAGTGTGTTCCATACACAGTGATACTAACAAATGTCCCAGAGGTTGATTCCTGTTTGCCTGATTCCAGTTTAGAAACCCATGCCGCTTTAAAAAATAAAACACTAGCATGGCTAAATAGGAATTGTGGTTTTCTGTTTGCCTTTTCAAATGACATAATCTCCACCCGAAGAGTCAGCTTGATTGGCAACGCTAGAAAGAATTTGGGTGGGGACTGCATTATTGTAAACTTTAAGCACCCTCAACATGTGCAGACAGTCTTACTCAGAGCAGCCTCTCTACCCATAGTGGAAAACTCTGTATGCGCTAGACCCTTGGGCTCTTCTACAATCATTTGGACAACACCCAACGCCCACCACCACACCAGCATAAGTATCCACCAAATGGGTACAGAAGGGGGGTTGCTGGTTGTGTCCAAAATGTTTTTCAACATCAAAAAAATGGGGACCCTTATTGTTACCAGCTGGCTAATACGCATACTCATTTTGATCAGACCTTACCATTATACAATCGCTACACCCCTTTATCCTCACTTGAGGAAAATGATTGACTGCCTACCGAATCGGGGAGTACAGTTCAGCCACCAACATCATCTTTTAAAATTGTTACATGGAACATCGCTGGTATTAAGAACAAAGTTGGAAATGTTGATTGGCTAAACACATTAAAATCTTTCGACATCATTGCCTTACAAGAGACATGGGACCAAGTGAATAGCTTCTCTTTGGATGGCTACAGTCACTTTTGCATTCATGCAACTAGTAGTGCTGCAGGTAGAGCCAAGGGAGGCTTACTAACTTTATTTAAATTGGATGTAAAAGGCAAATTAACACAGTGTATCTCAGGTTGCGAAAATTGTTTGATTGTTGAACTCTCTACCCAGGATAAGGTCAAGATACTTTTTGTAAATTTTTATAACTCTAATGCAAATGAGTGCACCGGACATAATTTGGAATTATTGGATAAATTCTTGTCAGTCTATAGTGCAAATGTAAATACTTTTGAAATATTATTTTATGGGGATTTTAATATCCCCCCCTGCACCCTACCATGTATCAGTCAGGATGATGAAGGTCCTCCCCTCTCTTCACTTATCCATCTGGAACACACTAGGCGAGGAGAGTACCTAGAAAACTTTTTTGCCAGATGGAATTTATATGAGTCAGGCTGCGGGGATGGCAAAAATAGGTCCCCTACATTTAAGGGTAAAGATGATGGCACTATTATAGATTATATTTTTATGTCTTCTTTTTTGTTGTGCAATGTTGTAAATTATCATACAGAGGTATCAGTTGTTAGTGATCATAATCCTGTTATATTGGAATCAAAGCATACAGATCTACTCTCATTAAAAACAGTGACACATAGAGGGGGACTAAACGTGTCCGTTAAAGATCAGAGGCGTAGGCTAAAATGGACAAAAATAGTCCCTGAAACATTCCTTCAAGAAGTTTTGACCAAGGTAGAGGATGAAGTGGCAATATGCCTAGCAAATCAAACACAAAATAAAGATGTTGTTTTGGCGTTTAATAATATTTGTAGAGAAATTAACCATAACTTACATGCAGAATCAAGACAGAAGCCGCTTCAAGGTAAAAGATGGTTTGATAAAAAATGTTCCAATGCGCATGGAGATTTACTTAAAGCATTGAAAGCTACGCCTAAAAAACGTGTAGATATAGCTAGTTTAAGGAGTATATATAAAAAAGTTATCTTAGAGAGAAAAAAGGAATTGAAAGATGTAGATTGGGCCCAACCACTCGACCCCGAAACCCTAAAAAATAGTGGTTTATTTTGGAAAATTATAAATCAGCCATTATTTCCGGGTGATGTGAATAACCCCCTTGAGGCAAACATCCCAGACGAGGGTTGTATCCAACACTTTAGTAAAATATACTCTGAAACTAGCAACGTAGAGACCCCTGCTGTAATTTTTGAGGCTGTAGTAGTGGAAACTAGCAACGTAGAGGTCCCTGCCATCATTTTTAAGGCGGCAGAAGTGGAAAGGGCAATAGATCTGACTCTGAAACACAAAGCACCGGGCCCTGATGGGGTCCCGGCGGATGTCTTTAAATGCGCCCCCCGAAATTTTGGTCTAAAATCTTATGTAACGTTTTTAACGCTCTAAAACATGACAACATCCCAGCCTCATGGAAAAAATCTATTATCATTCCGGTCTTTAAAAAGAGCAACAGGCAAGACCCCTCCTGTTATAGACCCATTTCACTGATTGAATCATCTGTGAAAATATTGGGCCGGGTTATTTTATTTAAACTGAATGATTGGGTGAATGAGAAAAGGGTCCTATCAAGTGTTCAGTATGGATTTAGACCAAAAAGGAGCACAATAGATCAAGGACTTAACTTGCACTTATTGGTGGAGAAATATACTAGGGCCAAGGAGGGGTCCATGTACCTGGGGTTCATGGACCGCTCGTCAGCCTTTGACCTCGTAAATCATTCAAAACTGTGGCAAATCCTAATCGACATGGGTCTGGACAGGGCTTTAGTTAATCTCCTAGCGGATCTGCACACCGGCCTCTTAGCTTCGGTTAGAGTAACCTCTGAGGGCCGATGCACTAGTCACTTTAACTCTGAAATGGGTGTTAGGCAGGAATGTATATTGGCACCCCTCATATTTACCATTTATTTAAATGCACTGGAACCAGCGTTAAAAGAGGCATCCCTCAACATTCCGCGTATAGGAGAACTTGGAATTCCAGTTCTTCTATATGCGGATGATGCCGTCTTGCTTTCACTGACCGGTGTTGGTCTACAACGCCTATTGGATGTATTTGAAGACTTCATGGGTTCTCTGGACCTCAAGATAAATGTAAAGAATTCTCAAATCATGATAATAGGCAGGAGTAGCAAGAATAAGAAATTAAAAACATTTACATGTGGCAAAGAAGAGCTACGTAGAGTAGACACTTTTCCATATCTGGGGATCACCTTTGATGAGAGAGGCAACTGGGGTCCACAGTTAAAAAACAGAAACATTTCCCTTGCTAGAACATCTTCTGCACTGCAGGGCTTTTCAAAAAAATTGGGGGCAAGGCCAATAGCAACTTTAATGAAAATCTATAAAGCAAAATGCCTTGCAGTGGCCACATATGGTAGTGCAATTTGGGGATACCGTTCTCTGAACAGTATACAGACTACTGAGAATAAATTCTTAAGAGCTGTCCTTTCTGTGCCACAGTCCACTCCATCTTACACAATTCACACTGATATTACAGATATGATTAAAATGGCCCCCCTTCTGGCTTGGCTGAAGATCTGGTTGAACCTGGAAATCCCCCTTAACCACATCATTCTAAAAGACGGTTTGCAGCTAAATAGAGCAAATAAAATCTGGTGGCTAGCATACATTAAAGAAAGTCTTGTTAAGCTTGGGAGACAGGAGCTATTTTTCTCCCCGGCGAGCATAACAATAAAGGACATCGCCTTGATTAAGGGTATGATGGGAGAATTGCTAAGCATGGAGAGGGAACAAATGGAACTACAAAAACCAACGGTGAGGGCTAGCATTATTATGAGCACCCAAGTAGGCCCTGGATTGTATCTAACTACTGTGAACCAAGCATATCACCGATTTCTTTTAACCCGATTTCGGTTCAATTTGATTCACCTGAACCTTGGTCATTTTCCAACCTGGAGTACCCCTGACAACGCAATGCCGTGTTCTTGTGACAATTTCTCCACACAGAATACAATGCACTTTTTGATGTTCTGTGGACACTACACGGCAGTAGGGACAAAATACTTGATTATCAACAAAAAATCCTAGCTCTTATGGCAATATGTAATTAAAAGTCTGTAAACAGTAGCGGCGGCCATTCATCGCCCGAAGGTATCCTTTCAATGTTAGGATCAACCTATGTTTCAGTCTATTGCCTCTTTAAAACAACAACCTCTCTGATCTAAACATATGAGACAGCACAAACAAAAAAATGTGAGAAAAGCGAGATGGCACCTCACGGGCGAACCACCAATGGGACCCCTGGCTGGTACTCACCAGGTTGGCCCTGTTCTCATCATTGGTGCCATCAAGCTAAAACGTAAACGTGTCTCAAACCCCAAAAAAATAAAAAGACAGTGGGTGGTGCAGTGAACACAACTTATATGTAACAAAACTCACAGCATTAGACATTTAACATATAAGACACTGTACAACTAGGACTATCAACTTTACTTATGTTCCTATCTTTGTTGTAAACAGTGAACACACAAATAGTAAAAAAGGAGGGTGTGGATACTCCCTATCGATTCACACCCTACTTACAGCCGACATGTTTCATTGCCTTGGTGTTTATCAGGCAATTTCTTCAGGGCAACTTATTTTTAATGCCACTGCAAGAGACACTGATTCTCGAATGCTGTAATATAAACAAACATATATGAGGTCACCTGGTGTTCCCCCCATTTATGCACATCAAAATCTATGTGTTGTCAAACAACCACGCTGTATGGGTAAATTTCATAATTACCCCTCAAGCAGTTATGCCTCTCATACCAGGACGGAGGACTTTTTAACAAAACGGAATCCAGCTCCCATTGGTGAGCGTGGTCCTATCTCCCCATAGTGAAGTAGCTAAAAATGAAAGACCAGAAGAAGATTAAGAATACTTAGGTCCCAGATCGCCTCTCACCTTGTTATAAGTGTGCTGTCAAGGGGCAAAGAGAATATCACATTACCAGTTGCAGAGTATGGGTCGGCGTCCTCTCAACACTCGAACGCCGCCCGAGTGCAACCCTTTTCTTTTACCGGCAGCAGTGCCGGTATTCAGATGCTCTGATTGGTCCGCGGTGTCAGCTGACTCCCGCGCATCCCGGCCGCTGATAGGCTAGCGCGGTCCGGTGACTCTCGTGTGGCTAGATGCCGGTATCTACAGTGAAGGAAACTGTAGCGGCCATTATTAAACGGACCCCCAGCCAAAGTCCGGATCTGTGTAAATAAACGTGATTTGTGCAATCCTGACGGGTAGACAGATGCAAAAACGTACCTGTATAAGAGCGGGTTCAAGAATGGAATATCTAGTAATTCCGCACATTTCATGGCTCTCAACAATAATTGTAATTGTGTATACAACGTGAGCCATTAAATGTACTGGGTATTACCACTACTACCTCTGTAGGCGGCTAAGGCTTCTTGCTTATTGACGGTGTTGGTAACGAGACGCCCTATTTGTAACAGTGTGTTGTAAAACTCAAGTCCAGCGGCAGACATATTTGTAAAGTATGAGGCTGGAGTGGCCCTTTCTTGCTCACAATTCTAGTCCTGGATTTTAATCTTCTATGGTATATATAGAATGTTAGGGTGATTTACTCCTGTGAATCAAATTCATAGGTTGTTAGTCATATGGGTCCCTGGGACATAGGATTGACTTCTATTAAGTATAAGAAGACTGAGCGTTCAATCCACAGCTGACTTCTGCTAGGCCATTACCAAGATACAAAAAAACTCAATCTACAGAAAATGTATTTAAATTGAGTACAAATCTGTCGATTTCATAGTATTGTGTGTGCCTTCATTAACTGAGCTACCAAAAGGGGTACCAATTAGATTGAGTACAAGTCTGTTGATTTCATAGTATTGTGTGTAACTAAGCTCTCGGAAGAGGTGCCAAATATAGAGGGACAGTAGTATACTGCGCACAGCAACAGCCACTGGAATCGGTCATCGCAGCTTATTCCACTCTAGGAGTTCGTTCAAGCCTTTCTGTTCACTTTGTTCTTGGTAGATCCAACGTGCCTCCCTAGTGATCAAGCGTCTCTCCACAGATTGTACGTCACCCGTCACCTTCTCTAACACCACCCACGTGAAAGTGTGTTTATTGCGGTGGCAGTGTTCCACTAATTTCGTAGTCAGTTTTCCAATCCTTATTGTGCTAAGATGCTCTTGAATGCGGAGTTTAATTTTCCGTGTGGTGAGTCCGATGTATTCTAAACCACATTCGCATTTTAGTCTATACACCACGTTGGTAGTGTTACAGTTGCTGAAGTGGTTCAATGACCAAGTTTTTCCAGAACGGAGAGTCACAGATGTTGTTTTGCTTGTCAGTGGACACACTGAGCAACTTCCACATGGGAAATGTCCTTTTGGAATGGTGGTATTCTCCGCTTCTGGTCGCCCGATATGTCTGGTGTGAACCAGTTTATCTTTCAAGTTACTTGCTCTACGGGAAGCGAAACGAGGAGGAGGCATCTTGAAATCCGCTGTTGAGAGTAGGTTCCAATGTTTCCTGATAGACTGGCGGATCTTTGTAGCCATTGGGTCATAAGTCATGACTACAGGTAGACAGTCTGCTTTCTCATTGGTTCGTGTCTCTAATAAGACAGCTCTTGGTGTATTAAGGGCTCTCTTTTGAGCATGTTTGACAATTGTCCGAGGATAATCACGGGCTTCCAGTTTCGAACTCAGAACTTTTGCTTGTTCATTGTACAATTCAGTCGATGAGCAGTTTCGCCTGTATCTAAGGAATTGTCCCACAGGGAGATTGTCCCTTAATGCTCTTGGATGGTATGACCGATACGATAGCAGTGAGTTTCTATCTGTGGGCTTTTGATGCACACTGGTTCGGAAACCCCCTCCAAATGCCTCGATGTCCAGATCAAGATAAACTGCGCTTGTGTGATGATATTTCCAGGTGAAGCGGAGGCTCATATCTTGGGTGTTTAACCAGTTTAGAAATTGGATCAGGGATGTTTCCTCTCCTGTCCACAGGAGGAGCACATCATCAATATATCTCCTCCAGAGGCGCATGTGTCCTCTGAAGGGATTGTTGTCAGACTCGATGATGTGCTCCTCAAATTGGCCTACATAAATACAGGCCAGGCTAGGCGCCATCGTTGCTCCCATTGATGTGCCTGTCACCTGTAAGAACAGGTCATCTTTATAGCAAAAAAAGTTTCGTGTGAGGGCAATTTCCACACATTGTAACATGAAACTTTGGGGGGCATCGTAGAACCACTCTTGTGTGGCCAGTGCTCTTGAAGCCGCTACCAATGCGGCGTCCTGAGGAATACAGGAGTACAAGGACTCGATGTCGATAGTCACAATATATTCCTTCACGGGGTCAAATGTCATTTGATCAAGGACATTTAAAATGTCCATCGTGTCCTTGACATACGATTTCTGGGTAACTACTGATTCACGAAGAAAGTAGTCGGCGAATTGCGATAGAGGCTCCAAGATGGACTGGATCCCGGATACAATAGGCCGGCCCGGCGGAGGCCGGGCTGGCTTATGTATCTTGGGCAGGATGTAGAAGGCGGGGGTCCTCGGGTTAGTGTTAATAAGGAACTCCGCCTCCTTCGCATTTATCCACTTCTTCTCCTTTGCGCTCCCCACAAGGGAAGTTATTATCTTCATCAGTTCCGGAGTGGGGTCTTTCTTGAGAGGTTGGTAATTGACTCTCACATTGAGTAGGCGTCGTACCTCAGTCTCATAATCACTGGTGTTTAATATGACGACGGCTCCGCCTTTATCAGCGCTTTTTATGGTTATGTTTTCATTCTTCTGTAGGGAGTTCACTGCCTCCCAGTCGCTTCTCGTCATATTTCTAAATCCATTCGATTTGTTGTTACTTTCTATTTTCCTTATTTCCTCCAGGACTTTGGCCTCAAATACTGCCACTTCAGGGCCAATGGCTCCCATTGGGGGACAGAAGGTAGAAGGTTTTTTCAAATTGGTATTGAAGCCTATATTTTCTTCAGATGACGGTTGTTTCGCGAAGAATTTCTTCAATTTAATTTTTCGCATAGTCTCATGGAACTCGGTGTGGCATTTGAAAGCATCATGGGTAGGGGTGGGCACAAATCTCAACCCCTTATTGAGTACTCGTTCTTCCTCTGCTGTTAATTGGTGGTCAGATAAGTTGACCACAATGCTCTTCATACTGGCTTCTTTCCCCTGCTCCGTGTCTGTCGTGGGGAGAATGTTTGCCATTGTTGCGGGAGCCGATTGCTGCGTCCTTTTCCTCTCCCTTGTTGTCCCGGGCCCTTGTTGGATGCTTGTCCCTGTTCTAAAAAATTCCGCAATAAAGCACTCAGATCGTTGTTGGAAGTTTCGGATTGGTTGAATCTTACTCTGCTGGTACTTGGTCCTGGCTCAGGCTCGTCTTCGCTGGACGTGTTATCAAATGTCCAGTTTGCAGGTGTTCGCCTTTGTTGAAATCTGGCACCTCTGCCTCTTCGTCCTCCTACAAATTGTGGTGGCTGTTGTTGTTCTTGTGCAGGTTGATAATGTGAATCGTTGATGTAGGGGAAGGCCCACTCGTGTGTGTAGCGTTGTAAGTTACGCTGTAGACCCCTGATTTTCTGAGTTATCATATATTGTTTGTATTCATCCAGGTCTTCTTTAATTTTTTGTAGATGTTCTTTTGCGTCAGTAAAGCTACTGTCCCTTTTAATGGCCTCCTCTAGCTCTACGATTTCTTTAAGTACCTCTTCACTTAATCTCTGAGCTGTGCTGATTATCAAAATCAGCCAATCTCTGGTGCATTTATTAGCGATGAAGCTCCAATCACGTCGGAACTGTTTGTCGTCAAGGAATATCCGCGGTTCGATCCTCACTATAAGACTTGCAGGTGAGGCTCCAGACTGATAATATTCAGACATAAGAGCCCCATGTAGGGCAATTCTTATATGTTTCTTTTTTAAGTTACTCAATTTCTCCCATTCTTCCCTGACTTTATTATTACCTGACAGGGGATTGTCTTCGAACAAGGATGGTCCGGCTAAGATGGCAGCAATTTGTTCGTCCGTAAAAGCTAGACAATTTTTATCCATTCTCAGACTACAGACTTATTGGTGGTTTGACAGTGCAAGGGGTGATGGTTTGACCGTGCAATGGGGGGTGGGATAACCAGAAGTTGTTAGCCTCACATATGACAATTAAAAGATCAGAGTATCAATGTGCGGTTGTATAGGGGTACTCTCACGGCTGGGCCGCCGTACGCAAGGCACTACACAAAAATGGGAGTCAAGAGGGAAAGACAGAAGAGACTAGGATGCCCTCCACTCAATAAGCTTATCAACAAAAAATCCTAGCTCTTATGGCAATATGTAATTAAAAGTCTGTAAACAGTAGCGGCGGCCATTCATCGCCCGAAGGTATCCTTTCAATGTTAGGATCAACCTATGTTTCAGTCTATTGCCTCTTTAAAACAACAACCTCTCTGATCTAAACATATAAGACAGCACAAACAAAAAAATGTGAGAAAAGCGAGATGGCACCTCACGGGCGAACCACCAATGGGACCCCTGGCTGGTACTCACCAGGTTGGCCCTGTTCTCATCATTGGTGCCATCAAGCTAAAACGTAAACGTGTCTCAAACCCCAAAAAAATAAAAAGACAGTGGGTGGTGCAGTGAACACAACTTATATGTAACAAAACTCACAGCATTAGACATTTAACATATAAGACACTGTACAACTAGGACTATCAACTTTACTTATGTTCCTATCTTTGTTGTAAACAGTGAACACACAAATAGTAAAAAAGGAGGGTGTGGATACTCCCTATCGATTCACACCCTACTTACAGCCGACATGTTTCATTGCCTTGGTGTTTATCAGGCAATTTCTTCAGGGCAACTTATTTTTAATGCCACTGCAAGAGACACTGATTCTCGAATGCTGTAATATAAACAAACATATATGAGGTCACCTGGTGTTCCCCCCATTTATGCACATCAAAATCTATGTGTTGTCAAACAACCACGCTGTATGGGTAAATTTCATAATTACCCCTCAAGCAGTTATGCCTCTCATACCAGGACGGAGGACTTTTTAACAAAACGGAATCCAGCTCCCATTGGTGAGCGTGGTCCTATCTCCCCATAGTGAAGTAGCTAAAAATGAAAGACCAGAAGAAGATTAAGAATACTTAGGTCCCAGATCGCCTCTCACCTTGTTATAAGTGTGCTGTCAAGGGGCAAAGAGAATATCACATTACCAGTTGCAGAGTATGGGTCGGCGTCCTCTCAACACTCGAACGCCGCCCGAGTGCAACCCTTTTCTTTTACCGGCAGCAGTGCCGGTATTCAGATGCTCTGATTGGTCCGCGGTGTCAGCTGACTCCCGCGCATCCCGGCCGCTGATAGGCTAGCGCGGTCCGGTGACTCTCGTGTGGCTAGATGCCGGTATCTACAGTGAAGGAAACTGTAGCGGCCATTATTAAACGGACCCCCAGCCAAAGTCCGGATCTGTGTAAATAAACGTGATTTGTGCAATCCTGACGGGTAGACAGATGCAAAAACGTACCCGTATAAGAGCGGGTTCAAGAATGGAATATCTAGTAATTCCGCACATTTCATGGCTCTCAACAATAATTGTAATTGTGTATACAACGTGAGCCATTAAATGTACTGGGTATTACCACTACTACCTCTGTAGGCGGCTAAGGCTTCTTGCTTATTGACGGTGTTGGTAACGAGACGCCCTATTTGTAACAGTGTGTTGTAAAACTCAAGTCCAGCGGCAGACATATTTGTAAAGTATGAGGCTGGAGTGGCCCTTTCTTGCTCACAATTCTAGTCCTGGATTTTAATCTTCTATGGTATATATAGAATGTTAGGGTGATTTACTCCTGTGAATCAAATTCATAGGTTGTTAGTCATATGGGTCCCTGGGACATAGGATTGACTTCTATTAAGTATAAGAAGACTGAGCGTTCAATCCACAGCTGACTTCTGCTAGGCCATTACCAAGATACAAAAAGACTCAATCTACAGAAAATGTATTTAAATTGAGTACAAATCTGTCGATTTCATAGTATTGTGTGTGCCTTCATTAACTGAGCTACCAAAAGGGGTACCAATTAGATTGAGTACAAGTCTGTTGATTTCATAGTATTGTGTGTAACTAAGCTCTCGGAAGAGGTGCCAAATATAGAGGGACAGTAGTATACTGCGCACAGCAACAGCCACTGGAATCGGTCATCGCAGCTTATTCCACTCTAGGAGTTCGTTCAAGCCTTTCTGTTCACTTTGTTCTTGGTAGATCCAATGTGCCTCCCTAGTGATCAAGCGTCTCTCCACAGATTGTACGTCACCCGTCACCTTCTCTAACACCACCCACGTGAAAGTGTGTTTATTGCGGTGGCAGTGTTCCACTAATTTCGTAGTCAGTTTTCCAATCCTTATTGTGCTAAGATGCTCTTGAATGCGGAGTTTAATTTTCCGTGTGGTGAGTCCGATGTATTCTAAACCACATTCGCATTTTAGTCTATACACCACGTTGGTAGTGTTACAGTTGCTGAAGTGGTTCAATGACCAAGTTTTTCCTGGCTCAGGCTCGTCTTCGCTGGACGTGTTATCAAATGTCCAGTTTGCAGGTGTTCGCCTTTGTTGAAATCTGGCACCTCTGCCTCTTCGTCCTCCTACAAATTGTGGTGGCTGTTGTTGTTCTTGTGCAGGTTGATAATGTGAATCGTTGATGTAGGGGAAGGCCCACTCGTGTGTGTAGCGTTGTAAGTTACGCTGTAGACCCCTGATTTTCTGAGTTATCATATATTGTTTGTATTCATCCAGGTCTTCTTTAATTTTTTGTAGATGTTCTTTTGCGTCAGTAAAGCTACTGTTACAAATAGGGCGTCTCGTTACCAACACCGTCAATAAGCAAGAAGCCTTAGCCGCCTACAGAGGTAGTAGTGGTAATACCCAGATCCGGACTTTGGCTGGGGGTCCGTTTAATAATGGCCGCTACAGTTTCCTTCACTGTAGATACCGGCATCTAGCCACACGAGAGTCACCGGACCGCGCTAGCCTATCAGCGGCCGGGATGCGCGGGAGTCAGCTGACACCGCGGACCAATCAGAGCATCTGAATACCGGCACTGCTGCCGGTAAAAGAAAAGGGTTGCACTCGGGCGGCGTTCGAGTGTTGAGAGGACGCCGACCCATACTCTGCAACTGGTAATGTGATATTCTCTTTGCCCCTTGACAGCACACTTATAACAAGGTGAGAGGCGATCTGGGACCTAAGTATTCTTAATCTTCTTCTGGTCTTTCATTTTTAGCTACTTCACTATGGGGAGATAGGACCACGCTCACCAATGGGAGCTGGATTCCGTTTTGTTAAAAAGTCCTCCGTCCTGGTATGAGAGGCATAACTGCTTGAGGGGTAATTATGAAATTTACCCATACAGCGTGGTTGTTTGACAACACATAGATTTTGATGTGCATAAATGGGGGGAACACCAGGTGACCTCATATATGTTTGTTTATATTACAGCATTCGAGAATCAGTGTCTCTTGCAGTGGCATTAAAAATAAGTTGCCCTGAAGAAATTGCCTGATAAACACCAAGGCAATGAAACATGTCGGCTGTAAGTAGGGTGTGAATCGATAGGGAGTATCCACACCCTCCTTTTTTTACTATTTGTGTGTTCACTGTTTACAACAAAGATAGGAACATAAGTAAAGTTGATAGTCCTAGTTGTACAGTGTCTTATATGTTAAATGTCTAATGCTGTGAGTTTTGTTACATATAAGTTGTGTTCACTGCACCACCCACTGTCTTTTTATTTTTTTGGGGTTTGAGACACGTTTACGTTTTAGCTTGATGGCACCAATGATGAGAACAGGGCCAACCTGGTGAGTACCAGCCAGGGGTCCCATTGGTGGTTCGCCCGTGAGGTGCCATCTCGCTTTTCTCACATTTTTTTGTTTGTGCTGTCTTATATGTTTAGATCAGAGAGGTTGTTGTTTTAAAGAGGCAATAGACTGAAACATAGGTTGATCCTAACATTGAAAGGATACCTTCGGGCGATGAATGGCCGCCGCTACTGTTTACAGACTTTTAATTACATATTGCCATAAGAGCTAGGATTTTTTGTTGATAAGCTTATTGAGTGGAGGGCATCCTAGTCTCTTCTGTCTTTCCCTCTTGACTCCCATTTTTGTGTAGTACAAAATACTTGATCCCTATTCTAAAGGATTTTGAATAGAACAAAGGAGGACACCCTGCCTAGGGATATATTGGCCCTAACTCGAGGGTCCAACAGGTATACAAGAAGGGGTGATTAGCCTAGAAGTTGACACTGTACACAGCAACCACAAGGTCAATCCAAGTAGACTCTACAGAGCATATTAGAAATATATATGTTTTTATTTTTTTGGGATAACAAAGATATAAAAAGTGAATAGTACTTTAGTATCACATAATACGTTTATTGCATAAAAAAGACATACATTTATATAGGGACAACGGAGGGGAAGATAGGACTGCATTAAGACCTACCCAGTACCAGCCACACTTCAAACACACTATCTCACTTATTTCTGTCTCTTCTCATTCTACCTCATATTCTATCATTCACCTTTCATTCTTCCATTCATACTTCTAATCCTGGCGTGTGCAACACATAGATGGTTAATGTGTTGCAAGGATCGGGATGTTAATCCAGGCAGATGACTTTTACTACGGGTCCTGATGTAGTTAGGACAATGACCGTATTCCTGGAGACACAAGCCGACGCGCGTTTCGGTGACAGGCCAGTGAGGCCACACCTTCGTCAGGGCTAGGGGCAGTATACTGGGAGGGGCACAAGTGTAAAATCTGAAAGATAGAAAGCACACAGGTCTCATTTTACTTTTCTATATACATATAATATTAAATAAACAGTTATGCATTTCCAACATATATCTATCATAGTTCTAGTTCATTATAACATTTTAAATATAAATTGAATATTAATGAGATTCCGATGTAGCATCCTAACCATACATTGGATATTGGAACGACATCCCTGATGTTGATCTTTTGTCGCTGTACAGTGTCAAACTCTCTAGAGACACTCCCTGAGATAGATTCCCTATTGCATGGGATCTAATGAGGCATAGTGATGGCCTAGGCTAAATGAACCATGGAGCATAATTCATACAAAAATTAATTTTCACTTGCATACAAATTTATAAATACCCTTACATACAAGTTTGTAACCACACTTACCATTCTTGCACACACATGACCCAATTGTTAGAATAAGGCTCAGGGTCCTAAACGGCAGGCTGTTCTAGATTTCATTAGTTATTAACTGTGGGTCTCAGCTATAGACCAAACAGCTAATAATTCTATCATATATAGAGAGAATTCTTGGCTTATTTTATCAAACATATATACTGATATTTACCTGTATGGTTTCTAATCTCTATTATCAGGGACCGTAGGCGTTCGATGGCTTCTGCTGCACTGGGAGGCCAGTGTTTCTAATTTTCATTAACTGGACTCCACGGTTTGATGATTTTATAATGGGGTTAAATTAAAGACCCTTATATATCATAGCACTGGTCGAGTTGGCTCAAGTCTAGCAGTTTCAGGGTATAGCAGGTTTTTAGATCAATCGTTTATATCATTATCGACCTATGGGGGAGCTTTTTATTCCACCCGAGCTCCTGTTGTGGTGGAGTGGACTAACAAATTGATGCCACACATATGGTTCTAAGATCATATTTGGACCGATCGCTATTTTTAAAAGTTATCTACAAAAGTCTTAATTGGCTGATCTCAGTTAGCAATTAATCAAATCTCATATCCAGCACACAATACCTGCGATGTCTTGGACTAATGAAGTCAACAGGAAACTAGGAACAGGCTGAGTTTACAGGCACAAGGGTTTGATGGATTCACAGATCACTCTCTGTAAGGACGACAACACACACTAGTTATGGCCCTGGCTAGACTCTATAATTCAAAGCATTAGTTAGGTGAATTACATCATTTCATTTACCTAAGGCAATGTTTGGCAATTTTCTGTTCGGAAGTAGGACAGTTAGGGCGGTGAGATGCGATTTTCTATATTTCCGATGGTTTTGGGGAGCTCCCGGCTATCCGTTAGAAACCCTATAGGGGAACGAAATAGGTATATACTAGTAAAGCCTCCCTGAGACTTTTTATGCAGTCGACGATAGCAGGTGCCAAATATACATACCGGAGCAGCCGGTGAGCACATCCGTGCTATGTTTATTTCAACACCGTGGGCCGGATCACTAGAGTTCCTAACAGTACTTGACAGATAGAGAAAACGGAGGGGGACAAAGAAATCCATTACAAATTTAGTTCATCCAGTCCCGTTTAACATAGCCATATAATCACTTCAAGATGGTTACCTTCCACGGGTGTGTAGACTTTTTTCAATAGAGTCCTGGTGGCTTCTCTACTCGATTTACCGCCATGAAAGGAGACGGGTAGGGGAAGTGCCTAATGGTGGAATAACAAGAAAGATGGACCTATTATACCTGTCTAATAACCAATACTATCTAACCTCGAGGTTACCTATCTACGACATTTACCTTCCTATCGGAGACCGCTTCCTTCCGGTGGGGTTCCGCCGACCGCGCCTGCCGGCCTACTGCTGGAGACTGGATTCTCGCCTGTTTCCTTTCTCTTCCTGTTTAAGTAGCGCAATATTCGCGCCTCCTGAGGAGTTGGGTCAGCTGTGTTGGTAATGCATGGCCATAGATGACGGACTCGTTTCTCCCACACCGTGTCCAGTCGCCATCTTGTGGAAACTGGTCAAGTACTGACACGTTGGTTATCGTCCTTGTTTCTATTCGAGGTAGTGTCGCGGCCATTTTTGTTAAACCGGCAATGCGCTTTCAAACGTTGATGGACGATATCATCCATACAATGCTCAGTCACCATCTTGTGTAAGCTGATGATGCAGTGACACGTAGGTAATCAGCCGAGTTTTCCTACTAAGTAATACAGCAGCCATCTTATGTAAACTCGCTGCAATCTCTCAGATAATATCGATAGACTTGATGGTTGTCTTAGTTAATTAGCGATCTGTGTCAAATATGTGGTCCCAAGTCCGATTTAGTCAAAAGGCAAGCCAAACCCATGTCAATGGAGTCCCTAGTAGTGCTCCCTTTATATCTCTCATATTGTGGATTATACCATACCCATATATGTAAGAAATATAAGAAGTTTGCCAACTATTATCACTCCATATATGTATATTAAGTTGGATCTGCCAAAATACTTTTAAAGAAATGCCTGATGCCAGGGACAGTCTTCATTGAGTCCTTTTTCTACAGCATTCAGGTAAAAAATCCAAAAAAACTCCCGTTTTTTTCGGAGGCACACCGGGTCAGTTCCTGGCCTGGCTTTTATCTTTTCCAAGATAAACCAACGAAGTTCCACATCTTTATGGTCTTTTTCCAACCAATGTGCTACTATGGGGGCTGCTGATTTCTGATTTCTGATTTCTGATGTTGGACTTATGCTCCCCTATTCGTACCCGGCATTCTTTAACTGTTTCTCCAACATATGGGAGATTGCACGGGCACAATATTAGGTAAACGATTTTACTGGTGCGACAATTGGTCATGGTGGCATTGCGGCTGACAGAAATCGTTCGGTTGTTGGTATGTACAGTATCACCCACAATAGCCTGCGGGCAAATATGGCATGTCCCACATTTGTGGTTGCCATACATTGGGTCCATACCTGTTATGGTGGTTTGTTTATTCACCGGTGATTCTTGTATATTATTACATAAACATAATTTGATAGCAGAGCGAATTGAGGGGTAGAACTTACGTTTTGGATAAATTGAGTTTATACCCCGATATTGAGGAATACAACGAACCTCATCCATAAAATGGGGAATGGAGGATTCCGGGTCAGACATATATACCAGCACATTGTCTGTATAGGCAGACAATTTGGTTTCAGTAGATGAGAGTTTAAAACCAGCAATCCCAGGATTAGAACGAATACGTTCTAAAAAAGGCTCAAGACACAGAATAAATAATAGGAGGGATAAGGGGCATCCCTGTCGCGTGCCTCTAGATAAAGAAAAAAACTTGGAGAATTGATTGTTAACAAAAATACTGGCATGGGGCAAGGAGTAAAGGAGTTTAACGAAGGAGATAAAAGAGGGACCAAAACCAAACCATTGGAGGGTATGGAACATGTATTGCCAATTAATACGGTTGAAAGCTTTTTCAGCATCTAAGGACAAAGCTGCCAAAGGAACTTTAAGGTTGTTACTGTGTGCAATGATATTGGAAAACAAGCGGGCATTGTCCGCAGTAAGTCTACCTTTCACGAAACCCACTTGGTCCATTTTGATAAGACGGGGAATAATGGAGTCAAGTCGCATAGCCAGAATTTTTGCAAAAATGTTGCAATCATAATTAATTAAAGATATAGGGCGATAATTTTTACAATGTGTATGATCCTTGTCGGGTTTGGGTATTAATATAATTAGCGCATCCAAAAAAGACCCAGAGGCCTTCGCTTCTGAAATAATGAAATTATATAATTGTAGGAGTTTTGGTGCAAAAAAGGTGTGAAAAGAAAAATAAAACTCAACAGGTAGGCCATCCCGGCCAGGTGCCTTTGATTTTTTGAGAGAATTAATTGCCCGAGTTAATGCTGAAGAGTAATTTCCTCTTCCAAGAGAGAAAATTCATCCGGAAGGGATGGGGGAGAGGGTAGACCTTCAAAAAAGGACGTTAAGTTGGCATCAGATGGGTGCCTGTCATCAGTATACAAGGACTGGTAATAATTATGAAACACTTCAGCAATGTCTTTATCCGACAAAACTAGTTTATTAATAGAGTCGTTAAAAATAGGACCTTCATTTTTACGTTCTGATTTAATTTTTAAATAATTTGCCAACATTTTCCCCACCTTATTCTGGCCGCCATGGAATTTGGACTTAATTTTAAGGAGGGTGTTACATGCTTCATTAGTGATAATTTTGTTTAGTTCCGTTTTGGCCAGGATTAAGTCTTGGAGGGCAGAAGATGATTTAGAGGAAAAATACGAATGTTCAAGCCGTTTAATGGTCTGAAGTTGGTCCTCATATTTTTTCTATTGAGTTTCTTTTTCTTAGCAACATAGGATATAGTAAATGCTCGGAAAGCAGCCTTAAAAGTATCCCAATTATTAGGAATGGAGGTGTCAGAAGAATTATTAAAGGAGAAAAATTTGTTAAAGAACTCCACATTTTCTTTCATAAAAATGGTGTCAGACAAAAGAAATGAATTAAATTTCCAATGACTAAACTTAGAAGAAATAAGGGAGAGGTCAAGTGTTGTGTGAACAGGAGCATGGTCAGAAATAAATATAGAACCTATTACAGATTTTTGAATGGAAGGCAGTAATGATTTACCGACCATAATGTAATCAATCCTCGCGCTGATGTGCTATGTACATTAGAGAAAAAAGTATATTCTAACAAATCGGGATTACACATTTTCCCTGAGTCATATAAAGGACGAGAGGAAATGGCAGATTGAAAGCTCTTATTTGATTTATCAGGTTGAAATTTATTGGAGGATAATCTATCTGAGAAAGGGTCTAACCATTGGTTAAAATCCCAGCAATGATAAAGTCAGGGCAATCAATGGACGAGATCAGGTCTTTAATATCTTTCCAAAATTTTGGATCAGGACGAACCGGGCCATAAATATTTAGCAAAACCATTGTCTTATTTTGGATGACCACCTTAGCTATTGCCCAGCGTCCTTCATCGTCAGTCTGAGAGGAAACAATCTGAACATTTAAAGTTTTGTGAAATAAAATAGCAACCCCCTCTTTTTTATGAACAGCAGGAGAAAACACAACCTGACCCACCCACTGCCTTTTCAGCTTAAGAGATTCAATATCAGAACAATGCGTTTCTTGAAGAAAAACAACCTGTGAATTAAGTTTAGATAATTTAGACAATACCTTCTGACACTTGACAGGGTGACCAAGACCTCGTATGTTCCACGAAACAAAATTAAACATGATGGAAGGAAGGAATGATGGGCGACACACGGAGTAGACGCATGGCACGGGGTTGAGTACAAAAGGGGACACAACAAAGATATAAGTTACATGAGAAGGGAACTCCCAAAACGTTCAGAAAACTGATGCAAATTACACTCGGAATCAAGAAGAAGATCACCATAAAAAAAAAAATAGAAGTAGAAACTGCTTAGGAAGAGAGTAACATAGAAAGAGGGAAAAGAAGTAAGGAAACCAAGTGAAAGAAGGAAAGGAAATAGGGGAAGAGAAAGGGGGAGACATAAATAGAGGAAATAAAAGAGAACACAGATCAAGGCACAGAAGTCTGATCCGTGAAAAGAAGAACAACCAAGACATCTGGGGCGAGGATACACCAGAGAGGGGACATATCCCCACGAGCTACCAAAGAAAGGACATATACAGGAAAAGAGAAAAGGATGTGAGAGCAAAACTTCAAGAATAGGAACAAAGACTAGAAGAAAAGATTAGAGGAAGTCAAAGTGAAGACAAGAAGAGCTACAGTGAGGGTACCATGAGGAAAGAACATTAGTGAGCAGTATCCATAGTAGAAGGAGAGAAACTTTGAAGGTAAGTATGAAGCTGCTGTGGATCATCAAAAGATCGGGTACGACCATTGTGCGTAATCTTGCAAAAACATGGATGCAGGATCCCATATTGAATGTTCAGCTGTCTCATGAGAGGACGAATATTTAAGAATTCCTTGCATCGGGCATTCGTAGCAGACGAGAGGTCTTGTGAGATAAAGATGTTATGACCAGACCATTGGAGACTTCGTTTAAGCCTGGCGGCCTTCAGGACAGACATTAATTCTGTGAATTCTAGAAAAAGCAGGATAATGCCACGAGGCTTGGAGTAGTTGGAGTTTATACGGCCCAGACGGTGGGCTCTTTGGATGTTAAGAGGGTGTGACGCAGGCTGAAGATCCAAAAGTTCCTGTAGAAACTTACGAATGAAGAACACCATGTCTTGCCCCTCAACATTTTCCGGACTACCTTAAACGCATAGATTATTCCTGCAATTACGATTTTCCAAGTCCTCAGTGTGTAGTTTGAGTTTGTGGATCTCCTGCTCCAATAAAGGAATTTTGGCTGAGGCATCTTGAATATCGCTAACCCGTTGCTCCAATTTTAAAACTTTGCCTTCCATAATAGCCCAGCACTCTTCAATCTGTGTAGGTTTTGCATTGGTAGCGGTCATGAACGGTTGGAGACCACAAACCTCCTAAAGAATGGAGTCCAGGACAGGGTTTGTGGAAGACTGAATGGGAGAAGGCGGGTCATTTTTAGTCCTCTTAGGTTTGGCACCGGTGTGAGATAGTTTTGGAGTAGGAGAATCATTAGCCATGTCAATAACGAGGAAATCAGCCAAAGAGCGCTGCAGAGTAGAGTAGAGTGAGGAGACCACAACGCAGCACAGCAGGTGTCTATACTGTTGACGAGATCTACGCAGAAGCAATCAAACAGCAATAAGGACACCTAAAGTGGGCTGATTAGACAATGGATGCTGAAATAAAAGGCCACAAAACACTTGAAGAATCATCCAATCACTGTGATGAAAGTTCGCATTAGTACTCTAATAGGAATTATAAGCCTTCATAGGATGTTCCTGCAGAAGCCAACACATGTATGTTGTTGGATAATAATTCCTACTTCACTTTCAAATATATTGTGACACATGTGTCAGGGGAGAAACAAGCTGTCCCTGGAGTTCCAGCATTCCCAAAATGGCGGCCGTATTTCTTGTCACAGAATAAAAATATGACGCTAAATGCTGAGTACCATGCATGAACTATTCAAGAACATGAAGGATTTTTTTCAAAATGTCAAGCAAGAAATGCAGCGCAACATCACTCTGCATAGTTATAAGCATTCTAGGCGAAGCTCCGTTTGGATAGATGAGGCAAAAACACCGACGCAAGCTCAGCGGGCAAAATGGCGGCCGCCCGCGTTTCAGGAGAGGCAGAAATTACTGGGGGTCACCAAAGTCGTCCCACTGTATATAGTCATCCCCCAGTGGTGTCATCAGTATCTCCGCACCTTCCGCCAACACTGCAGCCATCGCAGCTGTTCCAAAAACGGCAAAAGCAGCTCTCATGGCATCCGCGGGTCGAGTCCGAAGCGGAGCTCACAGAGAAGCTGTCCTCTCCAGCTGGCGTGCAAGCCACGCCCCCAACCACGCATACCTTAATCACACATATGCATGGTTAAGGCAGTATGTGGTCTAGATGTGTGGATGGGTAGGAAGAGGAAGGATCGGGAGAGGATGCAGACTGGTAAGTTGGCTGGGGATAGGTTTTCACGGGTGGGGGTAGTTTTAGGGGAGTGGAGAGTTTTTAAGGGCTCGGGGGGCCAGGGTTGTTTATAGGGAAGGGGCCAGGTTGTAGGGCGCAGAGCAGGGGGGGGGGGGTCAGAGCTGTTTTAGGCTATAGGGATGGGGTAGTTTTTAGGTCTTTGGGGGGTCTGGTTGTTTATAGTACAGGGGCCAGTGTATTAGGACTCAGGGTGGGGGAATTGGGGCAGTTTTTGGGATGGGGTTGCTTTTAGGGCTCAATGGGGGGCTGGGATGTTTATAGGACAGAGACCAGGGCTTTAGGGCTCAGGGCAGGGGACAGTCAGGATACTTTAAGGTTTAAGTGCTCAATCAGGGGTTTATTGAGCAAGCTAATCACCCGTGAGGGTCTCAAGGCGCGGGGTTGCAGCTCCGGTCACTCGAAGAGCCAGATCTCCAGGGTCTTCCTGAAAATGTACAGGGTGGGGGTGCATCTGATGCTGGTTGGGAACTCGTTCCAGGTCTTGGCCGCGATGTAGGAGAAGGTTCTTCTGCCCGTTTGTGCTCTGTGGATGTGTGGAGGTTCAGCAAGTGCGAGGTCAGTGGATCTAAGGTTTCTATTGGGAACATGGAAGGAGATCCTATTGTTGAGATATTGGGTTCCGGTGTTGTGAAGGCATTTATAGGCGTGGGTGAGTATCTTGAATGTTACTCTCTTCTCCACGGGGAGCCACACAGGTGTTGGGTGATGTGTTCATGAGAGAGAGATAACGAGGACGAGTCAGGCTGCGGTGTTCAGTATGGTCTGGCGTTTTTGGAGTAGAGATTTGTTGATCCGGGTGAAGAGGTAATTTCTGTAGTCCAATCTGCTGGTTATGAGTGGGTGGGTGAGGGTTTTCCTTTATTCGGGGGGATCCATTTGAAAGTCTTTCGGAGGATGCAGAGGGTGTTGAAGCAGCTGGGGGCGTCGGTGTGACCTGTCGGGTAATGGAGAGGGCGGAGTCAAGTACAATGCCGAGGTTTCGGGCATGGTCCGTGGGGGGTGGGAGGGCTGCTGAGGGCGGTGGGCCATTAGTTGTTGTCCCATGCAGAAGGAGAGGGTCCGAGAACCATTGTCTTCTCCGAGTTGAGTTTGGTGGTAGGGAGTGGGGGTAGTTTTTAGTGCTCAGGGGGGTTGGATTAATTATAGGGCATGGGCCAGGGTTTTAGGTCTCAGGGCAGAGGGGCTGGGGTATGAACTTTACCACACATCCCTTTACCAATCATGCCTTTACTATGAAATTGCATGGTAAAGGCACGTGTGGTAAAATCATGCATGGTAAAGTATTGCGCTGTTTAGACACATTCATAGTTCAGGCAGCGAACTAGAGGAATGCATGGTTTAGGCATTCATGCGCCTGTCATACAACCCTCTGGGGGCAGCGCATTTAGTGAAAGATGGAACAGCTGTTTACAAGTCCCTCTGTGATTTCACAGAGCGGACAGCAGCCTTTTGCAAGTTAAAGAGGTGACAGAGATCCCCCTGCAGGTAAGTGCAGATGCCTGAGGAGGAATGTCTGAGGGGTCCATGCAACCCTATTCACCTCCTCCCGAGGGCTGCCCTCAGGTGACGCACTAACAATGCGCCACCTATTTTTGTGGTGCACTGTCAATGTGCCTCCTAAGGGCCTGTTTGACTCTGCGCCCACATCCGTTATAGGGTGTGGGCGCAGAGTACATAAGAGGTAAGTATTGAGAGGGAGGTATGGATTCACTATGCCTACCTTCACATCTACATAACTTGAAGATATATATACAAACACGTTTCGTATATGTCAAATTAGGTGTAGGAAATATATACAAACGTACATTTTGATATTTTGTCTCTTGATATTCTGGTCACAATATTGTGACCGTTCTTTGTAGTGTCCTCTAAATTCCCGACCTACACCTATTTTAGAACAGCACACAAAAACTTTACCACTTCATGCACTGAACCTCTCTTTCGGGCATTTCTACATATGCATTTATATCTAAAACACATCCAATTTATTCTGGTAAGTGTATTTTCTTTTCATAAACTTTCATATGTCCATCTGTTTAGCTCTAAGCAATTTAAATAAGTCCCTGAGCTTGATATCTTTCTTGCACACTGCGCAATTAACTTTCAGATAAGAGAGACAATGTGTCTGCTTGCTGAATGCTGAATCATTCATAATGCTTCCAGTTCGAGTTAAGCATTTGCCTCTGCTCTGACCTGCAGAACCATGTATAATCTTTTATATTGCGATACTACTTTGTCTATGATGGCCAAGGTGTTAATGAGAAAAGCATCTTTAGTAATGGCATGAGACTGTAAAGCTTAATAACGATAAACATTTTAATATTTCTCAAACTGATAGGCTTCTCTAATAACTCCAACACTCTTTTTTTTTTGATGCCATAAGAAAGTCGATGTATGCTATAGGATTACACTTAAAATTATACCAATATTACTGCCCACATAAAGGCCTGCTCAGTTAATTCCTACCAGGCTTAAACACGTTTTCATAATTTCTTATTTCACAAATACATTGTGCGATAGCAATGCACTACCCACGAGAGCTATAATTATGTTCTATATATATTTAGAAGAATGTATTTTTTCTTTTTCAAGGGGGTCTTTGTGCACCCCAGGTAAGATAACATGGATCACAAATACCCCAAGTTACAAGGGTATAGAAACTTTTGTCTTCCCTCCTTATATTTAAGGGGTCCCCTTTGCTTCATCCTCAGATTTTTACACGTCTGGCAATTCAGTGAGGAAACTGGGGGCCACCCTGATGGGACCCTCTCATAGCTGACCACGAATATCCTGCTTCACCTTCTGGACATTTTGTGATTCATCAGCAAGTACCAATACCTTAGTACAACATGGTGGAAGTGTGGCAACCAGCCAACGGTGTGGGGATTCCCCATACCAGTGCCAGAATCAATGGCACAGCTACAAATACTCTTGTAATTGGTGGTACAGCTGTATTGGAAGGAGAGGGTAATGTCTCAGCTCCCCAAAGTCTAGAAATGGACCAAAGCAGCATGAGAAAATTAAGGGGTTCTTTCTTGTACTCGTACTCAGTTAAACAAGTTAAATCGTGTGTGCCTCCTTTTATTTGTTATCATATTTCTTTCTCTGTATTTTTGTCCTTGTTCGGTGTGGAGGTTAAATACACATTTGCGTTATTCCCATCCATAAGGATATGACACTTCTGTGAGAAACTGTGATCACTGTGGTACTCCTGCAGGATTTCTTGGACTTTATTGTTCACTTGGTTAAATGTTATATTATAAAACATAAGGTGAAGTAAGACACAAAAAGAAAGATGCAGTGGGTGAGGAGGAGAAATAGTTTGAGTACTGCATAATAAACAAACCAGTGCATAACATGGACATGTACTAATTCACCCAAAAGCACCATAATAAATTACACAAATAATGAAGGTCTGAATTTAAGATTATAATATGTTTATAGCACCTCCTTTTAATAATAGAGTGGTCTTAGATGTATTTGGAATTCTTGGAAATACTTCTACATATCATTAAATCTTAGCATTTAAGTTAAAATTACTGAGTTTTAAAGCAACAACTGTCAACATTGTGCATCTCACTTAATTTGCTCGGGAGTAATTGTTCCTTTAATTTTCTTTCATGATACAGAGCCACTATTCCTATCCATCAGCCTTAAAATCAATACATGCTTAGGCTGCATATCATGTTATCATCCACCACAAACCAACACCAGCCATTTACAATGGCTTCAAGAGCTTCTACTCCACTCGCAACGATTATTTCCAGACATCTAAGGGCTTGATTTAGATCTTGGCGAACAGGTTACTCCGTCACAACCGTGATGGATATCCAGTTCGCTGAAATATGAATCCCATATGATATAACAGGATCTATATTTAGGCGGGCGGGATATCTGTACAGGGACACTGGACAATTACTTCAAATCTGCTAAGGGAGATGCGGGCAGAGAAAGCTCATTAGAGAAACGTAGGGCGGAGCGTCGGCGCTCCATTGAATCTATGAAAAACAGACCCTTGACAGAGATTATCCCGTACCCTATCTCCCAAGAGGAAGGTACGCCCCCTAACAGCTTAAATCCCTCGACCCTTGAGGACTTCCCCCTTTTACTTCGGGAAACTCCCTGCACTCCAGGGAGGGCGCCGGGAAAGTATGCAGACCCAACTCCTTCTGTGTTACCTGTTACCCCCGTTAACCTGGTCACCCAAACTCCCCCTATGCAAATAGCTAAGAAGAGTAAGCCAAAACCAAGTGTTGTGGTGGAGTTGCATAGGCCTCCGCCCAGCAAATGCACTAGGAAATCAATAGGGGGACGGGGGAAAACCAAACTATCCCATCTTGATTTTGGTAAGAAACACACTAACCCACTCCAACCTGGGAAGGCTAATGAGATCATGCCTACTATTCCACCCCCTAAGGCTCAAAGCCCCATCAGAGCTGTTACTAACAAGGATCCAGAGGCCAATACATCGAATACAAACCCTCCACTCACATCTATAGGGAGTATCGAATTTCTATTCCGCTCCCTCTTGCAGCCCATTAGTGACAGTTTGAAAAAAGTTGAGATTAGGCTCACTTTATTAGAGACATCTCTTACTACCCTGAACACCTTAGTTAGTATGTATGTATGTATGTATAATGTATGTATAACACACTTGTAAAGCGCTTGCTGTCACCCAACGGGCATCCTGGCGCTGAGTTAGTAAGCAAACCAAACTAGTGGGAACTCATCTTTCCGTAGGGGACCCTCCCAAAGTAGGAGCTCCAAAAAGTGCCAACAAAGCCCCCCCTCAGAGTGCGCCCACTGCCCCCCCCTTGCAGCCACTTATGGCTATTCCATTCCAGGCACTGTATAACAATCAAACTAATGGACCTTCGCATCCAATAGACCATCCCCCTTATAGTTCTCAGGCAGGGATCAATGAAAGATACCAAGAAGACGGTAAAACCATCCCACTCTCGCCGGACCGGCCAGCCCCAAGACCACGGAGGCCAGATCTCCCGCCAGAAGCCAATAGTCTAACGGTGGTTTTAGCAGGTGCCCCCCATCTAAGATCAGGGGAAAATGAAGACTATCAATCCCTCAAGAAAAAGGTAATTAAATGGCTAAATTGGAACCGACCCCTACCATCCCATTTTAATAATGAAATTATTATGGTCAGAAGGGTCCCTTGGTTAGGGAAGACCAGAAAAACAATAATAGGTACTGTATTTTGGTAACTTTTAAAGACCCGGGCACTGTTCTGCACATCTGTGAAGGAGTAAATAGATCACTGGATTCCACCATTCAGACCCTCCCAGTATCCTTCTTCTTCCCCCCCATTCGCATGCACCAGGCTCCACCGCATGATGAATGGACAAGGGTGGAACGCAGACACAGACACAAGGACTATGCACAACGCCCGCACTTCCAACTGCCGGACACACCCTATTTTCACTTTAATCGTTTCAATTGCTTGAACGGCTTGGACGGGGTTGACTGACTCTCTGTTCACAAGCCAGTGACCTGGGATAACGGCTCCTGCGGACTTTCTGAACCACCCACCGTGACTACTGGCATAACCTCTGGTCTATTGAACGATCCAGTGACTCTGGATAACGGCATCAGTGGACCTTCCCATCCATCCGCTGATAATGTACACACTGCTGTAGGAATACTCAAGGACTCATTGCCTGCAGACAACGGCTCGCTTAGACTCTCTGAGCCATTTGCCCCCACTGCTGCCTTTGCGTCAGGCCTTCCGACGGAAGTGGTGCCCGGAACTATCTCTCCCAACCTTTATGGCACGGCAACCGACACCCCTGAACATCTGAGGCTAATTTGTTGGAACATTGCGGGATTGGCCAACAAAGTGGGTGAGCCGGACTGGGTAAATTACATCGAGACTGGTGACGTATGTATGTTCCAGGAAACCTGGGCCAGAGAGGACTATGGGCACCAAGGCTATATTTCATTCTCCATTCCAGCAAGGTGGGAAGGCAAAGGACGTCCATCAGGCGGGCTCACGACTTGGGTTGCATCTCATTTGGGCTGCGTGGCCACACAATGGCCGTTTAATTCCGAAGATATCCTTGTGGTCTCACTAGTATGGCCAAACAAAGCTAAACTTGTGTTGGTCAACATCTATTCCAGGCCGGTGGAAATGGCAAAGGAATCACCAACCATTGATGAACTTTCGAACTTTTTATCTGAACTGCCGAATGATTCATTTTATGTGGTGGGTGGGGATTTTAATTCTCACTTTGGACCACTCCCCGGCCTTCTGGAAGGGTTTTCATCGGAAGAAGAGGCTAGGTGGGCAGTGCCCTCGGTGGAAGCTCCACCCCCGAAAGCCTGGACCCCACTAGCACTACAAATTACAGCCCTCACCCTAAGGTTCGGAATCAGAGCCTGTAACGGGCGAATGAAATCCGACATACCCAGTAAAACTACCTACAATAGACTGGGGAGAGAGTCCCGCTTGGACTATGTGTTGGCCCAACTAGTGAAGTGGCCGACAATTCAGGATTTTAGGGTGATGGAAAGGACCGATAGTAACCACGACGCCCTTGAGCTCGACCTTGTTCATCCAGGCCCCCAAGCCCCAGTGTCTAACGTGGAAGGGAACAATCCTGCCCTTCTCCTGGATAATACCCGGAGAAGAATCAGGTGGGAGCACCTGGTCACAAGTAAGGACAAACTCCCCATGCTCTATGCTGAGATTACTCCCATCTTGGAAATCGTGGGGAGTTTTGACATCGAGGTAAACAATAAAGACTCCCAGACCAAATTGTACAAGGCCCACGAGGACCTTATAAAAGCTGCAGCACCCCATTTCACTTGTAGCTCACGAAAGCCAAGGGAGAGGTGCCAAGGCAAAACATTGTGGTACAATCTAGCATGTAGACGGGCCAAAACAGAACTCCTGGGAATAATTAAGGAGAGTACAGGGGGGGAACGCCTTAAACAAAGCAGGCGAGCCTACAAGAAACTTGTTGCCCAGGCTAAAGCAGAATGGGAGGAAAATCAGTGGGAGGAACTTACCAAGGCCTTGGCGATTCAAAATCAACGCCTGTTCTGGAGGACAGTGAATGGGGGGTCAGGGAGCTTACAATCGGCAATGGAGCCTAACATAGCACCTGGGGTGTGGCAGGCTCATTTCCAGTCCTTATACAGCTCTGAGCCGGGAGAATCCCCTGCTGCCATCGAGGTGGGCCGGCCGGGCTACCAAGGGGAGCCAATAACGCTGGGCGAGGTCACTGCTGCCATCTCAGGTCTAGCTTCTGGGAAAGCGCCGGGACTGGACGGCTTACCGGGGGATTTGTTTAAACAGGAGCCCACTGTTTGGGCGCTTTACCTTGCCGCCCTTTTCAACGGTGTTCTCAGCGGAATGGAAATCCCTAGTACTTGGCTGGGGGCAGAGGTGGTCCCTATCTTTAAAAAGGGCTCGCCCCTCCTCCCAGCCAACTACAGACCGATCAGTCTGATAGATGTAGCACAGAAGCTGTTCGGTAGGGTTTTGTTGAACCGGCTCCAGGATTGGATGGAGGAGGTGGGTGCCCTTAGTCCCTACCAGGCGGGATTTAGGAAGGGGGTATCCACAGTGGACCAGGTTTTTAGATTGAACCTGATCTATTGGAGGACAGCAAAGTTCGAGGGCGGCAGTCTGTACACAATTTTTGTGGACTTACGGGCCGCCTTCGACTTGGTGCCCAGGGGGAAACTTTGGAGCGTCCTGGCAGAGATGGGTGTCCCCCCGGATATCCTGTCGATCTTACGGAAGCTGCACCACAATAATTACGCCCGCGTGAGGTGTGGGAGGTTGGGGGAACTGACCGACAGATTCCCCGTTGGCCGAGGGGTAAGACAGGGTTGTGTGCTGGCGTCGACCCTGTTTTGCCTCTTCGTCAACGGGGTAATCGCCCATCTCAATGCCACTGACTATACTGACGCCCCCAAATTAAATGGCAGCAGGGTGCCCGCAATTATGTTTGCGGACGACACCCTGTTGCTATCTAAAACCCCTATGGGTATACAAAGGATTCTTGATTCCTTCGTGACTTTCTGCCTTGATAGGGGCTAGAAATTAATGCTACAAAAACCAAATTCATGGTTTTGAACCCGAGCCAGAAACTGCGGCCGAATCCGCAATTGGGAGCCGTGCGGCTCGAGCGAGTAGCCACCTTTGAATATCTTGGTGTGACCCTCAACTAAACCATGACTTGGGGATCCCACCAGAGTAGGGCAAATCTCAAACTTATACAAACCACTGGGGGCATCTCACGGATGATGACCGCCTCATCATACCGCCCATTGGGGGCATTAATCCAGATATATAAGGCCCAGGCTAGGGGGGCGATTATGTACGGGGCAGAACTGTGGGGTCAAACGCCCTGCCGGAGTCTGTCACTAACAGAAAATAAGTTCATAAGACAGATAGCCGCACTCCCCCCTAGTACCCCGCTCCTCCCCTTGAGGCTTGATTTAGGGTTACGACCACTAGCTGACGAGATAAGCTTGAGACCCATAGCCTTCTGGCGTAGGCTATGGAGCAGCAATGATCTCGCAGACTGTAGGGCGGAACTGGCCGAATTACTGAATCACCCCAAGGCGCTCAGTATTCCCTGGGTCAAAAACATTCAAGTTACCTGTATGGAATTAGGGCTCCCCGATTTATGGACTGAGCCGGCGGATGCAGCATCAAACATCTCCAAGAGGTCCCTGGCTAATTTGTACCACGAACACAGATGGTTAAGGACCCAAGCCACCCAGCCAGACGGGTCCTTATCATCGGTGTTTTTGCAAAGTAAGGATCTTTATAGGTTTGAGAAGGCATTAGATCCTATATACCCTATACTTGCTAGAAAGCTGTTTCTCCAATGGAGATACGGCACATTGCCCTTTCGGTCCTTCACAAGCTCCTGGTCATCGGCTCCCTCCACAAAGCAGTGTCCTGTCTGTGTAGATAAGGAGGAAAACGACTTGCACATGGTTTTCTTCTGCCCAGCCTAAAAGGCAGCCAGAAAATACTGGCTCCTCCCGTTGATAAGGAATATGGGCGGCAGGGAATATGCACCAATGTACAGGATTTTAAAATCTGATGTTTCCGTCCCAACTGTTTTCGCACTTTTAACATTTTTTACTAATGTCTGGTATACGCGGAGCCGCATTTTAAAGACGTTGGGTTGTACTTAGAAATCTTTTCTTTCTTTTTTTAAGATGTTTAAGTCTGTGCAGGATCCTTTTAACATATGTATTCAATGTTTTATCTGTTTATGACAGAGTTACATGTGATTTTTATCTGTATTGTGTATCTTTTATGGCCGAATGGTCGAAATAAAGATTGGAAATGATTGATTAAATACACATTTGTGTTATTCCCATCCATAAGGATATGACACTTCTGTGAGAAACTGTGATCACTGTGGTACTCCTGCAGGATTTCTTGGACTTTATTGTTCACTTGGTTAAATGTTATATTATAAAACATAAGGTGAGGTAAGACACAAAAAGAAAGATGCAGTGGGTGAGGAGGAGAAATAGTTTGAGTACTGCATAATAAACAAACCAGTGCATAACATGGACATGTACTAATTCACCCAAAAGCACCATAATAAATTACACAAATAATGAAGGTCTGAATTTAAGATTATAATATGTTTATAGCACCTCCTTTTAATAATAGAGTGGTCTTAGATGTATTTGGAATTCTTGGAAATACTTCTACATATCATTAAATCTTAGCATTTAAGTTAAAATTACTGAGTTTTAAAGCAACAACTGTCAACATTGTGCATCTCACTTAATTTGCTCGGGAGTAATTGTTCCTTTAATTTTCTTTCATGATACAGAGCCACTATTCCTATCCATCAGCCTTAAAATCAATACATGCTTAGGCTGCATATCATGTTATCATCCACCACAAACCGACACCAGCCATTTACAATGGCTTCAAGAGCTTCTACTCCACTCGCAACGATTATTTCCAGACATCTAAGGGCTTGATTTAGATCTTGGCGAACAGGTTACTCCGTCACAACCGTGATGGATATCCAGTTCGCTGAAATATGAATCCCATATGATATAACAGGATCTATATTTAGGCGGGCGGGATATCTGCCACCGTTGTGACGGAGTAACCGGTCTGCCAAGATCTAAACCAGGTCCTTAGTCTTAGGTGACTTCAATATGTGGGGATATTCGACTACTAAATAACCAGATTCCACCCACCTGAACACCATTAGATTCTTAAGGTTGATACAATTGGTGAAAACCCCACCCACAGGGTTGCCAAAACCTACATCTACTCCTGACATGATTCAAACTCATTAATTTCCCCACTGCCTCAGAATTGCCATAATTCGATTATTCTCTGGTTACATTTGGCATTTCTAACGCCAATAAAAAGCAGAATAGGAGAGAGAAAACTTCAATTAATACGTGAAACTGGAAAAATATCACTCCAGAACATTTAAGAAAGGGCATCTTCGAGAAAAATACAAGAAATGATGTCCCAAATGAAAGCAATTTAGACGTCAATTGCTATCCCCAATCACTTGTCTACAATTTGATTGATACTCTAAGTAGCCACGCTCTCCTAGCAGCTAAATGGATAAAAGCAAAATATCTCATCAATCCTTGGTACACTTATCACAGGAAAATACTATTAGAAGATCTGGAAAGAAGATGATGAAAATCTGATATTGTGGGGACAAAATCAACTATCATAGGCAAATGTGAAAAACAAGCACTTAGTCAGGAGAACTGTGTTAATTAAAAGTTCTTGAGCCTGATTTATAAAACAGGCTGAATTTAATGAAGCTTAGTTACAAAGGTAAATTGATTAGATGAAGATAGGTAGATAGAAGTATAGCCCCACAAGGAGCAGCCTTCCTGCCGCTCAGCCTGCATCCACCAACTGACACTCCACACACAAACAGGCACTCAAGCATTCTGTGAGGTCATCAGGCATTTTAACACTCATCCTGGCTGAGCAGCAGGAGAAGACACAGCTATAGAAAGGAATAGCACAAGTCAATTATAACATAAACAAAGACATCCGTTCTCCCTACCAAAATTCTCCATGCTAAAAACAGTTCTCCCAAACTCTTTAAAATAGTAGATATACTCGGGGACCTCCCTATCGCTATATTTACTTGAAACAATAAGGACAATTTGAAAAGATTTAGATGAAATAACCAGACACTCCTATTCAGTACCCCCAATTGTCAAGCCAAAAGGGGAGGGACTCAGACAATTTCTGCCCATCTCTGAAGATTAACCCATACCATAAGTAAACCATCGGGCTCCCCTCTTGAAAGTTGTTGTGCATCAAAAATAAAAAACCTTGGCAATGCGATCCCTACCTGGATCAGGCAAATTATTAATTCCTCTTTTGCCAAAAGCTTTGTTCCTTTCCTATTCAAAGAAGCAATCATAAAACGAATTTTAATAAAAAATCTTATCTGAATCAGTCAGATCCTGCAAGCTATAGGCTGATTTCTCTTCTTCTTTATGTGGCCAATTTAATGGAAACAGTCATTAATAAACAACTGCAATCCTTTGTAGAACAAAGATCTTGGATTCCACAAAGCTGGTGTTAGGTCAGGATTCTGTACAGAATAACATCAATTGTGGGTGACCTGAAATGCATACTTGACAGCGTAAGTTCAGGAGTTCAGTTATACTCCTGAAATATGGCTTAAAACATTGAAAGTCAAATATTTTGAAGTTCCACTTCACTCCCTACTGAAAAATGCTCAATTCTAAATAAGAATGATATGCCTACAGTTCTAAAACCTAATAGCAAAAATCAGCTAATAGGTTCTGCTTCTGGGCTTGAGTGGGCCCTTGTTAAGCAAAAAATGGGGTGACCTGTTGTGGTCCCTGTAAAAGAAAAAGGGAGAGAAAATACAGTTTTGTAAATGCACAAAAAAAGTTAACACATGGTTCTCATATTACACTAGTTGCGTGGGGCACATTGTGGCATTGTATCCATATATAGGTATAGCTGTAATGACTAGTAGGACATATATATATATATATAGATATAGATATATATATATATATATATATATATATATATATATATATATATATATATATATATATATATATATACGCACTAGAAAACTAAACACCCACTTTCCTTACAACGAAATGGAAAGTTTGCATCTCTTCAGCCTCTCTCATTTTTTACCTTATTCATCTTCTGCTCAATCAACATATCATCCACAAATACTCACACCTACTTGCTGCCTTTCTTGGCTGGGCTTATCAATTGTTCTTCTTTAATTCAAATTCAAAGTGCAGGCCCTTTATTCAACCTTCTTCGTAACTAATACCCATAAATAGCAGTGGGTAATTTGCACACTTCCGTCCTTTCTTGCGTCCTTTCTACCGCACACTGTGTGTACTTTATGCACTAGCTTGCTTCCTTAGATGTGGTACTTGTTTCTCTTGATCCCACTGCGGAATCCAACACCCTATCTGTGTAATGAGCTCAAAATCCAAAGATTCTCTTCACTGACAAGGCAGTGGGTAGTTTGCGTGTCTCCAGCCTTTCTTATTTTTCACCTTTTTCATCAATCAACACATCATCCACACATACACACAACTACTTGCTGCATTCCTTAGCTGTGATTATCAACTATTCTTCTATTTCATATTCCAATTCAAAGTGCAGGCCTTTATCGAGCATTTTTATTGTAACAAGTACCCCAGCCGAAGGCACTGTCAATTTGCACACTTGCTCCCTTTCTTGGCTGGGGTTATCAATTATTCTTCAATTTCATATTCTGATTCAAACTCAAGGCCCTTTACCAAGCCTTTTTGTTGTAACTACTGTTGCAGGAATTCTGCTCCTACACATAACTGTGCATAAAGACTTAGGACCTCAATGAATTACGGCTTACCAAAACCCATCTCAGTACCCAAACCCCCTACCAGACTAGCAATCAGTGACTCATTGGTTCTTCGTCCAATAGCAAAAACACCAATGACTAGTCAACCCAGAACATGCGACTTAGATTACCTCAAGTAAGGTGGATAAAAAGAGCACTCTTTCGTTATAGTCTTACAGCAGTCCAAAACAAGGAGTAAATAAAGACACGTGCAAGTTTGAAATGTTTATTTCTAACGCCGTAATCTCATGCGCAGTACCTTAGATGATACAGCAAAACATATTATCAGAAACAAGGTTGTCAGCATTGTTACTATTCCATAAAATACAAAGGAAGAAAGCATCTTATATTGCTAAAGGGAAATAGGTTTAAAATGTACCTTAATTTCACCCTCCCTACCTACCAGGTTAGTTTATAACTACAGAGGGTCTCATAGGATTACATTGACGGCCCCATACCTCTGGTACTCAGCCGTATTGGATCACATTGAGTTCTACATAAACTGTAAGGATATAAATGTTCTCCAACTGGGTGTAATTATGCCTCCACAATACATTATTAAATGCGCCAGTATCAGAAGTGGCCACACCTGCATATGTGTTATAGGTCGAACGTGCGAGGATCATTCCGAAAATTGTGGAGAAGTGTGGCTCAGGGGTTAGAGGCGGCAGACCTGGAGCTTGAGTTCGGCCCTGGACCAGGGTTCAATTCCCCGCCTCGGCGGGTCTTGGGCTCAAAATTCCACGGACTCGATAATTCTCGCTCCGGTGCCTTCTCGACTCACGGGTTCACACTCTGCGACTCTGGGCAATAGCTTGCTTAATCTCCACAACGGCCCCTCGCGGTGGGATGCCTGGCTTTCACCTTGTGGATACCCTGCCAGGGTTATCTCACAGGGGAATACCAGGACGGGTTCCCTAAGCAAGCGCGGAGATGCCCCAGGGTAAGTCGTGCGCTATATAAGTTTCATTCATTTCATTCATTTCAATAACAGACACAGCATCCAAGATAACCTTGATGTTCCATGCTCTCACTATGCACACTAAACTATCGAAGCAGTCTAGAAATCTAGCATAAAAAATTATTCTTGTGTGAAACAAAATACTCAGCCTTCTCTAAACAATATCACAAGTGCGTGTCGTGTGCAAAACAGAGCAGGAAAGCAAAAATGGCGTTTAACCTTCTGAAAAACCCATGCCAACTTAACACGGTGTGAGTGCAAGGCTCAGCCCACGACACCCTCCCTCGATCAAAGCACATGATATAAATGTGGGCGAATTAGGAACGCAGAGTCCAAGCCTTAAAAGGAGAGTCAAGTTAAAATTTGCATAAAAAATGATTCGCTGTTTGATAGAAAACAGTAACTAAAGAATAGGTAGAAAAGTCAAAGAGTCTTAATCCAACAGCGTATAAGCACAGTATGTAGCAATAGCCTCCAAGAGGAAATCATTGTTCTCATCTGAAAACATTTCAGCCATCCAATTCAATAGTGAGAATGAACATACATGTTCCTCAATGACCGGAGCCTCTATCACCATCGGAGGAATACTCGGGTCATCTTCAATGTAACTGCGTGCCAAGAAGTCATGCGCCGCTGCAAAAACATTCCATTGTCCCATTATTCCATGTATCGCTGCTAAGGCCATAATCCCACCGCCAGAACAGAGCAAGTCATGAACCACTAAGGGGCTCATCAGCTGGTCATTATCCGCGTTGGGAGACACCGTACTGCAGAGAAACAAATCCAGGGCTCAGTCGAAATCGCAGCTCAGGCAACGGAAGACAGGTTGAACGCATGTGAAAAAGGAAAATCGAAACGATAATCCATAAGCTGCACTTAATGTAGCCAGAGGCAGCGCTCCGTAATAACTACGCATTCGGTTGCGGAGCAGCAACAGCCGGGACGTATTGTCGTGTGCTGCAGGATGTGCATCCATATTTAAGTAAACAAATTAATAAAAGCACACCGGCAACTAATGCGAGTATTAAGCGGAATTCACCAAAGATGCTGGAAAACATCGAATGACAAAATGCCAAGAAGACACCAAATATACTTTGAAAAGAAGTCACAAGGCCACTGCTTCTAACTTTAAAAAAGTAAGGTAACCTCGTAGTCAAGGACGCATTAAAGATACTCTGAATTAACTCCCCAAAATACAGAGGCACGTCTGTATTTACTAAATCATACACTCCTGTGTAGGTGTTTGCTACATGAAGGACAAATGTTTCTCTAGCAGATGTAAGAGCGACCTCTTTTTGAGACAATAGCGCTCTTATACGGCTCATTTGGTTGACTCTTCTTTCAAGGTCGGAATCGACTGCCAGATGGAAACATCCAGCTTCCCATGCAGAGGAGTAAACACAACTTTTTTATAGCAAACCACACGCTCAGTTACCGTAATCATGTAACCGATGCCTGTTAACATTGCACAACAATCTGCATTATTTGAAATTAAATAACTCACGTTTCCAGTAAACTGAACGTTGGTATGATAGCAGGTGTCGGAGTGCCTTTCAAAACTCAGGCCAAATTAGGCGCATCTTGATTACAAGAGCCATGCAATTGTATGTGTCTACAAATGAAGGAGTGATCTGGTGCTATTGTGCAATCCTCGCTATTCACATAGACTTCTTTTCCCTCCCTCGGGAACCTATATGTAAATGATAATAACCAAGCTACATGCAGATAAGCGCTGCCTAAAAATCCATATCTGCCTATAGCATAGTATTTCATGCAAACCTCAAACTTAAACAGGCTAAAAAGTAACGTTATGATACCGTGGATAAGCCACACAGCTGAATCGGACCTCCAATGAGTGACCACTTCTAATCATTCTCATAGCGCGCCCTGTGCTCTAATTTGACAGTGAGAGAGTGATTGCACCATAGTTTGTACTGCTAATCATACGCTATGAATACGCTTTCACGTTACACATCGCATCAAAGCTTCCGTGTGACATCATGTACGGAGCCCCGTACACAAAGACGCACATTTTTTAAATTGTTTAAAAACATATATTTATGTATTTATTGAACATCCTAACAGAAGACTTTAACTAGGATAATTATGAAAACATTTTTTTTAAAGTTCCAATAATCCTATATTACTTTTAAAAGCAATTACACAAATCGCAGTGAAACATCATGCGTACTCGAATCGTAAGAGCACCGTAATCACAGCGTAAGCATACGCACAGCTATGTGACTTTAAAAGAAGAGATTTGAATGGTTCATAACACTTCCTATTACAACTGTTGAAACTTCCGTCCCATTTTAATAATTCTACTTTGACTTTCTAAGAAGAAGCATCTCTTCTGAGAATCTTGTCAAATAGAACAAGGTTTACCATAATAACAGCAATGGACTCATCTTCCAGCCATTCTTCAGAGGAATATTTAATTCCTAAAGAACCTCCAAAGAAGAGGAAAGAAGCTCTAATCCCAATGTGGAATATGATTAAGGCTGCACACATGCAAATTCACTTGAATAAAGATTGCCCAGCGCTACAAGAACCACCAAGACCAGAAGGCAACAGGTTTGTCCCGCCCACCGCGACGAGTATTTCAGGTGATTCCAGCACTGGGGCCTTGCATGGTGTACGCCTCTGCAGAGTCTGCATTTGAAGAAGTGCGCGAGCCGCACGAAACGCGTCGGCTTCAAGACTCGAACATTGAGGTGATTTGCTTTAACTGAGAGGCTGCAGCTTGCACCAATAAACGCCATGAACATACCTTCCTGCTGTGGGCTCTCTTTTTGGGGACAACTTGAGGTAATATGAATTTTTATGGTCAATTATGTCCCCAACGTAGACCCCAACGGCTCCATGTACGTGCTTCAAGTACATGTATGTTCCCTCCACAACCAGCTATGAAGACGCAAATACATTTGCGTCCAACGGTAACATGTCCTCTTTCAGATCCACCATGAATGGGTCGAATATTCAGTTCCTAAGTATGCCTTGCCACCGTCTTTACATGGTGCACTTTCACGTTTCCCTGGCTCTGGTGAGTTAGGCCCTGATTCCTGCCATCGAGCCCTTTCTGCCTTCTGTCTCTGAAAGCTGCTGCCTGCCGCTTCCATGACCCTTGCCTTACTCCCTGTGCGGCGAGCGGTGCCTGGCTCGGCCCGCTTGCCTGCCAAGACTGTATTTTGCCTTCAAGTTATCTGCTCCGCTCCTCGAAAATACATTCCTGTCTAGTGATTTAGGAAAACATCTCCCCAGCTGCAGAGCAAAGGGCCCGGCCTTTCTGTCTCCGTGCAAGTAATTCATTGCTCCTGTTACCATGGTAGGCCCATGGCCACTCGCACTACATGCAGACACATAGACGCTTATGCACGCACTAGCAGTCAGTATAGAATAGCCTCTGCCCGAGAGACCTTTACTTCTAGATAATACAGTTCCTCAAACATAAGATATTAGATATGATTTGGGATTAGGTTGTTCTGACACTCCAGACTTCTGTCTCCTCATGTAGGGCTAAATGTCAAGTCCCCTTCACCCTCCAGTTCCACGTCAATCATACGTCATGCTGCTGCGCGCGCATCTCTGCCATATATTTCTGCTGACACTGCAGGATTCCTCTATGGATCCACCCACCTGTGACACTTTCATGTGATGTTGTCTAGCACACACCTCCGTGTACGCCCTCATGCACGCCTTCTGTTACGTACATGTGTTCTTATCTCTTTTCTCTCAGCTGTTACGCCTTCTGTATCCATCACCATTAAATGCATTTACTATATATATTGTGATCTGTCAATAAAGTATTGTCTATCCCTTCCTGAACCTTCGTGGTGATGGAACATGATACCTGGTTCGAACCAATTCCATTTAATGGAATAAAACCCTTATAAACTCAAATGCCACGGACTCTGCCTCTCATTTCTGATTGAGTTATTCTTATTGAACTTTACCGCATAGAAATTCCGTATAGGTAATTTTAATTTACCACATAATTGGCGCCCGAATAGGGACCCCTCCCCCACCTTACTCGCCGGCGGTGCGTTGCAGGCCTAGTCCCCTGCCACAGCCGCGACGGACAATTACGCGTACCCGCAGGATTTCCTGTATCTCCCTCAGGCCAACGGAGGTGACTGAGGCTGCGATCGACACCCAGACGAGGCGGTGAGGAGTGCGGAGGATCCCGACCAGAGCCCAGCCGAGAGAGCAAGGTCCGAGGTGTTCAGAGTCCCACCAAGTTCCGAAGTTCCGAAGTATCTACGTCACGAGTCGAGTCGAGTCCAGTCCAGTCCAGTCCAGTGTCGAGTTTCCGAGGCCTTCCGTTCCGTGCTTCCCGGTGAGTACCGTTGCTGGGGACGCATCTAGACGGATGCATTAATTTGTGTCCGGTCAAGACGGGTTTGGGTACACAGACCCGGTCTGCACTGTTTAGCAGTGTATCTGTACTGTTTAGCAGTATATCGAGTATTCAACTATTGTTCGTTTTTTGAAATGTTTTAATGTGTTTTAATGTCGTGGTATGAGTGATTGTTTGATTTTCATTACTGTGTTCATTGTATTAGTGGTGTCCAAATACGAGTAGGTATCAAGTATCAAGTATCACGGCTAAAAATGCCGCTGTTTTCGAAACTGAAACAGATAGGAACTAGAAAAGGGATACTCGAGGAAGCTGTTCCCATTCCACCCAGGGACACTCCAGGGTATTTTATGTACCACAAGCATGGCTTAGACGCTGTATTATATCTCGATTTGTGGGTGGATTACACCAAGGATTTAGCAGAGAATCAGAGGTGGCCCGTTACAGGGACATGGGATGCCGAGTGCATCATGAGAGTAGAGGAAGCATTATGGAAAAAGAAAGCCAGACAATCACAGAAAGATGCCATTGAACTATGGCGTAAAGAATCACATAGACGAACAGAGAAAGCACTCAGAAAAGCAGAGAAAAGTAGAAAGGATTCTGAAAAAGCCAAAGAAAAAGAATTACTAGAAGAAGGGGAACGAGTCAGAATAGAACAACACGACAGAAAGAGTAACGCAATTATGACAGGATTGTATCCAGTCCTGGCCGAGGGCCTGCCCAAGGCGACCCCGGAAACGCCGAAAAATCTGCCCCCTCTATTGGTTCCGACTAAAATACGTCACAAGACCGCAGCAGACATTTTCCTTTCTTCCTATTTAGACGACGTAGCTCCCGAATATACCAATGTTCCGCCTGCACGTATACCACCCGCTGATCATCAACCCCCTAATAATCTTCCACCACTTCCTGCACCCCCTATTAATCCGCTTAATCCTTTCGGGCCTGACACGGCCCTACCGACAGAACATGCTCAAGCCTCCGCATCAGGAGGTGCATCAGGAGGTTACCATACCCCGCCACCAGTACATCGATTAAATACTAGAGAACTAGCAATGCAACGTACTCCGAAACCGATTACCAGTGAAAAGGCGAAATAACTTATCACATACTGTAGATATGACCCCATACCAGGCAAAGATGGTTGCATGTTATTAGCATCAATACGCATAAGACGTGCTGCAGATTTTTTAGTTCTGTTTCCAGGAATGATAGATAATCTAGACAGGATATATCATTTTGTTCAGACGGGGGAGGGTCAGGAATGTATTCAGGAGGCCATGGCGCATCGAAAAGTAGACATTCAAAGTCTACTATTAAGATTCCTCATAAACTGTTTCATAGGAGAACGGGACCGGCCTGGTGTAAATAAAGAAGAGATGAAGGTACTAACTGCATGGAGTCAGAATATTTCAGACGGAAAACATGATAAACAAAATTGTATAGAGAGCATGTACAGAAAAATTCGTAAAGAAATAGTAATATTCCATGCAAAAGAGAAAGCTGAAAGGGAAGCAGAATCAGATGCAAATAAATCCTCAGAGGAGGATGAGCCAGAAGATAAAGGAATGATAGCATATGTAGGAAAGGGTAGATCCTTTAATAAAACGATACGCCCAGAAAGCAAGAGACTTTTTCACGCTGCTATGTCAAATCCGAAGACTCCTGAACATTTGTTTCAGGCTACCGATAAAATACTTCAAGAACGAATGGGGTACCATGTACTCGATTCCATGGATGAACAAGAATTAGCCAGGTCAGCAGTACAATGGGCTGACAATTCCGATAAATATAATGATGACGCAGTAGCGCAAACCTTTTTGAGTCTTTCCCCAGACGAACAGCGACTAGCTGGTATGTACATGATACAGCACCTCCTTATATTGTATAAAAACCAACACTCTGATCCTGGCCCCCTACCTGATATATTAATAGAGCTACTTATGAATAAATGGAGAGGCCTAGGTACCGACTTAGTTAAAGTAATTTTAGAACATCGACACAGATATAGTGCTTTTCTGAACCCACAGTTTGTTCCAGCTCCACCCCCAGAAAGAAAAATGTATTACATAGACAGACAGAATCCCTTACGAGAAGTACACCCAGTCAGGAATGATGATAATACCCTTAGACGTGTATTTGTGTACACGCCCATAACTAAAATGGAATTATTGGAAATGAAGAAAATAGTGCCTAGCCATGATAAAGACCCTGCAGGTTTTCACCGTGAAATAAAAGATATGTTACTCATGGGTGATTATACCTATCCCGACATTATGAAAATTTTAAAAGTATTACTGCCTGCCGGTATTTACGAGAAACTCAAAGAAAAAGAATGGGAGGTGGGAGAAACAAAAATTGAATGGGCTGCATTAGAAAATGAAGAAGAGACCCGAACCCCAGGATTGGGTCTTGGGGACAAAACTAAAGCATAACCAGGTTTGTTAGTACAAGTATTGCCAAGGTTATTAGCAACTAAAAAGGAGGACTGGGATGCAATCTCAGCCTGTAAACAGAAACCCGATGAAGACACTAGTGATTTTTATTCCCGATTTGAGAAATGTTTTATTATTAATAGTGGCCTGAAAGCAAGTAGCGAGTCATACCCACACCTTTTTGTATCTAAATTGGTCGAGAACTCCCTGCCCCAGGTTAAGAACTGTGTACTGAAAGTCGAGAGCGCATGGCAAGCAAACACGCCTTCACAAATGTTACAAATGTTACAGTACCACCAGAATAGAATTAGAGAAGAACATGATCACGAACAAAGACGTATGAAAGACACGAAAATGAAAATGCTCGTTGCTCAGTCAGTTCCAGCTGACGGTCAGAAAAAGGGTATGCCACAGTCCAATAATTCGGCAGCTCCTGTTAAAGGGACATGCAACTATTGTAAACAGCCAGGTCACTATATAAACGATTGTGCAGTTTTGAAACACAATATAGCCACAGGTAAAACTAAAGAGAGACCGCGTCCTCCTAGGCAAGACCAGGTCCAACAACATGTTCCACAGAATATACAGCCTATGCATGCTCCACAACAGACAGTACAGACCGTAGCGGTACCACAGACACAACCTATTGCCGCAACACAACATGCGTCACAACAGATGTACCAGTATGCACAAACAGATTATCCCGATTATCAACGATACACATGAAACAGCCTAGAGAGGGAGGTTGGCTTGCCTCTTATTGAGGTTCCTGTAGATCAAGAGGGTCCTTATGTACATAGCCAAGTATTAGGGAAAGATAGAAAGTTTTTGATTGATACAGGGGCAAGCAGGACGACAATAAGTCACGACGAGGTTCCAGGGGCACCCCTCTCAGGCTCACAGAATGTTTCCCTTGGATTTTCAGGCAAGCCTATTGTAAATGAAGTATCGAAACCAGTACCCCTCTTAGTTGGTCCGTTGTCTCGCACTACAGATCTATTCTCACGAAATCATGTCCAGAAAACCTATTAGGTATCAAGACCCTGAAGGCTCTAGGTGCTGTGATATGTTGTTCTCCGGAAGGAGTAAGACTGTTTTTGCGTGACTTTAAGGGTCACTATGTGTTGAGAGATATTGATCCCAGATTACAAAATGTTCCTGCACATTTATGGGCACAAGGCCCCACTGATGTAGGTTGTATGCACATCACTCCATACCGTGTCACACTCAAGCCAGGAGTAGTATTACCACGAATCCGACAATACAAGTTACCTCCAGATGCTGTAGTAGCTTTGCTGAAAATCATTGACGAGCTCATTGCACAAGGAGTGGTTGTAGAAACCGACTCGAATCTCTGTAACTCCCCTATCATTCCAATTCTTAAACGTACTGACCCAAATGCACCCCCGGTTTATCGATTAGTGATCGATTTACGAGAACTGAATAAATGCATTGTACCACAATACCCCGTGGTCCCAGATATTTCGTCTCTATTGACTGCCATTGATTCCGAAGCAACGTTCTTTACTGTAATTGATCTGAAGAACGCCTTCTTCAGTGTCCCAATCGATCCGGAAAGCCAATATCTTTTCGGATTCTGTTTAAGTGGTCGAAGCTTCAAATTTGCACGCGCACCTCAAGGATTCACAGAAAGCCCCAGCATCTATAGCCAAGCACTGAAAAGACAACTTGACAGTATACACATGCCTGACAACACTGCCCTGCTACAGTACGTCGATGATCTACTGATCACCGCCCGCAGCGAACTTGAATGTGAGCAAGCATCACTGACGGTTTTGCATTTCTTGGCTGACAAGGGACAAAAGGTGTCCCCTTCGAAGCTGCAATTCTGTGTTCAGCAAGTGGTTTACCTTGGGCACTTGCTGTCCAAAGGGGGTAGACAGCTAACACCTGACCGCATCCAGTTAATTGTAAACATGTCACAACCCAAGACACAAAAGGAGGTACGGGCTTTTATAGGCCTCACTTCTTACTGTAGACAATTGATTCCTCAGTATGCATTTCTAGCAAAACCACTCATTCAGTTGACAACCCAGGAGGCAGCGACATCGACTGTCCTCCCTTGGACTCAGGAACATACGCAAGCTTTTGAAGACTTAAAGAAAGCCTTATGTCAAGCACCTGTTTTAGCAACACCATGTTACAGTAAGCCTTTTACACTTTTTGTCACAGAACGCGAAGGTACTGCCTTGTCAGTACTCACTCAGGAACAAGCAGATTCACACAAACCGTGTGCTTACTTTTCTAGCACATTAGATCCAGTGGCCCAGGCTCTGCCTGCGTGCTTGAAATCAGTTGCAGCGACAGCTTTAGCAATCAGACAAAGTGATTCTATAGTGTTAGGACACCAATTGACAGTACAAGTTCCACACTCCGTGGAAGTTCTTTTAAACCGAACACAGACTCAGCACTTGACTATAGCACGACTGACAGGTTACGAATTGACATTGTTTCAGCCACACATAGAAATCAGATGTTGCAATACATTGAACCCTGCTACACTTCTGCCATTAAGTGAGACAGACCCTTTGGCACATGATTGTATTGAAGTCATTACCATTACGACGAAACCCAGACAAGACTTGACAGACACTGCATTACCAAATCCAGACCTGACACTTTATGTGGATGGTTCATGTATGAGAACAAGCACAGGAGAGTTAGTGGCCGCCTACGCAGTCACGACAGAAACTGAAGTCGTAGAAACACATCGTATTGACACACTGTCAGCTCAAGCAGCAGAGCTCATCGCTCTGACTCAAGCCTGTATTCGAGCAAAGAACAAGAGAGTTAACATATACACAGATTCCCGGTATGCATTCGGAGTCGTACACGACTTCGGTGTACTCTGGCGAGAGAGAGGGTTTTTGACCTCTCACGGAGCCAAAATCCAGCACGGTCCCCTCATTCAAGCTCTGTTAGATGCAATACATCTGCCTACAGCGATCTCCATCATGAAATGCAAAGCACATACGAAAGTTACAGATACAATTTCCCAGGGTAACGACCTGGCAGATCGAACAGCCAAACATACAGCTCAGACTCAGACTTACGCAACTGACCTGACAAAGACAATAGTCCAGACACCGACACATTGCATGACAGTTAGGGATCCCGCCTTAGATGTAATTGACATACAGACACATGCTACACCAGACGAAATCAAGAAATGGACTGAACTAGGAGGGATCCAAACAGAACAAGGATGGATGACGAAGGGGAAAGCCACATGGTTTCTCCCCGACTCTATGGTTCAGGTTATCATTAACACTGTACATAGTCCTGCACATTTAGGAGAAAAAGCCATGTTAGAGAGTATTCAAAACATTTGGTTCAATAAACATTTACGAGCAGCAGCCAAACAGAAAGTACGTACTTGCATGATCTGTTGTCAGTTCAACCCAGGTAAAAGCATTCCCGTAGAGCAAGGTGGATTTCATCCTCCCGATCACCCTTTTGAAGTCCTCCAGATGGATTATATCCAGATGGAACGTTGTCGAGGATTCAAATATGTCCTCGTAGTTGTATGTGCACTTTCCCGTTGGACAGAAGCATATCCAGTCCCAAATTACACTGCCCCGACCACTGCCAAACAGCTGGTACGTGAATTTTTCCCCAGGTATGGCTTGCCCCGTATCGTATACTCAGATAACGGTCAGCCATTTTCATCCGAGCTTATGAAGCAGGTATCACTCCTGCTAGGTTATGAATGGAAATTCCACTGTGTCCGACATCCCGAGGCAGCAGGTCTCGTGGAACGACATAATCAGACCCTGAAAATACGTCTTGCCAAGATCTGTAGAGAGAAAGGTGTTGACTGGATAGTAGCTTTACCAGTTGCACTCTTTTACATGAGAATGATAGCGCACTCAAGAACAGGGCTATCCCCGTATGAGGTGGTCTTTGGTAGGCCACCGAATATGTGGGGGACGCCTCTGCCTCGTAAAATTACTGATGTTGACTGTACTATGCTGACAGATTACCTTGCTTCCTTGATGTCTGCACTACAATCATGTTGTTCACAGGTCGCTGCAGCCTTTCCCGACAATACCGAGGTGAAGCCACACGCGATTGTTCCGGGGGACCTGGTGCTCGTGAGGAACTTTGACAGGAGGAGTCCGCTGGAGCCCCGCTGGCAAGCGCCGAAGCTCGTGTTATTGACAACAAGGACCGCAGTCAAGGTGGAGGGCCGCAAGGGCTGGCTTCACTCGAGTCATGTTAAAAAACATTATGGACTGCCTCCGAAACTAGACTCCCAGCCCTGCCCCCTTCCAGAGACTGATACAAAGCTCCCCCTGGTAGAGAAAACTCCCTCCCAGACATTTCGTATGAAACTGAGGTCTAGCAAGTCAGACAGTTTAATTGTTTAAGTCCTCCCCTAGGTGAATCGGTTAGACAAGTTTCTGACATGTATCCCCTAGACCCCAAAAGAGAGAGAGATAGACAGAAACAGATCAAGAAACATGAGTATTGTAAATCTCTCCGTAGTCACTGTATTGTGACATTATTGATTATGTTTTTTCTGAGTCTTTTGATTATTGCTGCAAGTATACTGTTACACATATATTTTCCTATCTTCAAGCGTGCACATTCTTCCTTAAATGTCACTGCCGAGCATACTTTCAGTGAACTGCCCCCGCATGAGTTGTCTTACCGACTTGCGCTGCGCAACAATACATTCATCAGCATGTTACATCATTCCCATCAGACCAGCAATGCTACCAATTGTTGGATATGTGGCCGACTCCCTCCCTATCAGAAATACAAGGGAGTTCTGCCCCTCTTTCCGTACCCGTTCACACACAATGGTTCCTGTGGTGCATGGTTTAGTTTAATGAACTCTTTAGATTCCAATTCCGTAGTTTACCAGGGTAATTGGGTATGGGGAAATCTGAACACAGTTCTGCATAAAATATGTTTCCCTGACAAGGAGGGTCTTCCCCGAAGGACAGGGACTGATCTAGAAAACGAAGTATATGGATTAGGCAACTTTACACTTAACCTCATGATCCTGAATGTTGAGTCTGAAACCGAACCAATCTTGCCCGCTATGTCCGTATTACCAGTCAAAGGTGAATTATGTGTCAGAAAGAATGGTTCAGTACACCTGGGTCATAGTAGATGTACTACTGTGATCGAATTCAGTGATAAAGGCAAGTCTACATTTAAAGCTTCCCGTCATTCCTATTTCATTTGTGGTCATACAGCATATATACGCTTACCTCTAGATTGGGATGACACCTGTTACATTGCATTCCTTCTGCCACCTGTTTTCCTAGCCCCTCCTGATTATCATAGGGACTCCCATCTAGTACACATTAGACCACAGAGAGATCTCCCGATTGTTGACTATACTGAAATGGCATGGGAGCAGTATACAGACTTCAATAAAGGTTTCTTTCCCTATTTAGGTGCTGTCTTTAATAGTAAACTGATACGTAAATTAACGAGAACCCTCGAAGCAGTAGTGAATGAAACTACTTCCGCCCTAGGCAACTTAACAGAGGAGCAGTCTGCTATGCGGATTGTTGTTCTTCAAAATCGTCTTGTCCTTGACGTCATCCTGGCCGATAGGGGCGGAGCTTGTAGAGTCATCGGATCGAGTTGCTGTGTTTTCATTCCAGAAAACGCGCCATCAGTATATAGAGCCATAACCCGTCTCCACAAGATTGCAAGTCAGATACATCAGAATCCAGGCACCTGGACCTGGTCCGGTTGGTTCTGGAGTGTACTATCAGCCTGGGGATGGAAAGTCCTATCCTTCCTCGGAATAGCCCTTCTCATAGTATTCAGTTGCTGCCTATGTTTACAATGTGGGCCAGCGATTTGCGGTTTGTGCGCCACATGATGTATTCCCCATTCAAGTCCACGTTCAAAATCCCGCCAGAAAAAGGAAGAACAAATGATGTTATATGGTCTATTGACCCCTTGTCCCCAGCATGACACGTTTCGGCTACGTCACTGTAGCCTTGTTCATATATATATATATTATAGTTAGCTGGACATTTACTCATACCAAACCATTGAACTTCCCCCGTTATAGTTAGTTGTACTCACTATAACTTGCGCGCCCGCAATCCACTGCTGATGATGTCACATATTACATCATTCATGACATGGTCAGTGACATCACTGATTACATCACTGATGACATCATCCAGTGAATGTGGTTTGCTTTGATATTTAAATATGTATTATAAATACACTACTTTGCATTGAAGAATGCGTGGATATATAAATATAAATGTGTGGATGGTGGATTTAGTAACAGTGTCATTGATTGTTTCCTTGACTAATTTGTAGAGTCTCACTATACATATAATGTGTATTTACTAAACTGTGTGAAAGTCTTTATTGCTTTGTCTTAATTGCTATGTTAAAGACTATATTTGTTATTGGTTTCCTAACTGAGTATTTATATGGGGTAAATGAATGTCTATGTGGTTTGGTGGGGTGGGTGTGATTGCCAGAAAATGTGTGAATAGTTCATTCAGTAGGTATATGAGGTTAAGACTACATGTTATAACAGTTGTTTCAGTGAGTGTATATGTTTATGGGTGTGGTGGTGATGAAGTATTTCTCTCAATGGTACATCTCCATTAAACTTGAAAAAAAGGCAGTGTATGTGACAGTTATATCTAATTAACTGTGCCGAAGACTTAGTGATTGTATGAGTCACTATATGGATAACTGTATACTTGTAATAGTGATTTTATAACACACTAAGTGTGAGTTACTATCTATATAAATAGATGAAGTGGTGTTTGTATAAGTGTGTAGGTGAGTAAATGTAAGTATAATCAATTGTTTGCATAAGTCAGAAGGATGTCTTTATAAGTGAATACAATGTGTGCTGGTGTGTAATGTTGAAATAGGTGTATAAGTATATTTGATAGTGTTCTGTTGATTATTCACTGCATATAGCACTGAATCTATAGGTAAGTGATTAGATGTGTGTATAGTTCTATGAATAACTGAGTAGGTGTTTAGAAATTTCTATTGGTGTGTCAATGGTTTCAAATATGGCACTTTGTATTTTACAGTGAGTGATGAAAGATTATACTAGTGTGTGATGAGGTGTATTTGATTGTCACATGGATGATGTCATCAGTGATGTCATTTGAGATGTCATCAGTGATGCCATCAGTGATGTCACTGACCATGTCATGAATGATGCACTTTTTTGACGATCCGGTGGCGCAGAATACTGAGTGATATTTATCAGGCAGGACTAAGCCACTTTTTGTGGCGTAATCCTGCCTGATAAATATCCGTCCCATTAACGCAGTGTCCTGCGTTAAAGGGGTGTGCAATGGGTGTTGTTGGGGGCGTTCCCAGCAGCATCTATGGACTTGAGTAATTTATAGCATCCTTAAAGTCAGTCTTTCAAAAATTCCAAAGTATAGGACATGATAATCCAAATCCAAATGTTTCTCAAGAAAAGTCATAAACCGTGTCCGTGGGTCATATCTGCCCAAACGCCGATATTCCGAACGATTGAAAATGACTTTTCTTGAGAAACATTTGGATTTGGATTATCATGTCCTATACTTTGGAATTTTTGAAAGACTGACTTTGAGGATGCTATAAATTACTCAAGTCTGCCCGAATTGTGTGGGTAAAATTGATACCTAGTGACTTTGAATAAGAATGTACTGACGTCTCGTCTAACATTTGGAAGAAATATCTAGTTATATGACAACAGGGTACCGACATAACTTGAAGGAAATAAGAACGCCCTGACGAAGTTCTGTTGTACAGAACGAAACGCGTTGGCTGGCTGTGGTACATAAACTTAAGGAAAATAAAAGCATTTGAATGTACACCAAGATTCAGCACTTCAATAAGGACTCTAAGTGATATGATTTGATTGGACTTGTTGTGCAAGTGGTGCTGTGCTAAACTTTGGAATATTCTCCACTACTCTCTACATCTCACTCTCTACTACTCAACTACTTTCTAATACTCACTCTCTACTACTCATTCTCTACTACTCTAGTACTCTCTACTACTCTCTCTCTACTACTCACTCACTACTACTCACTATCTACTACTCTCTACTACTCACTCTCTACTACTCTCTACTCTCTACTACTCACTCTCTACTACTCTCTCTCTCTACTACTCACTCTTTACTACTCACTCTCTACTACTCTCTACTATTTACTCTACTTCTCACTCTCTACTGCTCTCTACTACTCACTCTCTACAACTCTCTCTCTACTACTCTCTACTACTCACTCTCTACTACTCACTCTACTAATCACTCTCTACTACTCTCTACTACTCACTCTCTACAACTCTATCTCTACTACTCACTCTCTACTACTCACTCTCTACTACTTTCTACTACGTCCTCTCTACTACTTTCTCTCTCCTACTCTCTACTACTCACTCTACTACTCACTCTCTACTACTCTCTACTATTCTCTCTCTCTGCTACTCACTCTCTACTACTCACTCTCTACTACTCTCTACTACTCACTCTCTACTACTCACTCTCTGCTACTCTCTACAACTCACTCTTTACTACTCTCTACCACTCACTCTCTACTGCTCTCTACTACTCACTCTACTACTTACTCTCTACTACTCTCTACTACTCACTCTCTACTACTCTCTACTACTCACTCTCTACTACTCTCTACTACTCACTCTACTACTCTCTACTACTCACCCTCTGCTACTCTCTCTACTGCTCTCTACTACTCTCTACTACTCACTCTCTACTCTCTATTACTCACTCTCTACTCTTTACCTCTCTACCTCTCTTTACTAGTCTCTACCTCTCTATCTCTACCTCTCTACCTCTACCTCTCTGCCTCTACCTCTCTACCTCTCTCTACATGCACACATATACACACACATACATATATATATATATATATATATATATATATATATATATATATATATATATATATATATATATATATATGTATGTGTGTATATATATACATATATATATAAACATATATAATCTGCATATCTATATAAATACAAATATAAATGCATGCATACATATACATATATGCATACATATGCATGTTATTTACATGAAAGTTTGAAAAACACTTTTAAAAGCAAAGCTAAAAAGCCACCTCATTACAAATAGAATGGCTTTAACTTAAACAAGGGCGAGATCTATTGCATTTTCAATGCTTGTTTACTTTGGTTCCTTCAAGAAGGCATTCAGATGTGTCACACATTTGCCATAAATTCTGAATGTTAGCACTCTAGTTGCTTATTAGATCACTGTAGTAAAGCTACTGCTCACCAGGGAAGTCTGCTGCTGGTATTCAAAGTGCAGGTTTCAGTCTGCATGTCAGAATTCTTTTAATGAAATAGAAGAGGATTTGAGAAGTCACTCAAAATGTGCCCTAATTTTTCTTTCTGAAGCACTAATGATACTTTCTATGGCAAAATGAACCCCCTCATTTTGTTCCCTTTTAAGTTAAATGTTTTCAGACTTACCACTTCATTCCAATCAAGATGGCTTCTGGTGTGCCATACTTTTGTCATAAGTAAGACTGTTAGCGCTCTAGTCGTTCTTTAGAACACTCTGGGACATTCTGTCATTGGGCTATACTTGGGCTACATCTGGGTGATATTTGGGCTACATTTGGGCTCTTTTGTCTCTGGTGGCCATCTTGGGAGACTGCATGTCAGAATTTTTTAACCCCTTGGGCGCGGCCGGGATTCTGCGCCTGTGCGGCCGAATCACGAGTGGGCGGGTTAATGATGGCCCCCAGCCGTCATCAGCACACGCCCACCGTAGTGCATGACGGCTGGGGGCCGTCATCAGCATCGAAGGGGTTAATGAAATCGAAGAGGATTTGAGAAGTCACTCAAAATGTGCCCTAATTTTTCTTTCCGCAGCACCAATCATACTTTCTATGGCAAAATATACCCCCTCATTTTGTTCCTTTTTAAATTAAATGTTTTAAGAGTTACCACTTTATTCCAATCAAGATGGCTTTAGGTGTGCCATACCTTTGTAATAAGTAGGACTGTTAGCGCTCTACTTGTTCTTTAGAACACTCTAAGAGGCTGCAGTAGAACACAAAGGAATCAACTGACAGTCTCTGTCCTTGTTGGATGTACATGGTTTACTGAGAATGTCAGACTTCATTCTCACATGACTGAGAAAAATAAATGGAATTTACAGAGAATATGCTTTCAGTTTAGCTTATAGATCCCCTTCCAAACGACTGTGGGAAAAGCATTAGATAATAGTTTTCTTTCAAACAAGATTCATGATATCCCAGCAGAAGGCTTTTTCACATGGTAAAATCACCTTAGACTACACCACAATTCCTAAAATGAGTATGGCACTATCAACAAATGATTTATAATGTAACTAAAGTCTTAAAACCTTCTATTAACTGCAATGTTTTTTTAATGAGGTGCTATCATGTACGCGTACCCCGCGATTTATAAAAAAAAAAAAATGTTGGTGCCTGGAGGGTCCTTGTGGGACCCCCTGAGCAGGCCTAGGGGGTCAGGGTGCTTCTACCCTGCTCCCTTTGCGTGTTTTGCACCTTTGTTTTTCTGCTTTCCTGTGCCTCAGTCTACCGAGGCAGAAGATGGCTGCCAACACTTTCTGGTTTGGAGTGTTGACAGACATTGGCAGCCAATCAGCATGCAGCTCGTGCTCGGAATGGTACAGAGTACAGTAAGCTTACAGTAAGCTTACAGTAAGCTGCTATAGATATATATATTTTTTCTCTTTTGATTTTCTCAGGAACTACTGGAGGGATTTACACCATTTAAACAAAAGGCACTTCTGCGTACCAGTCCCTACAATTTTGCCAAGTTTGGTGTAATTCCGTTCAGCGGTTCGGGCTGTAGCCGTGTCTAAACGTCCTATGGAAATTAACATGAGGAAAACATGTTTGGGGACCCCCTTTTTTTGTCAGCCCCCGCGTGACGAATCCCCTCAAAACTTTCAGGGAAGGAGCAGAACTGAGCTGGGCAAAATTTCGGAAAATTGCACACAAATTTGGGAATCGAAGCCAAAGTTATTCCAAATAGAATGTTGCGGATTTCCTATGGAAACTAGGTCCTAACTATATATACCTACTGGCGACCACCAGTAGGTAATATATATATATATATATATATATATATATCAAAAAGAAAATGCAGAGCCTGATGTCGGATTAAAACCATGCATTTATTTTCTAGATGAAAGGTAGGTGCAACCTCATGTCCTTACACATTTCGGCCGTTAGGCCTTGGTCACAGGTGAGAAAGATTGCAATTACTGGAAGGAGCTTTTTATATATATACACACCAAAATGGTTGATGGCATCCTACTTCATGTCCCAAGGTGCATCAGTGCTGTTGTTTTGGCATCCATACACATGGTGCAATGTTTTATCCTGCTGAATAGCATTAAAGTCACCACTGTAAGGATTGAAATATATGTCCGTGCATTTTGTCTCTCAAAATTAAATATAAAGTGTCCACGTGCATGCTAATTTAAAATTGCCAGCATGTAAAGTCATGTTGGAAGTCCGATATAGTCCAAGAGAGGCTGCTACCTCTCCCTTCTCCCTTTCTCACCTCTTACCAGAAATCCTATGCAAGTGCATTTCCGTCCTACGAGGCAAGCAGGTCATGCCCCCGTAATTATGTCTCCATAAAACAGCAAAACTCCTTCTTGAGGGCCCCCGACCCTGCAGGGCGATTTCTGCGGGCAGGAATGGAGATCCTGTCACATTAATCCAGCAAAAAGAAAATGCAGAGCCTGATGTCGGAATATGTATTCTTATATAGCGCTCGATTTTACCCTTGGGCATATCGGCGCTTGCCTTGGGAACCCGTCCTGGTTTTTCCCTGTGAGATCACCCGTGCTGGGCATCCCCAAGGTGAAAGCCAGGCAGGGGCTGTTGTGGAGATTAAGCAAGCTTGTTGCCCAGAGCTGCATAGTGTGAACTCGTGCTTAGAGTGGGCACCGAAGCGAGAATTATCGAGTCCGTGGACAATTGGGTTCAGGACCCTGCCGCATCGGGAATCGAACCCTGGTCCCGGGTCTGACCTCAGCTTCAGGGTATGCCTCCTCTAACCAGTGAGCCACACTTCTCCACTTCTCCAATAAAAACATGCATTTATTTTCCAGATGAAAGGTAGCTGCAACTTTATGTCCTTATGTGTTTCGGCAGTTAGGCCTTGATCACAGGTGAGAAGGATTGCAATTACTGGAAGGAGCTTTATATATATATATACAAATCCACGTGGTTGATGGCATCCTACTTCATGTCCCAAGGTGCATCCGTGCTGTTGTTTTGGCATCCATGCACATGGTGCGATGTTTTATCCTGCTGAATAGCATTAAAGTCAACAATGCATCTTGTCTCTCAAAATCAAATAGAAATTGTCCATGTGCATGTAAATTTAAAATAGCCAGTGAGAGAGCGCAATTTGAATGAAAAGTATGTCCGTACCATATTTACAAGCCTGTAGCGTAAAGTTAGCACATGTAACTTAAGTAATAAGAAATGTATCTGTATTTACTCTAGAATGTGCATTAGAATTAGAAAGGCCCGTATATAGGTTGGGCTAACATGGAAGTGTATGAAAATGCTTAAGAACAGTAGAACGTGCTAAACGGAATTCATGTACGTATGTAATTAATTAAACGGAGAAAGAGATGAAATGTAAATTGAAGAAACGTGCAGACTATATAGCACTGTGTAAGAACGAGGGTATAACATTGTATTTTATGTAACATGGATTCGATTATAATCAATAAGTTACTAATTCGATTATGTATATGTGTGTTAAAAGTCATACCGTATAGAAGAGTTTGTAGGAATTTTAGAATGGTGTGTTCATATGCTATTTTAACCTAACGGACCAAGGGTTCGCAAAAGAGTAGTCCACTGCATATAATTTAGTGGGCTCACAGGGATAGGGGGATAGCTTTGATCCGTACGTGCGAGCCAAGAGTCAAAGGTCTCGTTAAATTAAAGTGACAATGCTGGATGAAGTTTTATGGCCTAGTGAGATAAGGGACGTTTGGAATTTGGGGTCTTGTTTCGAAGTGTCTGTTTTCGAGGTGACAAGGGGGTTACAATCACAATTGTAATGAATAGAGCTCTGTTTGAGGTGATAGACTTTGGTCTGGAGGTGTCAACTGGAATGTCATGGGGTTACCAGCACGACGGAGACGGCGCCTGAGAAGCAAGGTCAACTTAACAGACGACTCGAAGAGACGAAACTATGGAAAAACCAGAAGCAGGACTACGTGAAATGTGTACGTGGTGGGCGTCTCAAGGGGGCGTTCCACCCATACTGTGATTTTGTATTTAGGGACAGCACCCCGGGGAGAAGAGAGCAGATGGCCTGAGCAAGAGAGTAGAGAGCAGTAGGCCGAGGACCCTTAGAGAGCGGATGGGTAGGCAGAAAGGGTACTGCTTCTCGACATAGGTTTCCATCAGAGATTAAGAGAGTTTGAACTTCTTTGGAAGTCAAACGGCTGACACCTTTTTAGGTAAAGAATTTGTTGAGTAGGGATGTCATCTAGCATAGAATAGGGACAGATTTAACTTGTTTCATTCTTTTTCTGTAAAAGACGCATCATATCCATTTTGTGTCTATGCTATTCAATTTGCTGATTTTAGAATTGGTTTTGATTGTTTTCGTTTGTAGACTGAGATTCTTTAGGAAATTTATGTTCCTTTTAGTACCTGTATACTTGTTGAATCTTATATTGAGAGGCTTGTATTTGCAATTAACTTTGGGTTTATATTAAACTTTTTAAACTCTACCAGTCGTAAGTGGTTCTTCAGAGTTGCGCCAGTCTATGGGGTTGATTTAACTTATGTGGGTTTGCCTTTTACTCAATGACAGTCAATAATCGATCCAAAATTGGATTGAATGAGATAGGTATCTAGGTGATCAGATAAGATATCAAAATCTCATTCCCCGCAGTTGGTAGAAGAGGATGGTTGGCTTCTTGAGGAAGGCAACCTAGGTTAAGTCTAGATTACCCCAAGGCCCCTAGTCATCGACGACCAGAAGAAGAATCCCTGCCGAAGAAGGTGCTGACGGTGCGAGAGAGAAAAGCAGCAGAGTCGGTCGAGAGTGAGTATAAGGGTCATGCGTTGCCAGATTGCGGTTTTGTGTTGTACCTGTGTTGTGATGTCAAGCGGAGTTGAATGCCTGTAGTGTGATTGGGAGAAGGTTGTGAGCGCGCGCAACCGGTGAAAATCTTAAGTCCAGAGAAGGGCTTAAGTGGTTCGGGTGTATCGAACATCCAGAGTAATTGTCTACCATTGTAAAGGGGGTCATGAGGTACCGTTGATCGCCCATTGGACCGAGATAGGGGGAATGTCAGAGTGAGTGTATGAGTAACGGACGCTGGTCGGACGTTTACTGTGTGTAAGTAACCTATCAGTTAAGGCGAGCGTCTGGACGTTAGGGAAAGACGTCTCGTCAGTTGAGGTGACAATTACAGTTAGACTGTGGACGTACAGTCAAGAAAAGTGATCGCTTGGTCGGAAGTAGTCATTTTTCGGTGTATAAATGAGACGCATGCAAGACCGCGAGACGAGCTGAGAAAGGAGGGGAACTGCTGCAGAGGGGACGAGTGACGTCAGCGTAGAGACGCGCTGGGATAGGCTGGTCAGCGAGAGCCGCGCAGGGATTGGTGGTTCGCCATCGGGAAGTAAACAAGGAAGAGAATTAAGGAAAATCGTAGATTCTTGAAAATGAAGTGTTTTAAACGTTTAAGGGCGATCTTTAAGAGAGATAGAGGGAACTCGTATGCGGGGGAAGAAGCCCCACCGGAAGGCACACCAGCTTATTATATGGCTGTGAATGTTGGGTTACACTCAATACTATGGATCTCCGAGTGGAGTAAGCTAACAGAAGGAAATGAGGAACTGACGTTCCCGAGATACGGGACGTTTAGGTTAGAAGCATTGAATCAGCTGAAAGCGGTAATGCTCGCAACGAGACCTCTACCAAGGCCAACACAGTTCGAAGCCCTCAATGCATGGTTCAGGGCGGTACACGACAGGAGCCGGAATAGGCGCCAAGAAAGAGTGAGACGATCGGTAAGAGCAGTGCAGGATGCTAAATGGGATGATGAAGCTAAAAAGTGGAGGGTGCAGAGAATAGAAGCAGACAAACTGTACCCAGTGCTAGAGGCTACGGGAGAAAAGAAACCTCCAGAAGAGGATGAGGAGAGCGAGACGGAGGATAATCTGATAGATAGGCTATTATTGGACAGACCACCTCCGTACAATAGAGAAGCCGAAAGTCCCAAACTACAGCAGGGGGACGGGGCTAGGAAGGGGGAATTTAGACCGCTCCCTATAACAGAGTGGGAACCCAAGAAAGGTGAGGAAGTACCTCAATCTAGTCCCGTACAGAGAGTAGTAGGAAGATTTGTGGTACAGAAGGGGCCAGAAACGGAGTGTACAAGGTCGTATCAACTGCCAGATGTTCTACAAGTACCTGTTACCATAGGTCCTATAGTGTCAATCTACAACCCGGAGGGAGCCCAGCAGGAGGAACAGGCACGGTGGGACAGGGAAAGGGCAGAGATGCAAAGTAGGAACAATACGATCAATTCCCAAAGGCAGTTGCTAGGACCAAGGAGTCGGAGTACCCCATTGGATCCAGTAACAGATCCCTGGGTAGAACAGGGGGGTCAGAGAGGACAGATGGATCTGAGGGGACCGAAACCGAAATCCTTTAAGGAGTTAAGAGAGTACTTGAAAGAATGGGATGCTGCCGTAGAGACTCAGAATAAAAGAATAGAAACAGAAACTGAATGGAGAGATCAAGATAACAGGATCCTCTCTCACTGCGGAGCTGGCGAAAGCAGTCCGGAGTGGGAGGGAGGGAGTCAAGGAAGCAAAGGAGATACTTGCCATACCATCGGTGGCAATAGACAAATGTGTGAAGACAAGAGTACAGGATGTGGGGGAGTGCCTCGCCCCATCCTTAGTGAGGGAGAACGAAGGACACAGGAGTACCGAGATAGTTACAGGTGCACTCACCATACCCCGGACGTAAATGTGCGACATTGGAGTCACGAGAGTATGGGGAGTCGCGAAAGGTCTCGCCATGCATCCAGTGATCACGGACGGGATCGCGGGAACATGGAGGGCCGTGAGGGACCTTATCGTTTATTGAGTGACACCAGACAGCAAGGGAGTTGCAGTGATTTAGAACAGAACGGAGGATCCTATCTTGCATCTAGAGAGACCGAGCCGAAAAGACAGAATGCAGTGATGGGGAATAGAACATTGTTCCACCATACCCCTAGGGAAGATGGGAAAGCTTGGGACCTAGAGAGGTGGGAACAAAGAGAAGCAAGAAGGACTCCTCATAACTCACCTGTGCCTAGACGAAGGACTCGTAGTGGGGGTGAGAGGGATGTGAATGGACCATCTAGGAGTGAGGTACTGAGGGCTGAGATAAAGGCAAGACGGCTCGATGTAACCAGTTTAAAATCAGATTTGGAGGAAATAATAGACGGCACATTGCCAATGGAATGGATCGATCTGTATGAACAGGATGAAATACTGTTTATGGCTAAGGATGTTACTCGGAAAGCGAGGTCAGTCCATGAAAAATTATCTGAGTTGGCAACCAGGTATATGATAGACCTATCAAGAACAAAAGCTTTACAGGGTAACCACAGGCTAAATTGCACGGATCAGGATCTAGATGAGCGTAGGACGATCGGGCTGAAAATACACATAAAGGAACTGATCCTGAGTATCAGAATGTGGAGGGATTTGGACAAATGGGAGGAAAGATGGTCCAAGAGGGGAACCGTCAGAAGGAGCACACTTGCGGGGTCCCCAGAGGGAGGGCTAATGCGAATGGAAGCTTTCCCTTTGCGAGAAATCGCGAACGGAAACTACATGCAAACCCTGGAGTAGGGGGGATCTAGCGGCATTTACCAATTCCTTCCCAAAGCTAAGGGAGAATCCCGTAAAATGGTACAAACAGGTAGAGAGGTTCGTGAAGATCTCTAAAGTGCTGTGGGTCGACTTGAACACCCTGTTTGATATTGTAGTACCCGGAGATTTGTGGACGGCATGCAAGCTTAGTGTTGAATGGCCCATTTCCGAACCGGATAGAGATGCCCAGACGAATGGGCCATCAGAGAAAGTCATGGAAAAGTACGAGAGGGTAATGGCATGGTTGAAAGAGAAGGTGCCGTTGCAGGACATAGACTGGGTTAAGATAGATCGAACCACTCAGGAACCTAAAGAGACCGTTCACGAGTACTATGAGAGATTGCTGAAAGCATTCAAACAGTACAGTGGATTGGACGTGATGGATCCTAAAGACATAGGACAGTTTGTATCGAAGTTCGTCCTGGGATTGAGATCAGACATAAGCCTAATGATTCAACAGCATTTGATCTGTTGGCAAAACAAACCTTTAGATGAGATTCTGAGGTATGCGAGGTACTGTAGCGATGAAATAGATTCGAAAGCAAAGAAACTCAAGGAGAAGCTGATGTTGGTGCAGATGCAGTCAGCTGGAAAGGGTGGACAGCGGCAGCAGGGAACAGGAACCCTAGGGAAGAAACAGATTAATCAAAGCAGAGATGAGGAGGAAAAACCGAGACCTAGGGTAGATATCGCGACACTGAAAAAGACAACGAGGTGCCATCAGTGTAACGAGGTGGGACATTGGAGACGCGAGTGTCCCTATAATGTCGAGACGGGGGAATTAGAACAGGAGGAGGATGAGGTTCAGAACAGCCTGGTAAAGGGAACAGCGGTCCCGAAGGGAAAGTTTATCAAAGGGGGGACTCAGACCCCTCGAGCTCAGTTCCCTCAACCGCCTCGCATTGCAAATGGAGGGAAAACCTATAGGCAACTGCCACTGTTCGTAGGAGGAGAAGAATGCTACTACGTTGATCCCCTTACGGGACAACGAGTGAATAGGGAAGAAGACTGTACCCTAGGGGCAGCCCTGGAGGTAGACCACAGGGGACCATACGTGGAGGCTGAGGTGGCTGGATGTCCTACGACCTTTTTGGTGGATACGGGGGCCACTCGATCCACTTTGAGATCGGCGGTAGTCCCAGGTCTGCCAATGTCGGGAGAGACAATCCAGGTGGTAGGAGTCGCAAATAGGAGAATGACGAATCCTCTGACAGAACCGGTGTCGGTGAAAATAGGGAAATACAGTGATGAACACCAGTTTGTGATTTGTGATTCAAGCCCTGTGTGTCTGCTAGGAAGAGATCTGTTGTGTAAACTAAACTGCACCATATATTGCACACCTGAAGGAGTAGAAGTGCAGACTAACGACGATGATGCCGACTTTAAGGTTGTAAACTCACAGGGATGTGTGGAACTATACCCTACCTTAACGGTGGAGGAGCTTCCACAGGACTTGAAGGAGATGGTGTCAGCTGAGGTGTGGGATTTTACTGGAGAAGAAATAGGACTGATCAAAGGGGTAGAACCGGTAAAGATCATGGTAAAACCCAATGCCGACTATCCAAGAACACCACAATATAAGTTGACACCGGAAACGATTGCAGGAATAAAGCCTGTGATCGAATCCATGAATAAACAGGGAATATTGAAGGAGATCGTGGGAAGTCTATGTAACTCCCCGATTATGGGTTTGCAGAAGCCTAGTGGGAAATACAGAATAGTGCAGGATCTTCGAAAGATTAATAATATTGTTGTTTCATGTTGTCCAGTGGTACCAAATCCATCAGTGATATTGTTTCAGATACCGTTCCAAGCTGAATGGTTCACGGTGATAGACCTGTGCCAGGCTTTCTTTTCAATCCCCTTAGATGAGGAAAGCCAATATCTTTTCGCTTTTAAGCTGGAAAATCGCGTTTTAACATGGTGTCGTATTCCCCAGGGGTATACAGAAAGCCCATCGATTTTTAACCAGCTGCTGAAGAAAAATCTTGAAAGTCTAGTACTGCCCATGAACTCGGTTCTGGTCCAGTACATAGACGACCTACTTGTGGCGTCAGAAACTGAGGAAGCTTGCAAAGTAGACACCATCACCTTACTAAATCACTTGGCCGAGAACGGACACAAGGTGTCTCCAAGTAAATTGCAGTATTGTCTGACAGAAGTGCAATACTTGGGCCACAGGATTGAAAAGGGAAAACGGAAGGTGTCTCCAGACAGAATAGAGGCGATCATGAAAATGAGTGCGCCCAAAACACAAAGAGAAGTCAGGATGTTTCTAGGCATGGTCGGTTATTGTCGGCAGTGGATAGCCAACTTTTCACTGAAGGCAAAACCTTTACAAAAACTGACGCACAAGGGGGTGAGTGATCCGGTACCATGGGACAAAGACTGTTTGATGGCGTTTTTGCAGTTGAGGGAGGACTTGTGTCGTGCCCCGGCTTTGGGAATGCCTGATTACGAGAAACCGTTCTTGCTTTACTGCTGTGAAAGGGAAGGTTGTGCTTTGTCAATTTTGGCCCAGATACACGGAAATGCCCGTAGACCAGTTGCACACTTTTCGGCTACCTTAGATCCAGTAGCCGCAGCGTTGCCCGGATGTCTCAAATCCGTTGCTGCAACGGGTGTCAGCATTGAAAGGTGTGAAAATGTGGTTATGGGACATCAGTTAGTGGTGTACGTACCGCATTCTGTGGAATTGTTAATGACTAGGACCAAGACTCAGCATCTGACAAATAGCAGGCTCACACGCTATGAGCAAGTCATATTGGCTGCTGAGAATGTGACCCTAAAAAGATGCTCTGTCTTGAATCCTGCTACTTTGATGCCACTTCCTAATGATATTGATGATGAAATTTGTACAGATCATGACTGCCTTGATGTGACTGAACTATGCACCAAACCAAGACCAGATATCGTAGATGAGCCATTGACCGACCCTGATGAAATATTCTTTGTTGATGGTTCATGCGTAAGAGACGATATCGGTCAGCTGAGAGCAGCATATGCAGTTTGTACCATTACCGGAGTAGTGGAAGCCGCCTGCATGGAAGGAGTACACTCCGCTCAGGTAGCTGAAATCATTGCTTTGACCCGTGCCTGTTTGGCAGGCAATAAAATTCGAGTCACCATATACACCGATAGCCAGTATGGTTTCGGGGTAGTTCATGACTATGGGCAGTTGTGGTCTCAAAGAGGTTACATGACCTCCTCTGGTTCTCCCATTAGGAATGGAGAATTCGTGAGATTATTGTTAGAGGCATTACAAGGTCCAGCAGCTATAGCGGTTGTTAAATGTACCGCGCACACAAAAAACACAGATTTTGTGTCGCAAGGTAACCGGTATGCAGATGAAGTCGCACGTTACTGTGCGGAACAGGGGTATTCCCTCACCCAGGTAGAAGTGGGGGGAATACAGGAAAGAACCGATTTGACTATGTTGTTAGAAACTGTAGACACATGGGATGAACTGAAATGCATCCAGGAGAATGCACCTGATTTTGAGAAAAAGGCATGGGAAACAGCTGGTTGTACCAGAAGTGAGATGGATTTTTGGATCTATGCAGATGGGAGAGCAGTTTTACCAAACGAACTTGTTAGTCCAATGGCAAGGAGATTGCATGGACCAGCACACATAGGTAGAGATGCCATGGTGAGAGTATTCAGACAAACGTGGTACAATCCGAAGTTTAGAGTAGCGGCAGAAGCAGTATGTCAGCGTTGTGTGATCTGTCAGCAGCTAAACGTAGGAAAGAGAACACCAGTCACATTGAGCCACATAGGGAGGTCTGGGGGGCCTTTCAATAGAATGCAGCTGGATTTTATTGAAATGCCCAAGTGCAATCGCCTCAGATACGTCTTAGTGATTGTCTGTATATTTTCCAGATGGGTTGAGGCTTACCCTACACGTAGGTGCGACACACTTACAGTAGCAAAATTGTTGCTTAGAGAACTGATACCGAGGTTTGGGGTGCCGGCCTCTTTGGAATCGGACAGAGGAACACATTTCAACAGCGAAATAGTGAAGATGCTATGTTCAGCCTTAAGTATAGACCAGAAGCTCCACTGTAGTTATCGACCAGAAGCTTCAGGGATTGTAGAGCAAATTAACAGCACCATTAAATCCAGACTCGCCAAAGTTTGTTCATCGACGTCCTTGAGCTGGCCTGATGCACTTCCACTGGTCCTTATGAGTATACGTAGCACGCCAGATAGAAGGACAGGTCTCTCTCCACACGAGGTGCTAATGGGGAGGGCTATGAGACTGCCATCGGTTCCGACTGCAGCACTGTTGAACATCACAGACGATTTGATCCTGGACTATTGCAAGGGACTATCTGACGCCATTCATTCTGTGTCCCTCCAGGTCCAGGCTGCAGAGGTTCCATCAGCTCAAGACCTGTGCCATGACCTGTGTCCGGGGGACTGGGTCCTGGTGAAGAAACATGTCAGGAAGAACTGTCTAGATGTGCGCTGGCGTGGACCATTCCAAGTCATACTAGTTACGAACACTGCAGTAAAGTGTGGAGGCTTGCCCAACTGGATACACGCCTCACACACCCGAAGAGTTCCAGCACCTCTGGAAGAAACAGCTCCTCTCTCGGATGAAAATCCAGCGGAAAGCGGAGAAGCCACAGAGAGGGAAAGTCAAGCTGTAGAGGTGATCGAAGAGGCTGAGCCTGTTTCGGAACAGGCTGATGACGGTCAGGACACCAGTGAGACCGAAGCTGCCTCAGAAGAGGAAAGTAGCTGGGAGTTCGGGTCAGACACCGATCAAGCTGTAAGTGGTCAAGAAACGAGTCCAAGAACAAGGAGCAGGAGGACAAGGAATAAAGAAGCTAGTTGGCCGGAAAGAAGGAGAAGGTCAAGCTTGAGAGCAAATCCAGAGAGAACCCTTGTCCCGATCTCTGAAGATTCAGATCTAGACGAAGGAGCTACGGACTCAGGCTCTGAGAGTCCGAGAAGATCAAGGAGGGTACGTGTGCCCTGCAGAAGATACGCCACCCCTGAGTGGACCTATCTAGCAGCAGATGTCTTGGGGACAGAGATCTGGGAGAGTGAGAGAGGTGCAGGTGACCAATCTCGATCCAATTGTGACGGTGGAGATATGGATGTTGACGCCTGGAATCGAGACTGAGGGGTTACTGACCTTCACACTTCCCGTTCCCCTTTACCTAAGTCGGATCAAGGACCTGGTGCTGAATCGATTAGAGTTTCCAACTTTGGGTCATCCAATACCAGCACAGGAAGAAAAAGTCATTCGTTTAGAACTGTTGGAATATGCCATTAGAGCTGCTGGCACTAGAATCATTGTAGATGCATAAAGACTTTGTGATTAAGCCATAAAGAAGAAGATAACCTAGCACCGAGTGGAAAGAAGAATAAAATTAGGGATTACATTTAGAGGACGGAAAAGGGTTAGGGTTGTCTGTTGCTGAAAATAAAGAGACTTTTTGTTGGTTAAGAGTGCTTCACAGACTGAGAAATCAAATAAAGCAAATAAAGACCTGAAAAAGAAAAAAAAAAAAAAAAAAAGAGCCACGTTGTTTGATAACATGGAGACTGGCAACCCAAACCGAAAGGTCAAATGCATAATAGGCACACTAATAGCAGTAGTAATTTCTCTTATCATCACAGTAGTTACTATATCATACATAATAGGACATGCAAGTGTAAAGGAGACAACAGATGTAAAGCCTGTAACGACTTTGAAACCTGCTCTTGTTGGGAAGAAGGAGGAGAGCAATGAAATCCGTGAAAAGGCGTTACTGGCAGATGAAGCCCGTAGGTTACACGTAGACGAGTCGCAGGGAAATTTTAGATCAAACGAATATGCCAAGTTATTATACGAGTATATTGATGCCATGGAGGCCAAAGATTGTTATGTTTGCATGCAATTGCCGGCTTCTGTAGATGAAGGCATCAGATATCATCACCTTCCACTGACATATGGGATAACATGTAGTTTGTTGCTCAGTATATTTTATGGTCGAGAAGGGTTTGAGTACTACTTTTCAAATTATGATTCGGTACTGCCTGAAGTCCCGAATTATAAACAAATGAATAAGTGGGACTATTACAAAAAGGAAGATAGATTAGCAAAATTCTTTCTTCCTTGGGATACATTAGATACTTCATATGCACGCCGAAATAATCTGACTTGCAAAGTGTCAGAGATTGAGAAAATAATTCATTGGACAAGTTGATGACCGGTACAGGAGGCAGAAGATTCTAAAATTGTCAGGACAATGGAAAACAGATTGGACCGAAGAGGAAAAGGCACACAAAAGGAAGGGTAGTAATGGTCCAATAGCTTTGGATAGAACGCAGAAAGGAAAGTTATGTTTGACTCGAAGCAAGACATATTATGAGAGTGTATTTGTAGGTGAAGTTAGTTGCGAACATGCTTTCCGGTTAGAGTACTATACAAAAGATTTCATGAAAGGGATGCAAGCGATTCCTAATGTATATTTTGTATGTGGAAGAAATGCCTATGTAAAATTGCCTGACAATTGGTATGGTTCATGTTATTTGGCAATTGTCTTCCCCGAAATATATCATGCAAAGGATTTAGAGATCATAGAGGGAAAGGCTTCGACAAGAGGGAAAAGGGAAGTAGGAGATGTTGAGGTAGTTGGAGACGTATTTGGAGCCATGTTTCCTCTTTTAGGTTTGATACTTAATGATGTTAAGATCAGGAGACTAGCTACAGTTGTGGATAGACTGTCTGCCAGTACTGCAAGGTCATTGATGCTAGTAGAAGGAGAGATGCAGTCGATTAGGGCAATGGTCCTTCAGAACCGTCTTGCTTTAGATGTTCTGCTAGCAAAAGAGGGCGGAGTCTGCAAGGCTCTGAAGGTCCAGGAATGTTGTACTTACATTCCAGACAATTCAAAACCACTTGAGAAGGTTATACAGAACATTACTGAGATACATCAAGAAATCGAAGATTTGACAAAGATAAATGTTTGGGAAAAAGTAGGTCATGGAATGGAAAAGGTTGGAGGTTGGTTTGCCAATCTCGGTAAAAGCATTGTTTGGTACATCTTGAAACCTGTCTTAATAATTTTGATTTGCATAATCACATTGTGGGGTTTAGTGAGACTGTACAAATGGTATAGGTCAAACCGGTTGCAAAGGTCCATGAGAGAGCAAGAAAGGAGATTAGCTGCTTTGCAAGATCAGCAGTATAGAAGTTTGAGAGCTCTCGAGACGATAAAAAGAGGGAGCCTTGCAACTAGTTCTGTGTAAAGTAACATTCAAATTGAAGTATTTGTGATGACCCCTAGAGGTCATCAAAGGGGGGAACTGAGAGAGCGCAATTTGAATGAAAAGTATGTCCGTACCATATTTACAAGCCTGTAGCGTAAAGTTAGCACATGTAACTTAAGTAATAAGAAATGTATCTGTATTTACTCTAGAATGTGCATTAGAATTAGAAAGGCCCGTATATAGGTTGGGCTAACATAGAAGTGTGTGAAAATGCTTAAGAACAGTAGAACGTGCTAAACGGAATTCATGTACGTATGTAATTAATTAAACGGAGAAAGAGATGAAATGTAAATTGAAGAAACGTGCAGACTATATAGCACTGTGTAAGAACGAGGGTATAACATTGTATTTTATGTAACATGGATTCGATTATAATCAATAAGTTACTAATTCGATTATGTATATGTGTGTTAAAAGTCATACCGTATAGAAGAGTTTGTAGGAATTTTAGAATGGTGTGTTCATATGCTATTTTAACCTAACGGACCAAGGGTTCGCAAGAGAGTAGTCCACTGCATATAATTTAGTGGGCTCACAGGGATAGGGGGATAGCTTTGATCTGTACGTGCGAGCCAAGAGTCAAAGGTCTCGTTAAATTAAAGTGACAATGCTGGATGAAGTTTTATGGCCTAGTGAGATAAGGGACGTTTGGAATTTGGGGTCTTGTTTCGAAGTGTCTGTTTTCGAGGTGACAAGGGGGTTACAATCACAATTGTAATGAATAGAGCTCTGTTTGAGGTGATAGACTTTGGTCTGGAGGTGTCAACTGGAATGTCATGGGGTTACCAGCACGACGGAGACGGCGCCTGAGAAGCAAGGTCAACTTAACAGACGACTCGAAGAGACGAAACTATGGAAAAACCAGAAGCAGGACTACGTGAAATGTGTACGTGGTGGGCGTCTCAAGGGGGCGTTCCACCCATACTGTGATTTTGTATTTAGGGACAGCACCCCGGGGAGAAGAGAGCAGATGGCCTGAGCAAGAGAGTAGAGAGCAGTAGGCCGAGGACCCTTAGAGAGCGGATGGGTAGGCAGAAAGGGTGTTGCTTCTCGACATAGGTTTCCATCAGAAATTAAGAGAGTTTGAACTTCTTTGGAAGTCAAACGGCTGACACCTTTTTAGGTAAAGAATTTGTTGAGTAGGGATGTCATCTAGCATAGAGTAGGGACAGATTTAACTTGTTTCATTCTTTTTCTGTAAAAGACGCATCATATCCATTTTGTGTCTATGCTATTCAATTTGCTGATTTTAGAATTGGTTTTGATTGTTTTCGTTTGTAGACTGAGATTCTTTAGGAAATTTATGTTCCTTTTAGTACCTGTATACTTGTTGAATCTTTTATTGAGAGGCTTGTATTTGCAATTAACTTTGGGTTTATATTAAACTTTTTAAACTCTACCAGTCGTAAGTGGTTCTTCAGAGTTGCGCCAGTCTATGGGGTTGATTTAACTTATGTGGGTTTGCCTTTTACTCAATGACAGTCAATAATCGATCCAAAATTGGATTGAATGAGATAGGTATCTAGGTGATCAGATAAGATATCAAAATCTCATTCCCCGCACCAGTATGTTATGTCATGCTGGAAATCCGACATTGTTCAAGAGAGGCTGTTACCGCTCCCTTCTCCCTTTCTCATCTCTTACCAGAAATCTTAAGCAAGTGCATTTCCGTCCGGTACGAGGCAAGCAGGTCATGCCCCCGTAATTATGTAAAACAGCAAAACTCCATCTTGGGGTCCCCCACCCTGCAGGGCCGCTTCTGCGGACAGGAATGGAGATCCTGTCCATTCTCCTTCCTGTGCTGGATGAAACAGAGTGAATAAATAACATACTTTCCAGAGTGGAACTAAATGAAGACTTTTGAATGGTTTTGTGGATGCTTCCCATTTGTGGCTTAAAGGAAATGTATATTTTATGATGCCAATGTGCCTTTTTTGATGATGGAGGCGGGGCTTTGACATTCACATACAGAAAACACACGTTTTCCTAGGGAGCTTCATTGATGAAAATTATAGGTCTGCACGTTTTAGTTTGAGGACATATTCAAACAGTGGATACTGTTGCTGTGGACACTGGTCAGAAGACTATGCACTCTTTGTAACTGAGTAAACATCTATGATCTTCGTGTTCAGTTGGCCATGCATGTAAGTACATGCACATGGACACTCAGCAAGCTATACTGTATCTTCTGATCCATGCTTCATGCAGGTGTATGGTTTTCATGGAAACAGATATAACATATGAACGGAACCATCTGTGCATTGGAATGATATATTCAAAAATTGCTGCCTATTTTAGTTTCTCTATGACATGATGTTGAAGTGAAAAATAAACTGTGGTCTAGACCCATAAGCACTATAGTGAGATACATTAAGTGTAATGTATACGTCACTGGCTGGCAAATGGTTCTGGGGTCTGTATTGATGCATAACCCCATATATTGTTAGTACAGTGTAGTACTTTCTTTTCAGAAACTGAACGTGTATATGAAGGATATACAGAAATAAAGGAATGTAGCCAGCTTGTTTGGTTCACAGGCAATATACATACTGCAGCCAATCAATGTGAGCTCAGTGATACGTTAATAATTTTCAAAGGATTTCACATTGAGAATCGCAAACAAAACACGCTCAATAAGATATACTGAATTGTGATGCACTTCACAATTTTTTTTTATTACCATCGCACTTATATATATATATATATAGCGCTTGCCTGAAATACTAAGAACTACCCTCAAAAAAGGCAAGGAGATGACTACTTGTACTGTTGACATCGTGATAGCAGTGGTGTTCTTCGGACATATTGGAGTGTGCTGAAGTTGCTCTCATGGTGTTGTGAAGCTGCAACATCCTGCGGATGAAAAGAATTGTAAGATGCACAGGTTTTTGGCACAGTGTTTTGGACATAGCGGTTAAGAGCTTCAAATGTGAGTATGCATTTATAGCTGCTTAGGTATGTTAATGTAGAAGATTTGTGTGAAGATCAAAGATGTTCTACAATGATGGTGCAGCGAGCATTCAGCACTGCTTAGTAACGGAGCAGTTAGTGCTCTGACCCTAGAAGGTAAGCGAATAGGATCTCAGAGTGTAAAGGAGACCAACACTGATCGGAACAAACCCACATAGCAGCCTCATCTCTACCCCGCTCCCTCATCCAATGAGGGCTGTATCACAGCTGCTGACTTGGGACCTGCGGGTCAGTGTTAGGGCCTCAGTGTGAATCTGGGCAAATCATTTAATTGCCCCCATGCCCATGCTATATAATTCTAGAAATGTACATAAAAAAGCAGCAAGACGGGGTAATGTAAATTAAAAGTAAATCAAACAAGCATTGGTCAATGCAGGAAAATATGCTACAGCAAATAGAACTCGAGGAAAAGTAAGTGGCCCGCACAGGAACCAATGAAAAGCCAGGAAAGAGAGGGGGTGGGGTGTAAACCCTTTGCAGGCGATACTTAAAAAACAAGCTGAATCCCCCTTAAAAGGAAGCCCAAACCAAGCAAATATCCTACTAGAAAAATCCCAACTGTCGGTGGAGATCGGAAAGTGCAAAAAGCCTAATAAAAAAAATACAAGCAATGGAGCGGGAGCCATGGTGGGGGAGGCAGCAGTAAAAGAAGGCAACAGTAACACAACTATGAAAATAAGAGGAGGTGGGAGGAAGAATTTTATAATTTAATGTAAGCAGCTAGGGTGCTGAAGCTAAACACAGGAAACCAGTAACAGACCAGGAAACCAAGAAAAAAAAGTCCCACAAAGAACAGATAAAGAACCTTAGTGGAATGAGACAGTACTAAGTCCCTTCTCCGTGGGAGGAACAGAATAGAAAATGGAGGGACAGAGAGGCAGGACTGAACACTAGCAAGCAAGGATTTTTAAAGGACACTAACATGGACAAATCATAAGCAATGGCAAGGTGATGGACTTAAATCCCACAGACTGATTACAGCAGGTCTCGAAGAGACGGCGCATGCGCTGTCTAGCTCAACATAAAAAGCATTGGCAAATATAAAGCGCTATGGCACTACAAGATATCGCTGCGCCTAAGTGCTTTTCTAGGGCAGGTAGGGGGGCCCATCAAGCAACGACGATAAGGGCGAGTGCACGGGCAGACACAAGGAGAAGGGGTGCTTTTCACAACTAATGTATTAGCTGCTCAAAGGTCACAGCAGTTAAAAAAAAGAGAAACTAATAAAAAAAGCATTGGCAAATATAAGGAGCTTTATCATTAGCAGCTATCGCTTTTTCTGGGCAGGTAGGCAAAACCATCAAGCCATGATGATGGGGCGAAGTGCGCAGGTAGCAACATGAAACGAGTTCATGAGTAGGAGAAGAACAACCAACACAGAGAAGGGGTGGGATGGAGAGAATAGTACAAATGGTGCCAGAATCATAACACTAGTGGTGGGCGGAAAATGATTAAAGAGAATCAATCTGAGTTTGGTCCATGTGCTGCAGAAAGCAACAGAAGTGACCTTGGGGTTGCCCTGACCAGTTAGAAAGCAGAAAAGAAAAGTGACAATACCATCAACAAATGGTAAGTAACCGGAGGGCTCCAAGCTCTATAATGTAAACAATACCACTCACAGCAACCGCACATGCATGCTTTTAGGCGCAACTTAATGAACCTCACAAGAATGGTAAGGCGAGCAGGCTCTTCATTCTACCTCATCCACTAACAGCTCCTGAACAAATGTCTTTCATAGAACCATCAACTACAATGGGATCATAAGGTTCTCAAGCTACAAAGAAAGGATAGAAATACTGGTGGGCCAAGACACCACAACTGCTGCTGAAAAACTGAAACTATTCTAAGACATTGTTATTTGTTATTACGTTACGTATGGCCGAATCACCTGGAAGTCTAGGAATTCTTTGAAATATTCAAAATTCGAAAATACTTAACGTTAATGAAACATTCTCATTTCTTCCAGGACAATTGGAGGCTGCTAACTGAAAAGGAGATTATTTTCCTCCTAGCGAAATTTGTTTTTTATTAATTGTATCCTTTAATTCGGGGAGAGAATTATAACTCTGTCCTGTGTATTGCATATACAGTTTGGCCCCATGTTCAGATTACCTGTGCTAAAGATGTACCATCCAGTTAGTGCCATGGAAGCTGATACAAAGAAACGTAAATAATACATTGCATTTGGTGTAGATGTATTTTAGGTTTAAAGTATTTTATTAAGGTATAAAAGAACATGGGGAAGGGGATAGGAGGTCAAACGAACATACAGTACAAAAAGCGAGGTTTGCAGCGGTTCAGAAAGAAAGTAGGGAGACAGGAAGCCCCAGAGGGTAACAAGGCATAAGTCTTAAAGCAATAAGGCATCGTGAATGACCCCCTAGTAGACCCCCACTCCCTCAGCAAGGCCGAGCTGAAATAGCGTCCCGCAACACAGCAAAAAACACACCATCCCTCCAACCCCCCAACCCCGGAAAGTTAGGAGAGAGAGAAGCAAAGAAAGAAAAAGAAGAAAACAATACCCCAACATCCCCGTCCGAAGGTCAGCATTAGAAGCATATAACCCCGCCCCCCGCCCCCAGCCCCAGACCCCTAATCCCGCACATTCATTCCGTTGGAGCCGCCGGCGGCGTCAGCCTAAGAAGTCGCAGGTACCGTGGGCATGTGAGCTCGCGAAATTCCGTGGACAGCAGTGCCAAAAAGGGATGCCAGAGTTCTTCAAACTGGTCAACATTCCCAGCCACCGTCAGCGACATCTTTTCCATGCCCAGTACCTGCCAGAGCCTGTGTAACCAACCAGTGATAGAGGGGGCAGTGGGGGTACGCCAGAGCAGAAGGATGTTTTGAACCGCGGAGCCCAGCGCAATCGCAATCTGCCTACCCCTGCGGGACTTCAGCGGGTACATCAGGTCATTGGGGAGGCCTAGCAAGACATACGCAGGGAAGCGCGGGAGCTCAATCTCAAAATGCCTGTCCACCTCATCCAAGACCTCTTTCCAATAGGCCGACAGCACCGGGCACCCCCAGAGAATATGCGTGAGGGTACCCTCCTGTCCGCAGCCGCGCCAGCAACCCTTATCGCCGATTTTGCGCATCTCATAGAGCCGTTCCGGGGTGTAATACCAATAGGTGGACACCTTAGTAAAGGTCTCCGTCAGCCCAGTGTGGTACGCAGAGTGCCTCGCCCGATACGCGATCCTGTCCCACTCTTTGTGGCTCAAGGACCTGCCCAATTCCCTGTGCCAGCGCTCCCTCCCTGGGTTATGGTAATGGAACGGCGGGGGTTGGAGAAACTTGTACAAGTCGGTGATAAGCTTGGCATCCGAGGTCCGGGTTACCAGCCATCGCTCATAGGGCGTATTCGAACGGGCAGGGACGTCGCGCACCGGGGGTTGAAGAGCCCAGTGGCGAACTTGCATATACCGCAGTCTGTCCCCCTCCGTCAGGCCAAACTCCTGTCGGAGCTGCTGGAAGGGGAGTACGCCCTCCGGCCCGTAGATCTGGAAAAGCGCCCTGCAGCCGGCGCTCACCCAGTGGGAAAAGGCCCCCGGTTCCAGGCCCGGAGTGAAGTCTGGATTGCCAGCAATGGGAGTGAACGGCGATGGAAAAGTGGTGAGCTCGCGAAGCTCGCACACCGCGTCCCACACTCTCAGCGGAACCCGGGTGATAAAAGAGGCGTAGAGGTTCGGCGGACGGTGAGCGCGCCGCAGGAACGGGACTTCCTGGAGTGTACGGCCCGCAACTGCCTGGTCTTGAAAGAGCCAGTGCTTGTCTGATTCCCACCGGCTCCACTCCACCAGATACCGAAGTTGTGCCGCCTGGAAGTACTTCCGGAGGTCCGGGACCCCGAGACCCCCCGCCTCCGGGGCAAGCATGGAGAGGACCCGCTTCATCCGAGGCTTACGGCCCTGCCACACAAAGCGGGAGATGTCTGCCTGCGCCTGTCGTATCCAACCTACAGGGGGCTGGAGAGGTAGGGCGCGAAAAAGATACAGGATCTGAGGCAGTATGGTCATCTTCACCGCTGCGATAAGGCCCAGCCACGAGAGCAGGCCCTTGTTCCATCGGCCGAGTTCCTCTTTGATCTTTTTGCCCAGAGAGGAGTAGTTAGCAGCGACCATTGCAGGCAGGGAAGGCGCAAGCAAGATCCCCAGGTAAGGCACCGTGGAGGAGGACCATTGCAGAGGGAAAAGACGCTGGAGGTCCCGCCTGGTGTCAACAGAGAGGGACACATCCAGGGCGGCCGACTTAGACATATTCATCTTGAAGCCTGCCACGCGGGCGAAGGTATTCAGTTCCCGGACGCAGGCAGGGAGCGACCGCCTAGGGTCCTCCAGGGTCAGCAAGACATCGTCCGCATACAAGCTAACAGTATGCGTGTATTGCCCCATCTTCACTCCGATGGCGTCCGGGTTATCACGAATCCTCTGGGCAAACGGCTCCATATAGAGGGCAAACAGGAGCGGTGAAAGGGGGCAACTCTGTCTCGTGCCGCGCTCAATGGCAAAGCTGCCAGAGCTGTGTCCGTTGACACGCACCGATGCTGACGGCCTCTTATAGCAATTAAAGATCATAGTGCGGAACCTCTCGCCGATCCCCAGTTTCCCAAGAACCAGCTCGAGGTACGGCCAATGAACCCTATCAGAGGCCTTCTCTGCGTCTACCGATAGCAGCATCCGCTCCCCCGGGACGCGTGAGGCCTTTTCTAGCACGTGTGTCACCCTCTTGGTGTTGTCGACCGTCTGCCTACCGGGTACAAAGCCGGCCTGATCCGCCTCCACCAAACCTGGTAGATGTAGACCCAGTCTGGCCGCCAAGATCCCCGTGTACAGCTTGAGGTCCACATTCAGAAGCGAGATGGGCCGATACGAGCCGCACAGAGTCCGGTCCTTTCCCGGTTTCGGGATAACCGACACGGTCGCCGAAAGAAGGTCCGGCGGGATAGCTCCCGGTTCGGAGAAGGAGTTGAATAAGCGAGCCAGGAGAGGTGCGACAGTGGGACAGAAGGTCTTGTAAAACAAGGCCGTATAGCCATCCGGGCCCGGGGCCTTGCCGTGTTTCAGCCGTGCAATAGCGGAGATGACTTCCTCCACGTGTATATCCCTCTCCAGGTGGGCCGCCTGGGTGGGGTCCAACGATTCAGAAAAGGGGGTGGTGATGAACAGAGTGTCTGAATTAAGCAGACCACTCTTACCCAGTCCAAAGATCAGGGCTTGATCCATCACCGTTATTTATCTCACTGCCCCATCCCAGCTCAGAACCTGGGTGGGGTCCAAGGCCGGGAGGGTTACTGATTCCAGGTAGGCCTCAGCCTCTCCCAGTGGGGAGGGCTCTGCCACGTACAGCGCCTCATAAAAGGCACGGAAGGAGTCCGCCACCTCCGCGTCACCGGAAACCGGGACTCCATCTGCTCCCACTAGCTCCTTTACGACGTTGCGTTGCTGCGCAGCCCTGAGCCGGTGGGCCAGGAGCTTACCGCATCTATCCCCGCCGGTGTAAAAGGCATGTTTCAGGCGCAACGCCGCATACTCCGCCCGGTCCAGGTCCAACGCAGAGAGAAGTTTCCGCGCCGCCTTCAGCTGCCTCCAAACACGAGGCGCCCCTGTCCGGCGGTGAACCTGCTCAAGTTCCCTGACCTGCGCCGTTAATTCCTCCCTCTTGCGTTGACGCTCCTTGTTCTCCGCCGAGGAGATGGAGATAAACTCCCCTCTGATGACCGCTTTCAAAGCTGCCCACTGCGTTGCCAGGGACGTATCGGGGTTGCTATTGTGGGTCAGGTACTCCTGAATGACCTCCTCCACTCGCTTCACCACCGACTTTTTATGGAGAAGTGTGTCCCGAAGCCGCCACATCCCTCTGGAGGGGGGGGCCACCGGCCAAGCAAAAACTCCGGAAACCGGCGCATGATCGGACAGGGACAAAACCCCGATGTCAGCCGCCGTGGCGGCTGAACGGAGCGGTCCACTCACCAAGAGGTAATCCAACCGCGAGTAAGTGCGGTGTGCGTGGGAGAAGTATGAGTAGTCCCTATCGGCGGGGTGCATTATGCGCCAGAGGTCATGTAGATCCACCTCTGCGATCCGGTCCTGTACCGCTCTAGAAAGCTCCCCCGTCTGCGGAAAGCGCTGGGCCGACCTATCCAAGGTGGAGTCGAAGACCATGTTCAGGTCTCCCCCCAAGATGACGTGGCGGTCGGGCGAGGCAGTAACGTCTACCAACACAGATTCCAGGAAGCGATCCTGGTGGTCATTTGGGCTGTATACGGAACCAACCGTAAAGGCTACACCCCCTAGACGCATGCGATACACTAGGAGCCTCCCCTTCTGCTCGGCATGTTTATACAGCACCTCACCTCGGAAGGTGCTGGCTAGAAGAATGGCTACCCCTGCGGTCTTAGTCGCAGCCGAGGAAAAGAGTTGCGTGGGGAACTTGGCAGAGCGCAGCCTATGGCAATCTTTAGAGAGTAAATGGGTTACCTGCAGGAGGCAGATATCCGCCTGCGACCCTTCCAGCAGGGAAAGAATCGCCCTACGCTTCACAGGGTTGTTCAGACCCTTAACATTAAGGGTCACTACTTTCAGGGGCGGCATCATTCCCAGGGAAGCAAAGCGCCGTGCAGCAAGCTCGGGATCAGTGGAAGGGGCGCGCGGGGCAGGGGTGCAGGGAAGGCCAGAATCGGCTCTGCATATGTTCGGACAGCATTGGACGGGACCCCCCCAACACCAAACCAACTGTGAAACCCCCCCAAAACCAACCCATGGCAACCAGCCAAAAACAAAAACAAGAAAAAACACCCCATAGTCTCAGTCTAGCCCAAATGGGCGAGTCTGCAGAAAACAGTCAAATGGACGTCCAGCCACACACCTCCAACCACTCCCCCCCAACCCCCAGCCCCAACCCAGCATCGAAGAAGCTAAGAGTTCTCCCCCCGGAGTAAAGTTAGGCCGTCTGGGCCACGCCGTTGGAATCGGGCAAGTTCCTGGCCGCAGTCCTCAGGGCTTCCGCCATATCCGCCCTGATGGTAGGGGAGTCAGGGCGACTCGCCGTCGCCGACGATTGGCGCCTCCTCGATCTCCGTCGGCCCCGCCGCTCGGGGCGCCGCCATGCGGGTGTGGCTCCTTCTTCCTCCGTAGCTGTGAGTCCCAGTACCCCACAGACATCTTGTAAGGAGCGCAGCTGATGTAACACCCCATTCCATCGAAAAATAAGACGGAAGGGGTGACCCCAGGAGTAGGCCGTCTCATGGTCTCGCAGGAAGTCCGTGGCGATGCGGAAAGACCTGCGTTTCTGCAGCGTGATGGCGGACAGGTCCTGATAGAGCGCCACGGGTCGTTCTCGAAAGGACAGCGGCTGTTTCCTGCGGGCCTCTGTCATAATGCGCTCCTTTAGGGGGAAATCCGGCAAGAACGCCAGGATATCAGGCGGGGGTGCCGAAGATTGGCGCTGTCGGCCCACCCTGTGTGCTCTGTCTATGCGGATCGGGAAGTCCGCTCCTTCTCCCAAGATGTCGCGGAACAGGTTCTGCAAATAGGCCACTAGGTCCGCACCCTCATCCGCGGACGGAACTCCCCGCACCCGGATATTATTCCGCCTGGATCTGTTCTCAAGGTCCTCCGAGTGGGCCTGGAGCTCGACACACTGCTCCCGTAGGCGGAGGACGTCCTGCTGGAGATGAACTATCTCCTCGTCGCGGCGCTGGGCCGCCATTTCCACAGTGTCGACTCGCTCGCCCAGGCCTTCGATTTCTCTTCGCACTTCACGGACTTCACCCGCTACCTCGGTCTTGAGAGTCTGAAATTCCTCCTTGAGGGAGCTGAATAAGTCCTCCATGAAGGACCTCGTGACAGGTGGTTCGCCCCCGGTGGCGTCCGTTGAGGCCCGGGAGGACCCCGGGGATGGTTGCGCCCTGTCGCGCAGTTGCTGGGCCCTGCCGAGCATGTCCGGCAAAGTGCGATCTCCCCGTGCTGCGCCTCGTCTTCCAGCCATCCTGGTCTCCGCGGTGGTCGAAGCTTAGAGCCGGCCGCTGTAGACGCGTCCAGCCGCTCGTGGGCACCAGGTGTGAGGTCCTCGGCGAGGACAAGGGTAGTGCGTCACAGGCGACAAAATGGCGGCCCGGGTCAGGACGAGACGACCACCGGGCCAGGCAGGGCGGTCAGCAATGTCCAAGCCGGAGGCTGTCAGCTGTGTGCTCCCAGGGAGGGCAGCAGATGTGTAGGCACCAGGAGAAACCAAGGCGCACGTATAACCAGGGTGCGGGCGAGGGTCACCAGCATCAGTTCCGCAAAGACAAGATGGCGGGAGGGCGGAACCCAGGATGCCAGCCCAGGCCAGCTAGTCTATGGGCGACCCTCAAATGGCAACGGGTCGGGGAAGTGCGGACCCAGTGTTTCCCAGTACCATCGGCCAATACGCCCGGTCCGGGCTCCGTTCAGGCTTCACCGTTCCACTCCTCCAGGCTCGGGGTCCGCGAGGCGTCACACTCTGATACTCATGGCAGGGGGGTAGATCGTCGTCGCAGGGCAGGGGTCTGTCGTCTAGCGATGGTCCCGGCCACCAGGGCGCCGGCCGGGAAGCTTCCACACTCCGCGGAGTTCGTCTAGTCCGTCCCCCGGGATCTCCAGCTTTCAGCACTCGACTCCGCCGAGGCGCGTGGACAGCGCCGCAATACGCTCCGTCTCCAGGCCCTTCTCTTCGGGGCGACCCAGGCTCCCCTCCTCGGGTCGATCGTTGAACAAACTTTTCAGGGACTTCCCCCGGGGCAACAGAAGTCAAAGTGGTATCAAAACGTGCCCCAAGAACTCCGGCACAGTTCTCTCGCCCGCAGTGCATCCGCGGGGGGAGAGAAGCGCAGGAATCGGGGCTCGAGCTGAGCCGGGCCGGAGGAGCTACGGGAGGAAGCGTCCGCTCACCCCGCCATCTTGGCCACGCCCCCCGTGTAGATGTATTTTAAAAGGGGAATTGCTTAGGTGTGGTTCAGTAGTGTTAATAATTAGAAAATGGAAAGAGCAGTACATTTACGTAGAAGATGTTGCACAAAGCTAGCTGTGTTTTTAATGTTATCTAAAATTGTATAGAACTGACAAATGACATCTGTTTTTACATTGTGTATGTACTTAGAGTCCGAATATAAGTGCCCCGGATTTTTGATGCAAAGATAGTGTGGCTGGTATCTCAGCATCTAAATCTCCCTAGTAATAGTTTATGTTCTCAGAATAGGGAATATTAACATTGCGGACCAGGCCCAATTCCGCACTGGTATTCCAATCCTGGGGACAAGTCTGCTCTCATTGACCACCTTATCTGAACCATACTAAATAGGGAGCATGGATACCAATGCTGGCCATAGGAATGGGGTCTGAAGGGTCTCCATAATCTGCCCAGGCTATGACCAACATCGGGATACCGCCACACATAACTTGCAATTGGCCCCTTACTGTTTAAATGTGATGGAAGTGTAAAATTAGCCATTTTCACCGAGTATGACAATGCTTTTCTAGCCTTGCTCTGGTCCATTATGGTCAGTGGTTTTGAGAGAAGCTGACTCCAGACCTTTATTTATCAGAAAAACAAGCAAAAAAATAAACTTTTCTCACTTTGCGAATCATCTTCGTTAATAAAAATTGTTTCAGAAAAGCTTCTGTATGAGGTACGTTTTTTATTATCTAAAGTTAGCATTCATAATACAATAGAGAGGCTAAACCCAGTGTTTTGAAATTTTTAAATACACCTTATCATCGACTCTGGAAGGCTTGTGCGTGGATCAGTTGGGAGCATGTCCCTAATTTGTAAAAATAAATATAGCGCCTTCTGAATCCAGGGTTGCCAGTAGTAAGGCTGCTTCATGCCTCCTTTTCCACCACTCTGTAATTCCTGTCTCTGTAACTCACAAAACAGACTTTGTTCATGGATGCTTTCTGACTTTGCCAGTTTTCCTCGTTTTTTCTTTCTCCGTCTTCATGTTCTTCCTTTCTTTCTCTTACTCTGTGTCAAAGTTTGATGTAGCACGAGTCCCCTTCCCCAGAAATGAATACCGCTTCACAGGAACTGCAAACACCAGCGCAAAGAAAGCTCATGTACACTGAATGCGCTACAGTGGCACCTCTTCTGCTATGGTGGAGGAGCGTCGCCCCACTGCTTTCAAGAAAACATGAAATGATAATAACTTTCAACTATCATCATTTTATGTTTCCTTTGCTGGCAGGCGGGTGGGTGGGGCTGCTTTGCTCTCGGAGCAGGGCATGGGAGGAGTGATTTGTCCACTCCTAAGTGTGCGCAATGACTGTTTGGTTGCCCCTCTCGGGCTGCCCAAAGCAGTCATGCACACTTTTCCATTCTCCATGCATGCTGCATTACAGTCTGCATGGAGAACAGGCCCACTCCTCCTGCCTGTTTTTGAGCGCCTTGTCTCAGTGCTCAGACCAGTCACAATGCTGCATTGCAGCGTTGTGATTGGTGTAGGGGCGGGAGCCTGGCTGCCTGCTTCCTGTTCCTGAAGTTGGCAGCAGCAGAAGAGCAGGAGCAGAGATGTGGGACCCGGCGGCGGCAAGGTAAGTGATTTTATTTTTTGCTCATTCTTTCCATTGTGACCCCTCCGCATGATCCCCTGCAACCTCCTGCACCTGCCTCCCCACCCGTGAGCCATGCCGGCCGCAACTGCTGTGTTCCCCACCTGTCCTGGTGCTAAAGAAAGAATCTAAGCAAGCTTCGAAGAATCACTGGAGTCTGAATGGCTTTTCAAATAGTCCAGAAATCCTGACAAACACAGTAGAATGTTTTTTTGCCAACCTGCTCCTCCGCACCAGGTTCTCTATTCAAGGCACTGTAATAGAGCAGAATTACAAATACCTGTATCTGATTTTTGCAATCAAATCACGTGGCATGCTGCTCTCTGGAGCATTGCTATACTAACTTTTTTCTGCTGTAATTTTGTTACTCCATTCCCTCTCTTACTGCTGCCACAATCTGTGTCCTGAGGCTAGTGCATTTTGCTACAGATTTCTTCCAGCCATGGATTACATCTGTCTCTATTCTGGCTGTAGTCAGCTGCTGCCTTTGAGAAGCGCCCTCTCTTTTGCATTCCAGTTTGCTCTTCAGTTTCATGCATGCATGTACGCCCTTTTGCTTCCTGAGAATGTTTCTGTATTTATATTTTGTACTTTCTGATTACTCTCTGTTATTGCATACTTAGCTGATGTTTTTGTTCCCATTACCTTTCTTTATATCCCTTTTTTCCCTCTCAAGTCGTTTAAAACTACACAAACTTTGTAAATTCAAAAGTTATAGTCATAACTAGAGCTCCCGTTTTTTTTTATATTTCCGTCTGTATTTATGCATATTTATTTTGTCGCGAGCAAAAAAAAGACGCTTTAACTAGTATTTTTTCACAATTATTTAAAAAGGCAATGCACGCTTCGTTGTTATAGATTCAGATAGATTTATGCAGATGGGTGAATGGGTTACTGCTTTTAACAAAGAGATCCTTTTATTACTTGCTGTTTTTAAATTGCAAACTTTCTAATATAAGACAGTGAGCTATGAAGGGCCTTGTAAGCCTTGCTGTCTTATGTAACGCATCCTATGCATTGATTTACACACAATTTATTGTATTGTAATTACATTTATATAGCGCTTACTACCCTTGACAAGGATTTGAAGCGCTTTTTTATCCAGTAGCACGCTACTCCGGAACTAACTCACAAAATCAGGGATTGTAAATAGCATGACTTTCTGTGGTGGTCTCATATTAGTCAGGAACCAATAATTTTTGACTAGAGGTGAAAGACTTGATAAAATCATTCTTTGCAAATGGTATGCATGCATATTGTCTTTTCACTGACCTAGCAATACTAAAAAAAATGCAGTCTTCTACATAAAAACATATTGGAAATGTCAACATAAAGGCTCATTTTGAACCATTGGAATGATGATTCACATTTGCCGATTTCACTGCATCCTAAGATTGAGTAACAGTGAAAAAACTATTTCTGGGCACAATGATAGGCAAGTGACCTATCAGTAACCAGCAATCCAAACTCTCTCAGATGAGAACATTATTTCAGTGCAGGCGCACAGTGGCAATTGGGCTCAAAGGGCTTCAGCCACCCCTCGGGTGTGTCAGCCCAGCCTGAGGCAGCTTCCCGGGCACACGCACAGCCGCACCTAAGTACTTTACTGGTCTTTAAATTCCCATTTACTTGTTAACAAGGCTTTGTTGTTCTTTCACCCCTTCTTAGAGCCCCTGCATCTTCACTCTGCCGATTGCTGGAAGAATTAGCAGTAGAACCACCCCCCTGAAATTTTTATTAACCCCCCCCCGAAATTTCACTTTAGTTGCACCTCTGTTTCAGTGTCACTGAAGAATATGTTGGTCTGAGACCCCCTTAAAGAAACCCGAGCGAGAGAAGGTAACACTGCAGAATGAAACTGAATTAGAGAAACACTTAGTAAAAAAAGAGATTGGTGGAGCCAACATATCGAACATGACAAGGGGTACATCGAGTAAAATAAACATTAGTTAAACGGTGCACACCACACTTGGGGCCTCATTTATGAGAAATGACGCATCGCTGCGTGAAAGCAGCGATGCGTCACTTCTCAGTGCGCACTCCTTGCGACATTTCTGATGCGTCATATTTAATGTATGGTGCATCATGTTGCAAGGAGTTACAGATACGTCAGCATTTCTGACGTATCTGTAAGCGCAAAAGTGACGCAATGCTGGAGTGTGTCACAAAAGTGATGCAACTCCAGCAATGCATCCTTTCACATGGGGTAAGCCCCATGTGAAAGGGCCTGTGTCAGTCTTATGCCTGCTGTGAGGCAGGCGCAAGATTTTGACGCAACAGCGTCCTAAAAGTGATGCAGTGAAATCTCATAGATTTCACTGCGTCACTTCTACGACCCTTCCTTGCGTCAATACGCCCCCCTTGCATACATTATACCTGGCGCAGGTATAATGTGGCGCAGGGGTTTACAAAGTGACGCATCTACCTAGATGCGTCACTTTGTAAATATGGCGAAACAAGGCGCATTTTTTACGCCACTGGTGCGTCCGGCGGCGTAATAGTGACGCACAGCCTCATAAATGAGGCCCTTGGTGTGCCACATCAACTTGTGTTTATTGGGAACAGAGAGCTGACAATATTTTTGTAATAGCTAATAATATTATTAAATCAGGCTGTAACAATTAAAAAAGAGTACTGAAAATGTTTTTCAGACATTACAACATTTGAAAAGCATTTTATTATGTTGAAACCCTTTTACTGTTTAAATACATGTACGTTTAAAGTAGTTCTCCAGTGCTATCGACCTTTTTTGTAATTCGTGCTGAACTAATAATTCAGGTCTCCAACAGTTGTTCTAAAACTCGAGGATAACAGAACATGAGTATTTTGTTATCATATTTTTACAGGCAGCAAACAGGAGTGCTGCTGGGAATCACTTCTCCCTATTTTACTCCTACGTGCACTTGCAATAGCCATATCCTACCCCAAGCCCTTTTTAATGATAGATGAGACGAAGTAGCATAATCTTCTCTGTCCCTTTCATCCTTTATCTCCTGGCGCCATGTAATCAACGGACCAGGAAGCGCAACAGGGGCCCGATTTTTAGCACTCCAAGGTTACTCTGTGTGGCCTCCTCTATAAGTTATGGAGGAGGCCACACAGTGTGCATCCCGCTGCACCTCTGCTCTAAGCCAGGATACTTAAATAAAAGGAGGCCTAATGGGCCCTTAACATAGACCTTTGTATTGACTTGTCTGAAATCCGATTAGCCCTCTCCCCAACTGCGCTCGGACAGACTGGTCTTCTCCTCGAAGACAACAACAAAGTTAAACTTGTTTATTGGCATTTTTCCGTTTATATATATAAATGCAGACAAAGGAAAATGCTTTTCCATCTGTATTGATATGTAAAAATCCAGGAGCCTTAGTCATAATTTATGGTATAATTTTTGCACCATCTTCAATTACACAACTCCATACAGTGTTATCAAATTGCTAGCCACTCTACATTAACTATAGCTCAAGCCTTCCCCATGTACTACTTATGGCCTTTGTTATTACATCACTATAGCATGTTAAATGTTATCATTCATAACCACACCTATGACAACTTAAATTACATAATTTATGGGAACACTGTGCATGGTAGAATGGCGAGTTATAGTTAATGTAGTGTGGCATGATGCATCGCAAGCACCGTCGACGAGGTCCTTGACGACGATGCAGCCCCTTGCATTGCAGCTTCGCCGCATCTCGGAACCAACACATCCCTTCGGCTGCCTTACACATGTTCTACGGGAATTCTTGCACCGTTCCACAAACCCGAATTTAAGGTACTTTGTTCAGCAGGCCTAATTTGGTCCCTGTAGGCGGACGCTCCATCGTGTTCGGACTGCACTTGTGACTTCGTCCCAGTCCTGTGCAACCAGATATCCACCTTTGGAACTTTGTGCTATTTTACCCTATTTTCACTAAAATCATTAAAATTGCTTATCTCAGGTTCTACTGGTTGAGTTTTTGTTATTTTAGTCTTGCGTTATTTATTAAAAATAACTCTATTTTTCTAACATAGTGTGGGATCCTTTTTTGTTTAGTGTTTTCACTGTATTACTGTTTTACGTGTGGCACAAATACTTACAACATTGCATCTGATTTAGGCCTGACTGATCTGTGTCAAACTACCAGAGGGTTGGGCACAGAATAATTTAGGGTTGGCTTGTGCCTCACCCTGACAAGGACTGTAGTTGCTGCTGTATCAGGGCTTACACCCCAGTCAACCAACAACCCAATTTCTTACATTGATGATTAGCAGTGAGGATTAGGACCTGTGTTTGTGCAGTTCCGTATGCACTACAATCCCATACCTGACACTAATTTGAATGTTAAATTCTCCTTTTCTCTCAATTGGTTATTTTCCCAAAGTTAATTCCTACCATACCTTCATTCACTTGGGACTCTTTTTTTGTTGCACCTGTGAGACCTTGCCAGAATGGGAATAATCCCGGATTTTAACTACCTATCATTCTGCAATATGAGGGAGCTGAATGATTCTCGCAAGGAGAAGGTGCTAGTTGTGAAGAAGGGGTCTACAAATCCAGACCTTAAGTCAGCCCTGTAGGCTTTTGAGGAAGTAAGCTGGAGGCTTCAAAAGAGGACCAAGCAGGTGATGTCTCTGAGAAGGATAGTGAGGAAAAGAGAAGTTACTTAACAGTGGCTCCACAGGAGAGATAAGGGCCCACGGAGATGAATTCCCCTGCTGGATCCAGTGCAGGATACAGTGTATCGTCCCACACTCTGTCTTGTGAGGAGTTGAATGACAGACAGGCTGAGAGGGACCTGAAGCTGCAGCTAGACAGACTGGTTGCAGAGGGGAGAAGTGCTGAGTCTGAAAAAACCTTAGCAGAGGAGGGAAGGGCTGAGGGTGAGAGGGCCTTAGCCAAGAAAAAACTTGCCACAGAGACAGAACACAAGAAGGCTGAGAAAGCCTTGTAATAGAGAAAAACCTTGTTAGCTCATGAACTGAGTCTTAAGGAGCTGGACTTAAAGGCGAAACAGCTGTCAGAGTCCAGCAGGAATGATGGCAGTGAAAATATTGTGTCCAGTGGTGAGAGAAGGAGCCCCATACATGGTGTGTGACTTTCACGGGGGGGTAGACATAGAGAGGTGGTTTTGTCATACGGCTTATACCTTCTCGGTAAAACTGTGCTTCTGTTACACAACATAAACATCAGGATTGTGCCTGACCGATTCCTTCCTCACCCTCAGGATATGTTTGGCTATATCCTTACTAGCCCACAGTGCACCATCTGGAACCCAAACCTTACAGAATAACAAATGGGTGTGCCTTTAGAACATGACAGCAATGATCCCCCAAGGAAATTGTGGTAACAGATATAGAACCTTCTCCTTTGGACTCGAATGCATTCCCAAAGAAATACACAAGTAGTGATTAGCAAGGTATTTCAATATTTATTGAAGCATTGTATTCTTGCATAAAATATGTGCGCTGTGATAATCAATAGAATGAAACAGATTAGCTTAATTAGCATTACAAGAATAAAGAAAAAAATTAATATTTCCAACATTGTGCTAAGACAGAGAATATATGTGGGTATATAAATACTGTGTATAGTGTACTCCTACCTAGGGCTTTCTAACTTAGGGGCCAATTACAATTGCGGTCTTTCCGCATCCTCCGGGCCGGCGGAAGCAACCGCCGAACCGGAGGATGCGGAAAGACCGCAGCGAACCCACCAAAGACTCACTGTCACATTAGGATGGCTGGTGGGTCCTGGTTTCCGTCCGCAGCTTTTCTGCCGCGGTTGGCTTACAACCACGACGGAAAAGCTCTAATATGGTGGAGGTGTCTCTCAGACACCGCCAGCCATATTAGGATGGGCTTTAAAAAGTGTTTTTCCGCTGCGGGTTTTCCGCTGTGGAAATGCATGTGGAACTTCACTGTGGGGTCCCTTGGGTGAAGGGGGGTGGGGGGGTGCACATGGCGGGTACCTAAGGTACCCCCCTGCATTTGTATGCAGAAATCGGCAGGCACCGCACGGTGCCTGCCGCTTTCTGCATACAAATGCAATGTATGCATTTTTACCATTGCGGCGGGTGCAGCTTGAAGCCGCACCCGCCGCAATGGTAAAAATAGAGGAGGTGACCGCCAGGGTGGCGGTCACATCCTAATTGGACAGGAGGGAACTCCGCAGGCCATTCGGAGGTTCCCTCCTCCTCTATGGTTGCGGACGGACTCAAGTCTGTCCGCAATCATAATGGGCCCCTAAGTTTTGACTAGGGTAGGCGATCTGCCAAATCCATGCCCAGGTGGTCAATCTCTCCATTACCTTCTGGTAGATGTCATCAGGCTGTCTGACTGGGTGTAGAGCTGGACACCTCTTGTGTTTGTAAGCAGGAATCAGCTGAGCTGGAATTCCAGCTTGTAGTGACCTTGCAGTGTCAGGAGAGTGCTCCTCTCCCTAAACAAGAAAGTGGCACTGTATATATAATAAGCAGCACCCATGAGGCCATGTATCAACCCCTTTCAGGCTGCAATTGCTTATTCAAGTTGGATAGTGTTTCACCTACCATCCAATAACAATTACATTTGCGCAGTGAACTTTATCCCTTGCACTAAATGTTCAAGGTTTTATGATAGTGTGCCTATGAAGTAGAAATGTAAGCAATGCCGGCTAAGAGAATATGAGCCATCATTGTCACACATGCAGATGTATGTCAAAAATCATTGTGTGTGAAAGAGAAGGGAACTTAGGAAAAGTAAGCTTGTAAATGGTGGTGTTTCTTACGAGGCCGATCCTGTCCATGTAACACCCACTCCTTGGAGTCGATGAAAGCTATCCTTAGACAACTGCTCAAATGTAAGGGTTAATACAAACCCTACGAAAATCTAAAAAGCATCATGGTTTTTCAGTTGCTAAGAACATAGTGAAAGGCACTTAATTATTAAAGGTATAAAACTGCATTTGAAACAAATTTAAAAAGCAGCTTAGCATTAAAAAGAAAGGTGAATTAAAAAATGCCTCACGACTCAAAACTGCCAGCTTGTTTATGTGTTCCAAGACGTAGATAAAACATTAATGTTTACAGCATCCACTGACAATGTTCCCAGAGGCACCCATCGGATCAGATCCACAGAGCAAACATGCTCCCATCCATCCACTTCAGCAGCAGCCAAAGGAGGATCAGCCAGTGTGGTATCTGCAGAAGCAGAACCAACATCCTGATCATTAGGGGCAGAAACATCCCAAAAGTGTTCGTAGAATGCATTCATTAGCAACAGCAAGCGCAAGGAACAAAAGGACAACTGGGCCCTTAGCAGGCTCACCAGTAGGTGAAGGTCTTGTAACTGAACCCATTGAATTCCTAGGCTTATGTCTAGGGTACACTCATAAGTGCACAGAAGGCAGTAGAATACGGACTGCATGCAGAGTAGCCACACAGGCCGAAAGGACAAAAGCCACTGTTCATTTAGTCCCAGAAACAAGGGTGCGCCAAAGAACTGTATCATGCATTCATGACACAGGAGAACATGTGGAAGTGCCAGTTCCATTTCGCCTCTTGACGAAACATCCATTTGTGAAGCAGAAAAAGTAAAAGCAATGTCCCCAAAATCAAGGACCAGGACCAGTGGAAGACCTCCATAAATGCTTCCCAGCATGATGAATGATGGAATTACTCCGAAGATTGTCTGTGAAGTACTAACCAAGCCAGAGCCTATTTTCTTAAATAAGTGTGCCCTTCCTGCAGTACTAGACAGGGAGTAACAACTGTATCTCAGAAGAAGACCTTGAAACTTCAAGATCAAATGTCTCCTTTGCAGATGTTAAGGCTACATCTTTCTGGGACAATAAGGCTTGCAGTCTGCTCAAAGCATCAAGGTGCACATTCGAAAGCTTTATCGAAGACCAAAGCTCTGCCTCCCTAACTGTGCTGTCAGGTGGAAACAGTACTAGTGTGGAACAGGTCACAATTGTACAAACCATCATCAGTGCCCTGTTTCATGCCGCAGCAGCTCTGATTGGTCAACATCAAATGACTCCCATTTGAGAGTAATCTGAAAGGTGTATGGATCACTGCATCTGGAGAACCCTTCAGATAACAGGACAAATTTGCCATGGGAACATTACATACACCATGAAGCAAAACATCCTTACACACCAAGGAATGCCCTAAAGTTTTCTCACAGTCAGTACCACTAAGAAAAACTTTAGTCTTGCTATTCCAACAGCAATATCTAAAATGTAATATTTATGACTCATGCACATATCTTTCTCCTAGAGATTTGCATCTGCCTACTTGTTGGTATTGTAAAACGTATTGAAAGTGACATGCAGAAATTGGCAGAGAAATAAACCCATGGATTATCTGTGGAAGGTATTTTTGCAACAGTGAAGGATAATTTCTCCTACTTCTCCATGTGTAACATAGTGAATGTCATGTCCTTTCTTGCCATAATGGTTTGCTGTTTTGTTACATTGTAAGGAAAAACAAGCTTGTGGCATTAAGGCATCAACATAGTACACAGTCGGCACAAAGTGTCTGAAGTGTTCATCTCAGTAGCATTATTGTTCTAAGCTGTGACTGCCCATGCTGTAAAGAGGACATGTCATGCCCTATTTTGTTTATGGCAGATGACACAATGTTACTCAGAGCATATATCCTAGTGGATAATGTAGTCATGCTATTATTAACTACTACTAGAGCCCTTTCTAAATCCTCATGCTGGAAAACCTTCCATACTTCAATGTATATTGTATACAAGAAGCACTTTTAAAGTGGTTTTTGAGGACCTAATAAAAAGTCATGTAGTCTCTTGGGATTAGAAAAAAGGGTTAAGTGTTGTTTCACCTGGAACAATGTTGATGTTTTTAGACAATCAATGCACAACTTCCCAACACTGTAAGATGTTACCACCACGGTGTGTTGTGTCTGCATGTAACATGGGTCAGGTCTGCTAATCTTTATACCTTTGGTGTCACCCAGTACAAGTGAAAAACATCCGTTAGTATCTAAAAGCCACACTAACCATCCCCCCTGATTGGTCCCAGTTGGGAAGCATGCTCTCTAGTTTTTCCTCTGTGTAACTTGTGAACCATTGGCAGGTTGTACAATTTGAAAATATAGGAATATTTAGTATATTTAAATCTTTTATCTAAAATGGACCAAGACGTGATGTCTATGACACAGTTAGGTTCAGGAAATTCAGTTGATGTAGAATCTGGCATGCCCTAACTAATGCCTCATTCCTCTGAACCTGCCAATCTTTAGTTCCTCAAATTGATTTTGAATCAACAGTGTAAGAGGGTGTAATCTGACTGCATAGTTACCCCCACTTTTTTCTTGGTGTTTTGCTTGTTTTCAACTAGTCTGACTGGGATCCTGCTAATCAGGATCCCAGTGTATCTGCTTTCTCCTCTAAATTGATTACATGTACTTTAGGTACACTCCAGATTGGATTCTGGGGTACCCATATAAGTCCCTAGTTATGGTATACTAGGTACCCAGGGCATAGGTACCCCAGAGGCCCCCCAGGGGCTGCGGCATGCATTGTGCCACCACTGAGAGACCATTCAAAATGGCACCACAGGTCTGCTACTGCAGCCTGTGTAAGGTGGTGCATGCACCCCTTACTTAGATAGAGATTTACTAGCTCTGCCTTCATATCACTGCACATATAAACCTATCAGTCACCCCTATGACAGGCCTTATCAATCCTGAAGGCAGGGCGCTGGGTTTTATGTGAGAGGGTGCCCATGCATGAGCAGAGCCCCTCTGCAGCCTTTGGAACCTATTCTGCAGGGTTATTTGTGATGCAGCCAACCATATACTTTTAAGAGCATTATAACCTTGCTGTAAATGCTAACGTTAAAACGGCTGCTTAGAAACAATGTTGTGTTTGGTGTCAAACACCTTGGAATCATACCTCCCCGCAAGTAACTGGCGGGGGAGGTATGATTCCACAATCCTAAAGGGACATATGCGACACACCGGTACACCTGGTACCAGCTTTCTCGACCTGGGCATCAGAAAATGGATGCTGCCAGCCACAGACACGAGTCTACCCTCCTGCTGCTGAACCTAGCTCGAGCAGGGGAAGGCTTGACAATAGGCCTCCTGTCACAGGGAGGTGTAACCACCTCCAAGACAGGCTTTAGTGTATTGGGGTGGGGTGAGTGCTTTGATGTCTGCACTGGGGGCACATTTAGTGTACCTGTGCATAGTCCAGTTCAAACCGGTTGCAGGAGCCATTGGCTCCTGCTCTGGTGTGAAACTGGACAAAGGACATGGGTGTAGCTACCCCTCTGTCCTGACCCTTCCATAGGTGGGTCCCCAGAGTTTGTCCCACCCCTTCCTTGGGTATAAAGTAGGAACCCTTGACTACAGGACTTTAGATTTTACCTGGACTAAACTCTGCTACAGAAACTAAGTACTTTGACGATCTACACTACGCTGGATGACTGAAGAATCTCCCTGGGAGTAAAGGAGTTACTCCTCTGCAAGGCAGGCACCTAAACGCATCTAACCAGTTCACATTTCCCGAGCTTCTGAGGACTCTGGAGATTTCTACAACACAGGAGGTGGGTTCCCGAGGTCTCTGAGGTAGATCTGTGCACTCAGCAATTCTGAGGCCCGGATCCCTTGTAGGGACCGTGCAACCAAACCCATGTGCACCCTGTACTTTTGCAGCAGCATTTGCTTTTTTGCAACCCCTGAGGCTGTGCTTTGGGCTACTTGTAGTCCTGACCCGAGCATTGTTTCCACAGAAGTCCCTTCGCGATCCCTGGTCCATTGACCTGTGGGTCCCTGTGGAGGTAACTTTAACTTTCTGTGGGCTTTTCTGGTTGCTCCCGATGTGCCCTGACTCTCCAATGCTTGGAGAGTCCTTAGGACCTTGCTGGTCCTCACCTAAGCGGTTTTCTTCTGACCACTTGGGTTATAGTTGGCAAGGCTTGTTGGTGATCCATCCGCGCACTGACCCCCCAGCACTCAACATCCTTTGTGGGGCAGCTCACCTCCGGACTTCGGTCATCGTCGATATCTCCTGGTCCCCGTGGCCACAGAGTCAAGCATCACGCCAACTCACCTGGAGCACCCGACATCAGTGGCCATTCGCCTACCGGGACCCAGACTCTGTCCCCTCTGCTTTCAGGTTCTTCTCACCTTGAATCCAGGCTTGGATTCCACCAGACACTTTTTACCATCCAGGCAGTAGCACTTTTCCGCATCACGCCATTGAAAATGACAGAAATTTCCGACATCACTTGACACCTATGCACCCGGCTCTCCTGGGTTAGGTAACACTGGTACTTTAGTACTCACAAGGGTGCTGGCCGTAGAACCTTCTATGTTTGAAACGGTTTGCTCAATGTCCTCTCCGAAGTGTCCTTAATCTTTAAAATTCCAACAGCCAATTTCCCATAGAGTTGCATGGAGCTCATGCCTGTGTTCTCACACTGCGGCCGTCCTCCATGGGTCCCCTGTGTCACTACCTCGGGTGGTTCCTTGGGGTCCCAGCGATTCTAAGTGCTCTATGCACTGTGTCTAGTCAAGTCGTGGTTGTTATACCACTTCCTTAGTATATGGTTTGGTCTCCCCCTGGCGCCCACTATGTATTGTCCTATTTACTGTTGTTCTAGTGTTTTACTATTGTGTGCTTCATTCTCTAATCTCATAACGAGGTTAGTAGAGAGTGTCCAGTAATAAATATTTATATTCCTGGTGTGTTCTCCTTTTATTTGGTCATTCAGGAGGTTCTGATCTGGTAAAACAAGCTGCTTTATATTCCTTTGAGACTTAGCCTGAAGGCTGCTCCCATAGCTACCACTAAGATAGCTTTCAATAAAGGTTGTCTTTAACTTAATAATCAATAAGGGTTGTTTGGACTGGTGCAAGGGCCCCACTATAATTAGCGGTCAGCATATACCAGGCCAACTTCTCACAAACAGTGTCTCTCCAAAAGTCAAATCCTGGTGTGGACAACTGGAAAAAAAGATTTAGACTATATCTGCTTTAAATCAGTGAGCATATTTTTCTTTGCTTGTGATGGTGTGAGCCTATGATAATAAGACACTGCGTCAGCTGTATTGTGGGAAACCAAAGGGGATGATGGACGGAGCGTTGACAATACAAACACTAACCCCCAGTCAACTGATCTGGGTTTAATCCATCACCGTTCTTTAGCTCACTCCGCCACCCCAGTCCAAACATGGCCATATGCAAATCAGTTTGACCCTGTGCCTCATGGGAACAGTCCAGCCCGAACTGCGAAGCCATGTCTTCCCTGGAACGGAATCAAGCTTCCCAGGACCGGTTTCTGGCATTACAGCCGTCTTCAGCTGGGCTTGCTTGAATCCAGTGGCAAAGTGAGCAAAGGACTCACGTCTGAGCATACCCTGCCAACTTAGGGCGAACAAAGAAAAACCAGAGGAAATGATGGCCGGAGCGTTGACAATACAAGCACTCACCCCCAGTCAACTGATCTGGATTTAATCCATCACCGTTCTTTAGCCCACTCTGCCACCCCAGTTCAGACATGGCCATATGCAAATCAGTCTGACCTTGTACCTCATGGGAACAGTCCAGCCCGAACTGCCAAGCCATGTCAGCCCTGGACCGGAATCAAGCTACCGAGGACCGGTTTCCGGCATTAAAGCCGTCTTCAGCCAGGCTTGCTTGAATCCAGTGGCAAAGTGAGCAAGGGACTCACGTCTGAGCATACCCTGCCAACTTAGGACGTACAAAGAAAAGCCAAAGGAAATGATGGACGGAGCATTGACAATACAAGCACTCACCCCCAGTCAACAGCTCTGGGTTTGATCCATCACCATTCTTTAGCCCACTCTGCCACCCCAGTTCAGTCATGGCCATGTGCAAATCAGTCTGACCCTGTACTTCATGGGAACAGTCCAGCCGAACTGCTAGGCCATGCCTTCCCTGGACCCGAAACAAGCTACGGAGGACCGGTTTCTGGCATTTCAGCCTTATTCAGCCTGGCTTCCTTGAATCCAGTGGCAAAGTGAGCAAGGGACTCACGTCTGAGCATACCCTGCCAACTTAGGGGAAACAAAGAAAAACCAAAGGGGATGATTGACGGAGCGTTGACAATACAAACACTCACCCCCAGTCAACTGATCTGGATTTAATCCATCACCGTTCTTTAGCTCACTCTGCCACCCCAGTTCAGACATGGCCATATGCAAATCAGTCTGACCCTGTGCCTCATGGGAACAGTCCAGCCCAAACTGCCAAGCCATGCCTTCCCTGGTCCGGAAACAAGCTACCTAGGACCAGTTTCTGGCATTTCAGCCTTCTTCAGCCCGGCTTGCTTGAATCCAGTGGCAAAGTGAGCAAGGGACTAACGTCTGAGCATACCCTGCCAACTTATGGTGAACAAAGAAAAACCAAAGGAAATGATGGACGGAGCGTTGACAATACAAGCACTCACCCCCAGCCAACTGCTCTGGGTTTAATCCATCACCGTTCTTCAGCCCACTCTGCCACCCCAGTTCAGACATGGCCATATGCAAATCAGTCTGACCCTGTGCCTCATGGGAACAGTCCAGCCCGAACTGCCAAGCCATGTTCCCATGAAGCACAGGGTCAGACTGATTTGCATATGGCCATGACTGAACTGGGGTGGCAGAGTGGGCTAAAGAATGGTGATGGATTAAACCCAGATCAGTTGACTGGGGGTGAGTGCTTGTATTGTCAAGGCTCCGTCCATCATTTCCTTTGGTTTTTCTCAGCTGTATTGTGACCAGAGAAATATGTAAACATCTGTGCAAACATCTGTGAGCCTCCCAATGGTGATCTAAGGCAGTGTTTCCAATGTATGTAATTAAAGGTTGCACGTGGAGCACTTGCTTTATGCAAAAAGAGGTGACTATAATGTTGAAAACAGAACATTTCATCATAATTCATCATAATTAGTCATACCATCATATATTTTCCTTGAGTTAAAAACAGTGGAATAATGAAAAATGTCCTAGCTAACGTACAGGAAAGTTTCAATTCTATTAAGGAGGCGGAGGCGAGGATTAGGCTGTTCTTTCTCGTTTATTTCCACTCCAGCAGCCACAAAAGATATCAACATTAGTAACAAAAACCACATTTCCCATGAGCATCAGGGAAAATTGGAAACAGATGAAGTCCCGCACTTTGACCAATCCAAGGTCAGGGTTCCTCATAACTTCCCCTTCTGGCACTCTATCTTCCTCTTTCTTCCTGCGATACTGCCACAAGAGTATATCCGTCAGTCCTGCTTGCCTGCTTCCGCACCTACGGCACAAGAGGACTAGGTAAGGCATCAAGAAGTGAACTACGCACCACATGGGCAACATCATTGAGAAACATCCAACGACATAAATCATCATAAACCAGCAATAATTGAATTCGACATGAGAATCAATGTGCAACATATTTGGTAAGGAAACTGCATCAAAGATTTTACTTACTGACCCAACGTAAAATTCTGGGAGGGTTCGAAGAAGACAGGGTGGGCTAATCCTCGCCTCCGCCTCCTTAATAGAATTGAAACTTTCCTGTACGTTAGCTAGGAAATTTTTCATTCTATGTCAGGAGCGGAGGCTTCTGATTAGGCTAGTTCAAAGCTTGTCGACCACCAGAGAAGCCAGCGAAGGGACTGGCTTAAAGTAAAATCTCTTGAAAGTGGAGTCGGAAGACCAGTCGGCTGCCTTCATAATGTCTTCCAGACGAGCCTCCAGGGAAAAAGCCTTAGACGCCATTGCCCCTCTAACCGAATGGGCTCCAAACCGGGAAGTATCTATACCGGCCTCCTGCATAACCCAGCGCACCCAGCGCGCAATAGTAGGGGATGAAACCGCCCTATGTGACTTAGTAACAGCAATGAACAATTGTCTGACACCCTGTGGGCGTATGTCAACAGTAGCCACTTCGTAGGCCTTTAAAGCCCGAACCACACACAACTTTGGGACATCTGGGAATGCAGGATACGAGATCGATCGGGAATCGCACTTAGTACGCCTCGAAAGATGAAAGGTCACCCCATCCGGGGACAGAATGCGACCCGTAAGGTCCAAAGCTCTCACATCCGAGACCCTGCGACATGAAATCAGACAAAGCAACATAGCTAATTTAGCTGAAATCTGTTTCCTGGACAAGTATCTATTAGACAGCCAGTCTTGAAATAGGTTAAGAACCTTATTGACATCCCACAGAACTGAGTAGCGAGGTTGCGGGGGAACCGCAAGTCTCACCCCACGCAGCAGCTTACAGACCAGGGGGTGCTCGCCGACGGGCTTACCATCAATTGGGACGTGACCCGCCGAAATGGCCGAACGGAAGGTATTGATAGACCTGTAGGCCAAGCCCTCTCTCGACAGGAAAGCTAAGAAGTTAAGGACGTGGACAACGTCCGCCCCCATGGGATCAATTTGGAATCGCAGACACCAACTACTCCCCCTGGCCCATGCAGACCGGTATCTCTTGTTGGTGCCGTCTGCCCAGGATTTGGCCAACAGCGCCGCAGCGTCCTCCGAAAGTCCCGGGACTTGCCAACGTCTCCTGTAACCCGCCAGGCCATCAGGCACAAGCTGCCTGTGGACAGGAGGTGGTGAGGGTTCCCTTGAGGATTCCTGAGGAGATCTGGAACGCGGGGTAGAGGGATTGGAGAATCCCAAGAAAGTTCCATCAGAGCTGGAAACCAGACTTGCGACCTCCAGACCGGGGTGATCACCACCAGGTCCGCCCGTTGCCTCCTCACTTGGGTGGACAATCTCATGATCATCGCGAAGGGGGGAAACGCATAACCCTTCTCCTTGCTCCAGTCCTGCAAGAATGCATCGGTCGCCGCTGCCTCCGGGTCCGGGCGCCAACTGAAGTAGCGGCCCAGTTGAGCGTCCAGCCGCGAGGCAAAAAGGTCCACCGAAAACGGACCCCACCTGTCCCTGATCGCCTCGAACACGTCCGGGCGAAGTTGCCAAAGGCTGGTGTTCCTCCAGTGACGGGACCACCAATCCGCCACTAGATTGGCAGAGCCTGGGAGATGTTCCGCCGACAAAGAAATTTCGTGGGACAGGCAGTATTCCCATAGGGAACGAGCCAGATCGGACAACGCCTTGGACCTGGTTCACCCTAGATGGTTGATGTAGCGCACGGTCGCCACATTGTCCATCTTCAAAAGGACACAACACCGAAGTCTGTCCTTCGTCCAGCACCGCACCGCAAAGGAGCCTGCCATCAGTTCCAGACAGTTGATGTGCAGGCCTAGTTCTGCTGATGACCATGCGCCGCCTGTAGAGACAGCGCCGCAGCGCCCTCCCCATCCTAGGCCACTTGCATCGGATTCGATTACCAAATCCGGTTGCGAACCGAAAATGGCTCGCCCGTTCCAGGCGTCCATATGATCGATCTACCACCGAAGCTCCGTCTTCGCTTCCTCCGTGAGTGGAACGACTTGTGAATAGGTCAGACCCCTGCAAAGGTGAAGGGCCTTGAGGCGCTGAAGGGCCCGGTAGTGAAGGGGCCCCGGAAAAATCGCCTGAATGGACGACGACAGAAGGCCGACCACCCTGGCCAGGTGGCGTAACTGGATCGTAGGACGTGCCAGGGTACGTCTCAGTTCGTGCCTGATCTTGGACAATTTCCGAGAGGGAAGGGACAAGGTAGCTTCCACTGAGTTTATCATAAAACCCGGAAACTTCATGTTCCGCGCCGGGGTAAGGTCCGATTTGGCCTGATTGATAATGAATCCCAAGGACTCCAAAAGAGTCACCGCTCTCTGGAGATGGGACAGTAGCGTCCGCGGGCATTGGTTCAGAAGGAGCATATTGTCTAGGTAAATTATTAGACGGATGCCCTCCATGCGTAAGCGTTCCACCACGGGCTTCAGCACCTTGGTGAAGCACCACGGTGCGGAAGATTGTCCGAAAGGAAGGGAGACAAACTCGGAAATCCGGTGACCCCACCGAAATTGAAGAAAGCGCCTGTGGGGGGCAAAGATGGTAATCGTGAGGTAGGCATCCTTCAGATCCAAACGGACCATCCAGTCCCCCTCCTGAAGTAGGTCTCTCAGAAGATGGATGCCCTCCATCTTGAAATGGCGGTAGACTAGCCAGCCATTGAACTCCTTGAGGTTTATCACTGGGCGATAGCGGCCGTCCTGTTTCTCTACAAGGAAAATGTTGCTGAGAAAACCCCCCGGCTGCCAGTGTGTCTGCACAATTGCCCCTTTGCAAAGAAGGTCCGCCACCTCCCCGTCTATGAGGGAAATTTGGTCCGGCGTAAAGCTGATGGGCTTGGGAAGAGCCGGTTGTCTGGGGAGCCCTGCATACTCTATGCGAAAACCTCCGACGGTCTGTAAGACCCAAGCGTCTGAGGTAATGGAAGACCATACCTGTGAAAAATATTGGAGTCTGCCCCCCACTCTCAGACCCGACACACTCTGAAGTCTCACCTCTTGAATTACTGTAGCCGCCGTCACCTCGTCCTCTTCCACCACGGCGGCGGGGGTAACCTCTAGTTTGGTAAAAGTTGCCGAACTTGTCGGGATCTTGATATTGGCCTCGATGGGAATCACCTTGCCTGTTGGAGCCTCTGGTGTAGGGTCGTGCCAGACGAGCGGCCCCTGCCTCGGCTGGCTGCTCCAAAAACACGGGGGGAGAAGATTCTCTTCACAGACGACTGGGCCTTGTCGAGTGAGTTGAATGTGTTTTGACGAATTTACCCAATTCTTTGACGAATGGTTCGCCGAAGAGGTTCCCCTCCACCATTGGGCCTGCCTCAGAGGTAGCCAGTTCCCCCAGTTTTGGGTCGATTTTAAGGATTGATCTCCTCCGCTCAGTAGAGATGGCGACATTCGCGTTCCCCAAGAAAATGATTGCCCTTTGCGCCCAACCGGAAAGGGTCTCTGGGGAGATCAGCGAACCTGAGGTTTTGGCGTCCTCAGCCATGTCGAGGATTTTCGCCAGGGGTCCTGGCGCATCCAAGAGTTTATCTTGGCAGGATCTCCAAGATCGATCGATACCTTTTTTGGGGTCTTTGACGAATTTGGTGAGGAACGTAGACATTTTATGGTCGATGTCTGGTGTTACCGCAACTTTGCCGTCCAAAGAGGGGCGCGGGCATTCGGCCCGAAGGCAGCTACGCACTTCCTGATCCAGGGGTTTGCGTAGTCTGGCCGCCATGTAGGCCGCCACCTTGGGCGCGGGAACCCAGTGAGAAGAGCGCGGGTGGAGAAGCTCATCCGGGTTGAGCATGTCTGAGCTGAGGTCTGGGTGAGAGGGCTGAGTGGCCGGTGTAGAGGCCCACGAATGATCAGGTTCTCCATCTCCGTCTGAGGTTTGTGCAGACTCCTCGGGGTCAACAGTATCCCGTCGCCATGACTATCCCCCCGTCAGCAGTCGGAACCTCCTTAGAGGTAGAAGGGGCGTCAGAGGTCTTAGCTTCCAAGAAAGCCTTTTTGAGGCGCGAAAACGCGGCCGAATCCACCCCTGTGTCCGCAGAGCGTTTCCTCTTGGGTTCCGGCACAGAGGGTGAAACTTGGGCCTGGGGTGTGGGGTCCTGCCGCCCTAGGGCGTCCGCCCCATGTCCAAGGGGTTGGCATTGTGCTTGAAGCTGCTCGATCTTCTTTTCCAGGGGCTCGACAACCCGCGTCACCGCCTTCCACAAGGAGGAATCCATGACCTTACAAAAGTGGTCGTCCACCGGTAGATAGATAACCTGTTCCTCCTCTTCCTCAGCATAATATTCGTCGTACTCCATCCCGGAGTGCAGGAAGGCTGTACTGACCACAGGGGTTAAGATGGGGCAAAGCCCGAATGGAAAGGTCTTCCTGCCACAGCGGGGTCAAAGCAAGTGCAATCGGGACCCGCCAGCCTCCGTTATGAGGCACACAAAAACTGCCCGGGCCGGTCCCAGAATCGAAGTAACACCTTACTTGCAGCGCGGGTGTTCAGGCTCCGGGCAGGGCTCTGTTGTATATATAATGCCAATAGCGCTGCCAATAGTCCCGCCGAACTTCCCTCACGGCGCGCAAGACCGTTAGGTCGCTTCGTCGACGGAAGGCACGAAGCGTACTCAACGACTCGCACTTCGCGGGGGGTCAAGCTCCTCAGAGCGGCAGCACAGGCGCGCAGTCCCCTAGCGGCCGGAGGCCGCCCGCGCACAGAGCTGAAAAGGATACCACCGCGAAAGGAGCGACGATCGCTCCCGCGGTCTCACACGCAGTCGCCACACGCAAACCCAAAGCGACAGACTGCGAAACTTAAGCAGAAAATTTGTACATATCAGGTAACAGTCAGAAAAAACACAAGAAAACAAAAAACACTCATCTGTTTGCTGCTGGAGCAGCGAAGAAAGAGGAAGATAGAGTGCCAGAAGGGGAAGTTATGAGGATCCCTGACCTGGGATTGGTCAAAGTGCGGGACTTTTTCTGTTTCCAATTTTCCCTGATGCTCATGGGAAATGTGGTTTTTGTTACTAATGTTGATATCTTTTATGGCTGCTGGAGTGGAAATAAACGAGAAAGAACAGCCTAATCAGAAGCCTCCGCTCCTGACATAGAATCTAGATCTCCTAGTATTTCATGTACTGTATCAATGTCCCAATCAACGAAGACAGTACTAGGAGTGATAATGTCATTCAAAGAAATGCAGGATGTACCAAGAGACCATCCCCTGGAGGGAACTCCATTGTGTCAGGAGAACTGAGAGGTGAGGCTGCCCGGGGTGCCCTAGAAGCTCTGGTTCCTAGGGGGACTGCTCCCAAGGGGAGGGTATAGCACACAGATGGAGGGTCAGGAGGTGGAGGTAGGCCACATTGGGAGGACCATTGGATAAGGGATTGCCAGCTTTAAGAACAGATCACCGCAAGACTCACCTTTGTGAGGCCACTTCTGACCTGTGGGTGCTCCTTGCTCTGTCACTGAGACAGAGGGTGGGAGGCTTGTGCCAGACAGACCCACGCATTATTCAGACAGAGTGTGTCACCATTGGGGGGATGGTGGTTCCTCCTTGGAAGTCCTGGCTCACCACGTACATGTTCAAACTCCGTGTTCTGACCCTGGGTTGATAAGTCAGTTTCATGATACCCTTTAACTGGTGGGAGGTAGAGTGAGAGTATGGTACAAAACACACAGGGCTACCACCCCCCACCACTCTGAGAAACCTCAGAGGTAAGAGAGTCGTAGATGGTGGCTTCTGTCAGTGCCCTCTGTTTCCTGCTGTCCTTTTGGGCAGAGGTTTCCTTGAGTTTGCGACTGAAATCTAAAGTGGTGGAATGGGCCACATCACTTTGTTGGCCATGATGGTAATGTTTGCTTACTGGGATGCATCTTTGAGCAAGCTACGTATAGGGACTGCACAGATAGGGTCCACAGATGAGGATACCGATACCCCATGGGTCAGTTCAGTGGCTCAGGAGAGTTCAGACAGAGAGATCAAACCAACTTCAGAGAGGTATGGAACTGGCAAGTGTCCCTGCATAACAGGGCCTTAATCCAGGTCTATCGCCTAGTCAAGGAAGACCATCAAGGCATTAATTAGTCTACCCCGGCATTTGGTTGGAAGGGGTACCAGTTGGACATGGCCCTTTCTGCAGGGCCATACCCAGACGTTTTGCCTTCACTCCCCCACTTGTTGATGAATTTGTATTTGTTGCCCGTAGGACTCTGCACACTTAACCACTGCTACTGATTGCTAAAGTGCTTGTGCTCTGTACATAAAACATAGTAGAATTGGACTATACCCAATTGGCATATTTAATTTACCTGTAAGTCCCTGCACTACCTGTGCCCAGGGCCTGTAAATTAAATGTTACTAGTGGGTCTGAAGCACTGATTCTGCCACCTACTTGAGTAGCACTTTAAACACGTATCAGGCCTCTCATTGCAGCCTATTTGTGTGCAGTTTTAAACAGGCATTCCTACCTTCCAAAGCAAACCATCTGCCAGGCCCAAGCTTTCCTTTGTAATGCATATGTCACATCTAATGGAGGCCCTGGACATCCCAAAAAGCCGGGTGCAGTGTATTTAAAAAGTTGGACTTTGAGGTTTACATTTCTTGGTAGTGAAAAACTCTTGAATTGTCTTTTCACTACTGGAAGGCCTACCTCTCCCATAGGATGACAATGGAGTTACCTTATTACATTTTATTACAAAAGGAAATTTCCAAATGAGACCAGATAACCATTTGATGTTTGGTATCCCTGGAACCATAATTTAAAATCCTACTGTATGAAGAAGTCGGACTTTAAGTTACAATTCTAAAAATGACACTTTTACAAAGTTGGCATTTGTCTTGCCTTAATCATTTGGTGCCCGTAGCCTGTCTCTGGGCCACATGACTGGGTGTGGGTAACAGTAGGACTTTGTGTATTCCTCCTAGACAGCCACTACACATTGGGGAGCTTAAATGTGACTGGCTGGGCCATCACTGACAGGATGGGAGGGAGAAGCTAGTTCTAGCCCTACTGAAAATTGAATATCATGTGTCCTGTCTCCACACAAAGGGCTGCATACTCCCTGTAGTTATTTTGGAGCTAGGGCAAGGAAGACAGGCAACTTGTGCACTTCAAATGCATGCCTCTCAAAGCTTCTCCCACTTCAAAGGCACAACTGGGTATAAATACTGGACCTCTGACACCAATTCTTCAGTACATTTTTGGACCTGTGAATACTCTGCCAGGGAGATTGACTGCTTTGCTGCTGAAAGGACTGCCACTTTGCTGGACTGCTGCTCTGAAAGAACTGTTGCCCTGCTGTGCTGACCTGCTGCCCTCTTGCTTGGGTGAGAAGGACTGGACCTTTATCTTTTGAACCTAGAACTCAGATGACTCCAAGAGCTTGTTAGCTATCCTCCTGATCTGAAGCCTCAGGAACACAACTACCGTTCAACAACACTGCACCTGGACTCTGCCATCTGTGAGTCTACTCTTGGAAGTGGTGCCACCCTGGACCCTTCGAAGTGGGCTTAAGGTGCTCTGTCACTCTCTGTGGACCTAGTGGAACTCATCTCCTATGCAGTATGGCACAAACCCAATCAGAACCAATGCAACTCCCCTTTCAGAGCCTCACTGCATCTCAGAACTGATGCTTTACTTCGGGTGCATGATACATCTTCGGCTAGTTCCTTATAAATACTCCTCAAACCTGGGTTTAAGGTACTTTGCACAGATGCCCTAATTGGGTCCCTCAAGCCAGCCTGTGCTCCATCACGGTCATATGAACTTGTCACTTTGTCCAAGTCAAGTGCGACCAGATATCCACAGTTGGTGCTTTGTAGAGCTATATTTAATATTAAAAATTGCATGTCTCCAGTTCTGATCTGATTTTTGTCATTTTAGTCTTGTTTTATTATTTAAAGAAAGTTACATTTTTCTAACTTGCGGGCCTATTACGATTCCGGATTTCCTGCATCCTCCGGGACAGCGGAAGCCACCGCCGGCCCGGAGGATGCGGGAAAACCGCAGCGGATGCTTGAAAGACCCACCACCAAATTAGGATGGCTGGTGGGTCTTGGAATCTGTCTGCCGCTTTTCCGCCGCGGTCGCCTTCCGACCGAGGCAGAAAAGCATTAACATGGCTGGCGTTGTCTATCAGACACCGCCAGCCATATTATGATGGAGTAGAAAGTATGCTTTTCCACGGTGGTTTTTCTGCCGTGGAAAAGCATACGGACCTTCACTTCGGGGGCCCGTTGTGGGCCCCCTGGGTGAAGGGGGGTGGGGGTGCACATAGGGGGTACCTATGCTACCCCCCTGCATTTGCGTGAACAAAGCGGCAGGCACCGCGCAGTGCCTGCCGCTTTGTGCACGCAAATGCCGTGCATGCATTTTTAACATTGCGGCGGGTGCAGCTTGAAGCTGCACCCGCCGCAATGTTAAGAATAGAGGATGTGACTGCCACCCTGGCGGTCACATCCTAATCTGCACGGAGGGACCGCCGCTGCCCCTGCGGACGGTCCCTCCTACTCTATGGTGGCGGACGGACTCAGGTCCGTCCTCCATCATAATCTAGTGCTTTCAAAGTATTACTGTTTGTAGTGTTACACAAACACTTTACACATTGCCTCTAAGTAGGCCTGACTGCTCAGTGTCAATCTGAGCACAGGTTATATGAGGGTTAGCTTGTGCCTCACCCTGATAAGGATTGTGGTTGCTGCTTGACCAGGGCTCAGACCCCAGCCATCCAACAACTCAATTTCTTAAACTTACCTACATATACAATACAATTCGATCTTGATTACAATCCAGTTTTACTTCTACAGACTTCTGAACATTGGGTCATTGGCAGTCTTCCATAGGCACCCTATCAAGCAGCAGGATTGTTGCAGCCAATATTAGTGACCAATGAACCCTCTTCAGAGTCCTGCACTAGCAATGGATGCACTACATCACTCATCACCCATGACCTTGTTTGCTCATTCATTTATTCGCCAACTTGCCTACACCAATACGCACTCCTGCAAATTCACCATTCAATTTTAGTTATTTTTATATAAGTTTTATATAGCGCTAGCTAGACCCGAAGGTGTCAGAGCGCTTCACATGATCGAGATAGAATACAGCCAAACAGTCACGTAATGAACATATGAAGCGAGAGTTCAATAGATAATGGAACACATGAAAGATGATAGTAGAGTAACCAACATCTAGAGATACAGTTCAAGAGGAACTAATAGACATCATAAGCACATAAAAAGGTGCTTAAGACAAAGTGTCAAGATCTGATCAGTCGATAATTAACCTAGTTCCGTAAACTCAGAGTTAAAGTATTTGTTGAGGAGGAGTTTCAGGTTTCTCTTGAAGTAAAGTAAGGAAGGGTTTCATCGAAGGACACACGGTAGTGAATTCTATATGCTAGGGGCATTACCAGAGAAAGAGCGCAACTTGGTTGCTGTCTTTTTTTGATAGGGAGGTAGGAACAGAAGTGCATTTGAGCTTTGCAAAGATCTAGTGGTTCCAGCTTTAGAGTGCTTGTTTTCTAAGTAGTAGGGTGTATGAGAGTGAAGGGCTTTGTGGATGATACATGCAGTCTTGTAGGTACATCTTTACATGCAGTCTTGTAGGTACATCTTCCTTCAAAGGGAAGCAAGTTGAGGCTCTTGAATGCAGTAGTGATGAGTTCAAACCGTTTTACATCTGAGATGAGCTGGGCTGCCATGTTAAGGACTGTTCTGAGGGGGGCGAGGTGAGTTTTCGGCATCCCAGTGAAAATGGCATTACCATAGTCTAGTTTGGAGAGGACAAAAGATTGCACCACAATCTTGAAATCATCGGCCGGAATATATGATTTAAGTTGTTTGATGTTTTTGAGTGAGTACAGTGCTCCTTTTGCTGATACTTGATGTGCTCTTTCATTGACATATAGTTGTCCAGGAAGAAGCCAAAGGATTTTAAGGAGCTGGATAGAGTAAGAGAGCAATTTAAAGCATTGAGGTCGTTGAGCCATTTGTGGATTGGAAGGTGGTTACTTTTGAAGGAGAAAAGAATTACTTCTGTTTTAATGGGGTTTAGCTTCAAGTGACTAGCATAAAACCAGAATTGGAACTTGTTCAGTGTGTCGTTAAGATGAAGAATGTCATGGGGTGATTGATTTTGTGGTAAAGTTGAGTGTCATCAGCATATAGGTGATATTTGATCTCTGCTTGTTTCAGGATGACCATAAGAGGTTCCATGAAGAGATTAAAAAGGGAGGGGAAAAGAATTGAGCCCTGAGGCACACCAAGATTGGTCCGAGTGGGTTTTGACAAGCATGAGTTGATTTTGATTTCTTGCGTTCGGTGTTGAAAGTAGGACGTGAATCATTTTAATACATTGCCATCGATACTGAAACACAACTTCAAAGATTCAAGAAGGACTTGACGATTAACAGTACTAAACACCGCCGATAGGTCAAGTAGGATAAGTAGGCAAGGGTCACCCTTGTCTAATGATCTGTGAATGTCATCAGATATATTCAGCATTGCAGTTTCAGTACTACAGCCTTTCCTAAACCCAGATTGGAAGGTGTCAAGGTCAGAGAATTTTTGTATAGAATGATTAAGTTGTTGTAAGACACATTTTGCCAAGGTCTTGGCAAGGAACTGGAGGTTGGAGATAGGTCTGAGGTTATTAGCATCGTTAGGGTCAGCCCTGAGATTTTTGGGAATGGGTGTGATTTGTCCTAGTTGGAGAGAGATCGTTACACAACCTGTGGTGAGAGAAGAGTTGATGATAACAGTCCAAAACGGGGCGATGATGTGGTTGAGATTTTTCACCATCGAGGATGGGAGGGACTCGTTGGTGTGGGCAGATGACTTTAGATTCATAAATATATTGAAGACTTCCTATTCAGTTAAGGGTTTTAAGTCTGGCTAGTTGGCTTTGTTTTTCAGTTTGGAGAGACTCAGGATACCATTAGTTACTTTTGTGGTCGTTTGGTCAGCAATGGGAATTGGAGATGGAACTGCTGCAAGGGGAGGTGGGATGGTGAGGGTGTTAAGGACGGGGGGAGTAGAGGAGACTTGTAAGAAGGATTGCTCAATTTTGTTGACTTTGTCAGTGAAAAAGCTAGCAATTTATTCACATTGTTCGTTTGTGGCAATTCTAAAAAGATGGGGTGAGGACGTAGAGGCCTGATTAACAATGTTAAAAAGCTCCCTTGGTCTGTTTTTGCACGATCCAGTTGGTTGCGGAAGAAGAAGGCTTTTTCTCTATAGATGAGATTTTTGTATGTCAGCCTTAAAGTTCTAAGTAGTGCTAGGTGATTAATTGAAGAGTTTTGTCTCCATGTCCTTTCTGCCTGTCTGAGTTTTCTTTTTTCGCTGTTGAGATCAGAATTAAACCATGTTTTTGATTTTGAGGATCTCATTTGTTTGAGTTTATGTGGGGCCACTTGATAGAGAACATCCGAGATTTATGAGTTGTAGCGTGAAGTGAGCTCTTTAGCAGTAGACGAGAAGGGAAGACGCTACGGTTGATCACAAATCTTGGAAAAATGTTCAAGAATTAGGACTTGTTTGATATTTCTGGTTAACTGTTTAGGTTTATTAAAAGAATGAGGGAGGGTTCTGGAAGGTGAATTGATATGGAAAAGCATTAGGCGGTGGTCATACCAGTCAATAGTGATATGAAACTGATAAAGATAAGGTCATTTTTAGTTATCGCATCAAGGGTAGAGCCTTTAAAAGGAGTTGGTTCATTGCAGAGTTGATTTAGTTTGGTAGTTATTAAGAGGTTAGTGAGAAGTGAGGTGTCTTCTGCGTTATTCCAACGGATGTTTAAATCGCCCAAGAATACATCCTTCGTGTCAGTTAAGGCGACCCGAGTAATAAGATCTGAGAGTTCTTCAGCAAAGAGGGCTCGTTCGCCAGGGGGATGTGGATGGTGTGGAATTTGATAGGATGGGAACCTTTGTTTATAATTTCCACCCCAAGGTATTCGAAGTTTGAGTATTCCGCCTTACTTAAATTTGACAGTTATGTATTCCTATTTTGTAAATTATGGCTAGGACCCCCCTCAATCTTTTAGGTCTGTCCTGTCTAATGATAGTGTACCCAGGTGGGGTTAGGAGGTCATGTATAGGAGTAGTGTGGTCATTAAGCCTGGATTCAATGAGGAAAGCAATATCTAATTCTTCCCTGAGGATAGATTCAGCGATATCAGTACCGTGATTTGCTGCTGATCAACAGTTGAGGAGCATGCAAGAGAGTGGGCAAGACTTCTTTTTAGAAGAAGGCAGAGTTAGAATGGTGGTGCATTGAGCTGGCTGTCTGGGTTTTATGATGTTTAAGGGAATTCTATTTGTACTCACAATAACTAGTGCTAGCCAGTGAGTAGGGGTGACTAGAACTCTCAGGGCATGGCAGCTGGAAAGCTTAGTCTGTTGTGGGAAGTCATGTCTTAGATGAGCTATGTCAAACGCTAGGGAGTCAAGTTTCAGTTGTAAACAGGACAAGATCCGAGTGAAAGTGATCTTGACACTTTCAGTAATGCACGTGGGAGGATGTGAATCCAGCCCTTAGTGACAAGGAACAGACCGTGCTTTGATATGTGTGAGTTTATGGGACTAGGCTTGTGGCTAGCCTGTGAGGGTTCAATAGGGACATCAACAGTAGGGAGGGATGCAACAGCTAAAGGTTTAGGTGCAACAGGTCTCATGATAAGGTCCGAGCTGCAAGGTTTGAGGTGTCCAACGTTGTGTTGAGAAACCAAGAGATTGCTGGTAAGGATGGGCAAGGGTGTCGACCCTCCAGCAGATGTACAAATGCTGTTTGTATTGGAGGGGTAAGTAAGGGTGCTAGTCAGGTCCCTGGATAGCTCTTGGCCGGAATTGGAGGGAGGAAGAAGTTGGGGCGGTTCAGGAGAATGAGATAGAGGTCATGGGGATGAAGGCAAATGATACTGATCTTCCTGAGGTGAGAGAGGTTTGAAAAAAGAAAGGAAGTGATGATCGAAGAAGAAGAGGTGAGGGTCGATTGCTTGTATAAGAATGTTACCTGCCTTGAAAATTGATATATCAATTTCACCTCTTAAAGAAGAGGAGAAGGACGTTGTCAATGTTGTTCCATAGCGTATCTTGGTGGTCTTGGTCACTTGCAGGAGGAGAAGCTAGATGTTTTTGCATTTTGTCCGGAGTTTAGAAAAGAAGATACAATTAGTTTTCTTGGTGCCACTGGACATATTGTGGTAGGTATCAGCAATTAGAGTTTCCAGGTGTTGTTTCAGGAGATTGTGCTTGAGATTCTTTTTCGCCTTCTTTGAGATATTCATAGGATAATTAATAGTCCATGAGTTAGGACCATATCTGACCAGTGTTGCGTCCAGACATTTATGGGGGAGCACAGTAATTGACATATTTGTGGTTTGTTTCCAGTTTGATGGTGTCACTTACGGGAGTGCGCACAAGGTTAGAGACCAGAGAGAAGAAGGAGTGGTGAAGTGTGGAGGCGGCCGGCGGGGTATTGGTTGTGATGGCCGCCAGGAGGGCCCCTGCCCGTCGGTCGCGCACGTGTGGATTGGCCGGAGCCGGGGCGTGCTGGAACGGAAGCCTGTTAGGGCCCCTGCCAATCAACAGGCAGCCGGCCCGCGTGTGCCTTGAGTCCTACATTCTTGTATGGCCCACATGAGCAAAACCCATCAACCACGTTGGGATTGGGGTAATTAATGTTGTACAAAAATATGGTATCCCAACTGGTATTAATTCAAGACAATTTACAATGGATATGTCAAAAACATTATCAGGAAGGACGAAGGAGACTCGTTTGTAGTTATAGATGTGCTCATGGCATCATATTTATCCAAAACAATGATATGGCAAATTACAGTTGTAACAGCACTGTAAACAAACAAATTGGTACAACCCTAATTGTACTTGGTGCTAAAGAAGTGCAAGGGATGTGCACGGTGGCGACGTAAGTGACAATGTGAACAGCAGAAAGGCGGCGCAAGGTGACTGGTGCAGAAATATGTACAGTGACTTAAGGCAACAATATGGTTCCAGTTGAATTGTGGTACATTTGAATTTGTCGAGGGCTGGCAATAGTCTTAGAAGAACCACATTGCATGTTCGCGCCTTGAATTGCGCTGCCTGGTCGACAGAGTTTCGATCCTCCTAATTCGGGATCTTCATCAGGACTGAGTTGGTTAGTGAACAGTGCTGATAGTGTATGGTAGGGTGGAGAGTCCTTGATAGGTACTGATCGATAAGGGGAGTTCAGATTGGTAGATGGGCATTCATCGGGCATGCCCAGCATGCGGGGATTGAACCTTGAAGATGGGGGCCCGTGGGGTGAGCGGCCTGGAGGAGGTGGGACTTAAAGACCAGCAAATTATACTGGCAGAAACCGAGGCATCGCCAGTGGGGTGCACAACAGCCCCGGTGCGCTGGCCAGGAGCTGTAGGGGGTCTGCGGCGACCTGCCCCTCCAACATGGGATCACGCAGCGCATTCGTCAATGTGATGTTACAATCTGTGAGGAATGAGTTGTCTGGTGACAGGATATGGATGGGGAGTCTGACGGGTTTTGGATGATAGTGGACATTGTGAAGATAGGCTGAGTGTGGTTTTCGAGTGGAGATTGGTGGTCAATTGGTATGGTGCAATGTGAAGTGCTGGGGAGTGTGACGTGGTGTCGGGAAGGGGGGTTGACTGAGTCAGAAGTGGTCATTGTGGCTGAGTGGGGGTATTTCTGGGGGGAGTTGCAATAATCAGACTATTTTAGTTTTGCACAAAGGGAGTATGGGCATGGCCAAACCTGTGGACGGGGAGCAACAGGGCACAGCAGCGCCGGACGGGATGATGAGGTCCTGGACGGACTCTCAGCTAACGGAATAAAATGAGAGGGGACTTCAGCTGGTCGGCTGGGGTGTGTTGGGATTGTGCAGGATTTGGCACAGTGGCAGGTGCAAGAATGAGGGGACTTCAGCTGGTCAGCTGGGGTGTGTGGGGTTTATGCGGAATTTGGCACAGTGGCAGGTGCAGCAGCGGCATCCTGCTGGAGTACGGGGAGCCTGGTGATCTGGTGGGGATGGCTCCAGATGGACATGGTGGTATCACACGCAATGGGGGTCAACCAATGGAGCACAGATTGTTGCCAGCCAGGCTGAATGGGGGTATCGGATGGGAAAGAGGGGTGCTAGTTTATGGAGGAGGACATCGGTCTCCACTGGACTGGCATCTTATGGGGGGGGGGGAGTTGCCCCGAGGTTTCACCATGATGACAGCTGCGCAGCAGGAGTGCTGGGGGGGTTTGTGCATGGGGAGAGGAGGGCTAAGATTTCCCCTGACTCATCTAAACCAGAAGGGGCATCTATTGTTGGCCAACCTTTCTGCACAGCAGGGGTATACTTGTGTCATCAACGGGTTCCCGAGGGATCACATAACTAGTTGTTGGGGACTTGAGAGGCACCCCCCTGTCATAGGGGGTTTACACGGGGCCACTCTTACGGATCACATGGAGAGCGTGCAATAGTCACTGTGGCCTAATGGGCGGGTCTTAGACTCCTATTTGCAAGGTTGAGTGTTCAAGTCCTGGTGTCAATGTATCTGTTTCTTGACTTACAGGTGTAGGCCATAGTAATTAACAGGAATGGATTGGGGGGGTCCAGGGCAATGGGTCCGTATTGTGTTCATAGAGACCATGGGCTTATGTCGAGCGTCTTTTTCGGATCAGCAGACAGGTGGGTTCTCAGGCGTGGATTGGGGGATGGTGACGCGTTCGCCAAGGGCGAGCGAGGCGTACGCTTTGCAACAGTTGGACTATGTCGGGGATGGCAGACTATTGGGGTTCAAGGCAACGGGAGAGTTGGTGGTCCGGTGGATCGGCCATTGTAGGGGGGAACTTGGTCAAACTCATCGACAAAGGGGTAGGGGACATGCCTGCGGGCTAGGCAAGTACGTGTTTTACACATTTGCTTCATGGCACTGCTCGAAGGAATGCCAGAGCCCGGGTAACTAGTAAATAGTACACTGGAAACAGAATAAAACCAGTATTGTTAACTGCCTGGTCGAGTCTTTCTCCCTGTGTTGTTCCACATGTCTTCACCTGCTCTCCCCAGTTCACCCCCTGGTTGTTGTATTTCTATCTAGGACCCTAATTCGATATTTCCGATTCATGCCCTTATGTGGTTATAACTAATAATATCCTTTTAAAGGCATAAGAATCATATCCATATTTAGTAATAGCCCATGCAGTCCAAAACACAGCAAGGCTACTCCCATAGACTCCTAGAAAGCACAACACATTCTTTAAACAAACCAAGCCTCCAGCAGCCCGGGAAAACCCCCTGCTTTTGTTTTGATTTGCACAAGAACTCCTGGAGTCCAGAAAGAACTGTTAGTTCTTAGTGACGTCGTATGTCCAACCTTACGTCAAACCCGGCACCTTTCAGGTATAAATATACCAACTTTGCCTTAAGCAAACACACAGTGGTTGGGAGCAGAGCGACGTTCTACTTGACCGGGAGCCCAGCTGTTATGAGAGCCGACGGAAACCGCCCCTCCCCTCGACGCACTGAGAGAGACGCTGTCTTTTTCTCCAGCCGAGAAAATCCAGCTCCGGTGTACCCAAATCACCCTCGCGGGTTGCTGGGAGATCGAGTCCTGAGTAACGAGATACAAGACCTCCTTCATTCTATAACCAAGGTACGGAGCTGATTAAAACCTTAGAGAGAATTCTTGATTCTGATACTTGGCAAAAAACTTAACTTAACTTAAAACTGCAAACTTACTTACTCCTTCCCACGTATTAGGCTTAGGTCAGGTACACCGGGGTAGGCGTATTTAGAAGCACCAGTTGAGTTCGCTAGTCAATGTTTTTATGTATGTATATATTTTATCCATTTTAAGTATCATATTTCTAAGAAGCCATATCAATGTTTTTACAGTATTATTTCATAATACTACTTTTACTGTACGCACTTTACTTTTTAATAAGTATTGCAATTGTGGCAATTCATTTCTCTTGCATGAGAAAGAAGACTGCTCAATAAAATGACACCTTTTTATTGAAAACGCCCGTCTCTCTATTTCTCTGCACTCTGGTGGAACTAAGCATGCATGATTGACTGAGTGAAATAGCTGTCTATTGTTTTCACACGACTCTAGAGATACACTCTTTATTCTGGGGGAGCAAAGTTGTCATGTTTATGCGGTTGTCAGAAACTAATCCCTTCTTGTCTAAATCAGGACGGTTAACCCTTTCCTGAACATTCAAGAAAGTTTCTAGTGACCTCTGAGCTAGCTGGCAAAACTAATTAGGTCTAACATAGTCATTAGAGACCTAGATGACCTCAGTCCTACGTCTACACTGCTGTTTATGTTATTCCAATGCGCAGAGACTATTGGGAATATAGGAACTAACACATGGCGCCCAACATTTGGTAAGGCGATAAAACTAACGCAAGACACTAGAGTAACTCAGTCGTTCTTTTCACACAGACCCCTTTCTCCCGTAAAAACTCCAATAGACGTCTGGAGTGAGTGAAAGGTTAATATCTGCCGGAACTTAGTAGGATGAGAATCCTATGTATTAGTTCTTGGTTTAGTCAACGTTGAAGGATACAGTGTTCCAAAATATTGTGCACCTAATCTTTGTTTCCTTGAAACTTGATCTACAACAAAAAACTTTCTTTCAGTAAAATGACGGAAAGTGAAGAAGAAAGAGATAGAGAAGCATTAGCAGCTCAACTCCTAGCGGAGTCACAACCATCCAAGAAAAGGATCCGAATGCTATACTCATTCCGGTCAATATAAGAAGAACTATAACTCTTAAACCTATAGAAAATGGACTATCACCAAGAAATGGTACGGTCATATTTGTGATAGAGGCACATGAGTATCGGCAGACAGAGGTGTTCGACACATGGATACATTTTCCCGCAGCACACGCTGTGACAAAAGATTTCCACTATTACAAAATAGAGGAACCTCCGGATATATACACTCCTTTAGAGGACATTGAAATCCCACTAACTTACCAAGAGCACCTGCTCTGGTTTAATGGCGCCCTAAAACATCAAAATCACATCACCAGGCATGGTCCACTAGGTAGACCAGGAGCCACGTGGCCGGTTCTAGCCAGCTACACAACACACCCAGACATTGAAACAATGTCAAGCGAAGAACTCCAAGTTAAACTAAAAGAATTAACAAAGGCATATAGAGAATTAGTTCAATTGGCAAGGGACGATATAAAGTACCTGCAGAAATTGAAGGAGACAGATATAACAGACCAACCATTTGAACTCGCCAGAATCATAGAAAAAGCCTATGAAGAACTAGGAAGAGATAGTTTGGGTGGGAAACCAGTAAAACCCCAACTAACTGAAAATCCTGAAAAAACATTTATTAAAAATAATCTAAATACTCCAAAGAAGGGTTGGGAGGGTAATAAACAATCAACTCCCAAGGAAAAACGTTTACCGTCCAGAGGAAGGTCTCCTCAACGGAGAGAAAGATCTCCTGGCCGAAGAGGTAAGTCTCCCCAAAGGGAACCCTCTGGTCAAAGATACAGCCTTAGAGACAGGGATACATTGAGAAAACCTGATAGATATCAAGATATTGATACATGTCCCTCTCGATCTTTTCAGACTTCCTCACAGAAATCGGAATGAAGAGGACGGTCAGAACACAAGGTAGAGCATGTCAAGTCTAAAGACAAAGAACCTGCTCATCAAAGTAATAAATCACAATTTCCCAGAAAGAAGGTAGCAAGTATTAAAATTAAACATGCCGAGGAATCTGAGGACACAACTGAAAAACAGAGAGTGGGCCCAGACAATGCTAGACAGCGCAGCAGAAGTGACCATAGCTCGCAAGATCCTGATGAATCTTCTGGAGACAGTGGAGACAGTGGACACAAATGAATACATTCAGGTGGAAACTGCAGACACACGAGTTAGTGTGCCCCATAAACTATATGAAATAACATAATCCAGTTAAAAAGTCAACCCACTGCACAAAGGCAGTACCCAGTTAAACAAGAAGCTAAAAAGCAAGGCAGGGAGATCTTAGATCAACTTGAATATCAAGGGGTGGTTGAAACATGCACCTCACAAATGAACAATCCTTTGTTTCCTGTCTCCAAGCCAGACGATTCATATCGCCTAGTTTTACACTACAGACATTTAAACTCCTGCTGCAGAACTTTTGCAGTACAAAACTCACACAGTGCAGCACTAATGAATAACATCATGCGCAAAAAATATAAAATAACATTAGATATTTCTAATGGATTCTTCTGTCAAAACATTGCACCTGAAAGCAGGTATTTGACCGCTTTCTCAATAATGGGGTTGCAAAAACAATTTTGCCGACTCCCACAGGGATTCAAGAATAGCCCAGGATTATTCTCAGCAAGGGTAACAGAGTTACTACAAATATATGATGATGAGACATTATCATATGTCGATGACATCTATCTTACAGACGATGACCTGGAGACTCACTTAAAAAGAGTGAACACCATAATACTTGGGTTCGCACAAGAGGGTTACAAATTCAACTTTAAACAGTCAAGAATTGCTCATCTAACAGCCCTATTTTTAGGATATGAATTATCAAGTGAAGGCAAAAGCCTGGCAGACAACTTCCTAGAGAAGTGTGCAGTACTCCAAGCACCAAAAACGCTGAAAAATTTACAATCAATAATAGGCTTCCTGGATTTCGGTAGAACATACATTCTAAATTATGCAGAGAGGGTTAAACCTCTCTATGAATTAATAAAACCTGATTTCAAACCAATAAATTGGACTCAGAAACACACAGAGATCTTAAGATCACTACAAACAGACAGGTTAGCTAAAACAAAATTGCAAACTTGCGACAACGTACGTAACCTTGTAATCCGAGTCATCTCAGGAAGATGCGGATTCACATACCTGACCTCTAATGAGGGAAAAACGGTACCTATAGCTTACAAATCACACTTGTACACTCAAGCTGAAATTAAATTCAGTTCTACAGAAAAAATTCTGACTGCGGGTCAAACTGCTGTAGCAAAAGAAAGAGCCCTGGCACAAGGTAAACGAATAATAATCGTTACACCAGTACCTGCCCTAGAAGCAGTAACAAGGGCAAGCATTCCGAATGCTAAAGCTCTACATCCAAGATGGACACAATGGGTTAATTCTCTTGCTGCAAAAGACGTAGTATACAAATTTGATCCTAATTTATAAACACAAGAATTTCTCCAATATGAACACGAATGTCCTCTGCCGACCGAAATCCTGCCTCTAGAACATTACGGCTGTATAATATATACAGACGGATCAGCACAACCCGCAGTCGGGGGTAAACAAGCATATAGTGCTTTGTGCGCGATTGTTAAAGTTTGTTGGCACGAATGAAAATTTAGACCACTGGTCATTAAAACTCAATCTCTAGGAGATTTACAGCTCAGTGAGCTGAACTTCTGGCTTAAGATGGCTCTTGAAAATACTGATCACGAATTCCCCACACTAATAGTGTGTGATTAATATTACTGCGTTCAATCCTACAATGAATACTTGCAGAACTGGGTTCAAAACGGCTTCAAAGATGCAAAAGGTGGCACAATCAAGCATAAAACGCTTTGGGAACAAGTAGTTCTTTTACAGAAAGAACTATAAAAGACTCACGTGATACATACACTGAGTCATCAACGTGATGGCGTTTACGTTACGGGGAATTCATTTGCTAATGAAGCAGCGAAGGCAGCTGTCCAAACGGCTTCCGTAGCTGCTATTACCCGGTCAAAAATAAAAATAGACAGCGATATAATGCAAGCTGATGCGAATAATGTTCCATTTGCTCGAATCCCTGGAGTGGGGGATAGGGCAATTCCAAACATGGAACACAGATTAGGACTTATTTTAGCGGCACACGAAGGGCTAGTTTCTGCACCTGCTGGTATTTCCGCCACAACATCGTTATTAAAACAGAGATATTGGTCGCTGGGCATGAGAAAACAAACTAAGAACTATGTTCTAGAATATGAACTATGCCAAAGAATGAAAGTATCAACAGTAAAAAGACCAGCTCAGACGCCCCTTCTAATCTCAGATAAACCATTAGCATGTGTTTACCTGGACCACTGTGGTCCCTTACAAAGGGATGGCAACTATAAATATATAATGGTCGCAGTGGATTCCTGTACGAGATTCATTTGGATGTGGCCCCAGCGCTCAACTGACGCCAGAACTGTTATAAAAGATTTGCGAGTCTTTATCGGTACATACGCAATTGGCATGCTACATTCTGACCAGAGTCCTGCGTTTAGCTGTCGAGCTTACAAAGAGGCCATGACCAGCATGGGCATTGCATTGCGGTACACTTCTCCCTTCCATCCTGAGGGAAATGCGGTAGTGGAAAGAAAAAACCGTGACATAAAGCAATCTATAACGGCGAGGGTATTAGGTTCGGGTGATGGGTGGGTCAAAAATGTAATAAGTGTCCAACATAGTCTTAATAACATGCCAAGAAATTCTCTAGGAGGTATCAGTCCGTATGAACTTTTGTTTGGTACTAGAATGATTATCCAGGATCTGGATTGTCAAACTTCAGTGGTGGAAGAAAAAACCTTTGATATCAAAGATCGTTTGGCTGTTTTACAGGACTTGAATGAAACAAGAAAGAGTCTAAGTAACATAAAGTTTAAGCCAACAATCGGAGGCAAGATGGCGGCCGCTTGAGTGGCCGGTGCAGCACAGCGATGAGGACGCGGACCGAAACTCACCCGGGACCAAGCAACATACATGGGGAATCTACCCGCCTGAACGTCTAAAGTATTATATTACATTAAAAAAACGCAGCTGAATAATATTCGCGGAAAACATTACCGGCTTGCGGAGGTCCGGGGGGGATGCTGACTCTCACCTGCGCCGTGGTGGCGAGGCTGATACTGAGGGCGGTCCGGCTGACTCTGAGGTCTCTCGCCGTCACTTTCGCCTTCCGTGCTGCTGCGGAGAGGCGGAGTCAGCTGCGGAGTCAAGCGTGGAGTCGGCTGTGGAGAGGCCCGACACAGAGCAGCAGGAGCAGCTGGAGAAGCACCGACCTACACCTGCAGCCGGAGCAGAGCCAAACGCGATCAAGGGGCTGCAGAAGCAAAGAGAGTAGAGCAGCGCACAGTGATCACAGCCAGGTCTGTCAAGCGGCGAAGTACCACAGGCAGAGCACATTGTTCAAAATGGCGCCGAAAGTCAATCAGGGGTCTAAATCAACGAAAAGAAAGAAAATGTTAAAGGAGGAAGCTGGTAATGCAGCCCCAGACAACTTATGCGGTGATGAAACCACCCTACCTGACGTGCAGCAAAAAAAGCGACAACAAAGGGCCCCCAAGACCCGGCTGGCGACAGCATCAGTTTTGGACCTTCTGGTAAAAGCGGGTAAGGAGAAGGGGGGTAAAGATACAGGCGAATGTAAAACACCTGATATTAAAAATGAATTGAGCCAGCCATGTTCCCCCATGTCCCAAATACCAACACCAACACAAGGAACACTAACTGAGATTACCGAGATAACTAAAATTGAGGCTGTGACTGTGGCAGACTGGTTAAATCCAGCTCATATACCAAGCAAAAACGATGATGCTATAAATGTGGCCCAGGAGCTGGATACAGACACTCAGCACACTAGGGAAGTCGCCATTAACGCAGGTGGAGAATTAACTGACCCCTTAATCCTCTCAAGTACTAAAGATGAAACTATACCAAACGGCGCTATAGGGGGAGGTGGAGGCGATAAAGAAAAGGACCCTAGTGAGGCATTTTTTTCAGTCTCTGACGGAGGTGAATGGTCTGAGGATGAGGAGGAACGTAGCTCCTGTGTAGAGACGGACACACAGCCATGAGGAAAAAAAAAGCTGACTGGGGACAAGAGATGGAACACCAGGAGCATCAGGAGCTTACCTGGGATCACTTCTCAGCGCAGTCGCTACTAGGAAGTCCCCATCTGGAACAAGCTCAAATGTCACTACTTGAGACAATTCATCAGGAGATATTAGCACATCGCGAGGAGACACGTCAAGACAGCCGAAAATCACAGGCTGCCATGAGGAAAATGCAGGGGGTAGTGAGAAAGCTCTCTAAGGCATGCGCCACCACTGGGGACAGAGTGTCAAATCTAGAGGAGAGGGTGGTCGCAACAGAGACTGAGATGGCAGCTGCTACGGTAAAAGTTGAGGCCCAATGCTCCCAAGTTATAGACATACAATGGAAGCTGGAGGAGATGGAGAATCGGCTCTGAAGGAATAACCTTAGAGTCCTAGGAATTCCTGAGGGAAGAGAAGGGTCAGACATCCGAGCATACATTGTGAAACTTTTCCAACAGGCTTTCCCTGAACTGCTCGGATGGGATTGGACGAAAGAGATACAGAGAGTCCACCGTACTCCCTTCAAAATAAGAAGAAATGCTAAAGAAGGGGATAAACCTAGGGCAGTGTTGATTTTTCTGGGTAACTTTGTGCTCCGACAGGCAATCTCGGAAAAGTCAAGACCGGATGCAAAGAAAAACTGCGATGATGTTTCTTTCTTTGTCCGCCCGGATTTCTGCCATGTGACGGTGGAAAGACGCTGGCGGTTAAGAGGGCTAATAAAGCCCTTTCAAGATGGGAAACTTCAAGCTTACCTAATAAATCCAGCCCAGTTTAAGGTTATCAATGAAGGGAAAACACTATATTTCTCATCTGAGATTGAGGCCAAAGAATATTTGGATAGCCTTTATAAATAGCAAATGTTCAGAATGGGGAAAAAAAATGTAATGTGTAAAGTCCTCATGTGTGGCAAGCTTGGATAGGCGGTGTTTAAGTTGGTCTTTTCATAATTTTGGTATTTGTTCTCTTTTCCGGGTGTAACTTTACTGTAACTAAATAATAATATTTTGATATCCTCAATCGCAACTGCATGACCATCACATGCACAAACTAGTGTTGTGCGCCTCACAGTGTGGGAGGGTGTGTTGGGTGGACAGGGAGGGGGGTGGTTGGGGGAAGAGGAGATTGGGAGGGGTGGGGGGCTTGTGGGGGGTGGAAAAGTGAAAAAAGACATAAAATGGAGTTCAGAATGCATTGTTATGGTCGAGATCATATTAGGACATAGGAACAAGTTGAATCAATCAAAAGATAATACCAAATCTAAGAGGCAGAAGACGATGATAGGTCAAATTAAAAATAGAAATGTCAGACATTAAAATATGTACATTGAATGTCGGGGGGCTGAACGACTAGAGGAAAAGACAAAGAGTGACCCACTTTGTCAAATTCAATAAAATTGATGTGTTATGCCTCCAAGAAACACACCTCCCCTGGGCAAAACGGAACCTTCTGTCAATGAATGGATTTAATTTGGTTGCTTGCTCATTACAAACCTCAATGGTCAGAGGGGTAGCTATCCTGATAAAGAAAACCTTGGGGGGGGTCAAGAAGGTAAGAGCTGATAGCTATGGCAGATGGGTGATCGCCGAGCTGGAGTTAGGATTTACCATCTGTGTAATTTATGGCTCGAATGGGGACGACCCAGAGATCTTTGATTTTCTGGAGATCGAACTTGCAGGTTGGGCGGTACCTATAATAATATGTGGAGATCTAAATATTTCTGCTAGCTGGGAGAATAATGTAAAATATATTGGTCGAAAACCACGAGTCTACAGGGCAATCAAATCCTTGAAAGAATCAATAGACATAGTGGATATTTGGGGTGTCAAGGAGCCTAATAATTCTGGCTCTACATACAGATGTCCAGCGTGTCTTTAGAGACTTTTATAAAAAGTTATACAATGAAGAAATAATGATCGGGGGCGATATATGAATTTAGAAGACTCTGGTCCTCATCTTGATCCCTCTCTTCAAGAGGAATTGGATAAAGACATTACCGAATTGGAAGTTAAAACTGCCCTACAGGAGTTAGCTCCAGGGAAGGCTGACGGCCCGGATGGCCTCCCCCTGGAGGTATACAAATGTATCGAATCCGAAATCATAACCCTATTAGTGGATCTTTTTAACGGGATAGTATATAAGGGAGAAACCCCGGAATCTTGGAAAGAGACAAACATCATTATCTTTCACAAAAAAGGGAAACCCAGCGAGAATCCGGGGTCATATAGACCGGTATCCCTAATTAACTCCGATACCAAGCTTTACTCCAAAATATGGGCCTCTAGAATGGGCAGGACTATTGGCGGTCTTGTCTCTCCGTGGCAGCATGGGTTTGTCCCCGGACAAGGCACTACTGATCATACAAGTAGAGCAATAGCTATATTCGACGCCCATGCTGCCACTGGGGGGGGGAGTCGCCATGATCCTGCTCGACGTGGAGAAGGCTTTCGACCGCGTGGTTTGGAGCTATCTGTGGAACATCCTGATAGGGAGAGGTTTTGGGCAAAAAATTATCGGAGCTCTGAAAGCTATGTATCTTAATCCTGTGGCAAGAGTTACGGTTATGGGCGAGAAATCAGATACCTTCTACATTAAAAGAGGAACCCAGCAAGGATGCTCATGCTCCCCAATCCTTTTCTCCCTATATATTGACCCACTCATTCAGGCAATTCTGGGATGCCCTAAAACCGGTGATAAAAAATGGGTTTGAAAATAAAATATTAGCCTATGCAGACGATTTGGCCGTATTTACTGATGATCCCCAACAAGCAATGTCAACTTTGGTTGATTTGACAAAACAATTTGGTTCCAATTCAGGTTATCTATTGAACGAAGCAAAGACCCAGATAATTTGCACAGGGAATATAGTAAAGGCAGATTCCAGATATGTGGAAACAGCAGTATATCTGGAGGTTACAATTAACGCTGCTGTAGAGAAAATAGTGGAAGGTAATTATTTACCACTTATAAAATCAATAAAGACTGACCTAAAAAGATGGGACGGACTGCACCTCTCTTTGATTGGCAGGATAAATGCAGTCAAGATGTCGATGCTTCCGAAGCTATTATATCTTTTTAGGGCCATACCACTATTTATTGAGGAAAAAATAATGTCAAAACTGGAATCTGTCTTCATCAAATCTATTTGGCAATATGGCAAAGTGAGAAGGTCAACAAGCCTTCTATCTCTCCCGCGGGAAAGGGGGGGCTTGGATCTCCCCAACTTAAGATTATACCACTGGACCTGTCTTTTAGTCCAAATGACGTCACTTTTTCAACCAGATGACCATACTAACAATGTTAGATCGGAAGTATATCAACTCCCCTCTATCTATGAATTATTATTGGGAAGAAAGGCGACGGGTACCATGTTATACGAAGTAGATCGCAGATTCTACAAAAAAGCAAGATACAAGATTATTGATAGTGCTTGGAGGGTATGGAAGGCTAGTAGAAAACTGTGCAATATCCCCAAAATTCATGCTTATATCCACATATATAGATTCAGCCTCTTTTCAAGGCTTGGGATTGGAAGGGCCTTGAAAATATGGAGGGAGTTGGGCATTAAGGCACTACGAGATATAACGGATGCAGAAGGGATTATAAGTTTTGAGGCATTACACAGGAGGTATGGTATTCCAGATAATCACTGGTTTGCCTATACCCAGGTTGACCGCTCCCTGAAGGCCATTAAACCAAAGCCGCCTCCCCCAGCAAATAGTCCCCTCTTGGATGCATTGTCCAATGGATGCAATAAAATTAAGCCTATATACAACATCCTTCGTGCAGAGATCCAAGATGATGTTGATAAAACAGAGGTTGCATGGTCCAATAAACTAGGGAACCCGAATGTAGATGTTGACCTGGCTATAGCATTGAATAAAAGAATATTTAGAGCCACAAACTTAAGAGCTCAACATTATAAAACGGTGTTCAATTTATACTATACCCCGGCAAAATTATACACATGGGGGGCTAGAGCAGATGATAACTGCCCAAGATGTGGGGGGGGACAAGCAGACCTTCTACATATGTTTTTCTCTTGCACTCTCTTGACTCCAGTGAAGAAAGAGATCGAAAGATTATGGGAGGGGCTGCTAGGTCATAAGATCGATCTATCCCCTACCCTGATGATCTTGGGCACAGATTCGAATTTAAATTTGGGCAAGGAAGAAGAAGCATTGGTGTTTATTTCTGTAGCCTTCCTTAGGATCCTGATCTCTGCGGGGTGGAAGGATACTGTTGCACCATCTTTTCAAATGTGGTTATCCAGGTTCCTTGGTATATATAATATTGAGATCTGCCTATATGAATATAAGAGGGAGAAAGTACGGGACTTTGGAAGAAGGTTCTGGGCCCCGGTAACTAAATGGAGGGAGACTCATGCAAAAGATGCTTGAATTGCTACTCTGTATATTCTGCTGTTTTAAATATTGGAAATATAATCATGCACCCTGTCTCCCCCTTTTATATATTGACGGTTTTATATGAACTTTCTATTTCAGAGGTCTTAATTATTTATCTAATGTTCGTTAGGATTGAGTATTTATCTTTTGTATTTATTGAACATGTGAATTAATTATTAAGCCTGTGTCCTGAATGATCAAAGTATGTACTTTTAAAATCTTTTGTGATGTATTTTGACTCCAAATAAAAAAAAATAAAAAAAAAAAAAATAAAGTTTAAGCCAACAACCACTGAAGAACCACTTGTCCCAGCAAGACCTGTCTGGATTCCGAAGATTGGGGATCTGGTCAGAGAAAAGATTGCAGTAAAGAAGGAATTTGGGCCTTCTTACAGAAAAGCAGTACCTGTCTTAGCTGTCAGCGGAACAAGATCAGTAGTACTACCGCCACTTGCTGGTAAAAAGGAAAACAGAATTGTTTCCATCGATCTGGTGAAACCACAAACATGTGGCCGATAATAAATAGCAGGCCCAGTGGACTACCAACAATTAGCAGAAAACCAAACTTTGCTACAATCCAAGAGGTTCAAACTGAGAGACTAATCACATTCAATAAACCTGCAGTAAATAATAAGGGACTATGCAACAAAGCCATGGAACTTGTGCCTATTGAAACCCAAATTGAAAACAATTCATGATGATACACCAATCCACAACGATGTAGCATCAGAATGTACAAATGTAACAAAAGAAAATGCAAAGATCAATGGAAATCCGGAAGCAATCCCACCAATTGACAGAACAGCATCTGGCTATTTTATCAACTTTGATGACTTTTCCGATGATCCAAGTGAACATGGAGACAAGCCAGCGACAACAACTTTCAAAGAAAAAATAACTGAACTTTTTCACCAACAAAAGAAACATATCTGATTTCACCATGCATTGAATTTTGGACTGTGTTAGGTGTACTTTTCCTCCTGCTTTGGCTCATCATGGTTTTATACTTGGGTAGATTCATTGATGGAAAATATAGTACAATGGACACAGGAAGTCAGAACATCAACTTGGTCCTAAAGTCTCACAGATCATCTCACATCGAGAAAAGAGAACTATCATCAGTGAACATCACAGCCAACCCAATATCTGGTGGTATAGCATGGGACAAAACTGACTATGATATTTATGGCTCGATTGAGCTCTTAAAGTATCCACACCATTTTAAGGTTTCCTTAAGTGACTTTGTGATACCAAGTTCCTTCTCTGATGATTGGGATTTTGAAAATATTAATAATATGATGTCAGATTTAGTAATGTCAGCTAAATTCACAGAACATGATTATTTACAGGGTTCATCAAATTATGAAGAATTATACTGTTACAATCACTATGGTCATCACTATTTGCATAAATATGCACAACCTAGAAATGTTTTTAATTATAATCAATGGGAACATTGTCAAACTCCGCCAAAAGGCAGCTTGAAGACATTCTATGAGAAATGTCCATACTTCTCAGGGTTCAACAATAGTGATCCAGAAACGTTTTATTTTAAAATGTTAAACAAAACAGGAATGAAAACAATGTTGACAAATACTAAATTGATTTATTCTGAAATATTTTATTACAAAATGTCTACATTTGGTTTTGAGTTCTGGAAAAATAACATTGAAACAAAAACCATCTGGGGTACAAAAGACTGGCAGGTACAAGGTCTAGAATCCTTATTTAGAGCCTGCATGATCCCTGAACAAATAATATTCCTGAATGATACCATTCAACAAACGACTTGTCTTGGTTTAGCTAAGATGAAAGACTTAAATAAACTGTCTATTCCGAAGCCCATACCTGATAGTAATAGCAATACGGATGTGGAAATAGACGTATCCCATAATTTTCATCAAAACAGAACAAATCCTGATTGGAAAAAATAGTTGAGCTGGCCCACAGACACTAATAACTGTCAAGATAGATTCCTGAACAAAAAACAGGGGTTCAAACTGACCAGGCCAGACCCAAGATACTCCCAGAGACAATATCCAGGGATAGTTACAACATACAGTGTAGGGACATTATGCCTTGAGTGGCTACAGAAATCCACACTGGCTGAAATTAAGCAACACTTTGGTGCTGACTTGCGAGATTTCATGATGGGACCTCGCAAACAGCGTCCAAAACGTTTCATAGCGGCCGGTATATACACTGCATACAACGAAGCTTGGAAAGTAATGCAAATTGAAACAGCTGAAAAAATACGAGAAATTGATCGTATAAATTTGAAAAAATCACTTTCTGTAGTGGACAATGGGTTAACGACTCTGTCCTCCAGAATATATTCACTGGACAGCATTGTATCATCTGCCTTTGATATAATAGAGCAAGACTTGCTAATGTTACAACATGGTCAGTCCCAATTGCGTTCTATTGTACAGCTTGGCTGGACGTTGCAAAACCTACGTTAAGGCTACGTGCCATGGCGTCTAATCAACATAACGTCATTATTTTCTATCTTTAACCTTACTGATAAACAAATCAGTTTGGCACAAAAAGGATCAGATTATACGATTCTGAGCATTGAAAAACTTGAGAGATTACCATTGACAATGTCAGAGAGACCTGTCATTGAATGGATAATACACAGTACAATTGCAATTCCGATAACAACATTCCAGTTTAAATATTGCAAAGAATATATACCAGCAGGCCAGTATGAAAGGTTCAAGTTCAAGTTCAAGTTTGACATTTGTATAGCGCCCTAAATACCTAGAGGGTCTCAAGGCGCTTGAGGGAGGGAGGTGCTTTACTTATCGAATATCCAAGTTTTCAGTTGTTTTCTGAAGGAGATATTGTTCTGTGTAAGGCGGAGGTGGGTGGGGAGAGAATTCCAGGATTTGGCCGCTAAGTAGGAGAAGGATCTTCCCCCCATGGTGGATTTGTGGATGCGTGGAATTGCAGCGAGGGCTTGAGTGGATGATCGTAGTTGGCAGGTGGGGGTGCAAAAGGACAGGCGCGTGTTGAGGCAATCGGGTCCTAGGTCATAGAGGGCTTTGTGTGCGTGGGTGAGGAGACGGAATGTTATTCTCTTGTTGACGGGGAGCCATTGGAGGTCTTTCAGGTGACCGGAGATGTGAGCTTGGTGTGGGATGTCTAGTATGAGTCTGGCTGAGGAGTTTTGGATGCGTTGGAGTTTTTTCTGTAGTTTGGCTGTGGTTCCGGCGTAGAGGGTGTTTCCGTAGTCCAGTCGGCTAGTGACCAGTGCGTGGGTGACCGTTTTTCTTGTTTCAGTGGGGATCCAACGGAAGATTTTTTGAGCATGCGTAGGATGTTGAAGCACGATGATGAGACGGCGTTGACTTGTCTGGTCATCGAGAGGGAGGAGTCCAGAATGAAGCCCAGGTTACATGCGTGGTCCGTAGGTATGGGTGCGCTTCCCAGGGCCAGTGGCCACCATGAGTCGTCCCAGGCGGAGGGGGATGAACCTAAGAGGAGGACTTCCGGTTTGTCCGAGTTCAGTTTTAGACTGCTGTTCTTCATCCACTCGGCTACTCCTTTCATTCCTTCGTGTAGGTTGGTTTTGGCGGTGTTTGGGTCTTTGGTGAGGGAGAGGATCAGCTGTGTGTCATCGGCGCAGGAGATGATGTTGAGGTTGTGTTGGCGCGCGATGGATGCGAGGGGACTCATGTATACGTTGAAGAGGGTGGGACTGAGTGATGATCCTTGTGGTACGCCGCAGATGACTTCGGTGGCCTCTGATCTGAAAGGGGGGAGGCGGACTCTCTGGGTTCTTCCGGCAAGAAACAAGATGATCCAGTCCAATGCTTTTCCTTGTATTCCGACGTTGCTTAGGCGTTTAATAAGGGTGTTATGACAGACTGTGTCGAAGGCTGCGGAGAGGTCAAGTAGGATGAGGGCGACAGTTTCTCCGTTGTCCAGAAGTGTTTGAATGTCGTCTGTTGCTGCGATGAGGGTGGTCTCGGTGCTGTGTTTGGCTCGGAAGCCGGACTGTGAAGGGTCGAGGGATTTGTTGGATTCGAGGAAGGCGGCAAGTTGACTGTTGACGGCTTTCTCAATGACTTTGGCAGGGAATGGGAGGAGCGAGATGGGGCGGTAGTTCTTGAGTTCAGTGGGGTCTGCTGTGGGTTTCTTCAGGAGGGCGCTGAGTTCGGCATGTTTCCAGCTTTCCGGGAAGGTAGCGGAGTTGAGAGAGCAGTTGATGGCATCTCGGAGATGGGGTGCGATAATGGAGTCTGCTTTGTTGAAAATGTGGTGGTGACATGGATCGGTTGGTGATCCTGAGTGGATAGAGTTCATCAGACGGATGGTCTCTTCAGTGGTGACTGAGTTCCAGACGCAAAGGTTGTTAGAGGGGGGTTTTAGTTTGGAGGTGGGTGGGGTGGACTGGACTCCGGGCTGGTTAACGAAGCTGGTATGTATGTCTGCGATTTTGTTATGGAAGAAAGAGGCTAGGGAGTCGCAGAGGTCTTGGGAGGGAGTGATGCCGTTCGTGCCGGCGGCGGGGTTGGTAAATTCTTTGACAATGTTGAATAGTTCCTTGCTGTTGTGGGCGTTGTTGTCGAGTGGGTCCTTGAATGCTGATTTCTTGGTGGATCGAATCAGTTGGTGGTGTTTGCGGATGGCGTTCTTGAAGGTGGCCAGGTTGTCAGAGGTTCGGTTTTTTCGCCAGGCTTTCTCAAGGGTGCGACAGATCTTCTTGGATATCTTGAGGTCCTCATTGAACCAGGGGGCTTTTTTGTTATCTTGTTTGACTTGATGTTTTTTCAAGGGTGCTAATTCGTCAGCGCTGTGGGTGATCCATTGTGTGAGGTTGGTGGCTGCAAGGTTTGGATCCGATGATTTTGCTGGGGGGTTTTGGTGCAGTGATGTGAGGAGTTGGTCGGTTGTAATTTTGTTCCAGTTTCTGCGGGGAATTGGTTGTGGGTCGTAGTCTTTTTGAAGTTGAAGTGAACGCAGCTGTGGTCTGTCCAATGGAGAGATGTGGTGTGATTGAAGGAGATGTGCTTGCTGGAGGTGAAGGTTGGGCCTAGCGTGTGCCCAGCACAGTGGGTGGGGGTATTAACAATTTGTCTGAGTCCGAGATTGGCAAGATTGTCCAGGAGGGTGGCGGTGTTGCTGTCGCTGTTCTTTTCCAGGTGGAAGTTGAGGTCTCCCAGTAGAATGTAGTCCTTGGAGGGGAGGGCGTGAGGGCTTCGCTGAACTGTGCGCGAGGTCCTGGTAGTCTGTAGATGAGGGTGCCTCTGAGTGAGGTCTTGGGGTCGGTGTGGATCTGGAAGTGAAGGTGCTCGGCGGCTGCGAGGTTATCGTCGGAACTGGTCGTGATGCGGATGGTGTACTTATGGACGATGGCGATGCCTCCTCCTGCTTGGTTGATGCGGTCCTTTCGGATGATCTTGTAGCCGTCCGGGATGGCTATGGCGATGTCGGTTGGGTAAAGGATACATCAAATCAACCTGGGATTTACCTTACACACATAAATGTTATGGTGAAGGGAAAAAGGAGGTATTCCTTAGTGGCAATAATTGTAAAAAATCACTAAGCGGTACACTTCAGTGTCAAGGTATTAACTTGCATGGAGCTTGCGAAGGGTCTTCAAATAACCTTTCATGTCACCTGCAAGGCACTCCTGCAAAACAGATAGAGCCATTCTTCAGACAGCTTTCCAACGAAAGCAAAGTTTTAATAAATGACCACAGCTGTTGTGGAATGGTGCCAGGAGAATGCTATCTCGTAACTGTTACTTCCAGGGTCGTTTGCTGTATGCAAGTATTGTATCCGAACAGCAATCCAGATATGGAGGCGGCAATATGGCCTTATGTGAATATCTCTTCTATTCGAATTGATACTTTAAGCAGAATGAAGTCGATTCTTTTACAGACTACTGTGTCACTGACGTTGTCCAAAGAAACGTATGATCTGCAAGTTGCAAGGACGACATCAGAGATACATACCCTTTTATCAACAAAATGCCCCATGCATTTCATAGAAATGTTAAGTCAAATCTTAAACATGCCTGATACCAGTGGCATCGCACATGTATTTAAGACAGTTTTTTTCTGGACTGTTAGCACCCTTTGAAACAGTTCTGGGCATCTTCCCGAATGTTGTCCATTCTGTCTTTGGCAGCCTACCTTTAATTTTGGGACTTGTGGCAGGAATTTTATTTTTGTTCCTTCTGCTCCGATATGGCAAACCAATCCACAGACAAGACTCCAGCAAGGATGGAAGAAACGATCCTAGCAATATGCTACCGAGACCGTATCACTAAGGTCCTCGGATTGGCCCGGCTAAGAGATCTGAGTACAACTTGGTTTCTTTCATTTAGACCAATCTGGCAAGATTGCATCTTACCTGTGCTTCGATGTCTGCTATGCGGAGAAGAATGCGTGTTGGACGTCTGTCTTACACTACCATCAGCAGTACCAATGGATATCGACACTTTGCTTTATCCAGTAACGACTCATGCAACGTATTGTCCCCAGCGGCTACCTATTCTGATGATGGCATTCGTTGAGACTTCACCATTACGAGTAGGTGGTGGTGAAGTATGAGAGGAAAGCAGCACCAAAAAGGTAAAACCTTCTGTGAGCATTGCTGATCCAAACATCGATGATAGCAATCACGCACAGAACTGCACAGTTTTAGTATTTTCAAACTTGGTCGAACTTTCACCTGATGTTGTAGACCAATTTTTTGCAAGCCTGTCTGATATGATGTTCTCCCCTGACCAACGAGAATAACTTTTAAAAACAACAAGCACACAGCGTTCCCTGAACTCTGAATTTGGCCTTCAGTTCTGAAAACATTTGGAACTATTTTTTCCCCTGAAAGCGAAATTATTTTTCCTTCAAATAAAAAATATTCACAATTTTTTCCGGCACATGGTACTTTGCTTAAAGTAGAACTATTCTTAGAGAACAGAGCTTCTATTTTTAGAGACGTTAGAGACAATATTTACCTCAGTCTCTAGCACATGTACAATATTGTATAAATATGTGATGAAATGGTCTTGACCTTCTTTTCTGTATACAGAGCCATTTCATGTGTAATTTTCGCAATTCATTCAGCTGATATATATATGCATTTTACCAATACTCATTTTCGTGTATAAACCATACACCATTTCAAATGCAATTTATGAATTTTGGGGTGGGTTGGAAAACACACATGCATCGTTATATGTTTATATTGCTTCTTATTTAGTAATGATGGACATTAATTCGTGGAGTGGGCGTTGTATTTCTTTCTAGGACCCTAATTCGATATTCCTGATTCATGCCCCTAGGTCAGCGGTTCCCAAACTGTGCGCCGCGGCGCCCTGGTGCGCCGTAATGAGTTGTCAGGGGCGCCGTGCCACGATGTGGGAAATTGCAGCTGCATTGCTAGAAATGTACAAATGCCACCTGCATTATTGGCATACATACGCCATACGCAGCTCTGACCATTGTTTAAGGAGCGCTATTGCTACCGTGCCTCGTGGGACCCTCTTCGCAAGGAAATAGGTTTGTAAGAAAGTGAAGTCCGTTTTAAGTAACACTAGGGCCGCTGAAGTGTTGGTACTGGGATGGGAGGGATTCCTGTGTGTTCCGTAGAACAGTACGGGAGTAGAATGTTGGGAGCCCCGGCATTAAATCAAGAAGGGCAAGATCGAAGGTCAGGTCACTTACTTAGCAGTTTTAAGCTCCTCAACCTCGGCAATGATGCATTCATATGACTGCTTTAGTCTGTGACTGTGTACTTGCTGAGTTGGTTAGGTTAATAATATTAGGAGAATGTTCACTTTTGAATGTTCCAGATGCATGGCGTTTTTTTTATGAGTCTGACATAATTATTAGTGCTGCTTTAAATTCAGCTGCTGTGCTTTCTTTTTTTTTTTTTAAACATACTTTAGTGGATTTTTTAATTTTGTATATCATACCATCATGTTATATATCGTGTACCAACATTCATGTCTTAATAAGTATACACATGCCCTGCTGCAGCGTAGCTGTACATAATACGTTTATGTAACAATTGTAGTACTCCCAGCTGCTGTGCTTTCGTGTTCAAATATTTGCCCCCACTGCACAGTTCGTGATGGTGCTAAACAAGGTAAAACAACTTTCATACATACAATGCTCGGACACAATTGTACACAATTATGAAGAATTTAAGCGAAAGCCATTCACGGCCAGCCCACAACCACAAGCATTTAATGGGGTGTATTAAATTAATTTCGGCTTGCGAGTTTTTCTGTTGGGTGCATTTTTCCTTCAGTATGCAATGCTAACACCGGGTGGCTCTGTCTTAACTTGGTGGAATTTAACTCCAGATTAGCCAAGAGTTCTACTGGGTTTGGTCTAGAATAGATTAGAAAAATGACGATGGCTCTGTCTGTAAACGCACATTTGAAGGTGTTTTTTAAACAAAATACACTTTTTTTTAAATTTAATTGTAAATGCATATTCCATATATTCAATCTGAAATATGCATTTACAATTAAATTTAAAAAAGTGTATTTTGTTTAAAAAACATCTTCAAATGTGCGTTTACAGACAGGGCCATTGTCATTTTTCTAATCTATTCTAGACCAAACCCAGTAGAACTCTCGGATGGTCCCTGAAAGGGGAATACATTCAAATATTACTGAAACATCAGTATGGTCACTGGCTTCAATACAGCCTCCCACGCCTGAGTTTGCGCCGCATTTATATTCTCGATGAGAGAAAACGTATCAGCACATAAAACAAATGTTTGTTTTTCAACTTTTGCAACTATTATCTTTTTATTTTGTTACAAATATGATTAAATACCTTCTTTGCATCCAAATTAATTTAAGGAAGACAACAGGAAGTACTCCCGAGGGTGGGCTTATATCCCCCACCTGCCCACTGGTAAAAGAAAATGGTGGGGAGCCACGGGCAACTGCCAATTAGGTCAAGGGAGCCACGGGTCAAAAAAGTTTGGGAACCACTGCCCTAGCTGGTTATAACTAATAATATCCTTATAAAGGCATGAGAATCATATTCATATTTAGTAATAGCCCATGCAGTCCAAAACACAGCAAGGCTACTCCCATAGACTCCTAAAAACCACAGCACGTTCTTTAAACAAACCAAGCCTCCAGCAGCCCGGGAAAAACCCCTGCTTTTGTTTTGATTTGCACAAGAACTCCTGGAGTCCAGAAAGAACTGTTAGTTCTTAGTGACGTCTTATGTCCAACCTTACGTCAAACCCGGCACCTTTCAGGTATAAATATACCAACGTTGCCTTAAGCAAACACACGGTGGTTGGGAGCAGAGCGACGTTCTACTTGCCCGGGAACCCAGCTGTTATGAGAGCCGACGGAAACCGCCCCTCCCCTTGACGCACTGAGAGAGACGCTGTCTTTTTCTCCAGCCGAGAAAATCCAGCTCCGGTGTTCCCAAATCACCCTCGCGGGTTGCTGGGAGATCGAGTCCTGAGAAACGAGATACAAGACCTCCTTCATTCTATAACCAAGGTACGGAGCTGATTAAAACCTTAGAGAGAATTCTTGATTCTGAAACTTGGCAAAAAACTTAACTTAACTTAAAACTGCAAACTTGCTTACTCCTTCCCACGTATTAGGCTTAGGTCAGGTACACCGGGGTAGGCGTATTTAGAAGCACTAGTTTAGTTAGTTAGTCAATGTTTTTATGTATGTATATATTTTATCCATTTTAAGTATCATATGGCTAAGAAACCATATCAATGCTTTTACAGTATTATTTCATAATACTACTTTTACTGTACGCACTTTACTTTATAATAAGTATTGCAATTGTGGCAATTCATTTCTCTTGCATGAGAAAGAAGACTGCTCAATAAAATGACACCTTTTTATTGAAAACGCCCATCTCTCTAATTCTCTGCCCTCTGGTGGAACTAAGCATGTACGATTGACTGAGTGAAATAGCTGTCTATTGTTTTCACACGACTCTAGAGATACACTCTTTATTCTGGGGGAGCATAGTTGTCATGTTTATGCGGTTGTCAGAAACTAATCCCTTCTTGTCTAAATCAGGATGGTTAACCCTTTCCTGAACATTCGAGAACGTTTCTAGTAACCTGTGAAAGACGTGGCTTAACGAAGATCTCCCGCTGAATCATTAGATTATGTTTGATGTCTTGTCCCTAGACCATTTCAAAAAGATACCCTGGCTGGCCCATCTGCAGAAGGCATTCTCAGATTTGGGGCGCCCGGAGCTTTTTGTCGCCCCTCAAGATATTAAGGCTCAAGACATTGATTTTGTTAAAAATAACTTTATGGGGAGGGCACGAGCATCCCGTGAGGAAAGGGAGTTAGTGAAACCATCAGTAAGGGGTCATTATCTGCTTGTTAACTCACTCTCTTTAGCTCCTTATCTTGGTTTTGTTACAATCCCATTCCATAGGTTTCTTTTAACTAAGTTTAGGTTTAATTTGTTAAATTTTTATTTAGGCTCTTTTAAAACATGGGAAAAACCGGAACTAGCACCTCCCTGTAGCTGTGATCATTTTTCAGACCAAGATACTATGCATTTTGTTATGTTTTGCGGGTTTTATTTAGAGCCAAGAAAAAAATACCTGGTACCAGTCCTGAAGGAGGCGGGCTTCACACAAGTGAGACCGGCCTTGCTCTTTTTACAATCATTGATTAACCCGCGCATTACCTTCTGTATAGCTAATTTCTTGGTAGCTGCAGCTAGGATGAAAAAACATACTCATTAGATCCATTGTTAATCCTTTTAACTTTTGTATGCCTGCATTTGTTTTTATTGACGTATTTAATATGCATGAAATGTAACTGATTTTTAATGTCATATTTCAATATGTATGAATTGTGCCTAAAAATTCCCTGTATGAAATGTTTTTAATCTCTTTGTATGACTTTTAATTAAGTCGAATAAAGATAAATTGACTTGACTTGACTAGTAACCTGTGAGCTAGCAGGCAAATCTAATTAAGTCTAACATAGTCAGTAGAGACCTAGATGACCTCAGTCCTACGTCTACATTGCTGTTTATGTTATTCCAATGCGCAGAGCCTATTGGGAATATAGGAACTACACTACATGGTAGTCCAGTGCTATACTGCAGAGTAGTTTTTGGAGTCATCTGTTATGACACTCAGTAGCCTCGTCAATGGGACTCAGCATGATCACCACTTTCCCACTGTGGCACTAGTTGCAAATCATTGTTGGAGCTTTGTTGCCGATGAATGTGAGAATATTAGTCAAATACCAATTCCCCGATGTGTGCCCATTCTGGTATATTTGCCCAGCACACCTACCTAAAATGTTCTGCAGAGCAACTCTTGAGTGAACTTTCACGGTCCTACAAGACTTTGTGGCCAACTTTGGTGTGGCACCGTTTCAGACGCATTTGAGGTCCGCATTAATATCTCAAGGACGGGCAGCGAGAAAGACTTGTTCATCTTCTTGTCTTAAAAAACGTATATGCATTTCTTCCAGTGTTCATCTTGATGCCATTGGCAACTCACTGTGCAAAAGACCATAGGTAATGTTAGTCGAGTGAAGAAATTAGGCAGCATACGTCCCTCATGCAAAGATGTACACATGAAAACTGATGTGACTGAACAGAAACAATATGTAATAATTATGGAACTTGCTTGTATGAGTAAGACACTTTACAAACATGTACAGAGGCTGTTATTAGGTAAGATTTACTGTTAACATCTGACAAGCTGCTCATGTTGTTGCAATTGCTTATGAATTAAGTGTTGAACTCCACTATTTCCATAGCAACCATAAAGGTGTGCAAACCTGGCCATTGGTTCAAGGGTGGTTACTGTATTGAGCAGCATAAAGAAAGGAAGATGCAACTTCCTTGTGCCTCATCACTTTTTCACCTACCAGCCACATTGCCACCAAGATCAGCCAACTGTACCTGTCATTGGTAGCTGTCACGCCCCTCTCATATGCCCTCTGTGTAGTGGGCCTACCGCGCAGGGCTCATGTTGCTTTACCCCTATGGTGCTTTATGGCTTGCTATGATATCATGACCGATGTTTCCCTCAGCACCTTTATAACTGATGTCCCCCAGCTCCCTCATGCCTGATGCTCCCCCAGCACCCTCATTACCAATGCTTCCCAGCACCCATAATTTCCATTATGCTTGAACCCCTCAAGCATTCCCCAAATCTTGTGAACCAATGGATTAAATGTGCTCACTGTTCTTAGAACCTTGGTGTGGTTTTCCATTAAATCCCTGCCATCTTCCCCCAGAATCCCATAAGCCAATGGTAAGCTTTGATCTTGCTTGTTACTGGGGCCTTGGTGTTGTTTTCCATTGTGCACATTCGAGAGAAAACAACACATTTGTTTCCTATTATTTAGTTCTGATCAACAAGTTTCTCATGTCCATACTATAATGTCAAAGAGAGTGTACTAACACATATTTTCCCCAAGGTTCAAGAAACTTACGGACGGCCATGTGCCCCCCTAGCCACACGTGATCTAGCTACATCCATTGAGCCCTCAAGAGGGTATATAAACCCCACCCAAACCGAATTCATGGCCTGGCCTCATTCCATGATGAACAAGATTCACCCTTCCCACTCACCTGAAGAATCTTAGAGGCTTGTTAGTGTACTGGTGGTAACTGCCAACTCTTGTTATTTCCACTGTCACATGGCCCATTGGGACATTGTTGTCTTTCCTATGTTAGCATGAGCACGCTGCAGAGTCACTGCTGCTTTGCACACGTTACTACATGAGTTTATTTTGCAAATGCCTTTTCTGATATTTTCACTTGAGAGCTTCCTGTGGTGTTCATGCTTTGCAGATTCCTGGGATGTAGTCTGAACATTGTGAACAAGGTCAAACAATGCCCCTTGTTATTCTATTCTGGTTTTGGTTTAATGCCATTGGCAGCTCTTGACATCGGCTATTGGCTGACCTTTCGTTATGCCTACTTCACCTGTGTGCAACCTGTGTTCTGTTGCATCCGGTGCCCTTTTCAATGGGCCCTGGACGTCTACCTTTCTACGACATCACCCACTGCCATGGATTATGATCTGTTTGTGGGTCCGTTGAGGTCCCATAGACAGGGCTGTTTTGTGGTTATGCAGCTTGTGTCTGTTTCTTTACTGGGGCAGGTGGGTGAAGCAAGTACCTATGCCCGTGCACAGCGCCTCTTGGATCTGGGGTTCATTGAAACCGAGACAGGTTGCCCTGGAACACTCCTTGCGCCTTCGGGATATATGGAGCACTTCTGTTCCTTTGAACTACTTAATTGGATGGCAACAGTATTTAATATCAATGATTCTGACACCTCACTGGAGCTCATGCATTCCACTTTTCGAGCAAAGTTTTTAGCCCGGAGGATACGCTGTAATTGGACATACTTTTGCATACTCAGTTTCTTTTTTCAATTCGACTTTCTATCATGGTCCTGCTTTGGCTTCTTGGATCTTACTTGTCACCTGCCAGAGACGCTTTGGTTCTGCTTAACAGTGACTTCTGTATTAGTCCAGGACTGATGTCCTCCCCAAGGGGAGGGTGTCACATGGCCCATGGGGACATTGTCGTCATTCCTAAGTTAGCATGAACACACTGCAAACTGACTGCTACTTTGCACACGCTACTACATTAGTTTATTTTGCAAATGGCTTCTCTGATATTTTCACTTGAGAGCATACTGTGGTGTTCACGCTTTTCAGATTCTAGGGATTTCGTCTAAACATTGTGAACAAGGTCAAGCAACAATGCCCCTTGCTATTCTGTTCTGGTCAGGCTCAAGCACCTAGACAACATATAGAAATGCAGCTGTTATTTGGGAATACTCACTTTGGTCTTATTGGTATAATTGGATAGGTAACGGACTCTTGGAGAGGGACCTTTCCAGGGAAAAGAACATGATAACACCTACAATGTAGAACTACCATCTATAGACTGAGGTATGGGCTCTGCAGAGAACACCCAGAGATCTTCTATTATATAATCATCTTTCTTCCATACAAGGGGAGGGAGGTTAGGCAACTCTATCGTATATCATGACAGCACCTTTTATGATTTACGGACTACTCGCTGTGCTGACCGTATTTCTGTTATGCATTTCTCTGCTTATTGTGGCACGTATACTGCATATTTGAGCATGTTAGTTAAAATAAATAGTTTAAACTTGTTCATATCTCTGTCAGATCTTATTCTGGATGAGAACAAGAGTGTGAGCGAAAGGGAGTGTCTTACAACCGTGATTCCAGAGAGAATTGGGAGCGTTGTGTTCTGGGGTGTCTGATCGCTTGTTTCTCTGTGAGTGAGTAGGAGGGCAAGTGAGGCACTATAGCTAGTCGGTCCTGGGCTTGTGGGTACTAAGGTGGTGGGATGACTCAGTCCCTATCTATCAAGGTCCCAAAATCCTACGCATAGTTCTGTGTTTGCACAGAATCCCTGCAACATGACCCAAACATCATTTCATCTGGTACTTATTCATGGGACCCCTGAGTAGCACCTGTGCTCATCCACAATACCCTCTTGCCGCTTTCCGGGGACGCCTGAGGCAGGAGGGATTAGCCTCCTCCAGCTGTAGTATACAGCTGTTTCTTTAGGTTTTTCAAGCTTGAATTCTAAAAGGTTTCTTCGACCCATTTTGCTCTACTGTTTTCTTTGACTTTCCATAATATATGAAACAACCAGTCGCAATTCCGGCACATAGCCGGTCGGCGGTATTACGACAATTGACATTGCATGGGATCCCCAGTGTGGGGGCTAATGTTATTATAGTGGTCGAGGCGGATCCTGTGTACCGCTTCAAAGTTTTTTCTCTTGGATTACATTTTCTGCAGTTGATGCCAATGATAATTCTTTCCATAAATACACAGTTGCTTCCCTCCAGCAGCGTATCGTCCTTATATGATGATTGAAGTTCCGTTGACATCCTGGAAGCATACTATTTGGTTTAATGGCGCCCTTCCTCACCCTGTTTCTTTTGTTCGTATGGTCGTATGGTCCCCTTAAGTATTGATGGGGCTGTTGGGCCAGTTTTGGCTGGGTTTACACTGCACCCAAATAGTTTTAATGTTACTATTGTGGAGCTTTGTCAGCTTTGTGCACAAATCACTCAACTTTATATACGAGTCATACAATATATTTCTCATTCAATTCAGGTAGCTCCATCTGGAGCTCCGTCTCCGGCACCAGTACATGCCGGGGGTCTTGTGATTAGTTCTGTCATGATTAATTTGGTGATGGGCAAACGTCTTCAGAATCATGAGGCTCTTCCCTTTTGGATAGCACAAAAAATTTAACAGATTGAAGCAGTTTTCCCACACATGAGCCCTGTGGATAAACACAGGATCCTTACTATGTGTTTGCAAAGTGGTATGCTTCTCCCTCGAGCAGATTGCAACACCTGTTGAATGGTAGTGAAGCTGTCCAATGAACACGCTATCTTTATCAATATTTGTAGGTTCAGTATGTCATTCCCAATGCAATTATAGTTATGAAAATATACAATACTAGCAGCCCGTCCCGACGTTGTCCGGGTATGAATTGCTGCTGGCCAGTTGTATATTATTTTGTAGGATTTTTGGGTTCACGGGCAGGTTTGGATTTTGGGGTACAGGGTTATTTTTAGGGTTCAGGGCTATGTTTGGGTTTTGGGGTACAGGGGTGTTTTTAGGGTTCAGGGGTAGGTTTGGGTTTTGGGGTACAGGGGTATTTTAAGGGTTCAGGGCTAGGTTTGGGTTTTGGGGTACAGGGGTATTTTTAGGGCTAAGGGCTAGGTTTGGGTTTTGGGGTACAGGGGTATTTTTAGGCTTTAGGGATAGGTTTGGGTTTTGGGGTACAGGGTATATTTATAGGGTTAAGATAGGTTAGTGTTTAACCCCTTCGCTGCTCATGACGAGCTCAGCTCGTCATGCAGTACACTGGTTGTGTGCTTATGACGAGCTGAGCTCGTCATGAACAATGGGTTTCCAAAAAGATCAGCACCCTGGCAGAATTGCCTTAGCATCGATGTGGTTAAGGGTGTTGGGGTATTTTAAGGAGTAAGTGTGGGTTATGATTATGGGGTGCAGGGGTATTTAAAGGGAGCAGGGTGGGATTAGCACACGATATGAGACATGGCATGAAGGGCGGAACGTACCACAAGCCCCCAGTGTTTGTCACGCCCCCAGGACACGCCCACAGCACTACGCAGACACGCACACAAGGGACTACTTTGCTGGCATGGTTCTTTTACCTACTAAATGTATATGGTGGGCGTCTGCATAGCCTATGTCCTTCTGCTGAAACTACCCTTTCCAACGCTGTATTGGGTGTTGTGATTGGTGCTGTGGTTCCTGAGATTACCCGCCTCAAAGGTTTGGGCTCTCTCTTTATTATATTAGTATGGATAAACGATTATTTTCCAATAATTTATAGTCGTTTGGTGTCCTGACTGTTCTTGAATTTGATGGTTTGCCCAGCCAACACCTGTTTCGTTGTGGGTGATATCCCATTCAACTTCTTCAGAGCTGTCTAGCAATACTAGAGATCGTTCTCGATCCTACCCACCGGTTCTACTTCCGTCCCGGCTGCCCAAAACCGTAGACAGCCCTGACAGCTTTACTGCTTGATAGTGGACCGTACCATAGGTCCAGTCTGAGGACTCAGGGTGTTTTTCCTTCATCTTTGCACCGCTCTAATAAGTAACATCTAACTACGCACACTCAGGAGGCGCCCCTAACCCACACATAAAAATACCCCATCTTCTGTTTTAGTGCCTGGGGGATGGTGTTTGCCTCAGTGTTTACACTGTGCTTTGGAACTCCATGAGCATTCTGCTGTGTGCTTTAAAACGAGTACAGGATGAACACAGGGCTGGCCCAGCTCTGGATTTGAGGATGAAATTAGTGGGTATGTTCCCTGTTGTCTCTGATATAATTCTGGCTAACATTAAAGATGAAGCGGTCTGCTTGCAGGTGTGCCAGTGCCTCGCGGAGGTGTCAGATGCTGATTGGGAGCGATGGTTGCCGATTATTACTGCAGATGTCTACACATCCCTAGGTCACAATAATTCAGACTATTTACACAAGTACAAACTAAATCCCCTCCAGACAAGGGGGATCGTCCAGTCTTTCCTAAGAAGGGCAGGAACAATAATTGGCAGCAACAGAAGCCTAGGTCCAGTGCTGGTTCACCTACACCAGACACTTCTGAGTGTAGATATGACTTACGTTACCAGACTAAAATGAAGGCAACTGAGAGGTTCCAGGTTCCTGATCCCCATTCTCATTGTTCCTTGCAGGAATCATCGGATCAAAAATTTGGCGGAAGGGGAAAATAGGATTGCAGACAAGGCGAGTCGATGCAGCAAAGGCGGGAGCCGGAGCATCAGTTTGACGTGAAAGTATTGAGCCACGTTTCTGAAGAAAAAGGTTGCAGCTTTCACAGCAAAGTATGCCCCAGATGGTGAGAACCCACCTCCTCGACAGGAGCTGGGCGGTAACTCTCCTCGACAGCGCGGCAGAAGTTACTATAGTCCGGCAGACACTTCACCAGTGTCTGGAGTCAAAGCAACTGACACTTTTTTTTTTTTTTTTTTTTTTTTAGCCCTTGGCTCGGTCCAATTGTGCTCCTGACCATATAGCCATCGGGGCGGCTCTCTACTCAACACCGCGAAGCCCATCAGTGAACTCCCAGTACACAGAAAGTCCGCCCCGATGTCGCCCGCAGAGCTTGGACGTACCTTCTCCCTTCAGGCCAGTTTGACCAGTTGTCCAAAATCTGTACTGTGCCTCCCTTTGGACAAGGAGATTTTAGTCCTAATCATCGGACCCGGGAAAAAAAAAAAAAAAAAAAAAACCCGGGTTGACTAACTGTCCCTTTTCCAATTGACCAAAAAATCCCAAAATCTCACCGATCGGGGGCTACATGTTCTGGATAAGTCCTGCTTTGATATTACATATAATGAAGACAGCCACTCTGCATGTGTTGGGGGGTTTATGCTTATCCAATTTTTGCAGATCTCCCTTCTTGCCAATAAGATGGCGTAAAACAGAAATTCTCTTTCTAGTCCCTTGATGTTATCGTTGGTTCCAAAAATGATCAGCAGCCATGAGCACCGGATGGATAAGCCAAGAATAGATTCAAGTGTTGCTCTAACTTCGTTCCAGAAAGTAGCGATGTTCGGGCATTCCCAAAACATGTGGAGGTCTGAGGCACCTGGAAGAGAGCATTTGGGACAGCACTTCCCTGGTTAAAATTTTGACAGGCGTTTAGGAGAATAATATGCTCTATGAAGTGTATAAAAATGGTTACGCCGCAACCATGCGGGCTTGATAATTTTATAAAGAAGGAGAAAAGATTCCTCCCATGTGTCCTCCATATGTGCTTCCCCCTCCGCACCCCAGAGTTTTTCCGGTAAGTTGAGGTCCCTCTCTCCATCCTCTATGATATGCCAATAAAAAAGTGCTACTTCCTTTTTCCCAGGAGGTCTTTCAACTAGGGTGTTTTCTAGCAAACTCTCCTCGCCCATCATTGCTTTCTTCTTGGTTTGAGCCCGAAGCCAGCTACTTAATTGCCAATATACTAACCAAGAGAGTGTTGATGTTACCTTATGCTTGAAAATATCCCAGCTTATGATTGATCTTTCCACCAGTATATCGCCCCACTGTGTGATATCCGCATCTAACAAAACTCTTTTGACTGTGTTGGCTTCTTGTGATGTTAATCCCGGTAAATCCCAAATCGGGGCATGTTTGGATAGGTAACCTATCCCAATTTTAGATTTTATTCGAAACCATTCTTTTACAGTGCCTGATAATGTTTTTAATCTAATTTTTTTGAAGAACTTCTGGTGCCCGAACTTGAAAAGGAAACCGTTCACAGGAAGGTCCGAGCCTATTAGCATAGCCTTATACATAAGCCCATTTGCATTTTCCCAAGGGATCTTAAGCAGCATCCTAGAGTGGGTCAGATGGAATGCCCAGGAGTGGTATTCTAGGTCTGGCAATGCGAGCCCCCCTATTTCTCTTCTCCTTCTCAGTTTTTTCCAGGATAATCTGCTGGATTTATACCCCCAGACAAATGAATTTATGTTTTGCTGACATTTTACAAGCTGTTTAGTATCAAAAGATAACGGGATAGAATTAAAAATAAAAGTAAATTTTGGAAGGATACTCATTTTTATCAGGCTGGTTCTCCCATAGATGGTAAGCGGGAGAAAGGACCAAGCTTTCATCAAGGTTTGAGATTCTCGAGAAATACGAGCTAAATTGTTTTGGGCCAAATGTTGTAACTCTTTAGTGATTGTAATTCCCAGATACCTCAACGAAGATTTTATCGGAAGCTGAAGATTTTGAATGTTCCAGACCATAATTTCGGTTTTCCCTGCGTTAATTTCATATCCTGAAAATCTACCGAAGTCCTCCGCTCTCTTTATAATAATTGGATATGCCAACGCAGGATCAGTTGTGTAAATGATTATATCATCGGCGTACAAACCAATCTTTTTTTCCCAACCCGAAAAATTAAAATGTGGTATGTTAGTATCCTCCCTAATAAACTGAGCAAAGGGTTCTACATACAAATTAAAAAGAAGTGGGGATAAGGGACAGCCCTGCCTTGTTCCTCGACTAATTTTAAAAGGAGTGGTCCGTGTACCATTAATTAATAGGGAAGCTCTGGGATTATTATATAATAAACTTATAGCCCTGCAAAACTTAGGGCCCAGATGGTATTTTTTCATAATTAAGTTTAAATATTCCCAGTTTACCCTATCAAATGCTTTAGTAGCATCTAGGGTCATGATAGCCAGGGGTAGACCAAAAGTTGAGGCAATATCCACAGCTCCCACCAAGTCATAGGTTAAGTCGGCCAGTTGCCGGCCTCTAATAAATCCCTTTTGATCAGGGTGGATAATTGTGCCTATATCGCTTCCCAATCTCTCGGCCAAGATTGAAGTAAAGATTTTGTAATCGTTATTGAGAAGCGAGATTGGGCGGTATGATCCACACTTAGCTGGGTCTTTACCTGTTTTCAATATTAAAGCTATATTGGCTTCTCCCCAGGAGCTTGGTGGTGTCTCTCCCCTAATCATTATGTTGTTAAAAAGATTCGTAAGGACAGGGGTAAGAGTAGAATTAAGTACCCTATATATTTCTCCTGGGAGGTCATCTGGGCCCGCAGCTTTGCCCTGGGCTAGTAGCTTAATGGTGTTAGAAACTTCAAACTCTGTTATGGCTTTATCTATTTTTTCCATTTGGTGATTTTCCAATTCTGGGAGAGTTATATTACTCAACCATTCGTTCCTTTCGTTCAGGTTGACATTGAGCTCCTCTGTGTAGATATTCTGAAAGAACTCATTAAAAGCTTCGCCAATAGCTATGTCTGTAGACCTACTATTGGCTTCCCCAGCAACCCTCACTTCCTTAATATGGTTCCTGGACTGATCAGCTTTGATTTTCCAAGCCAACACCTTGCCAGCCGATTCACCATATTCAAAATGGGCAATTTTGCTTGCCTGCCATCTTTTATTTATCCTTTCCTGCAATATTGTATCCAACTTGGCCTTTAATTCTATTTTCTTCTCCTGGTTATCGAATGAAAACTGGTCTGATGATTCTAATTGTGACAATTCTTGCTCTATTTGACTAATCCCCTCTTCATATTTCTTTCTCCTGAAAGAAGCCCTACTTGTAATACACCCCCTAATAAAGGCCTTCCAAGCCTCCCATACGTTGACCAGAGAGGCAGAACCTATGTTTTGCTCTAAAAAGAAAACCGTTTCCTGCATCAAATATTCTTTTTCCTCATCATCCAATAGAATTGTTCTATCAAAAGACCAGGTTCGATGAGCAACTTTCTGCTCTAATTTTAGCGAAAAGATAATGGCAGAGTGATCTGACATATGTAGAGGCAGATATGTTATGTTTTTAACCAGATCCTTAATTGAAAGACTGAATAGGGCATAGTCAATACGCGATTTGTGTCTATATTTGTAATTGTGATATGAGACGCCCATAGCGCTCCCAGCTCTTTGTCTCCATAAATCTATCAACCCAAGATTTGACATAGATCTAAGCAATGTCTCCCTCATATTACTATGTACTATGGCCCTAGAAGTTGCCGATTTATCTAATTTGGGATCTAAAACGAGATTGAAGTCTCCTACCCATATTATAGGGTCAGGGCAAGAGATCAGTTGGTTTTGTAAGATATTTAAATAAGAAGGATCATCCTGGTTAGGCCCATAATAACTGATGATAGTAACAGGCCTTGAATATAGTTGAGCATTGGCTATCAGCCATCTACCGCTAGCATCTGTTTTCCAGTTCATAATCTGGGCTTTCGCTGTTTTTTTAAAAATAATGGCGTTGCCACGAATACTAGCATTGTGGTCCGTAGTTATAAATTTATCGACCCATTTGAGCTTCTTAAATATATCGGTTATTTCCTGTTTATTCAGATGTGTTTCTTGGATCGCAATTATCTGCGCGGGTTAATCTCGTAAGTATTGTAAAATTCTATTCCTTCTAGTCCTAACACGCAGACCATTTACGTTCCAAGATAAAAATTTAATGTCTGGCATTAATTTTGAAGCTCTTTAGCACTATATCCCTGTCCTTGATTCTCTTAATTATCTTAACAGATATTTTATCCTGAACTATATCACTACTAGTTTTGGCCAAACAATATCTTTGAGGCACAATTGGATCTATTTTGTTCGTTATTGTAAACTTCGTTTTATGAGGACTTTTATTCTTTGCCTTCCCTCCCCCCTCCCTCCCACCCCTGGAAAACCCCCCCCGACTTACTCTGGCATGCTGGTTTGCCAGCTTGTCATCTCTGACATGTTCCCACTCCATACCCAGATGTCTACCTTTTACATTTTCTTTCCTGGTCACTATAATTACGGTGTAAGTAATGGTGGTTCGTAGGTGGAATCATATATCTTTTATCTATTAACGCTTCCATGACGTATTATTACTATTCATAATACTCTAATACGGAGAACAGTAGATTAGGGTAAATTGGGGTAGTAATGTGGGAATCATGAATAAACATCATTACAACCTATAGGTTTAGAAATTTTAACGTGAATATATTGTGTTGAAGGTCCATAGTAAAATTTCCGATTGATACTCCTTTATAGTGGATCCCCCAATGGTGTATTAGTGGGAAGATTGTGAACCCTCACCCATGTGCTGAATACTTAAGTGTTAGTTATTCATTTATTTATTCCTTTTATTTTTTTATTTTTTTATTTTTTTTTCCTTTAGGTATTTTTTTTTCCCCTTTTTCCCCTTTTTATCATTTCTATTCCCCTCTTTTTTTTTCCCTCTTGTTTGTTTTGTTTTTGTATTTTACCACAATCTGCTTTTTTTTTTTTTTTTTAAATCATTCTTTTCCGCCATTTAATATTTATATTATTTTTATTACTTTTTCCATTTTCCCATTTTTATTTAAACTCTGATTACAGAAGCTCACAAAAATGTCATCCCCGGTCCGGGTGGGTTGCGTGTTCGCTAATCTCAGCAAGCAGCTCGTCTGCCTCCAGGGGGGACTTAGCATTGTACATTTTATTATTGTACATTATCCTTAGAAAGGCAGGAAATCTTAATTGCACTGTGGCTCCCAGGCTTCTGAACTTCTCCATCCGTTGACCCAATTCCCACTGCCTATCCAGCGTTGTTCTAACATGGCGGCCGCTAGCTAGGGCGGCGCGCTCGTCTCTCGCAGTTCCCACTGACATGCCCAGAGGTAGCTGAGAGGTAGCTGAGATGGTCATTGCGGCGATCAGCATGGCGTGAGTGGTGATTCTCGCACCAGAAGGTGAAGCAGAAGCAGTTACGGAAAGTCAAGGTGTGGAAAGTCAAGGCAGCCGAGCAGCGAGGTGAGGCGTTGCAGCTGCGGTGTTTCGGCGTTTGGCCGACGGCGCTGAGCTGCAGACTGCAGCGGGCTTGGATCTCCGGTGAGGAGGGGGGAGGAGAGCCGAGCAGCGGGGTGAGACGAGGTGAGCTGCGGAGTTCGGTGTTGACGGCGCTGAGCTGCGGTCTGCAGCGGACTCGGATCTCCAGGGAGGAGGGGAGAGGAGAGCAGGTGCAGGCAGGCGGGCTGGCGGAGCTCCGCTAGCCCGCATTGAATTGGCGCTACATATTAGAAACACCAACACCTTAGATTACCTGTTAACAGATTTGTTTAGCAGGTGCTCACAGGTCGGTTTACGGTGAGGGAAAAAAAAAAAAACGGTGCACCCAATGCCTTTGAAGCCTATGAAGCTCCAGAAACTTCAGAGAACCAGAATCAGTCAGCAGAAACAAGAGCCATTCCTTGTAGAGCTGCAGGCTGTAGAACATTGTAAACAATGTAAATCAGCAAAGACTGAACATTGAAAATCAGCAAATACTGACTGCGTTCTAGTAAAAGGGAGAAACACTGTCAATGTGTTTGGAACAGGTTCTCCTCCCTGCACTCCATCGCTGGAGCAACGCAGCTGTGGAGCTTCGAAGAAGCAGAAGAGCTGCTGTGTACAGCGCTTCATCAAAAAAGCTGGCAACAACTGTATTCTGCGGTAAGGGGGCTCAACAGAGGGAGCAGGCAAGTTGGTTAAACCCTTTTGGGGGGGAAGCTGAGCCTGTTGAAATCCAGAAGTCTATAGATACAAGGGGTTGTTACTCTTCACAAAATTTGGACCCTTCACCAGGTCTTTTTAGATTTAATGCACAATCTCTGTGCTTAACTACTGAGGGAACCCTGGGGAAGCGGAAGGCTAAGGGGAAAGGAAAGGGCTGCAATAAGGACAAAGAATCAACTGTCCCTATAGACCCCAATGATACTGGGCAAACACTAGCTGCAGAGGGAGCCCTAGAAGAGCAGCCCTCCATAGAGTCCGGGTCTGAACTCGAGCGGGAGTTAACAGGCGACATTTTTCAACCTCCTGAGTTAAGGGTATCAAAAAGGGGAAAAGAACGCCAGCTGCGGTATACTGCTCCGAAGGAGCTGCCACATAAGGCTAGCTTGAGTAAGGGGAGATCTATAACAAAAGCTAGTAAAACCTCCCGAATTACACCTTCGTTGAAGTCATATTTTAAGGTTCTCCCTCAGGTCTTAAATATAAATCAAGAGCCCCAAAACCCACACTCTACTTTACTCGCACCCCCATCAGCAGGTGACATTTCCACACTCCAATTGAAAGAGAAAGAAGGAGAAGCAGTAGAGGTTGGTGTGCGAACTTGCGGCACAGGGATGGGAGACCCAGCAGAGGGTGATATTAATGCAGTTTCTTTGCCTGAACAGCAAGTAATGATCTCAGGAACAGCGAGTGAGAATAAAGGGCTGGAACAAGACAGTGGAGGAAGTGAAAACTCCGGCAGTGACGATACTATTCAAGCCATACTTCTTAGTATGAGAGAAGAGATCAGAAATGGGTTTGAAGAGTCAAAAAGATCTTTTGAAGAGTCCAGACACACTCAATCAGAGATCCGCACAATGTGTGAAAATCTAGAATCTAAAGTAGATGGTCTTACACTAAGAACCGGGGGACTAGAGAATTGCGTTGATGAGCTAAAGGCTAAATTGGAGGCCGCAGAAGGGAAGATCCAGTCTCTACGACGAGAAGGGAACTCAGTCAAAGAGAGGGTAGAGTCTCTCGAAAATTTTTCCAGAAGGAACAACCTAAGACTTCTAAAAATACCGGAGGGAAAGGAAGGAGGAGATCTAAAAAAGTTTGTCGCAGCTCTACTAAAAGAGTCACTGAGTTTGGACGAATCTTTGACCGAGATAGAGCTAGATATTCAGAGGGTACATCGGGATCCGTTCCGCATTAAACAGGGCAGAGACAAGCCTAGGAAGATCTTAGTAAACTTCTTAACATATTCCATGAAAGAGAAGATCTTGACCGCAGCGTTGAAAGCCAAGACTGTGAAAGCATCTGATTTTTCTTTCGAAGTGAGATCGGATCTCTCTAAAGCAACTGACACTTTTATTTTTGTTGCAAACGGGGACACCCGCGTAGCTCCCCCTGATAGACTTCACCATGTTGATCTTCAAATTGAAGGAGATATTAAGCGCACCATAAATACTGTCTTTTGGGACAATTTGACTTCTTCCGATGACATTTTGCTGGCGAGTGTTGATTGGCCTCCCCTTTTTGTCCTCACTTCCTCTAGGGGCGGGATATACATTTTCTCTCAGTATGTCCCAGAAGAGACTATGCTTCGGAGTGGTCTCTGGTCTCAGCTCCTGCTTTGTATTGCAAACAGGCAATTGTGTCATCACAAAAACAGAGGTTCTCGTTCCAGGCACATCTACCTGCCTAATGTAAAAGGTCTCAGAAGTGACAGGTCCTGTTACGGAGTGTCGTAGAGCAGCAGAGCAAATCAAATACCGCAAGTCTCTCTTTTCCTATTTTATTTGAACCCCCATTCCCTCCTGGGGCCATGCTTTGTTTATGACGTTTCTGTTCCTTAAAGGGCTAGGCTCTGAGAGGGTTAGGAGGTCAAGCATTGGCTCCAGTGTCGTCTACGCAGTTGGAACCAGGTGCATACATGACAGTAATAGAGCTAGAGATAAGTGACCCATGTCACTTCTACAGTGAATCCTGGAATCCCGAGAGAACAAAGTTTTCCCACCATCTTAGTTGCCATGACAAACAGTGCTAGGAAGGTGCCTCAAAAGTTAAAGGGGTGCCCATAGCCTCGACAATTCTACCCAATCAGCCTCCTTGCCATCAGCTTGAATCAATTAGCTTGTTGGATACATGTGGAACATCTGTGGTAGGTATAGTGCAACAGAGGCATACCTCACTTTAGCCTGTCTGTTAGAAGATGAAGCAGAGGGCACCAGGTTTGACATGTTCAACAGAGGGCCACCAGAATCACTACCACACTGCCCCCCTGTTTATATACCAGGAAATGAGTAAAATGAGAGAATTCAAACTAAAGACCCTGTGACCAATGAAATGACAGATAAGTATGCCCTCCATAATCCCTTAAGCCCATTGTATTTGACCATAGGCGTTGAAAGCAGCACCTAGAGTAATGCAAAATGTTACGCCATATAGCATAGCTACAAGCTTGTGGAAGATCACAGTAAGTAGCACAAAATTCTTAGAGGGTAGAAAAAGATGACTGAGTCCATTTTCCTGAAGATTCTCCTCAACTATGAGGCTTGTATTTAACATATCTGGGGCTACACCCAGTAAAGGATATCACGAGCCAGTATTACAGCCTCTCTGCCTGTATATGTTTGATTTAGTAACCATGTTGTTATTCACTGTGGCAAGGGATCGCTCACAATCAGAGCAGAGAAACCTACCTCAACATCCACATGGCATGGAATCCTCTCGAATTAGATGGCAAAAATAGTCTTGAAGAGACTACAGCACTATATATTGTTAGTGTCCAAAATAGCTCCTCGGTCCTGCTGTTGCCATCTGTTCTCAATATCAACAAAGGGAATAAATGTGTTGCGATTGCAATAATATCAAGATGGTGTACCCTGAACTGTGTAATCAAGAGCTTCAGGATTGCTACATGATAGATCAAACAGCAAGAGGGAGTAAAGGGAACATTTATTTTTAATACTCTAAAACATTGTAAAAAGAACTCATGGTGCACCCCTTTCCTTTTGCAATTTATAGGTAGATAACATCTTTCAATCAATCAAGGATTTATAAAGTGCAGCAAATCACCTGCGAAGGTCTAAAGGAGCTGGAATTGCTAACTGTCTTTTTTTTTCAATCAAGGGGAAATCAGGAGAAGGCACTCAAATAACATAGGCAAAAGCAAGGAGAAAGCATGAAAATGAAGGGAAAGCAAGGAGAGAAAAAACGAGGGAAAAGGCAAGTAAAAAGCAGTCAAAATGAGGGGAAAGCAAGGAGGAGTCACTCAAAAACCAGGGGAAAAGCAAGGAGAAAGCAGTGAAAACAAAGGAAAAGCAAAGGGGAACAAACAAGGAAAAAGCAAAAAGAAGGGAAAGCAAGGAGAAGGCATTCAAAGAAATGGGAAAAGCAAGAATAAAGCAGTGAAAACGAGGTAACAGCAAGCAAAAGCCACCAAAAAAACAGAGGGAAAAGCAAGGAGAAAGCAGTGAAAAGGAGGGCAACGAAACAAGAAGGCACTCAGAAAATGGGGGAAAAGCAAGGAGTATGACATCATAAACATTTAGGGCCTTATTAGGATGACGGGCGGACTTTGCCCGCCCGTCATCCAATCCTAAATCTGGACCACCCGCCATAAGCGCGGGGGTCCCGGGGGTGCTATTATGATGTGCCCACCACAGTAGCGGGCACATCCTGTATTTTCATCATTGTGGCGGGCGGTGCTCTCTGCACCGCCCGCCACAATGCTGAAAATGCACTTTCACATTGTCATTTACAAAGCGCCCGGCACCGCGCGGTGCCGGCCACTTTGTAAATGGGTACCCCCATGTGCACCCCCCACATCTACTTCACTCTGGGGGCCCGCAGGGGGCCCCCAGAGTGAAGACCGCATGCCTTTCTGTGGCGGCATCGCCGCCGTGGAAAGGCACTGAAAACCAGACATCATAATATGGCTGGCGGTGTCTATTAGACACCGCCACCATTTTATTCCTTTTCCCCCCCAGGCCGCAAGGCGACCGGGGCGGTAATGCGGCGGACGGTCTTTCCGTCCGCCGTGGTCCCCCCCCCCCCATCCTAATATGGTGGGGGGGAAATCTGGTTATGATATCAGGCGGATTGCCTCCGCCAGGCTGGCGGTGGCTACCGCCAGCCTGGCGGAGGCAATCCGCCCGATATCATAATGGACCCCTTAGTGTCCATACATTTCTTTGTTGGATCAATCATCATTAGCTGGCATGCCAGCAAATTTACTTTTATTCTTGTTTTTGACATTATTTGAATGCCCTTATGATGTTATGATGTGATAAAAGTGTTTTTTAAACAATAAAAAGTATTTTATTGGATTTTCTTTTTGAACACTCATCTTACAAAACAACACACCCATCAACAAAATGATAAGGGGTAGAACATACAGAGCATTTGTTAATACAATGTTACAGTACAGTGTAACACTGTATCCTCTTCTCTTGTTGGATATTTTTGGGAGTGGGTTTATAGATCATTCAACACTTTGGGATTATCTTGATTAAAGGTAGAGACAATAAATGGAACTTTGATAGGTCTCTTTTATTTAACCAGAGTTGAAAAAGCGATATTAGGCTATTTAGTGAACAGTTTTTTAGGTTTAATATTAATTCTGCCCCTACTCTAACGATCTGGGAGGCTTTTAAGTCCTGTGTTAGAAACGGGGAGTCTACTTGGCAGAGGTATGCACCTTGTCTAAGTAGGGACCCTTTCTTCTAGTCATGGTAAGGGGAGATAACCTCTGCTCACCCCCTTGGTAACTTGGCACAAGCAGTCAGGCTTATTTCAGAGGTAATATGTAAATAATTTGTAGAAAGCACACAGTAATACAGTGAAAACACTACAAAATGAGACCACACCAGTTTTAGAAAAATATCCAATACTTATCTTGGTAAAACAAGACCAAAACAATAAAAATCCAACATACAGTGATAAAGATATGTATTTTGAAAGATTACATTTAAAAGACAATTCCTTGAAGTCAATAGCTCTGTCCGGGGCTATCACGGTGTAGGGAATACACAAATCCAAACGTTCAGACTGGCTGCGGCATTGCAGGCCAGCTACGGTGTCGGGAAGACCTGCAAACAGGTATCATGGACCTTGTTATGAGCTCTGAGGAAGTGGCATAATTTACAGAGGTCGATGCAGGTGTCCTCAGTCCCTTGAAGTCACATGTGTTACAGATCGAACTCCGTGAGGTTGAAGTGAGGAGCGCCGGCAGGCATCGGAGCTGCGGTGCAAAGTGTGGTGGTGTGGTGACCTAAGGTCACGGTGCAGGTAGCAGTTGGTGACAGTGTCCAGCATTGTCAGTGAGACCAGGAATGCGGTGCGAAGTGGGACGGTGCTTGTCGTGGTGCTTTCAGGTCACAGTGCAAGCAGTGTTGTCAGTATATAATCTGGAATCGATGGTGCCAGAGTCGGTGGGCTAAGGCTGCGGTGTGTACATCAAGTAAATTATGAGGAGTGCCCTCAGGCCATGGTACAGGCAGCTTGAAGCAGCTTGAAGCGGCCTTGTTAGGGATACAAGGGCGACGATGTGAAGCGAGGTGGTGAGAAGTGAAGTGCAGTGCCCTAAGGTCACGGTGCAAGCAGAGGCTTGGTGGGGGCAATGGGCTGCAGTGAGACCATAGTTGCAGTGCAAAGTGGGGCGGGGCTCTCTATGGTGCCAACAGGTCACAAAGCCAGCTGCGGCGATGGGCGCAGTTGGGTTGCTTTATCTTCTGTGGCAACTGAAACACGCAGTTCTAGATGCAGATACCCAGAGGATGGTAAAGTCTTTGTTGTGCCTAAAACTTCGAACAGGAGGCAAGCTCTACTTCAAGCCCTTGGAGAAACTTTAACAGCAGGATTTAAGAATGTTCAGTCCAGTACTTTCACTGGCCAAGATAGAAGCAGTACCTGCAGGACAATCCAACAAGGCAACAAACCACAAAGGGACAGTACTCCTCCTGGCAGTCTTCCAGCTCTTCTTCTTGTCGGGTCCTTAGTCCAAAAGTGTTCTAAAGATCTGGTGTCAGGGCCCCAATACTTATGCTACTTTTCCCTTTGAAGATTCAGGCAGCAGATCCCTCTTGCTCAGTAGAAACCAGTTCTGTCCTCTCTGGTCCAGCTTCACAACAGAAGGTGGAGACAGCATTCTTCAGGACAAACACAACCCATTCAGGTGCTAGGGAAAACTCCTCCTACCACTCTAAATGTAGAAAGGTCTATTCAGTCTGGCTATGAGTCACCCAAGAAAGGCAGGACAAACCTCCACCCCCCTTGGGACTGTCTAGAGTGAATGCACATCCCCAGCTCCTGTCACTTCAAAACCAGAGGGTGAATACACAAACAGGAAGAGGTACACAGAATAGTTAAACAAGAAAATGCCCACTTTCTACAAGGGTTTTTTTCAAACACACAATTTGAAAACCACATTTACTAAATGATGTGCTAATGAATTCTGAGCTCAAGGAACCTAAACTCAATTTGTCTATGTTTTCCCAATTGAAAGTTACACTTTGTGAAATGTTACTAAGCAGCTCCAATGACCACCTATGGGAAAGACAGGCGTTCAACAGTGAATAATGAAATGCACAGTATTTCACTATCAGGACATGTAACACACACTACTACATGTCCTATATTTCACTTGCACTGCACCCTACCCATGGGGCTACCTTAGGCTTACCTTAGGGGTGATTGACATGTAGGACAAGGGAAGGTTAGGGCCTGGCAAGTGGATGCACTTGCCAGGGCGACATGGCAGTAAAACTGTGCTTAGACACTGCAAAGGCAGGTCTGAAACACCTTTGAAAGGTTACTTGTGTGGGTCGCTCAAACAGTGCTGAAGGCCCACTTGTAGCATTTGATTTACAGGCCCTTTGCACAACTCTGCACATTACTAAGGACTTAGTAGTAAATCAAATAAGCCAATCATGGAAACAACTAACCCTGGGCGTAGTGTGCGTAGTGGGGCTACGCGAAGCTACGCAAAGTGGCGAGAAACTATGCCCACCTGCGCACTTCGCGTAGCCCCACTACGCGCCGCATGCCCCCCTCCCCTACATCCCTAATTTTATTAAATGGGCACAGCATGCGCATTTCTCGTGAGAAATGCGCATGCGCAGCCGCCCGCACATGAGCATTGGTTAGCAGACGGCAGCTTGAACGAGCAGAGGAAGCCCCGGGACGCCGCGGACAAGGTAAGTGCATTTTATTTACTTTGATGTGCCCATTTAATAAAATTAGGGATGTTCGGGAGGGCGGGAGGGAGGTGGGTGGCGGGCAACTTCGCTACGCCCAAGGAGTGGGCGTAGTGTTGCCTGCTTCGCCTACTTTGCAAAGTGCGAAGTAAGCAACACTACGCCCACTTCGTGGGCCTAGCGAAGTCCTTCGACCAGGGTTAGAAACAACAATCCATAACACAATTTATATGAAGAGCATATGCACTTAAACACTGATTAGCAGTGGTAAAGTGCCTAGATTCCTAAAACCAACGAAAAATGGGTCAATAACAGGAGGCCAAAAAGAAAATAGTGTGGTGATGAACCCAGCAAAAATGCCAGGTCTAACAGCCTGCATTAGGGGTCAGGTATCGCCTCCAAAGCAAGACAAGCTTACTCTTGCACTTAACTGATCAAAAGATTAGAAGAGAATGTTCAGAAGGAAATAGGTGTGAGCTTAAGATCTTGTTCTCCTTTTCCATGATATGCCATGAATGCAGGCTAGACACAAGCTTTGAGACTTCTTCTTAAAAACAGACGTGGTCAATAAGAGAACTGCATTCCTGAGAGTGTATGCAGAGATTGAACATGTGAGTTGAGTCTTGGCTTGGTCAGTAAAAACTAGAGCAGATGCTTAATAGACTACTGGAGGTGAAGGATCCAGATATGAATTCTATTACCAATAGCAAAGCTATTTAAAGGACCATTTTTAAGCATTATTTAGAACTTTTAACAGGCTCCTGGAGATGCGTTGGAAGTATCCATCTCAATGTTTTTTGCTTCAATTTCTTTTCATGAACTACCAATGGAACTACAAGATAATATTATCAATTTCAAAGCCCACTATGGCTAACGCCAAAGTTGCTGGTATTGATGACCTTCCAATTGAGACATACAAGGAATGTGCCCCGCTTCTTCAAGGTTTTATTGTTAAACTTTTAATGAAATAATTTCTGGTGCGTTTATTTCAGCATCGTTCACATAATATATTTTATTGAACTTTGAAAAAGAAGATGAAACATCTGGTCCTCCCAATTCATATAGAGTTTCAGTTTGCTAAACGCAGACTATGAACTTTTTATGAAAGTTTTTATAAACCCCATAGTTCCTGTGGCTCAAAATGTCATTCATGGTGACCAGAAAAGCTTTCTTCTTTATCGATCAATGGCGATTAATACTAATTATTTGATTTACTTGCGGTCAATGGAACTAAAGCGGCTGAAATTACGGTCAACATGGAGAAAGCATTCGACCTATTAAGTTGGGCAGCACTTTTTTAGATTCTGAGGTACTTTGGTTTCCATGATCAATTTCTAAATATTTCAATTATTCTGTATTCTGATACAATAGCCATAAGTATTATTAACTCATTCGATATAGGTCAAATTCATATTTCACCAGTTTTGAGGATGATAACATTTTGTTTCTGGATACAAATAAATCAAATATCCAAAGAGCTCTCAATAGGTTTAATGAATTTACTTCAATAGGAGGCTATAATATTAATCATAGTAAATCAGAAATCTTTCTTTTTAATGCTTTGAGAGAGGATATTTCCATGGCAATTAGGCAACAGTGGTCGCCTATCGGCCCTATTAGATATCTTGGTGTGCTTGTAACTTCCAATATTTAGGAACTTTCTGGCACATGCATCAACGTAGGCTTTTGCGATTCCTAAATAGCGATTTTTAAAGAATCGCTATTTAGGAATCGCAAAAGCCTATGCATGTAGGAATTGCTATAAAAATAGCAATTCCGAAACATTCCTTTATTGCTACTCGCAAATTGCTAGTCGCAATTAAGGAATGCTGTCCCATTCATTCCTATGGGCCTACAGGCCCATAGGAATGAAGTGGAGATTGCATGAGCAATTTGCGAGTACCAGTAGGTACTCGCAAATTGCTCATGCAATTTCAAGGGTGCAAGGGTGTCAACATGACACCCTGTTGCAGCCGTGAAATTGATCTCTGCACATATATTGCACACACACATGCCCAACATGAAACTTTGAAAAATGCACAAAAGTGCATTTTTCAAAGTTTTAGCTTCAGCTTTTAGTTCAACTTCATGGTAATTTGCTACTCCTATTAGCGAAATCTCAATTTTTTTAACTTTCATGCATTGCATTTAAGGAATCTCAATTTGGGATTCCTTAAATTCAATCACAATTTAAGGAATCGCAATTTAGAGATTCCTTAAATTGTGATTTTTGCATTTGGAATGATGCAGCCCAAATGCAAAAATACTGGTGGCATAGGGGCGGATTCTGAGAATCTGCCTGTTTGCGACCGGTATTTGGTTTGATGCATGGGGCCCTTTATGAGTTAAAATATTGGCGAATGCTGGTCAAAGTTAAGAATTTATTAGAGAAATGGCATCTTCTACCTTTATCTATCCTATGTCGAGTTGCTTTAATTAAATGTCGATATAACCCCTATTTCTATTTTTATTCTCTAATGTTCTGATTAAGCTTAGTAAGAGCTACTTTAATGAGATTGTTAGCTTAATCAGGACGTTCATATGTAAACATCAGCATCCCCCTATTCAATTGATTAAGATTCAACTAAGCAAAGAGCAGGGGGGTTGGCTTTACCTGTTTTTTATTTATATTGCCAGGCTGCCTTTATTGATTCTCATTTTTGTTTGTGTGCTGATCCATTTTCTCCAAATAATTTCTTCTTTAGGGCAAACCTTAAAGAGTTAGGGTTTCTGTTCTCATTATTCTTAAAAGTTTAGTAATATCCTCACAAAACTAGATATCACATTTCAAAGAAATGAATACATGAAATTGTTTTTAAATATATTTAACTGACACCCATGTATTTATATGCGCAATTGAAGTAGTTTGTTGTTAAATGTCTTTGAATGCCTGATTAAACTTTGGAATAGGCATGGGTTTTCTATATTGTTAGATTTTATAATACATAATAGATGGAAGACCTGGCAACAGTTATCTCTCCAGTATTATGAAAGTTCTTCTTTCCCATGGCTTAGTTTTGCTCACATTTTCAGCTTTTGATGGACTTTAACCCTAATATAAGGGATTCTACTTTTTAAAACAATTTTTTAAAAATAACCTGTTAGGGCTTGGTAGTCGGTACAAGCCGTTACACAAGAAGATTCAGGAGGAAACAACCCCAAAATGTCTTTGTAAACTATATTTGGCAACAGGATGTTGTATTTCCCCGAAGCAGTGAGCATACATTTCTTCCTTTGGACAATTTCTTTTTAGAAGAGCAGATTTTTAAAAAATTGAGTTTTTTGTTACATGGATGCTCCATTATACCCCTCAATTTCTGCTTAAATGTTTTCCCAGAGTTCCCAATAAAATGTTTAGATGTCCTGCACTGGCTGAAGGAGATTGGTAGCATTTATTTTATCTGATCAGTTTTGTAACTTTTGTGGGGCCAGATATTTTTAGTTTATAAGCCAACAGCTAGCTAAAAATGTGTCACCAGATCCATAGGTAGTTTGTCTTGGGCTTTTGGGTGATGATGGGGTTTTCTTGTGGATGGAACAAAGGTTCATTTTTTTTAGCTGTTTCGATTGAACGTTCCCTTCTTGCACCATTTTGGAACTCATCAAGGTGCCCATTAGTTGCGCCTGAACCCATTGGAAGACTGTCTCTGCTCTGCCTTATGTCGCTTCTGCGCTTGACAGGTGATTACCGTGGGCCGCTTCAGGCGCCCTAGGATCTTACTATAATGTGTTACAAACTGAGTCGATTGACATACTACTGCAGGCCAATCCCGGCCATTTGCCACCTCTGCAGTTGTATTCGAGGGTGCAATGGGCCGCCTCGGGCCGTTAAGCAGCTTAGCACATATTCTTATCTGGGCTATCTAACTGCGATTTCCACTCCTTGTTCCTGCTTTTCTTTGCATTCCTGAATTAGTGGCCAACCAAGTTTTTATTGGGGATTGCAGGTAAACTCATATTTAGGCATTTTTTCAGGCATAATTTGGTGTGTCCTATGATGATCCCCCTACTGTGTTAGGGATCAAAACATGGTCGACTCGAATACCTTAACTTTACTTTTTCACTTGTTAACTTTAAAAAGAGCAAATGTACTATGTAATTGTGGCTCACTCGTTGTTTGTACGTTAGCCACATGGTGTACAAAGCCTGAGTTCTGAAGTTCCAAATTAATTATTTTCTTATATATTGTCCCACTGCTATGGTTCTCTTACAATTTTTTTTATTCAATATATGTATAATATTCCGTTGGGGTCTCAAAAACATAGATATTGTATTCCTGTGTACTATTGCTTTATATGACTTTTTGTAAGTGACGTGTTCGTGAAGAAACATTATTTATTCAATGGCTAGCTAAAATGAATAGGGTAAGACAATTGGAGTATTCGAATGCATAAAAAAGGCAATCAATTGAGAAAATGTGCGCAGTTGTGGCAGGTTTTTCCACCGAATGAGGCTGTGGGAAATGTGTTTAGGAGAGGTTTTAAGCATTTGTAGTTTTGACTTTCTCATTGCAATTCAACAATTGCATGTTTGCACAGGGATCATAGCACCTTATTGCCATCTTTGTACTTTTTACGACTTTAGTCTCCTTTTTTTACAGCATTTTTGCACATCAACACATTCTTGGGGCTTTTTCCAATATTGAAGATCAAGCATCATTCCATATTTTACATGTTCACACAGTGCAATTCATCAACTAGATGAGTACCTCTTTCTGACATCAAAGTTTAATGAATTGCCCTCAGAATATGAAATTAGAGTGTGGGTGTCAAGGAGAGCCCCCATTTCATTTTTGACAGGTTTATAAACCACAAACCTTCCCCAAGAACATACGAGCATTTCACAACAGACACAAATTCAATTACTATTTATTGACACAGGGAGATGTGAGGAGATTTACTGGACGCTGAGTAGAATTCAGGCATTATCAAAAATGGGGTAACCCAAAATGGTCCTGGACCTGGGTACAGTGCGTTATCAAAAACAGTGGTCCTTGACCCAATTCAATTACAAGATTTACTCACACTAATATTCATTAGTTCCTTAGTTTGAGCCTTCATTCAATTGCTCCTTGAATATAATCCAAAATTATTTATAAAGTTACAGGACCCAACAAAAATTTTAGGAAAACTAGTACATTTTATTTATCAAACAAGTATGTCCTTTTATAATTCAAAGGTTCGAAATACGGTTTTTTATTTACAATATTTATAATATTTGAGTACCTCAAATTCGTACTCAAATATTATAAATATTGTAAATAAAAAACCGTATTTCGAACCTTTGAATTATAAAAGGACATACTTGTTTGATAAATAAAATGTACTATTTTTCCTAGAATTTTTTTTGTGTCCTGTAACTTTATAAATAATTTTGGATTATATTCAAGGAGCAATTGAATGAAGGCTCAAAGTAAGGAACTAATGAATATTAGTGTGAGTAAATCTTGTAATTGAATTGGGTCAAGGACCACTGTTTTTGATAATGAGTAGAGTCAGGGGCCTCATTTATGAGAAATGACGCATCGCTGCGTGAAAGAAGCGATGCGTCACTTCTCAGTGCGCACTCCTTGCGACATTCCTGATGCGTCATATTTAATGTATGACGCATTATGTCGCAAGGAGTTACAGATACGTCAGTATTTCTGACGTATCTGTAAGCGCAAAAGTGACGCATTGCTGGAGTGTGTCACAAAAGTGATGCAACTCCACAATGCGTCCTTTCACATGGGGCAAGCCGCATGTGGAAGGGCCTGCGTCAGTCTTATGCCTGCTGTGAGGCAGGCGCAAGATTTTGACGCAACGGCGTCCTAAAAGTGACGCAGTGAAATCTCATAAATTTCACTGTGTCACTTCTACGACCCTTCCTTGCGTCAATACGCCCCCCTTGCATACATTATACCTGGCGCAGGTAAAATGTGGCGCAGGGGTTTACAAAGTGACGCATCTACCTAGATGTGTCACTTTGTGAATATGGTGCAACATGGCGCATTTTTCACGCCACTCCTTTGAGTTTTAGAGGCAGCAGCTATCGCCCAGTGGCTACATCCCCTCCCTCAAAGCTTGGCTCGTTTGGTTGGCTCATGGTTCCAAGAGGACCTCGACTAAGCCAGAGGGAGGCGTATTGTTCGTGCCTGGCCCGAGCTTCCAGTGGCTCACCCACCTCTAAAATCTGCTGTACTGATATACTTAGCACTATAAACCTGATTCACTAAGGTAAACTCACACGTTTGGTAAATTTACGATTGCTTGGTATTCACAAAGGGATTTTCCTAGTAGTTTCCTTGCGACTGCGGACACTCGATCACAAAAAGATAAGACTGTCCTATCTTTTTATGAGCGGAGACTTCGCAGTCGTAAGGATACTACTAAAGTGTAAGTTTACCTTTGTAAATGCGGCCCAATGAACACAGCCATGCATGCACTTGGAACCTCGCACGGTACTCTGGAAAGTCTGAAACCCCGGCATATGGAATTTAGTAGGAGCGATAAATACTACGGATGTACGACATTACAACGACATTACAACGCATGCTTTTACATCGCATGCTTTTACAACGCGGGTTTTACAACGCATACCATTACAACGCATAGTGCTTTGGGGCGCTGGATAGTGAATAGTTTAATTTACTATTCCAACTCCAGTCCCCGTGGATAGTAGGGAAGGTGTTGGACAGTAAATTAAACCTATTCCCTATCCAAGAGCGCCCCCCAGCGCAATGCGTTGTAATGGTTTGCGTTGTAAAAGTTGCGTCGTAAAGGCACTGCGTGGTAAAAGTTGCGTTGTAAAGGTTGTTTCCCAAATACTACGGGCCATATGTACCATAGTTCCGTTTTGCGATTCCTAAATGGCGATTTTTAATGAATCGCTATTTAGGAATCGCAAAATGGTATGTATGAAGAAAATCGCTATTTTTTAGCGATTCCTTACGCTTCCCTATTTGCGAATTCGTATTTTGCAAATTTGCAATTAAGGAATAATTTCCAATGCATTCCTATGGGCCAGGAGGCCCATAGGAATGATTTCCAAATAATTCTCAAATTGCGAATTCGCAATTTGCTAATCGCAATTTGAGAATTATTGCAAGGGTGCAGGGTTGTCTCAAGGACACCCTGCTGCACCCCTGTAAATTACATGTGTGTGCATATGGCGCACATACAAGCCCCATGGGCATGTATGTGCGTCATATGCCACCCTCACAAATGCACAATTGTGCATATTTACAAGAAATCGCAAATTACCACCAACTACAAGTTGGTGGTAATTTGCGATTTCTAAACCTCAAATCGCAATTCTTAAAAGCTTCATACATAGCATTTAAGGAATCGCAAAATTGCGATTCCTTAAATGCTATGGCAAATAAGGAATCGCAAGTATTTGCGATTCCTTAAGATGCGAATGTTTCATACATTTCAAATCATGCAAAATAGCCTTTTGCGATTCGAAAAGGCCGAAAATTCGGCGAATTTCGGCCTTTGCGATTCCCAAAAGGCTTGATACATATGGCCCTACATATTAAGCGCCCCCTCCCCTCTAAAATCGGGACAAAAACTGGATTTTGGTGCTTTCTGCCCTCATGTGCGCGAGAAATTGGCATTTTCCCCACACATTTTGGTCCCTCTTGATATGCCGAAATTGATCTGGTGAAAATGATGGTGTGCATTTGTTTGATGCACTCGATATATTTGAAAAAACACGCCTAACTCAGAATTCTAGTGTGTGTGGTAACAGCAATTAGCACACATTTTGAAATTCCTGTGAGGCACACATAATCACCCCCCAAAATGCTTCCAATTTTAACACCCGGCCAAGTGGTAATATCGAGAGATTTTTTTTATATAAGTAATTAGGAAATCCACTAAAAAGTTCATAAAATAACTGAGGCCAAGTTGCTTTTTTATCTACACACTACAATAGCACGGCGCCTGCTTCCTTGTACCCTTATATGGGCAGCACGATTATTTATATTATGTTTGTTTTATGTGCAGCTCAAGCTACTATGTCACATGAGCAGAAGATTGCTAAAAGCAGAGAACCTGTCAAGCTTAATGAAAATAACTTCACTTCATTCAAGTGCAAGCATGTTAAGCAGACTATTGAGCACGATCTGTAGTGACATACAGTTCTGGAATTTAGGCCAAAGGCTGTCATAATGACCCAGATTAGAATAAATAGGAGCTATGGTTTATTTTCTTGCAGCATAAATTAAGCCCACGTATGCTTCTTTCTCTAGCATTAATACTTCAGCCAAATGATGTCAATGTGATTACGCTCTTGGGAGAAAAAACGTAAGCTATACATTTTAAAGCAAACACATCCAAATGTACTGATTTTTAAATAGGAAACTCTGCTTTCAGTTTACATTTTGTATTTTTTATAGATAATATTTCTTCGTATGTTGTATTTGTATATCACCGACAAAGCCACAGGTGCAAAGAGCACTTCGCATTTTACATTCCTTCTTGTTTTTACCTCGTTTTCTTCCAATTCATTTTTGTTTCTACTTTTGTTGTATGTAGGAATATATCGTACCCCTTCGAAAACTGTTTCTTTGGAAAATATTGTTTTACTGACTGCAGTTAGAAATAAGAAAAACAACCTGTTTCATCCTTCAGTGATTATTATGGCATTCAATAACATAGCCTAGATGCATGTTGCCACTCACCCTTGCACACACACACCCACTCGTTCACCCATTGACTCATTATTCTATTAAACCACTAATCCGCCCGCAATAAATGACACCTACAAACTTAACAAGGATATACAAGATAAATAAAAAGAAAAAAGAAAAAATGCTGCAAGCTAATCGTGCCATGCCCATGCTTAGAATAAAATATAGGGAAAAATTAAATAGAGGACTGGGCAACCAGGATGAAAATGTATATTCACCATACTGTATACTAGACCTGGGCGGTAAATTCCGTTCCGTTCGTAAAATTTGCCGAATTTGGGTAATTTTGCGTTCTGCGGAGAGCGCAAAGTTGCACAAAAGTCTGGGTTTTGCAATTTTGCGAAATTTTTTGCTTGTTCGCGTTCTCAAAATGCATGTTCATGAGATATTTTTCACCGAGCACGCAAACAGCGATTGCGAACAGTAAAAAAGCATCGCGAACAAGCAATTCTGCATGTTTGTGGAATATCTGCGTGTTCGCCGAGATTTTTTTACCGTTTCGCGGAGTTTTGCGTAACGCGATTATGCAAATTCCACCCATCCCTAGTGTATACACAGAAAAACAGCAATCCACATTGTATGGCCTATAGGCAGACCCTTAAAAACGGACACTAATACCGTGTGGAGCTTGCATGCCAACACAGTAGTTCCAGTGCTGTACTCCACAACAGTGCTTAGTCTGGTAGGGAATTCAAGCAAAGAAAGACTGTAAAAGAAAGCACCTGGAAGAAGATACATTTCTTCCCTTGTCGGTCGACCCATAACGTCAGTGGGTAGTCAAATGAGGCAGAAAAGAATCTCTGCTTATCAGTTCTTAATGAACATTCAGAAGAGACTTTTTCTATGTCAAAGTCTGTGAACTTAAGCCCACAGACTGCATAAATGCCATATTTTCTAATTTCACGTCATTCCACAGTGCCACTGTCCTACAAATGTATTTCCTCCTGTCCATCGACCTGACCACAGCCGTTACTTTGGAGCCAGAGACTTGTTTAGACCTTCACCACAATGTTACTGATCCTGGATTTTTGTATTCCTAACAATTCGCAAACATGATAACGAGCTACGTTTTGAGGGAACCATCTTGGATTCCTCCCTGTTCCCCTAGCACTCTTATCTGGGTGCCTCTCTTCTAGTTATCTAATGTCTCAAACCTACTTTCTAAGGTGACCATAGAACCAACAGCTTTAACCTTTAGAGGTGGAGTTGCGATGTGTGGTGCAGCGGCCAGGGCAGCTGACTTCCCAGCACAGGCGTTCACGGTTCAATCCCCAGCTCCAATGGCAGCTCAGCTCAGCACCATTGGGCAATAGCTCACTTAATTCCCACAACGGCCCCCAGTGCCTTGAGACTCATAAGGGTGAGTAGTTTGCGCTTTACAAATACAGATTTATTTTAATTTATTTATAGCCTCAATTGAAATCACCTTGTCTAGGCGCGTCTTTCACAGATCCCTCAAGGGACTTACTTCTTGCTTTGGCTCCATCTACCTTTGTTCCACAACCAGTCCCTCCAATTGCATGTCAGCCTCATTAAGGGTAGATAATCAGTCCTATATTCTACTACAAACCCAATAGTACCCCTTTGAGATGCTGAGTCACAGGTCTCACGATTAGCCGGCCAAACCTATGTCACCATAGAAGACCGTCTGTAAGGAGGCAACTCTAGAGTGTGTTATGAGGCTAGCATGCAGCTCTATTTAAACTGGGACCACAGCCTCTTGGCTGCTCCCAACTCTAGTTTGTCACCGACCTATCTGCAGTCCTCCCTCTGGCACAGTTGCGGTTATGCTACTTCTGCACTTGTGGTATGCCAGACCGCTACAAACTGAGAATTTCCATGGGAGGTTCCCAAACCATTCCCCCCTCTCTCACTTGGGAGGGGGGACTGACCTGATGGGAGGAGCATCCCATTACTCCACAGTTTAAACATTCTTGTTATTAAACGGTTGGGTCATACACCATTACACATAATACATAGTTGGGGTCCAATCTTGCAGCAGTAATCAGAGGGAACACTATAGTCCATACAAAAAAGACTCACAGTTTCTGATCCAAATAACACTAGGTCCTTCCCCCCTCCAGCACCCATCCACTCCTACCACACATAGTTAAGTCCTGTACTGAACCCATGGGGCCCAGATCTTTTCCAATTTTAGGGAGAACCCTCTGCTGTGGTAGACAACTTTCTCCACTTGTTGGCACCAATCTATATCATGTTTCTAATCCCCGATCCTTGGAATATCAGAGGCCCCCAATGCCCTTGCAATGTTCCTTTTTGGCATCCCAGATGCAAGCATGAGCCATGTTCTCGTATTCTTTGGGCAGTTTACCTCCCCGTCACTCCTAATATGTGCCACCTTGCTTCTACCGGGACCTGGGGACCCACCCCTGAGGTCATCACTCAGGCCACTCTATCCCAGTAGCTCTAAATCTTGGGACAGGCACAGAGAATGAGGAAGAAGGTACACACCTCCCGGCAGTCCCTGGCACACTAGTCTGTGTCACATCGGCCTATGCAGTGTTGAGGTGTCCTTGGGATATATGATCTATGCAGGATCTGGAGTTGGACCAATCTGAACCACACTCAGATGGCAATCTCCCTAGGATGCTATACAGTCTCTACCCAATCGTTGTCCTCCAACAGTCCACATCTGTCTCCTATTCCTCCCTCAGGGGGGCTATAGGGCACAAGGAGTTGTTCATATTCATTCAGTATGTGAGAGAAACAGTCTTATTAACTCAGAGCATGGCTCAACTGTAGGGAGTGGAACCGCTCCCCATCAGCCATCTGATATTCTGTCCACAGGTCTTCAAACGTGCTCATGGCCCATTTCACCATACATTCCTGAGGCGGTCTAGCCTAATGAGGCCTCAACTGCGGAAACCCTGCAGGCCCCCCACCTATTCCAGCAGGTCACATTCCCAAAGAGGGATTTGTTCCATCAGTTTAGACTCTCACCCCAGTAATTTAGTAGCCAGTCTCCATGCATGTACCACCATCCACGTATCCACTGGGAGAAGCTTCTTGCGCCCCTTATGATACAGCGTAGCCGGGTAGCCAACGTTTCCCATGGTGGGGCGGTCCACCCGTTAGCAGGCTTTGGTAGGACGCAAAAACACAAATCATTGACACTGATGAGCTGAGATGCTAAATAATAGTTCCTTTTTTTTTCTGACACTAAGGAGTTAGGTCCTTAACCATGAAGTCAGCTGGACCATCAATTAAATGTGTACAAAAAAATTGCCAACTTTACCTTACTTGACACCTCCCAATTGAGGAAAACAAAACAGTATTACTATATGGTCTGTTTGGTATATTTACTTAATACCTTTTTGCTTTTTATTTCATTATATTCAAAAAAGTTTAGGTACAAAAAAAGACACTTAAATACATTGAACAATTCCAACATAAATTTTCAAAGCAAATTACATTCCACATTGCATATATAAACACCACATAAATTACATTATATATATAGACACCATATTCATTTTGATCAACAATTAGACTCACATAAACGATATCTAACTAAACAAAGGACAAAGTGAACATTTAGATACAATTATTCAACAAGTAGCAAATTAGTGCATATTAAATTTGTCAAAGTCATTAAATGTACTGCAAATTAAGGCATTCCTGATTCAAAAGCCAACGCGATTTGAACCCATTCCTGTCACTTCATGGGTTCTCATCAGGGCTTTGTCTCTTTTATTTATCTACAGGATATATGTAAAAAAAGAAAAAATTAGATTCTATTTTAGTATTTGGATAGAATTCTTTTCAATCACCTCTCTACCATTCGTGGACTGACGAAACCGGTACCTGAATCGTTGCTGGTCGTATGCTCTAGTATTCACTTTCTAGATCGTGTGTTTCTTTATCTATAATGTAAAGTATCATTATCAGGATTTTTATTTTCTTTTTGAGGTCGAGAGTTCGTATGCAAAAGCATTGCTACACAGCCTACCTTTTACGATCTTTGTCTTCGTGTTTGCACCCTTATCGATTTTATGTTTCGTAAAGTTTACGATTACTGTGAAGAAATGGAAACATTTAATTTAATATAATTCCATTGGGTTTGTTTGTCTACTAGTTCTCCCATAAAGGCGATTTGAAAGGCATACTTCTTTTTGCTTCAGCACCTTCATGCGCGGGGTGCTGCACGTCTTGGATTTATTTTATGCAATGGAAGGAGTGGTCCTCGTGTTCCTACAAATTATTCAAAGACAAACGGGGGAGAGTTCTATCACACGTGTGCACTCATTTTATATAAGTGTTACCGCATTGCTTCTAAATCGGTTAGGCATACCTGCTTTCTTTAGATGTGTTTTCCCGCGCTTTATTTAAAAAAACGTCTTGTTTTACTTCCCAATTGCAGTGTTCCCCTCCATCGCTGGTCTCCTGTGATTACACGGAAACACAAATTAAGTGTCTGATGCATGTAACTTAGTATCTATTCGCATAAATGTATCGCGCATCTTACCTCTTTGTTGTGTATGCCGAGTATAAATCTGCTATGTCCATTGACCTCGCGGCCATCTTGTAACGTGTTATTTATATGCATGCCTACAATGGATGGGGGCCATCTTGGAACAGACTAGTTTCCAAGTTTGGCGGGGGCCATCTTGGAACAGACTAATTTCCAAGTTTGCTAGTGTGTTGTATTGCTGTACCCACCTTTTATTATTCAGTATTCCAGTAATACCCCATGCTTTTCAATGTACATATGGCAGTCTACAGAAGTTGATTTATCAGATTATTTCGGGGGTCAGTCATTCATTATAATCGCGAAACCTCAGACAATGTATTCAGCCCGGTTAAAGCGCTGTTAAATTTCAAAATCAGATAGGCTTCTTTATGCAGAAGTAGCTTTTCTGAGTCAATGGGGCATTTTAACTGATTTACAGTGTACAAGACCGACCATTTACAATTTGTCTCCCCATGCTGCTTATCAATAAAGTGTTCAACCATAGGGGCTGATATCACCTTGTTTTTAATGCGTGACCTGTGCTGTGTTATTCTCACATTTATTTGTTGATTAGTCTTCCCTACGTAAATTTTTGGACAGGGACATGTGACTACGTACACAACATTTTTTGTTCGACATTTGGAAAAACCATCATGTTTCCATTTGATGTTATTATGTTCGAATTCCTTCCCCTCGATCGTGTTAGCACAGGACACGCAATTTCCACACTTGTGGTGCCCTGCAATAGGTTTTAACCCCCATTTAGATAAAAGGTCGCTTTTAGGTATAGCTAAAGGGATTTCAGCGCGGACTACAGTTTGGCCAATGCTTCTTTTTTTTTTTATATGCAAACAGTGGGCGAGGGAAGGGGCATTCCAAGTTCTCTAGGAGATGCCAATTTTTTTAAACCATTTGTCTGATCTTATGGGTGTCGGGACCAAACGTAGTCACACAGACTAGTCGATTCAGTTCTCGTTTTTCTTTAACTTCCAACAGGCATTCGCGTGGTGTACAGCAAGCCCTTTTATAGGAATGTTTTAACATTTTGCGTGGATAGCCTCTGTTCTGCATTTCCTCAGAGAATGTTTCTGCATAATGGTCATACTCTCCAATTTGCGTACAATTCCTTCTGATTCGGAGTAGCTGACCATAAGGCAGGTTAGCCTTCAGGCTCCTGGGGTGAGCACTCTGATGATGTAGTATCGTATTTTTATCAGTTTTCTTCTTATATAGTGACGATTGCAGGCAGCTGTCGACACATACAATTTGTACATCCAAAAAAGTCATTCTTGTACCACTTGACTCTACAGAGAATTTTATGTCAGGGTGCCTCGAGTTGAGCCATTCATGAAACTGCATCAACTCTGTGTGGCTCCCCTGCCACAGGAGCCACACGTTGTGGATATAGCGCAGCCACTGAATTATATGTCCCATGTGTGGATTATTGTTATCCACAAACTTCTTTTCATATTCGGCCATGAATAATACGGCCATTTCTGGACCATAAGGACATCCCATGGCTGTACCTTTTGTCTGCATAAAGAACTTGTCATCAAATTTAAAATAGTTTCTTTTCAGGGCGATTTCAGCTAACTTAAGGATAAATTTACTGGGGACTCTATCCTTGGGTTGGATAGAAAGAAGGGGGGCTCACCGCTCCTCACCAAGCGCAAGGCCCCACGCCAGCCCACCCCACCTCCGATGCTCGGGATGTTCACTAGCTCGTCAGTTCGACACGGGGGCCATATCCCTCAGGAGCTCCAATGTCGGCTTTCCGGTCTATCCCCAACCAGACCCCACAGTTCCATAAGCTGAGACCCAGATCTTTGAAGCTGTGCTGCCCCCAGTGTTGTGGAACAGACACCAGCAGCATTGTGCAACTCACTACCAGCCCATACAGTGCCGCTGCTCCTCACTCTGCGTCCAGCTCCACAGGCCTTGTCTTCGTGTTGGCCAGTTAATTTCTTACTTTAACCGATGCAGGGCAGCGCCGGCCCCCGTCTTCAGCAGACCGCGCATGTTGTCTTCCACTGGGCCTTCATGGTTCTCCCTGTAGATGGCTCCCACGCTTCAGGGGAAGGTCTCCTCATCTGCAGGTTGCCTTTAGTGTAGGTCCTCCAGGGCCAGTTTGAATCACCCTGCCGCCTCCATTTCCGCTCTTCTCCGGGGGGTAGGAGGTAAGGCCCAAACTCTGGCCGCCACCACTTTCGGACAATCTGGCGCTTCCCCCCCACCACCCGCAGCAAGCAGGGGGGAGGAAGCAGGCCTCCAGTTCAAACAGTGGGAAATGGACACCACTGGGCCCTGGTCCATCTCCGCCAGTTGTCGTTCACTGCTCCCACACAACCTCCGGGAATTCTCAGCACGGGCCTTCCCGAGTCAGTGAAGGCTCCTATCCATTCAGCCTCTTGGAGCACGACCATCAGCTCAATGTCAGCACCAGGGTACGTCTCTGACCAAGCTGGACCTCTGATGTACCCCTTATGTCAGGGTCAGGTGGATTGTTTCCGGATTCAGGGAGGGTAGAATGGGCAGCTGCAGAGCTCTTCAACTATGCGGCCATCTTGGTTGTTGCCAAGCCACGCCCCTGTTAGTTCACAGTTTAGTTAACAATCGCACTGCAGCGGTTCTAAATGGACGAGGACCATCTGCCTCGGTTTTGCTTGTGCCACAGTACAGGTCTTCAAACAACCATATGTCGTGGTCACTGGACAATCTCCTCATTTATTTCCACGTATGGCAGTTTCACATTGCTCTGATGAACCTGTGCAGGTCAGAAAATACCAGGAGCACCACCACTGAGCGGCCATCTTGGTGCATTGCTAGGTCCACCTTTGTTATTTACATTTAAACTGGTCAACCTTTACCAGATGGATCATCAAATTCCTGTTTAACTCTTAAATGGCCTGAAGAAATTTGATATCACACCTAGAACGAACATCATTATGTAAAGCATGCATTATATATACAAGGTCCTCATGGAAATAAACAAAACTCTTCCCTCCCCAATACCTCTTCAACTATTAAACTATTGTCTTGCTATTTCTACAGTATATTAGTGAACCCAATTCACTGTGAAATCTGTTGTGATAAGAATGACATTAAACACTCAAGGCTAGATGTAGGTAGCTAAATACCGGTCGGTAAAGCCGGAATTCGGTAAATCTCAGCATTACCGACCGGTATTTAGAACTGTGCGACGTAGGTATTACCGAATGCCATCGGTAATAACGATTCGTTAAATTTAAGGGAAAACAGTTACCGATTCCTTATTTACCGATCGGCCGACACCAAAACCCAGAAAATACTGAATCGGTAAAAATTTGGTAATACGATGTACCAAAATTCGGTACAAATTCGGTATTTCAGAATCGGTGATTACCACTGACCCAGAGCAGGTGGTAATCAGGTGCAGTGCATAAACACAGGCCCAAAATGCAACAGTGTGAACACAATGGCGGCCTTCTACATCATAGCAAGGCGGCTACGTTTGCAAGCAGCAGGACAGAGGATTTGGAGACGGGAAGAGCGTGTGTACAGACTGCGTGTCACACTGTTCCAAATGACTGAGCCAGAAATACATGACATGTACAGGCTGCACCCAAACACCATTCTAGACCTGATACGGGACCTGCAACCAACAGGTACTCTGTTGCCTGCACCTCCTGGCATCAGGAAGTTATCAGGGTGTGATAGCCGCAGCAGGTGGTGTATCACAGAGCTGCCTGTCCCGTTCTTCAACTCCTTTCTGGACGCCATGATGCAGAGAATGCATCACTACATACGCTTCCTCAGCACACAGGCGGAGCTGCAGAAGACAAAGCTGGATTTCTACCAAAAGGCACAGTTCCCACATGTAATAGGCTGCATCAATAGGACCCACATACCAATCTGCCCACCAGCAGCTACAGAATACATATACCGCAACTGCAAATCCACTCACTCCATCAACGTGCAGGTGATATGTGATGCAGACCTCATCACTACTGACATTGTGGCCAAATTCCCAGGGAGTACGAATGACTCCTACATATTCAGGAACAGTGGGATCTATACACGTCTGGCTGCTGGTGAATTCGGAGACGGATACCTACTAGGTAAATCAATGCGACACACCCTGATGTATACCTTGGAAGAACATATTGGTGACCCAAATTAATGGCACTTTCTTTCACATTCAGGTGACAGTGCATATGCCGTCCGGTCATTTATACTAACTCCATACCTCAACCCATCCACCCCAAGGGAGAGGATATACAATGTGGCACATAAAAGCACGCACAATGTTGTGGAGCGCACCTTTGGACTACTAAAAAGCAGGTTGTGTTGCCTCCACAAAAGTGGAGGTGCACCTCAGTGCCGCCCCATCATCTGCTGCAAAATAATAGCATCATGTGCAATGCTGCATAACCTTGCCACCAAGAAAGGAACAGCAGAGGAACTAACTGATTCTGAGGACGAGGGTGAGGACTTTTCACAGCCAGAGCACCACACAGCTGGTGTGGCAGCAGCACCGGATGGGAGAAACAGACGGTCTGAGATAACACGCAACTATTTCTGAGTGAGTAAGGAGACATAGCCTGTTACTGTATTTGAGTGATGGCGTTTAATGAACAGTGCACACCACCAAGATCAGAAGCAGTGTCCATACACCCATGGGTTACATCACCCATTTCAGTACAACCATAGCATGGCTGGCTCTATTTCTTGCGCCCATGCGTTGCACTGCCATGTTCCTTTGCCCCACTATCTGCATTGCCAGTTTGTCCAGGGGCAGCCCTGTCTCGTTCGCTGCGCCTCCTGGTCTCGGAGGGAGAGGGCGTAATGCTACTACAACTTCTAGCCTCCTCACTTTCACCCCCATCAGCTGTAGTGGCCACCTTGTCTGTTTGCAGCAGTTTGAGAGCATTGGTCATTGTGACCATCCCTCTAGCCACATCCCGACTACAGTGTGCCATCTCCTCCTGCATGGCTATTGAGCGTCGGCACATGAGAGAGGTTGCAGTGGTCAGGCGGTTCACCTCCTTGGAGTAATTGTCCAGATTCTGCCTCTCCCTGTGCCTAGACAGGCCCTCTTCCTCCAACTTGCTGCAGAGCTGCCTCACAGCCGATGCAACCTCACTCATCCCCTCAGTCATGATGGTTTTAATGGCACTGATGCCCTTTTTGATGCAATGCATGTGAGCATTCCTGTGTGCCATCTCCCGCTGCACTGACCTGATCGCTCTCCCTTGCAGTCACTGGACCTTCAGCATGTTGCCTTCAAGCCCAGCAAACACACTGTCATCTATACCCGTGGAGAAGTGTGGCTCGCGGTGTAGAGCAGGCAGACCCGGAAGCTGAGGTCAGACCCGGGACCAGCGTTCAATTCCCGACGCGGCAGGGTCTTGAGCACAAATGTCCACGGACTCGATAATTCTCGCTTCGGTGCCTGCTCTAATAATGGGTTCTCACTCTGCAACTCTGGGCATTAAGCTTGCTTAATCTCCACAACGGCCCCCCAGAGGCGGGATGCCTGGCTTTCACCTTGGGGATGCCCTGTAGGGGCTATCTCACAGGGAAAAGCCAGGACGGGTTCCCAAGGCAAGCGCTGGGAAACCTCCGGGTAGCTGTGCACTCAATAAATGCAATAATAATAATAATAATGAGGACTGGCTGCCCTTGCCCTGCGGCATCTGGAGGATGTGTGGGCATGCACAGTTGGGGACTGTGATTTTGCCTTGTTGCCGTCCTCAGCCACGGTTGACTTTTGGCCCCCTGTGCTGTACTCCTCAGACACCTCCATATGCTGGAGGGTGGCCACTGCATGCCTTCTGCCTGACGGTGGTGGTGGCGTAGATTGTGGCGGTGGTGATGGTGATGATGGTGGCGTTGTTTGGAGCTATGGTGATGGTGGAAGCGTTGATGGTGGTGGTGGTGGGGTTGTGTGCCCTGCAGGCGACTGGTCCTCCTCCTCTTGTCTCCCCTCTGGCCTGGGTGCCTTCCCTCTGCTCCCCTCTGCTGTACTGTGAGATGTCTCGCCTGTGAAGACAGAATGTAGATATGCTCACTTATCTGGCAGCATTTGCACTGTAATAAACATTATGCCTGCCAATCAGACTGACTGTCCTCTGCTTGCTAATTGCTGTCACATGCCTTTGGGTTTGCTAGACTGACTGTTCTAACTACATCTCCCATAATGCATTGCAGGTTATGAGTAAAACATGGACTGGAGTGGGAGTCCCTATGCCTCTCTGGGGTTTGGGGGTAGGGAGGGGGGGTACACAGCATGCTGTGCATGTAGCTTACCTTATTTGTTGGCAGCTCTGGCCGAGCTGTCTGCATCGCCAATGCAACTCAAATTCTCCAGCTGGAGGGTGGACTCAACCATGAGTTCCAGGGCTGTTGGTGCAGGTGCTCTGCTTCTCCCTCCACCAGTTTTGCAGGCCTGCTTCTGTCTCTCTGCCATCCTCGCCTTAGCAGTCTTCCTCAGGTCAGGCCATCTTTTTTTAATATCCTCAATAGAGCGCTGGGTGACTTCGATGGCATTGATCTTGTTCTGGATGGCAAGCCAGATGTGTCTTTTTTGCAATTCTGGCACATGCAGGGACTGCTTGCCAAACAACTTGTCATGGTCCTTGGTGACATCTTCGATTAGGACCTCCAGCTCCCTCTGGCTAAATATCTGCTTTCTCTTCCTTTCTGCTCCCTCCTTCTCCCTCTCCTGGTTTGCCATTTTGCTTTGGTTTGTTTGCAAGAAGAGGCTGTGTGGCTCCTGGCTTCTCTGGTCAGCTCCCCGCCTCACAGTCAGCTCCAGGTTCAGTGCAGCTGCCTGGGTGTGGCCACTTCCTGTTTGGGAAGTAATTGGGATGCACAGGATTGGATGATTCCACATTTTCCAAATTTTTAAATTACCGAATCGGTATTTACCGATTCGGTATTAACAATTCGGTATTGGGGTTTTGGTTTTGGTTTTTTTAACGATCCATTCCGAATCGCTATTTTTTACCGATTCGGTAATTTTTAGCGAATCTTTACGTACATCGGAGATACCGATTCCTTAATACCAATCAGTAAAATTCAGTTATAAGGAATCAGTATTTCACGATTACCTACATCTAGCCCTCAATGATTACCTCCTAAAGCACCATAGAAGTATTTTCAGATGACAATTGACATTGACTTTGATGGCATCAGACAAAGTGTTGCCCCTGATCGCATCCCAGGAAGTAATTGATGATGAGGCTAAACTAATGTCCGCAATTGTAAGATCAAACTTCAGCAGATAGATACATACATAAATATAATTGTTTCAAATCCTGATTCAAATGCAACAGATACAGTGCCAATTTAAATGTACATTAAAGATTAGTGTGGCAAGTAATGAATCAGACATGGTAAATGTGCCACCTAAGTTGGTCTGAGCCCTCATCAGGATGGACAGAATCTATCAGAGATTTTACAGGAGCATTCAGAGAGCTTGGCATCAGCTCATATTCAATTGGATAAGAGCTATCAGTTGGGTGACTTGACCACTCATATGCTAGGCAAGAGCTTTAGGAAAGATTGACAGGGGGCATCACAATGTTGGAAATGGGTTTCCAGAGGGAGGCCAATCAAGAGTTCCCAATGGGGGAGAAAATAAACTGCAACACTGCAGACTGGACAAGGACACCATTCTCAATAAGAGACCCCATTAGGTTGGATACGAACCAACAGCAGACTGCACAAGTATAGAAGCACTCAATTGTTGGGACAGATGCCTTCATCACTGCTGAATGGACTAATAACCTCAGCAGGCTGGGGAAGAGCATCTGCATTGCAGGATGGAAATGGGCCATCATCAGAACTAGAGACTGAGAAGAGACCTCTGCGCTAGAGGCTGAGGAAGAACTATGTCCACTAATAGTGGAGCTGAGCCTTCTGCAATGCAAACTGTAATAGAAGCTCTCAACACTGCAAGTGGACATAATCCTCAGCACTACACTTTATGTGGAAGTTCTCCAGTACTGGCTAAGAAACCTCAGAAGTTTGGGCAGAATGCAGAATGAACATGACTCCTCAGTACTGCAGCTTAGAAAAGAGATCAAAGCATAAAATATTTAAAACAAATTCTCAATATAATGACCTCGCAGTAGGCTTGGAAGGAGTTGTCCTGAAAAGCTAGACAACATTTATTTTCATACACCATTTTGATTATTTTGATTAGAGTGTGGCACTCATGACTCCTCTCTGCTCATGCCTAGCTATTTCCTTATGTTCCTCTGGCCATCCTCTTTGTCTATTTTCCTTGCCCCAGTACATTTATTTTTCATTTCCCCCCAGTCTGTATGCTTTTCTTTTTTTGTCATGCTCTGCCACCTTGCCCTCTATTCTCCATGTGCAGAGTGCTGCTCCTGCCCTCCCTTCTGCAGCCCTCCAATTATCATCTCTGGGCTCCTAGCCCATCATATCGCCCTACTGTGGACAGATTAGTGCCCTTTACCATGCAGCCCTGCCCAATGTGGTCAGCCTGCTGCCCCTGTACCTTCCCTCTGTCATTCTCTGTGTGCAAGCCCCTGCCAACTCTTTCCTGCCCTCTATGATCCATTGTGCTGCCCCTACCCATTCACGCCCCCTCTCTCCAGCCTTTTACATTTACAGCTTACTTCCTCTGCCCTAATCCTCCCTGCCGTCTGCTCTCCATGTGTGTCCATGCCCCTCTCAACTACCTGCCCTTCGTCATATGAGAACATGCCTCTGCTCCCTCACTCCAGCCTTATATTGTTCATTGGGCCACTTCCACTCCTCACTCCAGCATGGTCAGCTTGCTGACCCTGCCCTTCTTTGCCCTGCCCTCCATTGTATATGTACAGGTTATTGCCCCCTCCTACTATCCATAATCTATTGAGCTGCCACTGTCTCTCCCGCCTGACCTGCATGATAAGTGTGCTGGCACTGCCCCTCCCACTGAAATGCCAGAAACCGGTCCTCAGTAGCTTGTTTCCGGTCCAGGGAAGGCATGGCTTGGCAGTTCGGACTGGACTGTTCCCATGAGGCACAGGGTCAGACTGATTTGCATATGGCCATGTCTGAACTGGGGTGGCAGAGTGGGCTAAAGAACGGTGATGGATTAAACCCAGATCAGTTGACTGTGGGTGAGTGCTTGTATTGTCAACGCTCCGTCCATCATTTCCTTTGGTTTTTCTCCATTGTATATGTACAGGTTATTTCCCCCTCCTACCATCCATAATCTATTGAGCTGCCACTGTCTCTCCTGCCTGACCTGCATGATAAGTGTGCTGGCACTGTCCCTCCCACTTGACCATCATGGTCGGCTTGCTGCTTATGTCCTTGTCCTTTCTCCTACCTTCCCAAGTCTGAGCCCATGCTGTTAGCTCCTCTCTCTTGCTCTCCAGAGACCACTGTGTTGCCTCAGCCTGTCCTAGCTAACATGCATGGTCTTTTGTGCTGACACATCCCCTCCTACTCACCTTGGGTAATTGGCTGGGTGGTTGGCTTGCTGTCCTGCCCCCTGCCCTATGTTTTCTGAATCTAGCTACTACCCTCTGCCTTCTGCTGTCCATAGTCATTTGAGATATCATCAGTGATGGAATAAATGATAACATCTCATGAGTGAAGTAATTTGTGAAGTCTTAATCAGTGCATGAAAAGAGAATGGAAATTGATAATTCTCCAAAATCTACAGGAAGCAATAGTGGCTGGCCCACACAACTACTTCCAGGCACTTTCGAACATCTTGAAAAAAAAAATACAAATATGCATCTTGATTTTGCTGGGCAACCCATCAGCAAGTATTACAGCAAGTATTACACACAAATACATCAAATAAGGTGCAGCACCAGGACCATACGTAATACCAGCTGCAATATTTAAGATGTAACTAGGTTACTAGCTAGAGATTTGTTAGTCCTTAATTGAGAGGTGCTACAATTCAAGAAAGTTCCATTGTATTCCAAATGTTCGTATTTGCATCCAGTTCACAAAACTTCTGAATAATTGCCCTTATGGACATAGACTCAAAATATTTTCCACCCATACTCTAGGAAGTCCGTAGGAAATGAACAATAAAAATGTCTTGCTCTACTGCATTGAAACAGACTTTCAACCAAACTGTGGTACTAAAGACAACATTATAGCATTGGTCCATTTAACTAACAAGGCAATAACAATGAATTCTGACTGATATGCACTACCTCTGTAATATCTTTATATGGTAATAAAGGTATGTTAACAGGAAAACAAGGCAATGAAAAGCAGAACCAGCTCACTGCACTACAAATAGCGAGTTTCAGAGTTGTTATTGTTTTTAAATGTTCGTTTTTTAACTCATTTTTTACCTAACTGTAACCTTTGTTTTTTTCTGAGAATTTCTTTTTTTTAATGTAAGTTAAGATATTACTACCATGCCTAACTATATTATGACTTTAACCTTAGTTATTTTCATTGAATTTCTGCATTTCTGTTTATTTTTAAGTTAAGAGAAGTTCATATTACCATACTTACTGTAAAATCTCTTGTTTTTTGAGTGCATATCTATATATCTATTCATCATCGTGACCAACGCTACTGGAATGCAGCCAATGTTTCCTGAATAAATTATTTCAGAAATCCCACATATCAAGGATTTTTGCTCTTGTGGAATATATATATGTATATGTAAATTTTCACCTAAGAAAACAAAGGTTACAGGGATGTTATAGTTAGGCTGATATTTCACTCATACAAAACCAGAGAAATTCAGCAGTTCTGCTTTATAGTTAGCTGAGCTAACTACAACTCGCGCCCCAGCAATGCACTACTTATGACATCCCCTGTTAATCACTCATGACATGGTCAGTGACATCCCAAATGACATCACAGATGACATCACTAATGGCGTCATCCAGTGACTGTTTATAAAAAAATTATGAGTGTATGAATGTTAAATATATATACACCAAGGTGTATTGAGTGCCTGCATGGATGATTTAGTGGGTGTGTGACTGACTGTATAAGTGAGTGATGATACCTGTCTAAGTGAATGTATGCATGAGCACTGAATCTTTGTGAATGTCTGTATCAGTCTGTAAGTGGCTGCATGGGTTGGTGAGTAGGTACACAAGTGTCTATGTGGGTTATTGATTGGTTGTCTGAGCACCTGTATGGGTATATGAGTGTCTGTGTTGGTGGGTGAGGGTGGGTGTGTGACTTCCTGCATGGATAAGTGAGTGGGTGAATCACTGGCTGTATGGGTTCATGAGTGCATCTGAGAGGGTCTATATAGGTGAGTGAGTATGTGTATGGCTGTGTCGGTGAGTGAATGGATGTGTCAGTGCTATATTAGTGAGTAACTGCTTTTTGTGAAAGGCAGTATACATGAGTGTTAGAATATATAAGTGACTTTATGTGCGAGTGAGTAATTGTGAGAGTGGCTGTTTGGGTGAGTGTGTGATTGTGTCAATGACTGTATAGGTGAGTAAGTATGTATTGGTATCTGTATGAATAAGTGAGTCGATGTGTGTATAACTGTATAGGTGAGTAAGTGGCTGTGTGATGGACTATGCGTGAGAGTGTAGGTGTGTGAGTAGATCTGTGAGTGTTTGACAGTGGTGTCTGGGTGACTGTATGGGTATATGAGTGGATATGTAAGTGGCTGTATTAGTGAGTGTGTGGGTGTATGAGTGGCTGTTGTGGGTGAATGAGTGGATGGGTGTGTAGACCTATGAATCAGTGAGTATGTATGTGAGCATTGGTATCGGTGTGTCAATGGTTTCAAGAATGGTAGTATGACAGTTAGAGTGGGTGTATGAAAGGTTACATGGAGGCGTGAGTGTCATCAGGGATGTCATTTGAGATGTCATCAGTGATGTCACTGACCATGTCACAAATGATGTAATATGAGAGGTCATAAGCAGTGCATTGATGGGCCACGAGTTATAGCTAGTTCTGCTAACTATAACTGCTGAATCTCTCTGGTTTTGTATGAGTGAAATATCAGCCTAACTATAACATCCCTGTAACCTTTGTTTTATTCAGTATATATCCAAGGTTTTTTAAATCCTAGTTCCTAACTATAACAGCTCGTGACCTTTGTTTTTTCAATTAATTTCTCAGGTTTCTTAAATGCTAGTTCTTAAATATAACTTACTTGTAACCTTTGATTTTTTCAGTGAATTTCCATGTTTTTTTAAGTAACAATGGTCTTGCAGAATAGAATGGAAAGGGGGCGGGCCTCTGACCAGCTCTCGGAAATCCTGCTCAGTGAAGTAGTGTGGCTCACTGGTTAGAGGCGGCAGACCCGAGAGCAGAGGACGGCCCGGGACCAGGGTTCGATTCACGACGCGGCAGGTTTCTGGACCAGGGTCAGCGGACTCGATAATTCTCTCGCCTCGGTGCCCACTCTGATCAGCGATCACACTTGGCAACTCTGGGCACTAGCTTGCCTCATCTTCACTAACGGCCCCACCAGACCGCCGGGGATGCCTGGTCTCACCCTGGAGATACCCATTAAGGGACCATCTCTCAGGGAAGCCAGGAAGGGTTTCGCAGCGGTCGAAGCTCGGAGGTACCCCTTTGGGAGTGATTCCTGCGCTATATAAGCACACAATTAATTAATTAATTAGGACTTATAGAAACTACCAGGAGGGCTTCTTGGTCCCCAAGGACCTTTAGCATCCAAGAACTCATCATTACCCAACTAGGAGATGTGGCCTTTGAAGACCTCTTAGCAAACTGGTTGTGTGGAACTTGCTGAAGGTAACAAGAGGGATACTTGGCCCCAAAATCCTCTCAGTAGCCAAGGAAACTTCCTCCCGCAACTAGTAATATGCCAGGAGGCGTGTTTTCAGAGTGAAGGAGAAAGGACTTCCTTAAAGTTTGCACAGATAGTGCCTGTATGGTTCAGGAGTGCCATTGCCAAGGACAGACTGTGAATACCGGGTGTTTTTAACAAAGTGTAAAACACCTACATAGACATATTTTACATAAGGTTTCAGTGTAGCTATTTAGTAAGATACTAATTTAACTTTCCCCTTTGTATTCATTTGTTGAAATAAGTAAATCAAAAATGCATTCTTTTTCTTCACAGCAACACCAGAGGTCCCAATGATATCAGTAGTCACGAATACAAATGACAAAGGGAAAAACAGATATATAGACATGTTTTACACAAAGTTTAAGTCTAGCTCTTTAGTAACATATTGGTCTAACTTTATTTTAACAACACATTTATAAAAAAAGAACATTTTAGAAAAGTAACTCAACATCTAAACACATAAATAGAACATAACTGACAAACACCAATCAAACTACCCACTGTTACCAAAACTCATGGGGAATTAATAACTGTTGCCAAACTAGTGCAATGCATAATCTGAAAACTTCACATGACCGGGAAAGTAAGGAATATCATTGGATAATATCTTTTTCAGTAAAATGAACAGGAAGTATACCTCCACTCCTCCTTCTTTAATCTTCTTTTCCAGAAGTTTATTGTGAGCAAGCAGTTGATTTTAGCTGGAGTATTTTTTTTGGACTCATGTGGGATGGCGTTCATGTTATATCATCTTAAAACCTATCATAGAAAACATCTCCCACTGCCGATCATGCAGAAGGAAGCTGGAGGACAATCTACATCAGTGGCAGCAGCAACAATTCCCGGCCATAAAGTCCCTTTAGAGGTACAGACTACTACAACAAATATGGCTCCATAGTTTTCGAAAATGGCCACGTATTGCATGGACTGTAGTGTTATTATAATAGCTGGTGAGCAGTGTGTTACAGCTATTCACAATGATGCCAAAAATTAGACATGGTAATTTATTTTCCCATTTTATATTTTTAGCACATTTCATAAGAGTTCATAGTGTGCAGCAAAAATGCAATGCAAAGCTGAAAGACCCTCAACTTCAATAGTTGCACAACAACACCGAAACAGAGAGTCCATTCAAAAGTTCAATCTCAATTTCAAGATTTGGCCCCAGAGTTTTACCCAATGGCACCATACTGCATGGACTTTGGAGTTGTACTAAGTGCTGGAGAGCAGTCCATAACAGCCCTTCGCAATGCTGCAAAGAATAATAAATGTTTTTTTTTATTTTTGGTCCTTAGTAGTTTTTCTACATTAGCAGGCATTTTATTATCTTACAAAATGGGTATCTTATATCTATGTGTTGTTCATTTTATTATCTTCTAATTTATTGCAACACTGCTTACATATAACTTACCGAATAGACAATTCAAACCATCCCTCTACGAATAAATACACAGGTACTTTTTACCAGTTATCATGACTTACTTTTTCACTTTTTTAAATATAAGTCTACAGTCTGGGTATAAATCTTCTTGTAAGTGCATCGACAACATATACAAACATTCTCTGTTTTTTTAGCAGCACTCCGTTACATTTTGTAATCTCTTCTTTAAAACTATCCACTGTAATATAGGTGTCTTGTTCTACAACTCCTCTTCTTAACAATTCTTCATTTTCCCTAGAATCCTGCTCAGGACCAAAGAAATGAAACTGCACCTCACCACACACTTTTTCTACGTCTGCCACACTACCATGCAAAAGTGCTCTATTCATTCCTCCAAAACATAAAGCAGGAGTTTTCACTAAATACACCCTCCTACCTAAAGTTCGCATTGGTGAATGGTATAAATAATTTTGTGTTTTAAACTCACCTTGAAAAGATATGTAGGAATGTTCTTAATATATCCATGGATTGTTGTCTAATACTAGAAATACTACTACAAATCCATTTCCATCTAGTACTCCTTCCTTGTACCTCATCTGCAATAACTTCTGCATTTCTAGGTACCATCACCTCTTTTGCAATAGGACTATGATTCTTCATTTCATACCATTGTCCTTTTTATCCATTAGCATGAACTAATTTGTTATCCTTGAGATAGCTTTCTTTGTTAAAGAAAGGCTCTGCATAAGAGGTATGTATCCATTTGCCACTAAAAACTGTACAACACTTACTGCTATTCACAAATCTTTTTTTCTGGTTTTGTCTCCTCATGCGCAATACTATTTTGTGAATAGTCTCCATTCGATTTAGAATCAAAATGAAAAGCTTCCTTTTCAAGGCCAAGGCCTTACCAACTACTCTCTCAACTTGTTCTTTCTGTTTCACTGCATCTCTCCTTCTTCTACACTTTTTAAAATTTAACACTAAATTTAAAAGGGTGTAACTAAGTAATCATTATAACATTTGTGCACAACCTATGCAGCTATCTAAACACCCACTTACAACCCATGCACTCATTGAAATACTGAGGCACATGCCTCAAGCTCTACTCATGCACTCATGTATTTACGCAGAGTGTAATTATCCCACTGTCGACAGTCAAAGCAACTGCAAAAGGGCTTTGACCGTATGCAGCTTTGGTTGGCTACAGGGCATGAACAGAGTGTTAGCTTCAGGATCCAAGAACTCCTGAAGAGAGGTTAGCCACAGGATCTGGACTCCAGACAGTCTCTGTGTAGAACCCACCATAGCGTAAACCCAACCCAGGCAGCCAAACCCTGCTGTAAACAGCCTTCTACCATACATATAGGAATAGGCAGCAGCATCTGACCTTGAGGGGGTTTGCTTACAGGCCCCACACACCAGGGTTGACCACAGGGACAACAAGGTTTAGGGGAATACATGTATGGTGTTTTCAGACTAGGGGTTCTACTACGATGGCAATCCACCCGCCACCGTTACGGAATGCAAAACCATCCGCCAGGGGTGTGGCGGTCCCGCACCTGCAATTAGGATGCCACCCTCACCGTGGTGGTGGCATCCCCCATTGCCAGCAATGTGGGAAGTCCATTTGCATGCACAAGGTGACAGGCACTGTGTGGTGCCTGCCACCATGTTCATGCAAATGCTGGGGGGTACCATGCCCCCGCCCTGGAAAGGCTGCTCTCTCCCTACTACCTAATATGGATGCCACCATATTGAAGGTGTTTTCTGCCCAGTCGACGAGTCGACCAGCGGAAAAGCGGCAGATGGTCTTTCCGTCTGCAGCGGACCCCCCCAGCCATCATAATATGGCGGGGGATCTTTCTGGTGTGGATAGCGGGCAGTTCATCCACACAGGGCCGGCGGTGGCTACCGGAGGCCCCGCAGGGGTGAACTACTCGCCATCCAAATAGACCCCTAAATGTTGTGCTGATGTGGTTTTATAAAGGTCTACAACAGGTGCACTAACCACGTTAAAGTTACTTCCACAAACAGTTTTCCACAATTCTAAGTCAAATATCCACTCCCTGTAGTCAAAAAATAATTGCACTCTATGGTGCATAGTGGATGAACAGTCAACATTATGTAGGGATTTCAGACATCTCATCTATCGAACATTTTAAGAAAGGCGCTCACAAAGTTATCATTCCCTGGGAAGTCAATACGTATTGCCTCTTTGTGTTGTGTGCTTTAATCATAGCTGGTGTCAAAGCTCTTTAGCAGGTGCCTTAACCAAGGCTTCCACACAGAATGACGCAAAACCGTTAGTCAAACACCCACCTATGCAGTGGAAGTTGGTCACTGTGTGGAGAAACAATCGCTTCTGCAGCATGTCCCCACTTACTTCGTCTTCGAGCTGGGGTACATTGACAAATGTTTTGGCCCCTTTTTGGCTGTGGTAACTTTAGAAGTGCAGTTTGTGAATATGAATGGGTTACTCTGTAGTGTGTGGGGGCATGTTTCTCCCAAAACCCTGCCCTAACCCTACTTACTCCTCCATTTACCCCAATGCTGAAGAAGGGAGTATTCCCTATTTTCCAGCCACTCCTCCATATCACTCCCACATTTACTAATCTAATGTATACTTGTACGTGCAGAGATGCTACAGTCAGGGTAGATATCTCTGCACGAATAAAGATAGAGAGTTGCAGGTGGAACCTCTGCACTTGAGTTTGTAAATAGCATTTTGTCATATGACCGCCCTCATCGCCGCCACCGACGACATCCGAGCCCTGATGGACAATGGAGAAACAGCGGCCCTCATCCTCCTAGACCTCTCCGCGGCATTCGACACGGTCTGCCACCGCACCCTAGTACGGCGCCTCAGCAACGTCGGAATCCAGGACAAGGCGCTGGAGTGGATCACCTCCTTCCTCGACGGGAGAACACAGAGAGTCCGCCTACCACCGTACAAGTCAGAGGCCACCGAAGTCATCTGCGGCGTCCCCCAAGGATCATCTCTGAGCCCCACCCTCTTCAACGTCTACATGAGCCCCCTCGCGGCCATCGTACGCAAACACAACCTCAGCATAATCTCCTACGCCGACGACACCCAGCTGATCCTCTCCCTGACCAACGACCCCGCCGCCGCCAGAGCCAACCTGCACGAAGGGATGAAAGAGGTAGCCGAGTGGATGACGACCAGCCGCCTGAAACTGAACTCGGACAAGACGGAGGTCCTCATCCTGGGCTCCTCTCCCTCCGCCTGGGACGACTCCTGGTGGCCTCCCGCCCTGGGCACCGCACCCAAACCGACAGACCATGCACGCAACCTGGGCTTCATCCTGGACTCCTCCCTCTCCATGACCAGGCAAGTCAACAACGTCTCCTCGGCATGCTTCAACATCCTACGCATGCTACGGAAGATCTTCTGGTGGATCCCCACCGAGACCAGGAAGACCGTCACCCAGGCCCTCGTCACCAGCCGACTGGACTACGGCAACGCCCTCTACGCCGGGACCACCGCCAAGCTCCAGAAGAGACTCCAGCGGATCCAGAACGCCTCAGCCAGACTCATCCTCGACATCCCACGAACCAGCCACATCTCCGGACATCTGCGAGACCTTCACTGGCTCGCCGTCAACAAAAGAATCACCTTCCGCCTCCTCACCCACGCACACAAAGCCCTACACGACCAAGGCCCGAGCTACCTCAACAGCTGAGTCAACTTCTACGCTCCCAACCGCCACCTCCGATCAGCCAACCACGCCCTCGCCGCCGTCCCCCGCATCCGAAGAGCAACTACAGGAGGAAGGTCCTTCTCCCACCTGGCCGCCAAGACCTGGAACTCCCTCCCGACCGACCTACGCCTGACCCAAGACCACCTCTCCTTCAGGAAGAAGCTGAAGACCTGGCTGTTCGAGCAGTAGCGGCTCCCCCCCCCCCCAGCGCCTTGAGACCCCACGGGTATGTAGCGCGCTTTATAAGTGTCACTGATTGATTGATTGATATGTTAGTAGTACAATTGTAGTACTGCTAAAGGTGCTAACAAATGCTGTTCTGAATAGGCCACTCCGTGAGCAGCAACAAAAAATTATTTTGTCCTGGCAATTTTGAACCCGTTCAAGATGTAAAAAGAAAGTTTGTATCCCAAACGTAAGTTGTACTGTTTGTGACCAGGTTTTGCAAAAAGTGCATGCACTCCTTCCAGATATCAGGAATCATAAAACATCTCAGGGAAATGCATCCCAATGAAATATCTTCTGCAGAAGTGCAAAGATGGAGATCCAACTTGAAGATATTTGCATAGAAATTGCACAAGAGGAATCTGATCCACAACTGCATATGTTCGCAACATATTGCTTCTCCTGCAAAACAGTCATATTTTCAGGCTAGCAAAACTAATGAATCATCTCAACATAAATAAACCAACATCTAAGATGCATAAGGAAGACTTATATGTAAGCCTAAAGAAAATTTAGGGCTCATACAAAAATATGTTACAATCAAAAAAAGTATTTTATTTAAAAAAAATATATATTAATGTTTGTTTAAAGAACAATGTTGGGACAGAAAAGTCTTCTGCATTGTAACGGAATTGCATCCCTGCCCTGAATGCTCATCAGTACTGAGGTCTGGATCCCTAATGCTGATTTTTGTTGTCATAAGCAAACACAGATCATGCATGTGTGCCATGACATAGGCCTTATCTCAGAGATTGTGGTCTTCTTTGACTGGCAAAGGCATCCAAAGTGCTACCCTCATAATGTGGAAGGCTACCAACTTCACCAGCAGTCAAGCAGAATGAACGCAGTGGTGGCGGCACACGATGAAGTGATCAGTAGGAGTGAGCAAGTCCTGATTAACTTGTGTCACTGATGTGAGTCCTACAGGCTAACTCACTTTTAAAAGCTCTGCTGCTGTTTGCTTAATTCACTCGTGGATAGATCAGGTTGGTGTAAAGCGATGCGCAGTGCAGAAAAGGTGAATCTGCACTGTAGATAGTGTGTCTGGAAAGGGTGCAAATCAGAAAAATGCAGTAGTGAGTTGTGCACGCATTGTGTATGCATGTGCTGGATGAACATGTGTAGAGTGCTACAGTATCTGAGGTATGTTGTGCTGGGCAGTGCATACATGTTAAATGCAAGTGCTTTTACTATGTGTACCTGTGAGTGGTATATTACATAGAGAACATAGTACTGTGCAGTACGTGTATGTGTGCCTGAGGATGGCATTATAAATGGAGGGCCCTGGGTTCTATTGTGGGAGACACAGAGCTGCAAGGTGAAACTTGGAGTGGAGGTAGAGAGATCCATCCAGACAGATTCGTGGATTGCTGTATTCCTGTAAGCTGGGTGGAAAACACACTGAAAAGGAGATAACCAGGCCTCTCCTGTACTCTTGAAATTATGCTCTTTGATTCGGTGAGAGGTCACAATGGAGAGGCCATGGCAAATCTCAGGAAGGAGATCTGTCTCCTAAGAGATTAATATTTTCATTTGGTGGTCCACATTACGGCACTGAAATGCAAAGTCATGAATTATTGTGCCTCCTCAGCTCTGTCACACCGCGCTCGCCTACCTCGCAAAGAGTAACTGCCTTGTGAAGAGAGATTCTCTGCTTTTCTAATAAAATTTGCTTTTTAATAGCACGTGCTGAGTAGCATATTTCCTTGATACCATAAGTCACACAACAAAAAGAATGATGATGAATGGAAGAAAAGCTTGTCTGAAATCACACTGTTAAATATGTGGCCGGTTATTGTAGGATAAATATTCTTATCCTATTGGCTCCTTTATGTGTACCAAGCCTCAACAACCTGGCTGTCTCTATCACCTATCTGTGCCTCAGCCCACCACTTAGACTCTTCATGCCCGGTGCTGTCTGTGGCGACTGCCGAGTCTGCGAATCAGCTGACTGCTGACTCTCCGTAATAATTATTAGGCAGGTGAGAAGAGATCCATATTCAGGAGCCTCTCAGGGACCTCTCACATCCTGTTTGCCTTCGTACAGACTTGATATAGATCCCACGTGGGACAGAGAGTGGCCTGGAGACCAGACTAATGCTCAGCACTGCATTTAATTGATGGCCGGGAGGAGCCAGGGAGACCAGTTGGCATAGGCTGGCTAAGCCAGGGTCAGTTGTGATTGTTTTTCAGCCAACCCACCCAGCAACACAGGTGTCAGACATGATATTTTTATGTTTCGCTCGTCTCCATTGCTTGGTTTTGCTCGCAGAAAGTGTCACTCATAGATTTTGAATGTCCATTAAAATTACTCTGAAATTATGAAAATGTCACACTTGAGCAACTTGAAACCTTGGTAACTATTGGGCTAACCTTTTGATGAACATATCATTGTGGCTGACATCCAGATGTGAACTATAGTCACTCCTAAGGATTTTGCTGCAGGACTATCAGCTTCAGAGAAATCCACGCTATGTCAGACTGCATTTCAAGAAGAAGAAAGAGCAGAGGAGCATGCACTTCAAATGAAGCAGAACTCAAAAATAAACCTTCAAAGATTCAGACCCTAAATCACATTGATGTCTAGAAATGGACTATAAGACAGCACAATTTTCACCTGCCAAGGAGGCAGATGGGCTGCATGAAGAGTGTGACCAGAACTGGGGGCTAAGACCTGCTAGTCTTCCTCATAGATGAGATGACATCACCCAGGAAATCCAAAGACAATCAGCCCTGGATCCTGGAGTACCAGCACCTGCCTGCCAGCAATCCCTTTGGGGAAGAGGAGGGCCTGGAAGGAGCAAGGTCCAGTGGAGAGCCCTGTTGAGTAGGCCTGAGGGAAATTTGAAATACATTGGAGTAATCTGAGTATTTTCAGTGACTACTCATTACTTTTGTGATGTTACATTACCTAAATTAGATGATTAAGCCAGCTTAAGTAATTAGGAGCAATTTGGGGTAAGCATCCTCCAGCAGGAGCATAGGAAAACCAAATGAAGAGAGACTGACCGGCTGCTGACTACTGCTGTTTGTGTCCTGTAGCTTTTAGGGCTATTTTCTTAGAGGAAAATGCATCCTCAGGCCCATTTTGGTAGCAAGTGTTCATTTTGCACTAAGGAAGTAGAAAAAAGGCTGAATTGTACTTTCCATATAACTATGCATAATAACGTGTAATCTTGTGGTAATATCACTAGAGAGAATTATGTAAATTACGCCCACCCCTACTGTCTAGTAAACTCCCTGTGTTAGGCAATGGCTGCAGCACCAATCCGGTCAGTGCTGGGTGCAGGGCTGAGTCACCAACCCCTATATGCCAGGAGACAGCTGTTGTAAAGATAACTGTGTGAAGGACTAAAGTTCAGTAAGGGCTGAAGTCTTATGTTGCAGTGGTATGGTGACCCTCCATGCCAGGAGGACCCCCCTGGTGAAAGACCTAAATGCTGTCTTAGGCCAAAGGCTTCTGCAGAAGCAGTGTGGTGACCCCATTTGACAGGAACGGTCATGGACAGTGAACGGTGGTGGTCGGAGGAGGTCACTGGAAATACCAAAGACTGCGACTTGATCTACTCCATTGAAGATGTGAGGATGCCCTGGGAGCACTGTCACCCAAGCATTGGACCCAGAACAGGATTGTCAAAGTCCCCACCACTCTTCGGAGCAAGTGGACATTTGGCCTGCAGGAGAAGCCACAGAAAACGTACAATCACTTCAAGAGCATGACCATGAGGGAGAAACCCAGCACCCACCTAGTGCAGCAGCTGAGTCCACATACTTCAGACTCACTTGACTTGGGCTGGAGCCGGTCAAAGTGCCTGTGGACATGGCACACTGAAGGGCTCTAAATGATTCCTGCTGTCAGTGTGGGTAAGACTTGTCTGGAGCCGGATGGCCCCGGGGAATCTTGCTGCTAATTTGAGTGTGTGTGTCTACTCTGTTGACTTTTAACCAAAGGCTTAGTGGACTTTTGAGACTTGGACTTCTAGTGGGGCTTACCCTTGATGTTACCAATAGAGAATGGGTAATAACCACGATCGCTAACATGAGTAGTGAGTGAGACGGGGAATTGTCAAAGGGTCGTTAGAGCCCTAAAGTCAGGGGAAGATGTGCAAATTGTTTATGAGTGTTGTATTCTACCTTTGGGTGGATAGCGTTAGTAAGAAAATGCTTCTCTTTTTTCATATAAGTCAGTATTTTGCTGGACATTGATTTATTGTTGCTGCTGTGCGTATTTTGAGTTTCGAGCCTGTGTTCACTAATCTGTATCAACAACTCCCACCCAAGGGAGCCATGATCTGCTCTAATCATGCATACCCTAAGGGTCAACTAAAGAAGGGGTACTTGGCCCAGTTATTCCGGATTAGTAGTAAGTCAGACCCTGGAACATTAGAAGGAAAATGCCTCAACTACCAAGTTGGGGCCAGTAGCCTCTGCATGCACTGTGACCCTCTGAAAGGGATTCTGACAACCAACTAAAAACCTTTAAATTATGAAACCTTTAAGAAAAAAGGTTGGTTATTTTTTTTTTTTAAAGGAATATTATTGATTGCTAACTATCAACTAGGGTGGGTGCTGTGAGGGTTGGCTTCCTACAGCAGGTTGACAGCAGAGCCCTTCAAACAGCCTCTGCTGCATACAGCCAAAAGCTGAAAGCAACAGTTGTTGACCATAGTATTTTGCATTTTCCAGTATACAATAATATGCTTAGACATAGATTAAAACTTTTCCAAGTTTTTATGTGACCTCTGCAGTACAGCACACATGTAAAGTTGGAATAAAAGGCGGAAATTAAAACTTTTCTGTAACGTTATGACTGCCTCGAGGAGGTGCAATTTTCTAATGAAAATTCCTGTCTACTAATGTCAGATTTGTGTCGAAACCCATGGGTTATATGGGACATCTCATGTACCACCCAGAGAACGTACCCATGATGCAAAGTAGCACAACGTTTCAGGGCAAAACATGTTTTCGCTGGAAACTAAGGTGCATATTAGCAAGAACCTCCTTAAAACTATTGCCGTTTCCTGCCACTAAAACGGCGATAACAGGCTTGCTAATTTGCGTTATAGAATTCCAATAGAAGCCCAGGTTAGATGTCCTGCACATCTAACCTGGGCTTCTATTGGAATTCTATAACGCATATCAGCAAAAGCCCATTATCGCCGTTTTAGCGGCAGTTTCCTAAGGCTAAAACGGCGATATTTTTAACGCGGTTCTTGCTAATATGCCCCTAAATCGTGATTCAACATATTGTTCTCACACAACTCTGACAGAAATCTTGTGCAAAGTCTTAATAAATCTTAATCTTTGTGGTGATGGTGTGAACATGTAAAAAAAACCGTTCCTTTACATTAAAAGGATAGTGAAAGTTACCCCCGAGTTCCATGACCTTATAAAGTAACGCAGGCTAGATGGTTATTATGCATGGCAAGGGCCAATTTATCCCATATATGTATGTGCATGGATGCGGGTGTGCGTGCGTGCCACTACATTTTATTGTCTCGTTTTGGAACACTTGAGCCTCTGTAGGTAGAATGTAAAATGGAATAAAAAAGCAAAGAAAATCTTCAGGTCTCATTATGTGCTACTCAATTTACATTTCATATCATGTCCAGTTGCGTGCAGGGAACAACTGTGTATACCCGTGATCGGTTGCTACGCATTTGAGTAAATCCGAGTTTTCAGCGTGGCTAACTTGACCTTCATAGCATAGGGGTCATTCAGTCTCATACTCGTGCAAACAGAATCCCCGGTTATGAATATTTAAGCAGTTACCTAGAGCTGAGTTTTTTCAATCCGAAATACCCAGAACCAAATGGTACACTAATGCCCTCAACACCTGTCTACAAATTCTTCAGGCAAGTCATTTTTTGCAGTGTTCAAATGCTCATGTTAGTTTCAAGATTTACATTATTTGGCAGCCACTGTGCAAAATAAATCATGCTGAGCAAAGTCATTTACTGACGAACTTTCTAGATAGAATCCCTTTTAGGACTAATTAAATTAAGGATAAGAGGAAAAAATTATGTTTAAACTTGACACGAAATTGTAGTGTGCCACTGGCTTCTCTCATATGAAACACGATTTAACTGCTTGCTTTGTGCATTAAAATCAGAGAGATAAGCTCAGTGGCTTTAGATGCATCTGACCTTCCTCACACCCCCAGAATATTATACAAGCTTAATCTTTACATTTTTGACATGACAGTGCTGCTGACGTATATAAATTAGATTGGGCAAAATCTATGCTAACCACGCAATTGCTTGGGAAGCAAACAGTGTGATTATAGAAAAGATACTGAGCATTACAAGTAAATAGTATAACCTGGGTGACAGAAAATAAAGGTGGGAAGAAGGTGCTATAATCAAAACGTGCACGATTCGAGTTTTGTTGGAAAGGAAGAGATAACTGCAGTACGCATTTGCAGAGTATTTGATGAATTCTCTACTTGCCACATTTCTATAATACAATGGCTATTTGCACGGCCACCGGTTAAATAGTACATCATATCTGCAATTTACCAAGCAGGCGCCAACATAGAGTATAAACTCTGCTATTTACCTAGCAGCAGGATAAATAAACGAAACTTCAGTGCTGATCCAGCCACGGGCTAAAACAGCAGAGATCAGGTACTTTTGACTGCCGTCTGGTTAAATAATATGATGGTAACCATTATTTAGCTGGGCAACAAGAGTAAAGCAACTCCATTCAATGGCAGGGGGGTGGCCATCTTGTAATGGCGGTGCTGGAAAGTGTGTGAAGCATGCAAAAATAAGTACATATGCAAATTCAAAACTACGCACAAAAGTGAGGGCCTGATTTATATGTTGGAGGTATGTATACTACATTGTGATGGAGTATGCACACCGCCAACATAATGGTCTGCCCGTCTGATTTCATTTAATTTCATGGACCTTAAATTTAGCTAATCCATCACCACCATGGCCAAACCTCTCCGATGGCCCGATGTCATAAGGGCCATCATAGAAATGGCTACATATCCCCCCACCCATCAGGAATGGCGGAAATGTGCCCATTGATTTTACTGTCCATCACCGTCAGGCAAATCTGCCAGTGAGGGACAGCAAAAAGCAAACAATGCCTCTCCAGCATGGGTGATGACTCCCATTGCGAGGAGCATATTACTTTATTTATAAAAAAAAAAAACATTTTGGGATTTTTTTTATTTAAAGAAAAAAAACTGTTTGGTGCTGGCCCGGTACCAAACAGCAATATGCACTGACATGTAACCGTTACAGTGGTTCCTGCTAATGCTTCATATATGAGCACTGGCTTGCCAGTGATTTAAAAATTTGAAAGGCGATCTCTCTACTATGGAAAATGAGTAATTTACTTCGTCACCATGGTGAAAAGGCTTGCCTTCAGCCACAAATTAAATCAGGCCCTTAGTTTTTTAAATAAGCTAATATGTGGACAATCAAAAAGTAAAATCAATTTGGAATAAAAAAATGTATGTTAATATAATATTTAAAGGAGGGCGTGTACAGGATGGCGACCAGTTAAGTCAAACAGCACAGAGCTCCGTCGAAAGCCATAAGCCCAGCAGGCCAAGAACCGTTCCGGCACCCTCCCATGCCCAGAATGTAGAGTGTTGTGAGCAGGGAACTAACCGCCCGATTCATCAAACAAAATTGCGCTCGCAAAGGGCCAGATTCTGAGAATCTGGCCCTTTGCGAATGCAATTTTTGCATTTGGGATTCAGCATCCCAAATGTAAAAATCGCTAATTGCGATCTCGCAATTTTGCGAGGAATTACATTTAAGGAATCTCTATTTGAGATTCCTTAAATGCAATTCATCATCCAATTTTATTTTGCGAATTCGCAATTTCTGGCCGCAATTTACCGCGAGGTCAGACCTCGTGGTAAATTGCGAAAACTCAGAAAAATGCATTTAAATGCATTTTTCTGAGTTGCAAGTTACACACACACATGTCCTTTGGACATGTGTGAGTGCAACACCTGTGTAAAATTTCTTTTGAGGGGTGCTACAGGGTGTCCTTTGGACACCCCTGGCACCCTTCAAATCGCTATCTTATTTGCGATTAGCAAATTGCTAATCGCAAATAAGGAATACTCCCCATTCATTTCTATGGGCCTTTTGGCCCATAGGAATGAATGGCGAGTTATTCCTTATTTGCGATTAGCAATTTGCTAATCGCAAATAAGGAATATGTAGGAATCGCATTTCTTTATGCAATTTCTACATAAATCCCGTTTTGCGAGTCCTTAATAGCGATTCGCTATGAATCGCTATTAGGGGCTCGCAAAACGGGAGAATGATGAATCAGGCTGATTATCTTGACGCCTCCTCTGCATTTAGAGGCCATCGGAAGACTCGGAGCCGCGGGGCAAAGAGACACCACAAAGGCTTCGTGGCGCGGTGCCTGCAGCTCATGGAGACCATCTTGGCGGTGCAGCGGGGGAGAGCCACACCCAACGCCACCCTCACATCTGGGGGCCCTGCTGCCTGGCCGCTTATGATCGGCGTTACCCGATGAAGGACGTGCAGTTGCCGGAGGCTCAGTAGCAGACGGTCAGAACCAGCATCACCTTCCTGGCATCTTACTGGACTTTTTGACCAGAAAGATTCAAAGGAGGAAGCACAGCTACTGGTGGCGCAGATGCAGAAGGCCTGAGCATTGCGCCTCCTACACAGTGCCTCTCTGGAGGGAACCCCTGCTGTCTTTATCCTGCTGCAGTGAGGATGTGCTAGCTGGGGGCGGGGGGAGGGGGGGATGGAATGAAGGGACAGATTAACCCTTGTGCCGGGGTTTCTGGGGCCCGAGACAGACAGACAGCACTCCTAAGGGGATGTGGCATCAGAGCCCCGCCCTTAGGAGGGATAGGCTGCCACCGGGAAGAGCGCATCAACTGGTGGAAGCGGGACAGTGCACCGTTGTGCAGACTGTGGAGCCTGGGCCCTGTAGATCTCAGAGCCGCCCACAGTGGACTGCCTGATGGGGCCCCCTCAATCCCTCACTCACACCTCTGTCTTCCGGAGCCCTGCAGCCCTATTGTGGATGTCCTGTTGGGGTGGGGGCAGATCCATCAGAGTCCTGGCATCTGCCTTGGAGCACACAGCCTCCAGCGACTGCAGCACAGTTGACCTGGGCCTGCTGCTCCTCCCGAAGGGTGGTTCGCATAGACCTGGCCTGCAGAGAGCATACTGGCCCATGACCCAAGGAGCGCAGATTTCAAAAGAGATAGGGAGCAACCAACAGTGGATGAGTGGCAGTGATAGTCTATGAATGAGTCTGGTCGCATCTCCTGTACTGGTCCGGCAGGACCCGATGGATCGACTTAACAACCTACGGTTGGGTTTGGAAGACGAGGGTTGCACATGTGACCTCCACCGGGTCACAAGGGGTGAGCCGGCATGCCTTTAAGTCACGGAGCCTCTTCCTCGGTGCTCCCGGTTGGTGCGAGTGCTGCAGAATGTCCCGTCGTGATCAGCGGATACCTTCCCTGCAACTACCGATGGTCTTTACGGCATGATTCAGGTGTCGTGGCTAATCAATCACAAACCCTGCATATCTGAAGTCCTTCTGGTGCCTCCTTGCCCATGGCCTGCCCTCACTGGTGGTGGTGGTGCTACGGTGGTGGAGCCCTTCCATTGTACCATAGGGAGAACTCACTGGTCTTGGAAGGGGCGCCCTCTGTTGAGTGGGGGTGGCGGTGGCCGTTAGTGCACCGTTCCACTGCACAGGTATGTCTTCTCTTCAGAATGCAAAGAAGGAGCCCTTGGTGAAGGACATCTTTGCTAAATCAGCTCATAAGAAGGGCAAAGGAGCAAGTGGCCATGTACACTCAGACCCTCAAACCGAGGCCACTGCCATTGTAGTTGGTACGAAGGGTGACGACCCCCCTATCACCAAAACCTTTGTGGAATGTCTCTTTGGAATACTACAGGATGACTTTGCTAGTCTGTAGCAGGAAATTGCAACCAACATCAGAGAGCTGCAAAAAGACGTAGAACTTGTGGGCTTGAGAGTGGCTGCATTGGAGGAGGGCCAGGTCGCACGTGAAGAGGAGCTTGCGAAACATCAACAGGAATTGTTGGCCCTCCGCGACTCAAACTTGGCCTTCTGTTACCACCTTAAGGTCCTGGAAAACAGATCTGGCCACTCTAACATACTGGTCAGGGGCGTTCCAATCCAAGCAATAACAGGCTCCCTAGATATTTTACTCGTTCTTCTTTTCAAGCAGGTTTCCCCCTCTCTGCAGGAGGAGATCATCTTAGACCGGGTGCACTGTGTGCCAACCATCCGTCCAGTGTGCTAGGACAACCACAGAATATACTGACCTTCCTTCACTACTACCTTCAGAAAGAAATTATAATGTTCGCATCACAAGATCAATCCGCCATCACCTTTGAGGTCACTGCCTGTGGCTTTGCCAGAACCTCTCCCCACTGACATTGCAGCACAGAAGGGAACTCAAGCCCCTCACGGATCTTCTCTGAGATAAGAATATTAAATACAAGTGGGGACACCCGTTCCGTCTTCAATTTGTGTGCTGGGAGGAGACCCGCATTGTGAGGCCCCTGGAGGACGCACAGGCACTTTCTTGGATGCCAGACCTGAGACATTCCTCAAGGATTGCCTCCCCGCGGCGTAACCCCACGGCAGCAGTACCAGCCTCAAGGCACTCCAGACGAAGAAGATGGAGGGTCCTGGGCAAGCCAGCTGAAGCAGACAGTTGGGAAGCGTGCAACAAACTAATCCAGAAGCTTCAGGGAGATGGTGAATCCGACCTAATGGATGGAGGCAATGGACTGTCTTTTGTTTCCTGACCTCTGCACCACCCTTCTCCCAACACTCACACCACGCCCGATCGCTGAGAGATATGTGCCAATATCTGGTGTTTGCCCTCAGTTGTACTTGTTATCTCCAAGTGGGGCTCCCCCTTCCACCTGCTACTTAGTCTGTGATCAAGCTGACATGGACCCTATCGTATATCAATGGTTTGACCCCAGGTGGGGTGTTTGTTTGTGTTATTGTCCCTACTCCTCTTGGATTGTTATGTTCTTTGTCTTTTGTGATACATTTCTTTATTCCTTCTCTAGTGTTGCCCTAATATGCTTCCTTCTGAGACTGTGGCACTTTTCTCTAGGGGTCATACTCTTTTACGACTGCTGTCCAATATTGGTGTGGCACTAAACATCCTTAGCCTCAATGTTTGGGGCCTTAATGCACCGTCTAAACTCCTGGCACTCCTTTCCTACCTTCAGGATTCCCAGTTCGACATATGCATGTTGGAGGAAACGCATCTACTGCAAAGTGACTGGCGGAGGCTAATGATCCCAATGGTTCGACCACCAGTTTTTCTCTTCAGGGGGCTCCAAGAGTGCAAGGGTGGCTGTTGTATTGGATGAACACTTCACAGGGTGTGTTGAGAGTACTTTACTAGACATTCAAGGTAGACTGTTAGCGCTGTAGATTCTCTTTGAGGGCACCTCCTACACCATCGCCATGATCTATGCCTCAAACGACGCCCAGAAAGCCTTCATTAGAGACTCCCTGAGCCGACTATTGTTGAAGGCACACAAGGGGATACTACTTGGGGGAGACTTCAATACAGTAATGAACACCCACAGAGATCACACTGCACACAGGGCAGGACAATCCTGGGGACTCTCTTTGGCCAAAAGGCTCTAGTTGGAGGAGGTGGGCCTGGCTGACATATGGCCACACAGGCATCCTACGCCACTAGAATACACCTTTTTTTCAGCAGCTCACCAAACTTATGCTTGCATTGATAATTTTCTCCTGACACCTGAACTCATGTGCAATACTGTCTCAGTGTGCATTGAGGCAGCAGCCCTTTCTGACAATTCACCCATCTTCCCACACCTTGATATACCTGGACAGAGACGAGTGGCACCACACTGGCGTCTGAACCACCTTCTTGGATATAAATGATACACCAGTTACTAGCCCAGCCATATTGTGGGAAACACTTAAAGTGGTGCTCAGGGGACAATTTATTGCTATAGGCATGGCCCATAACAGGAAGAGGCGGTCTCAACGCGATCAGCTAGAGCCTCAAGGTAAAGAACTTGCAGCTAAGCATATATGCTCTGGGTTCGGTAGTAATATGTAGACAGCTGACTGCAGCTCTGAAACAACTCCAGGAGGTGGACATGGGTAGGGCAGAGTACACCTTGCTCCACATTTGCCCAAAATGTTGTGCTTGGGGCAATAGAGCAAGGTGGATGCTCGCACACCGCCTCTGAGCTTGGGGCATAGAGCTAAATTTGTCAGAGATAGTAGGAGCGGATGGGGTCCTCCTCCAACGAGACATTGAGATTGCTGCAGCTTACCGTGCATTCTTTGAGTCTCTATACACAGAAGGCCCTCTAGTGGACTCAGAGGCACACGCCTACCTCGCGCTTGTGCCTCAAGCGAACACAGGGACAACAGTGTTTTCCGCCCTGGATGCAAAGATTACCACTCAAGAAGTTTTAACTGTCATCCAGCACTTACAGCCTGGTAAAGCACGAGGTCCGGATGGCTACAGTATGGAATTCTACAACATCTTCACCCACATCTCGCCCCCTCCTGGCCAGTTTATTTAATACCCTTAACGACACAAGCGTCATGCCTGACACAATGTGTATGGCCACAATAGAGTACTTCCGAAAATGAGCAGGAACCCTAAATACTATGCCTCCTACTGCCCAATCTCCCTTCTGAATGTCGATGCCAAACTCTTCCCCATCATTCTCGCCTGCAGGTTAGCTCCCTATGTGCAGGGCCTAGTGGATCCTGACCAGGCCTGGTTGGATCACTGAAAAAATATCGAGAGACAAAATATCGACCTGCAAGAATATCGTTGAGAAAATATCGACAGACAAAATATCGAGTTTCTATCTACAAACAGGTAAGTACAAAAATATCGAGTTTAAAATATCGTTTACAAAAATATAGTTTTAAAATATATCGACTTTACCAAAAACACTATTAAATTAAATTAATCTTAAAAACTAAGTACTAAAATATACTTAAAAATACTTAAATTAACTTATAATAATTAAATAATTAATGAAAGTAAAAAAATAGAAAAATTTAAATCATATTTCTTAAAACATATATATATAGTAACAAAATATAATTAAATTATAGCCAATATTATTAACATACAATAACAAAAGAGTAAAAATTACTATTCCCACTCCAGTGGGTGCAACAGTAGGGAAAGCGTTGGATAGCGTAGGGGTTAAAATTACTATTCCCACTCCAAAGAGTGCAACAGTAGGGAAAGCGTTGGATAGCGTAGGGGTTAAAATTACTATTCCGACTCCAAAGAATGCAACAGTAGGGAAAGGGTTGGATAGCGTAGGGGTTAAAGTTACTATTCCCACTCCAGTGGTTGCAACAGTAGGGAAAGCGTTGGATAGCGTAGCGGTTAAAATTACTATTCCCACTCCAGTGGGTGCAACAGTAGGAAAAGCGTTGGATAGCCTAGGGGTAAAAATTACTATTCCTACTCCAAAGAGTGCAACAGTAGGGAAAGCGTTGGATAGCGTAGGGGTTAAAATTACTATTCCCACTCCAGTGGGTGCAACAGTAGGGAAAGTGTTGGATAGCGTAGGGGTAAAAATTACTATTCCCACTCCAAAGAGTGCAACAGTAGGGAAAGCGTTGGATAGCGTAAGGGTTAAAATTACTATTCCCACTCCAGTGGGTGCAACAGTAGGGAAAGTGTTGGATAGCGTAGCTGTTAAAATTACTATTCCCACTCCGGTGGGTGCAACAGTAGGGAAAGCGTTGGATAGCGTAGGGGTTAAAATTACTATTCCCACTCCACTGGGTGCAACAGTAGGGAAAGCGTTGGATAGCGCAGGGGTTAAAATTACTATTCCCACTCCAGAGAATACAACATTAGGGAAAGTAATTAATTCATATATTAATCAAAAATCTAAAAATGAATATCTATTAATAATTAATTAAAAAAACGAATTAACAATAATTATTTCAATTAATCACCTATTAATACAAATTAATTAAACATTAACAAATACATATTTTATAATTTAAAATGATTTTACAATTATTTCCAAATAGATAATTTTTAATTCGTTTTATTATTTAATTAATTATTAATAAATTACTTAACACCCTATGCCCTTATAAACCCACAACCCGCTACAGAAATTAAAATCGTAAAATTTACATAATTACCAATTACTCAATTAATATAAATTAATTAACAATTTTAAATAAATTAGTTAACAAATATAAATTAATTAACAATTAATTACTATTAACTATGAATAAATAAAATTACATACTTAATTAATTATAATTAAATTACTTCCCACCCTATTCCCCTATAAACTCACAACCCACTACAGAATTAAATTAGTAAAATTTACATAATTACCAATTAATCAATTAATATTAATTAATTTCCAATTACAATTAAATTAATACATATACATTAATTAACAATTAATTACAAATTACTATCACTAATTACATTTACATATTTAATTAATTAAAATTAAATTACTTCCCACCCTATTCCCCTATAAACCCACAACCCGCTACAGAATTAAATTACGCAATAATTATTAAAACTAAATTCATTAAATATAATTATTTATAACATAAATACACACTTTTCACACATATTATAACATAAAAATACACTATAAAAATGATATGTTATTAAAAAATCGATATTTTTTACTATCTATATTATATACATCGATATTTTAACTATCTATATTTTCAACAGTCGATATTACTTCACTTACCTTAAAAACGATATTTTTGTAGTCTATATTCTGTCCTGTCGATATTTTGTCCAGTCTATATTAAAAACTCGATATTATGTCCAATCGATATTTTGGACTCAATATTATGTCTGTGCACCGGCCTGGTTTATCCTGAAACGGGGTTGCAGTGACAACACCAAACGTTTGTGCCACCTGGTGGACAAAGTGCAAGCAACCGGACGCCCGCAGTCCTCCTAACAATTGACACAGAAAATGCCTTTGATTGGGTGCACCCGGCCCTTCCTGCACATGGTGTTGCAAAAGGTGGGTTTGGGCGCCCGGTTCCACAGGTGGGTCCAAGCCTGGTATTATGCCCCCAGGGCGAGGGTACAGGTTAATGGAACGAAATCCACCTCCTTCCCCATTGCACATGGGATGCGGCAGGGATGCCACCTGTCTCCCCTGCTTTTTGTATTCTATATGGAGTCCCTAGCACAACGCATACGACATAACCCTGACTTTGCCGGTGGCTGGATGGCTGATAGTGAGCATAAGATTATTTTTTATGCCGATTATGTCCTTTTGACCCTTAACGCTCCCGAACAATCCTTTAAGACGGCTGTGGCCAAGTTGGCTGAATTTACTGCCATGTCTGGCTTTAAAACCAACCTGAAAAAGTCACTAGCACTGGTTATCTCCATCCCTGTAGCGGAGATGGCCCATTTTGCACCCCTCACACCTTTCCATTGGTCTGAGTACAGGATTCCGAATATGGGTCTCCAGATCCATGCCACATTCCCGTCCATAGCTGGCCAAAACTATGGTCTTCTCCTAGCTACCACACACACAATCCTCACCGCTTGAAAGGCTCATAATCTGTCCTGGCTAGGGCGCATATCAGCCATTAAAATTACGCTATTGCCCAAGATTCTTTGTGATGCAGACTCTCCCACTTCACCCGCCACAAACTCTCATAAATAAACTTCAGACACTTTTACAGGACAATGAGTTAATAGTGGCGTCAAGGGATTCTTTTGGATATCAATTTCATTAAAAGATCTTTGAAATGAATGATCAAAAAGCCCCAATAGGTGGCTTAGAACAAGCAATTATCAACAATTAATTTTGTATTATATATTTTGAATTATATAAAAGGGTACAGACTACAATTCACCTTGTGGCAAACTTAATTGAAATGAACATTCCTTCAAATAAATAGTTCTATAATGAATACTTTCTTTTGCCATAACCCATTTCATATATCTAACAACAGGAACAGCATCATTGACTATATACTGAACATTTCCTGGAACTCTAATCACAAAGAAAATGGGTCGAATTGTCGACATTTCGGTCTTTATATTGAAGGGGTCTTTAAGACCATCATCAGGACACAAGTTCTTATGTGTACTGATGACCACTACAACAATGGAGTAATCCAGAGACTTGTACATCAATGAAAGATATCAAACAATGAGGAGGTAATACACCCGGGATGGGAAAGAAGAAGAACAATTAGAATTGTGAATAAAAGAAAACTAATAAAAGATTTATCAAGAAAAAGTGATTGCCTAGAGAGTAGAATTCACTAACCCTTCACCAACTCAATATCAGAAGTGAATCACTAAAGAAACTTACTGCAAAAATGAGAACCTAATCTTGAATTCCAAAGTCATACTAGACAGCAGCAGAAAACTAGTTTGGCATTGCCAAGAATCTATAGTGAGAATTTAAAAAAATGTATACACTAAAAATACTCTTTTAACACGTTTAACATCAATGATAATTGACTTAAAGTGAGTCATTGCTATATATTTATTTATTCAAATATGCTTCTGGCAAAAACATTACTAAAAATTCTTTCCACTTATTATAAAGATCAGAAGGTGTAGAGATCATTATCTAGTATGATATTAGATCCCCCAACCAGAGTTTTCGCAATGCTGAGCCCTAGAGAGTCAGCCACATAATTAGCTAATTAGGGTTAAAATGTTAGGCTAAAAAAACAATGTAATTGAGGGGATAATCCTTTGACAACCGCCTCACTCATGTAAAGAGGTCAGTGTAAGGGCATATTTTCATGCTTATGAGGTCCTAATATTTGTGGTTACACCAGTGATAAATGTACATAGGTGGACTTACCAAAATTACATTGAAAATGGCCAATGTGGCGCAAACGCTCACCAGGAAATCTTTGTTTCGTTAGGTGGAGTCGTGCATAATAACAGGAGTCTAAGCTGTCACCCCACAGTGCAAGCTTGTTAACAGTAAAGTTAGATTTGGGCCGTAGCCGTATTCTCAAAAACACAACGTAGGGTGCTTAACAGAATCACTTTCTTAGTCGAAAATGTGCCTGTGTCTTCATTCACGTCCTCAAATACGGATCTAGTGGATGAGAGTTGCCTCCCACAGAAGTGTAGTAATACTTCCGGGTTGGTCTGACGTAGATGGATGGCAAAGGCATGGTGTTTGAATGCAACTCGGTGGGCATCTCTTAGCCTTGGTTTAGGCAGTACCAGATGTAGCATTGGAAAGAGGGGGCCAAATGCCAACAAAAACGTTGTAAATAAATAGATGGCCAACTCAGTGTTAGGATGAGATCGGTATTAAGATTAACACTGTATTAGCATGATCCGGATTACTCGCTGATTAAAGAGAGAGTCTGCATCATTGCAAAGGAGATATTGATGGGGCGGCTATATTGAGTCAGCTGTTCTGACACGAACTGTGCAGTCTTGCGACTCTTAGGTGTGGAATCTTATCAAAACGATACTGAGACTAAACCTATATCATCATGTCCCTGACCAATCGCTGATAAGACCTAGCGTATGCCATCTCAAAGGAGATATTGAAGTAAAAGCTTTATTGAATCAGCTGCTCTCACAAGGACTGTGCAGTCTTGGGACCATGCCTTCATAAAAAGCCAAATTGGTGGAAAGAAAAGAGGAGAGAGTAAAAGCCAGCAAAGTGTGGCACCATGAAATTTTACTGAAAATCGACCTAAGTTTACGACAGAAAACCACAATAATGTTTGAATTACTTTCAAAATTTTACAGTAATAATAACAGTCTACAAAAATAGACGGTGTGTTTTATGATAATCAAAGAGATAATAATATTGAATTTTGTCAAATAGGAAGCAAAATAAGTTTTAATTATAAAATGAAATTCAACATTACAATTTTAAATATAGAAGCAAGTGTCACAGGTAAAATTGCTTCCAGTGATCATACTGAATTTCTTAAACAGACCGTCCATAATATCGCTGAAATATGGTAATTAAATCATAAATAATACACAAGTTCATTGATAGTTTTACAGATACATATTGTTCAGTGTAGGGTCATACATCTTTCCAGTTTGATATTATCACAATGAGATTACAAAATAGTGATTCAAGAAGTATAATTATCATTGCTCAAACTAGCCAGTTTAGGCAAGGAATAACCTCAATAGAAATTGCCCCTCGCAATGCAGAGGTAATTTGTAATTTGTAAGAGAATTTATAGAGCGCCAGAATCACCCCCGAAGGGGTATCTCCGCGCTGCAGAAAAGGCAAAATACAGGTCAGGCACAAATCAGTCCTGGAATATTTCAGTCTTTAGGAGTTTCCTGAATCGAAGAAGACTGCGGCATTTGCGCTGGTCCTCGGGCAGAGTGTTTTAATATTTTGGAGCAAGGTATGCAAAAGTTCTACCTTCTACTTGTAATTTCCTGTAGTGGGAGATCACTATCAGCCTTTTCCCTTCGGATCTGAGAAGCCTGCTCAGACAGTAAGATTGAATTTCGTCTGCCAAATAGCTGAGAAACCTACCATAAAGTGATTTATGTGCAAGGAAGCAAAGTTTAAATTTAATTCTATGGCAAATAGAAAGCCAGTGAAGCTGTCTCAGCAGAGGCCTAGAGGGGGGACAAGGGGGTATTTTGAGAGCCAGACGTGCGGCAACATTCTGAACTATCTCAATCTGCTCAAGAGAGATTCATTTGCAGATGCTAAAAGAGCATTGCAATAATGAAGTCGGTCAAAAACCAAAGCTTGAATCAGGGTTCATCAGACTGCTAAGGGCAGCCACTGAAACATTCTGCGCAAGAGACTCAGAGTGGGGTAGCAGGTCCCAGATGTGGCCATGACTTGATCTTTCATGGTCAGAAAGTTATCCAAACGGCCCGCTAAATTTTTTGCCGCAAGAGATGGAGCAGAAGCGGGGTCCTACACAGTGGGCCACCAATTTCGGTACCAAATGGATTGAATAGAGCCAAACAAAAGGATCTCAGTCTTAGACGCATTAGGCTGAAGCAAGTTTTCAGTCATCTAGCCAGATATGGCCAGCATGCCCTCCGCGAAGCATTGATCAACTGACTCTTTATCCTTATTAAAAGGCAGAAGTAGTTGTATGTCATCAGCATAAGAATAGAGAGTGAATCCATATTCCCTAATAATCTTGGCAAGGGGGGGCACATACACATTAAACAATGTAGTTTGAGCCCTGCAGCACCACCTTAGTAAGCTTCAAAGTATGGGAATTAAATAGACCTAAATTAATCGTCTGAGTGCGCTGATTCAGAAAAATAGCAAGCCACTTAAGTGCCTGTCCCTGCAGACCAGATTCCCCAAATTGATTAATCAGTTTCTGATGAGAGATAGTATCAAAGGCTGCTGTCAGAACCAATAACACCAGCAGCACTGCATTGTTGTTATCCAGAGCCATTCTAATATAATCTGTGACACCAATGAGAGTGGTTTCTGTAGAGTAGTGGGGTCTGAATCCAGACTGTAAGGGGTCATGTGTTCCTTTAGATTCAAGGTAGCCCATCTGCCGGGTGTTGACGTACCCTTCCACCATTTTGCTCATAAGCGGCAAGAGCGAAAAAGACGATAGTTAGCAATCACCTCAGCTGGTATCTGGGCTTTTTTCTTAATAAGAAGCACCGGAGCAGCCTTCCATTCAAGTGGGAGTACCCCCTCACTTAAAGAAGTGTTAAGGATGTCACAGATATTGGGAGCCAGGAGAGGGGCAAATATGGCAAACACATATGCTGGCTGTACATCAAGGGGAGAACCAAATTTAGCTGTTCTCAACGTGGCTTCTGCCTGGGATATTTGTATCGCATTGAAATGTTGAAGGCCAGTCACAGACAATCTTGAGGTAGAGGGCAGCACATTTGAGGATTCCACGGAATTAGATACCTGAGGGAATTGATCATAGATTAAGTTTATTCCAAGTAGTTAGCTATGTTGTCACATAGTACTTGGGAAGGGGGGATTTGTAAATTAAAGGGGGTAGGGTTGGTTAAAGTGTTGAGAATTTTGTAACGTTCCTTGGTTGAGTTGCCAGGTTGATTGAGCTTTAAAATGACATGAGCTTTAAAATGACATGGGCTTTCCGTGCCTTTCTTAGATTGTTATGGTAGGAAGTAAGTGCTTTTAAAGTTTCTCCATTTCCGTATGGGTTTTGCACCAAAGTTTTTCCAGGTTTTTGCATTGGATTTTTCATTATGTAAGCCCTGGGTGTACCAAGCTGCTAATTTTTATGACTGTTGGTTTTTTGTAGTTTCGAGGGGGCGAGAATATCTATCACCGTATTTATATTCTCATTAAAGACCCTAAGCTTTTTGTCAACATTTTTGTTAAAGGCATCAAGAGTAACTTTATGTCATTGTCTTTTATGACTGTGCTGTTGGTACGCAGGGGCTTGAGGTACTTATTCTGAGCTTGACACAGAAAGAATGGCTTATACATGGCACAAATTTGGAGAACTACTGATGGAGCAAGGGCTCGTAGAAAAGACACTTACTCGGACGGAATCCTCTCACGTAGCTTTTTAACCTCGTATTAAACTTGTATTGTGTAAATTTTATGGCAAGACCTGAGGCTCCTATTATGCATTCTAATCTTGCATTTATTACAATAGCAGCCAAATAAGTGAAAAACTACAGTTCCCAGAGGGCCAGGCGAGAACTTGGCCATGGGAACGAGAAAAAACGTTAGTACATTAGCCAATCAGCACTGTGTAAACAGATAAGAAGACATACTGACTGCGCAGTTTCCTCTATTCTTGCTGCTCGCAGTCAGATAAGTGTTCTTATCTTTGCTCCCAGGATATTTATTGTATTATTATTATTGTTTATTGCTTCTTAACTGGTAATTGGTTTTTGCCTTCGTATTATTGTTTGCTTTACAGCGTTTGCCCCCTCGCGCTGCGGCGCGTTCTCCCGTCGCATTGCACTCTTCCGACCGCGGCTCGCGGTCTGTCAGCTGTTCCCCTCTCCCTTTCTCCCTCACTGCCGGTGGTCTCGCCAGGCTCCATTCCGCGCTGCTCGCGCCTTCCCTCACCTCAGCTGACTCTCTTCGGCACGCTGCTTCGGAGCTCCTGCAGCTTCCGTCTGGCCCTTCTGCCGATAGTTAGTCGTCCTGCCTCCCATCTGACCCAAGCCCGCCCCGCACACGCCCACTGTGCCTTGCTGTCAATTTAACCCTTTCGGGGCCTTTTTTTTTTTTTGGCTTCTTTTCCACACATAATAATGGAACACGACAGTTCCTCTGAGGAATGTCCTTCCAAGGAAGATTCTGGGTCTTTCAAAAAAAGACTTAAGCAAGTTTACTAATAATTCTGTGGAGCAGGCTGTGGAAATTTCCATGAAACGAATGTAAAAAAGAATGGAGAATTCTATGCTCAGCCTAATGTCCAAGGCTTTGGCCCACTCTGCGGGGGATAGCAGAAAACGTAAGGTGGACCACTCTGCTCCTGTGCATTTTACAAAAAAGTCGTCATTGTTGATGGGCGAGTCTCACTCGCATATGGATGAGGACGTGGTGCCTCCCAGGCCTCCTATCAAGGAGGGGTTTGTTGGTTCTGAGGGCAAGAAATAGCATAAGCCAAAGCACGCAGAGTCACCAATAAAAAAATTGGTTATTTCCACCGTCTTGGACACAGACGATGACATGGCTGATGCTGACGACTTATTTGATGTCCCAAACTTTCTAGTCAGACTCTTTTGCTTTTGAACCCGTTTTTGATTCAGAGGGTCTCCCTATGTTCGACCCCTCCACCATTCGGCACCCCAACTCAACCGAATGGCTCCCCTCTCAACACGTAGGTGAATATATTTCAGCTCGTTTGCGCCTCCCTCTGGAGACTGCTGTGAGGTCTAGGCTCAAATCTGAGTGTCCTAAACCCTCTTTGCCTGAAAAAAACCACCCAAGTTCCCTCCATTGACCAACCCCTCCTCACTTTCTTCTCTAAGTTTGGCAAAGACCCCCGTAAGGGGGTAGACAAGGCGTGATCCTCATGTCAGGACAAAGTGCTGGATATCGTGGGTCCTCTGGCCCGCATTTTGGACATGGCGGAAACTGCCCGTTTGGAAGGTTCTGACCTCTCTGCAGATGACATCTCCATGTGGGCTCAACGGGCTTTCTGTCTCCTAGGCAACGCCAACTCTGCCATTACTCACGAACGTCGTAAAGGACTTATGATCAAGCTGGATCCCAAGCTTGCCAACCTCGCTCCGATGGATCCTGGTCCCAAAGCCAATGGCCTCCTCTTTGGCGATAACTTGGTCCGTGACCTTAGTAGGTTTGTTTCGACTTTTGCCTCCCTCGACAAGGCTCAGCAGTCTATCAAAAAGGTCTTTGCCCCTCGTGTTTTTGGACGTGCCGGACGAGGCAGGGGTCGCTCTTCCGGCCGTCCCTATAACCAAGGCTCCAGAGGCTCCTTCAACTCCTCCCAAGAATACAAGCCTGAGTTCTACCCTCAACGAGGCCGTGGCTTCAGAGGTAGAGGACAGAAAACCTACCGCAATTCCAACTCCAACCAGCAAGGTAAGCCTACCTTCTTCCCCTCCTGTAGGGTGCCGTCTAAAATTGTTTCTGTCAAAATAGCGCACCATCAGTTCAGACCCATGGGTGCTCAACACTGTTCAGGGCTACCTGATAGAGTTCTCTTCTCCTCCTCTTCAGACCTCCTTCCCCCCCCCCCCTAATTTTCTCCTCCCATATGGCTGCTCTAATCTCAAACGAGATTCTTTCTCTTCTCCAAAAACAGGCCATTCAGATTTTTCCTTACAACTCTTCCGGCTTTCTAAGCTCCATTTTTCTTGTCCAAAAGAAAAACAAAAAACTGGGTCCTGTCATCAACTTGAAGTGGTTCAATCACTTTGTGATTTATCGCCACTTCAAGATGGAGACCATTCTCCACTTGCGGGACACTCTACGTCCCAAAGACTGGATGGTTTGTTTGGACCTTCAAGACGCCTATCTCACGGTTCCTATTCACCATTCACATTGGAAGTGTCTTCAGTTTCAATGGTCAGGAGTGACCTACTGTTTTACCTCTCTCCCCTTTGGTCTTTCTTCCGCACCTTGGTGCTTCACAAAACTTTTGAAGCCAGTGGTTGCCTTTCTCCGTTCTCTCGGAATCAGACTTATCATCTACTTGGACGATATTTTGATCCTAAATTCCGACAGACTCTCTCTTCTGTCCGATCTGCGGACAACTCAGTCTCTCCTTCTGGATCTGGGTTTTCAGGTCAACACAGAGAAGTCTTCTTTGACTCCGTCTCAAAACATGGAATTCCTGGGTTTCCTTGTGGACTCGGTGGCCTCTTCCCTCCGCCTGCCCCTTTCCAAAGTTTCCAGAATCAAAGCGGAGATTGCTTCAGTCCTTCAGTCGTCCCTAGTATCCCTCAGGTCCCTAGCCAGGATTGTCGGCCTTCTTTCCTCCTCCATTCAGGCTATATTTCCAGGCCCTCTCCACTATCGTGCTCTTCAACGCCTAAAAATCAGGCATCTTCGCCAAGGCCTTGCCTACGCAGACCTCGTCGCCCTAGATCCAGAGTCCCGCACCAAACTTCAATGGTGGATAGACCAATTAGATGCATGGAACGGGCGCACTATCTTCGCCACTGCCCCAGATCTTGTATTAGAATCCGATGCAAGCCTTTCGGGTTGGGGTGCTCGATGTGGACCAATCTCGACTGGAGGTACATGGTCATCAGAGGAGTCCAGGTTGCACATCAACTGTTTAGAGATGCTTGCAGGTTCCTTTGCGATCCAAAGCCTTTCCAAAGACAGGATCCAATGTTCCATACTCCTTCGCATGGACAATGTTTCTGCGGTCCGCTACATCAACCATCTTGGCGGGACCAGGTCCAAAGCCCAAGCGGATTTAGCGAAAAGTCTGTGGGAATTCTGCCTTGCACATCAGTTCTCCTTAACAGCGGAGTACCTTCCCGGAAATCTCAATTCTGTGGCAGATTGGCACTCAAGGTTTCTCCACGATTCCAGCGACTGGAAGCTTTGTCCCTCTGTTTCCTCTCTCTTTCTCACAAGTGGGGTCCTTTTTCTATAGATCTCTTTGCTTCCCGCCTCAACTGTCAATTACCCCAGTTCTTCAGTTGGCGGCCGGACCCTCTGGCTTTAGCTACGGATGCTTTCCTACAGGATTGGTCTCTTCACCTCAATTATGCTTTCCCCCCTTTTCTCATGATCAACAGAGTTCTGTCTCAAGTTCGCCGCCAGTCCACTTCCCTGGTGCTAGTTGCTCCCTTTTGGCAAGCTCAGATCTGGTTCCCCTCCTTGCTGGAGATGGCAATAGACTTTCCTGTTCTCCTTCCTTCCTTCGACGATCTTCTCCTTAATCCCCAGGGCCTTCGTCACAATCTTATTCTGGACAACTCTTTGACCCTGTCGGCCTGGAAAGTTTCCGGCCTCCCTCTTCTAACGTCCTCCTTTCGCAAGAGGCTACTCTCTTCATCAACCAGGCCTGGGCTCCGGGAACTTCCAAAGCATACAAATCCGCTTGGTCTCTTTGGGCAAGCTGGTGTTTGGAGAGGGATATCGATCCCCTTTCAGCCCCTCTAAATTTCATCATCAATTTTCTGGCTTCTGAGGCCAGTGCCGGTAAGGCCTACCGTACCGTTAACCTGTAATGCTCAGCAATTTCTCTTAATCATGTCCAGATAGATGGCAAGCCAGTTGGCGCTCATCCTCTTATCTGTCGCCTCCTCAAGGGAGTTCGATGTGCAAAACCTCCGTTGGCTAAGTATTCTTTTTTATGGGATGTTTCTGTAGTCCTTAAACTGTTTACGAATTGGCCTGCTAACTCTGCTTTATCTCTCAAAATGTTATCTGCTAAATTAACCATGTTACTTTGTTTGATATCGATTAAAAGAGTTTCTGATGTTAGAGCTTTAGATGTTTCTTCCAGACAATTCTCTCCTACAGGTGTTTTGTTCCATATTCGCAGAAGAACTAAGACTAATTTAGATTCTGTGTTTTACCCTTACTTCCCTGATCAACCACAGGTATGTGTGGGACAGTGTTTGAAAGTATATGAGCAAAGGACAGCTGATCTCAGGGCGTCATCTTGTTCCCAACTCCTTATCTCCGTTCGCAAACCCCACCTTCCTGTCTCTTCTCCTACCCTCGCCCGGTGGGTTCGTTTGGTCATGTCTCTTGCCGGTATCGACGTCTCCGTTTTCGGAGCGCATTCGGGCAGGGGAACCATGGCCTCTAAGGCCTTTTGGTCCGGCTCCCGCCTGGAAGACATCCTGAGATCAGCAGATTGGTCCAATGACAGTGTTTTTCGCATGTTCTACTGTAAACCTGTTCATTCTGTTGCTTCTGATGTCATTAATATGCTTTAAACTAGCATAATAGGAGCCTCCGGTCTTGCCATAAAATGTAGATTTTCCTAGTTATTATGACAGAAAGTCTTAATTTTATTAAGGACACGGAGGCGAGTATTATCCCCCCGCTACACTACTAACATGTGTTCTCGCTCCCTACAGCGAATCCGGCCTTGCCACCTGCTTCATCATAGGAGGTCTTCTCTCCACCGACTCCGTGCCTCTCCACCTTGGACTTCTTCGGACCTCTCCACGCCGTCTCCAGTTGTTCCTATCGGACTTTGCCCTTGGCTCACTGTGGTTCAAGATATCTGCTCCTGGACTTTGTTGTTTTAGCTATTTTTCCATTGTTTTCTAATGTTATCTGATCTTCTCGCAGCGAAAAGAGGAAGCTGCGCAGTCAGTATGTCTTCTTTTCTGTTTACACGGTGCTGATTGGCTAATGTACTAACGTTTTTTCTCGTTCCCATGGCCCAGTTCTCGCCTGGCCCTCTGGGAACTGTAGTTTTTCACCTATTTGGCTGCTATTGTAATAAATGCAAGATTAGAATGCATAATACTCGCCTTTAATAAAATTAAGACTTTCCGTCATAATAACTAGGAAAATCTACATTAATGTGCATAACAGACTACACTGAAGAAGAAGAAGCTTGCCTGTGTTCTACTAACTAGTAATTAGAGTGAGGATCTAAAATGGCCGCTAACTGAAAATCTTTAGTGCGCATGCGTCTACTGCATCTACGTAGTATGACGTACTTTCGCTTGGAGGGAATTTCTTGCACTTGTGCAGTTGCCAACAAGATGGCTGCCTTGAAAGTCACATGCTTGGCATCTGCTTTGCTGGAAACTGTAACAAGTTATTTTACTAATGCGGGTAAAGTATTAATAAGTTAATGGGGTAAGAATAGAGATAGGTGGTATACAGTGCAACCATTTATTCTTGAAAATAACATCTGTCTTTCTGACTTTATTACTAGTGAGCCTTTGGGCCTCTTGAGTATGACAGAAGTAAGCAGAATCATGTGACTGAAATGTTCATCTGCGCATGCCTATTAAGAGTGAATCCAGAACGATGACTACAAACTTGAATACAAGCCAAGGCCACCGAGTGTCCTGACCTGGGATCCAAGTGGTGAAGAGTTCACCAGGATGGCAGAATCTGTGAAAGCTAATATAAATGATGCATAAATAATGTGAAAGCGGGTGGGAATTAAAGTTTGAATAAATAATTAAGGGGATGTGTTTATTAACAAAGGGCTAACTGAAAAGAGTGATCTGTATGCATGGTTTGATGATCACCTCCCCTTGCCTGTCCAAAGTTAGGAGTTACATGATATTGAAAATTTTTGGGAAGGTACATGAATATTGTAGGGTATAATTGAGGTAGTTTTTTGTTAGTTAGAGAGGAGAGTTTGCTGAATGCTGCAGAGCTCAGGATGCTGTTGGAGTGATGAGAGAAGCTGATGAAGAATCGAATGCAGAGCTACTTTATTTTAAATTAAATTAGCTTAGAAGAGGAGGAAGAGAGTGTCAGAGAGGGTTGCTACACACGCAAGCTCCAGTGGTAGAGAGGTCATCTGTCCTGTCCTGATTCCTGTCCTGAAGCCATTGTTTGCCAGGACTTTCCTTGGGGACCCTTCCTAGCCCCTTGGCCAGGGGGTTGATTTTCACACCATACTTGGTAAATATAACTATATGTCTGTTTATGTCCCTTAGGGGCATATTACCAAGCAATAGCGATAATTATCGCTATTGCTTTGTTAGCGTGAAAAAATTATCGCCGAGCTGCGGCGATTTTCATCGCAGATAAACCTTGGTATTACCAAGGTTTATCGCAAATTCGATAAAAATCGGCCGCAATGCATGAATAACGCTGAAAAGCCAGCGATATTCATGCATTAGCGAGCTAATGCTCTTAGCCATGTTATCCACCTCCCACTGGATAACATGGCTAAGAACTGCTCAGGGCAGGTGTTAGCTTTTGGAGATATTCACGCTTAGCGCGATTATCTCCAAAAGTTGGTAATAGGAGATAGTGATGTTAGCGACTGTTTCCAGTCGCTAACATCTTGGCACACCCACTTTGCATGTCATTAGTGATAAATATCACTGACATGCAAAGTGGGGCCCAAGATGGTCGCTATCTCCTACTAGCTGTCGCTAACTGGTGTTAGCGACAGCTAGGTAATAGGGAGATAATTTTATCTCCGCTTTCTTGGCTTTTAAAGCCAAAAAAGGGGAGATAAACCCCCTTGATTATATGCCCCACAGTTCTTTTCTCTCTATCCTCTCCTTTCCATGCATAGTCTTTGCATAGTATAAATGAATGCATTTGATGATTGATTTATTGAATCCTCCTATGAGGAGATGGAGACTGTTCTGTAATTTGTAAGTGGTTCACATGAAATTATTCTTAGATAAAGATTTAAAACACATCCCGACTCTGTGATCATTCAATATTGATAAGTAAATTGATTTATGTCATTTCACCATCAACTAGTTCAACTAATGGTCCATCGACCAGAGGAAAGAACTTTTTGATCAGTGAAAGATTAGTTAGGAACCAGAGGTAACTAATCATGATATGGTAAGAGATTTAAACATGACCCCAGCGGTTATTGCCAGGTTGTTGTGAATGCATGTATGGGCCCAGGTGAGTAAATGGTGTTGGATTATCTGTTGCTAGCAAGCCACTGGATCAGTTTTCTGGTAGCAAAGCTATTGTTATTATTGACTAGATTGGTGATTAGTATGGATTATTGATGTTGATTATTAATTTATGTTTATGTTTAACAAAAGCGTTTGCGTTTTATTTTAAGTTGTCCAGATTTCCCGGGAAATTGAATAGCGGGTGGCGATAGAAACCACTTTGCAGTGAGGTTACTTTTCTGTTGGAATAGCACTGAAAAGCTATACAAGGATGGAAGTGTTAAATTAGGGGCTATTTCATAATTAAAGGTAGAGTCATTGATAGCAGAGAGTTCGCTGTTAAAGCTTTGGTCTTATATCACCTAGTAAGGGTAACACCCAAGGAGTAGCAAGTTCTTCCAAGCTTGATTGAAGGGTAAACAGAAAGTTTTACTCACAGTGCATGAAAAGTAAACGGAAGGTCTTACTCAAAGAAAGTGAGCGGAAGGTTTTACTTGCAGTTGAAAGAATTAATTTATCCTTTGATTTAGTGGAACAGATGGAGTAGCAAATGTCTTTATGTTGTTACTGAAGGATTTTAATTGAAAGAAAAGTAGAGAAAGAAGTTTCTTGTAATTACCTTGTAAATAGAGGGTCATCGCCGGAGTAGTACTGACGTCACAGTGAGCCGCGCTGGGATATGTGGACACAGCGGGTGTGTGTCTGACGTGGATCTGTAAAGGAGGGGGTCAGTAGTAAGGAGCAGGACTGACGGCATCTGAAAGGCCAGGCTAGCATTGGTTAGACCACAAGCGTGACCTGAAGTTTTATTGGAAGCTTGAGTGAAGGCTGAATTTAGATTGGCTAGCAGAAATTTGTGTGCCTGATTCTCATTTGTCGTTTGGTACAATTTGACTAAACAGGAAGTTAGAAGTTTTGCAGATTATTGAACTACCTATTGAGTGCCCAAATGTACAGAGAAAGGAGAAACATGTAATTTATAAAGAAAAGTAAAAGTTTCTTTAGGAAAGATAAACATGTTTTGACTAGAGAGGGAATTCCTATTCCACCACCAAAAATACCTGCTTCATTTATGATGATGGAGAGAGGTAATCATACATGTGTATGGATGGAGAATTAGATGGAGTATACAAAAGATGATGGTGTTTTAGCTTTTCCAGAGCATAGTACCTTTAATGGAAGATTTTTACAGAATTTGAGGATGCAGGTGTATGAATTAGAACCAAGACCTACATTAACTCAATATGAGGCATTAGAAGTATGGGAAACTGAGTCATTTGAAAGAGAGAAATGTAAAAGAGGAAAGTTTACAGGATTCTACAGAAGACGTATGAATGGGATGCGTGAAGAACAGATGAAACAGTGGAGAAGAGCAATGGTATCAGAAGGATTATGTCAAGTATTAATGGCTAATGAGCAAACAGGGAGTAAATGTAAAGAGAAATTGAAACACTTAAGTACGACAGAGTATGGAGAATCAAAAGATTAATTATTGGAAGATATTTTAACTAAAAACCCTCCACCGTAACAAGAAGGACCAAATAAAATTACCCCAAGTGCACCAGTATTAGGACCACCTTTAATTCCACAGGTATTACATGAGCAGTATGATAAAGAAAGGGAATCATTGAACAAAAATATAGATGAACTAATACAGAAAATAAGTCAGCTAAATGTAAATCCTGAAGCATTGACAATACCCGTAACTATAAGTCCTGTTGTCCCGTTGTATGGAGACAAGGTAATTTGTCCAAAGTCACAATTTGCAGCGAAGAACTCCAGAAAAGAAACTATAATTACTGATGACCAAACCAGTGAGTTTTATTCCATAATTTCATTAATGGATCTGCCAATAAGCGACTCAGTGAGTAAAACTCCAAAGAGAGCTATGCCTAGTAGTTCAATAGAAGGAAGGCCAGTAACATCCTCTGGAGTCTGAAGTGCCACAGCAGTAACTCCATAAGATTTAGAAAGATGAGCACAAGGAATAAAAAAAGCAGAGTTCACCTCCTAAAATATTAGATATTTACAAACTAAAAGTAGAATTGGAAGAAAATATAGCTGGAAATGTGGGAATAGGTAAACACCTACAATGAAGAAGAATTGTATGCAGGAGTATAACTAGAAATGCGAGATTGTTTAATGAGAAGTTAACTGATCTTTCATCTGAGATTGGAATAGACATAGGGAGATCGAAAGTATTAATAAAAGCCATATCAAGTGGCAACGATGGTACGATCATTTTTCGAATCTATACTGCGGTGATCCAGATGTCCAGCTCTCCCAGACTGAGACCCTCCCATCTACCCTCTGGCCTCTCATACCATCTGAACTCTTTGACATCCACGAGGTAGTTTTGGCAATAGAGAGTATAGCTCCCGGAAAGGCTGCGGGGGCCCGATGGCCTTCCCGGTGATTTACTTCTGTATGATCCAACACCTTGGGCTCATTTTATTTTGCTCCTCATGAACCTTATTGCCAGGGGACATGATTTCCCTGATTCATGGAAGGATGCAGTGGTAGTGACAATCTACAAAAAGGGGAATAGGGAGGACCCTGCCAACTACCGGCCGATTAGTTTAATCGACGTGATACAGAAGGTGGTTGGCAGGGTGCTCCTTATGAGGATAAGGTCCTGGATGGAGGATGGGAACATCCTCTCACACTTCCAAGCAGGCTTCAGACAGAAGGTGGGCACAATGGATCAGGTGTTGAGATTCTCCATGATCCACTGGAAAACAGTGGTCATTGGGAAAGGAAGCCTATACCTGGCCTTCATTGACCTGAAGACCGCGTTTGACCTCGTCGCACGTGCCAAGCTCTGGCAAGTGTTGCACGAACTGGGCATTCCCCCTCTGATCCTAGACTTTGTCAAACGCCTCCATGTGGGAAACTACACCAGAATTGAGTGGGGCTCACAGGGGCAATTGACGGAGAGGGTCGTGGTGAATAGGGGGGTAAGCCAGGGTTAGGATTTTTCTCAATTTAGTAGTAGTAAAGTTAGGACTCCTAACTTTACAACTACTAAATTGAGAAAAATCGTAATTTTAAGACTTTTGGTATTCACAGAAGGCATTTAGGCGTCCTAAAGTTAGTAGTCCTAACTTTACTACTACTAAGTTGAGAAAAATCATAATTTTAAGACTTTCGGTATTCACAGAAGGCATTTAGGCGTCCTAAAGTTAGTAGTCCTAACTTTACTACTACTAAATTGAGAAAAATCCTAATTTTAAGACTTTCGGTATTCACAGAAGGCATTTAGGCGTCCTAAAGTTAGTAGTCCTAACTTTACTACTACTAAATTGAGAAAAATCCTAATTTTAAGACTTTCGGTATTCACAGAAGGCATTTAGGAGTCCTAAAGTTAGTAGTCCTAACTTCTGTGAATACCGAAATGAGTAAGTTCATTCTGTGAATACCAAAAGTAGTAAGTGCATTCTGTGAATGCCAAAAGTAGTAAGTTCATTCTGTGAATCGGGCCCATTGTTTTTATCACTATACAATTTTAATGTTTTTATAGTATACATATTTATAATGAAAATGTGTTGATTCATTTATTTATCAAGCTGTATGGCACAATGATTTTTGAAAATTATGACCGCTGGATGTACATGCTTTTATGATAATTTTTTATCGAATAAAGTACATACATACCTACCATATCAAGTGGATTTTTCAGACAAAGATTTAGAAAATATGAATGTGTCTGGAATGAAGTTACAAGTGAAAGAGTTGCTGAATATTTTACAGCTTGCACCACTCACCACAGGAAGGTGTAATCAAAATTTCCATATTGAAGGGTCTGCGTGAACCCCTCAAGGCTCGAGCCCCTTCCCCTCCTAAAGTCAGTTGTTGACACCATGGAGAGCTAAAAAAATACCACCCCTCGCAGGGCAGGAAGTAGCTGGACAGCTACATCTGCTGTACAAAGGCTTCCAGAGAAAGCACTTTAGTGAACAATCAATTATTGAAACTCTGTCTATGAAGCATCTGGGAGTGAGGGGGGTCCAACTACGTCAGCAGCTAAAGGTTTTTAAAAAAAATGGTTGGGAGAAAACAACAATAAGACCATATGCTCAGGTGTCCTCCACACTCAACCCTCCCACAGAGGCGGGTATATTCGCCTGAGGATAACAATGTACTGGAGCGAAAGCGACAATGCACTGGAAAACCCAAAGGGTTTGGTCTTTTATATAAACTCAACGCATTTGTTTTTGTGAATCTAAAGTATAACTCTGACCTCTAAAGTATAAGCTCCGACCTAGATTGCAAGAGAGCTAAGTGCGAGACAGGCGCATGTGCTATGCACATTCAAACAACGCCCGAGTAAAATCAGTGGCTGAAGAGGTCGCGAGATTGCGCAAGCCCATTACTCGTACCAATAAGGGGACGTATAAAGACACAAAACGGCAATTGCTGCACAAAAATGCGGGATCGGTCTATTTAATTAAATAATGAGATATTGTTAAGCCAATCAGCAAGGGTATAAGAGAGGACTCAATACCTTCCTCGGTACCTCCCACACTGTTCGTAGACTGCGACGAGGTACCGACGGAAAGGTGAGTCCCGATCACTACTTTTCAGTATACATGCAGCGCTTGGTGTGGCCATTGTGCTCCAGCCAGCTTCTAAACTTCATTTTTGCTCTGACCTTTTGGCTTTTTTTATACAGAATTAGCTTTGAAATTTATCAGCTTGGGCAGAAAAATGTATTGTGCATCATTATTAGTAGTACCATCAACTACTGAAGTAAGATCAATATCAGTATTTTGCTGATGATCTTTCAACAAATATTTGATTGTCACAAATATGGTTTAGACATCTCCAAAAAATTTCGGATTTAAATTATTTGTGTAGGAACATTCCAACAAATCCCTACTCATTCCAATTTTGATTGTACCCAAACAGTTTGGTACAATTAAACTTTGGTTCAACTGAGTTAATTTCTTCAATGGACGCCAGTCTGCACCCGCTGTTGATTGTGAATGACATAGTCTGTGGTCTATAAAGATAGGGGTTCTTTTATGTGAATTTGTTTTATGTGAGTTTACTAGGGGCATTTAAGTTCCAATATACAATTACTCTTTTGTCCCCCTATGTTTCTTCTCACTACCAGAGCGGGGCCTCAGCCACCAAGCAGTTGCCGGGTGAGATGAGGCTTACCCCCACAAAAAGCTGGGTGAGTACTTCTCAATTGTTAAAATTATGATTCCCTATAGCAGTACCCTGTGACAAATGGGATAAGTCGAAAACAATGTATGAACGACTAATTTGACATGAATAACCTCAGTTTTTTAAAATTTTGGATAACATTCCTCTTTTTTGCAGGGATGAAGAAATAGTTTTTGAACTACACACACATGGGATACATGTCTGGTAGGCTTGAAACCAACCACTAATCTATTCTTCTATTGAAATGTATTAACGCTGTATTACTTTTTGACTTATAAACTTCCTCTGCAGTAGCACATTTCACTTATAAGGTCCTGAAGAAAGCCGGGTCAATTGTCCAAACGGCTGAAACATGTCGACCTCACTTTTAGCCAAAAGATAGTTCAATTTATTCCAAACTATCAGGCGGTTTTTAACATATGGCATTAGGACAATTCCCAATAAACATATTTTTTGTCCTTCTAGTCATTTTTATCACACTCACATTTATCACTTGCACTGCATTCCATTAGTCCTCACATACCTTGAACAAACACAGTGGCTGAAATGTTCAGAGAGTAGGAGGCCTAGTACTTCTGTACATTAGCCTTTATACCATCTTGGCTATAGATGGCCCCTCTCTCTTGGTTTTCCAGATGACGAAGTTCCGCCAAATGGGTGGGCTGATGGAAACCATACTTCAGCCCGGGATTGGACAAGTTATGTAAAACTGGTGAACTGTAGTTGCTCCAATATTGGTGGTGCTTGTGTCACACCTAGTAGACCGTTTTTCTCCCTTTAGTCAGTCAGGTTTGCATTTAGGGGTATGGAGTAAAACTTGTCTTTAAATATTGCCCCCTAGGCCCCCACCACCTTTTCTGTTGTCAGTTTCAGTATGTAGACACAATGAAAACCTACTTCAGTAACTGAGGGGGTTAAGTACCACCATTTACCTTTAACATATGGAATTTCATGTAGCATGTTGTAAAGTTTATTTTATAGAACAGGAAAACTGCAATATTATTATTCTAATACAGATGTAGTATTTACAGAAATTCCTATTCGAAGGAATATGAATCTAATACGCAGTAGTTTAGATGCACAGTTTATGGGTGAATGTTTCCTAACTTTGAAGTCATTAGATATAGAAAAGGCTCATAAAAGCAATCTAACATGTTCATTATGTGCATAAGAAAAAGTGTTTTTAAATTTACTCGAAGAAAGGAGACATGATGTCCAAAGAACGCTGCTTAACAGAAACACCATATTCCACCATGGCTGAGAAAGAGGGAACTTATACAGCTGGCAAGGCTCATGCTGCGATGTCCCTAAACTTTGTGAAGACAGGGAAAACATGTCTCTATAGATTGAAGACAGATTATAATAAGATATTTATTGGTTGCAGTGAATGTGAACATAACTTCCTAATTTTGGGAGGTTGGGGACTAAAAGGGGGAACTGATCCAGCATTTCCTGGAGTTTACTTCATGTTTGGGAATAAAGCTTATTATAAGCTGCCTGCACGGTGGTACGGGAGTTGCTATTTCAGAATAAATTTCCGCAAATCTATCATGTGAAGAGAATCACTGGAAGCAATGAAATTACTAATGAACTAACACGAAGAAAGAGAGCTAGTTTTTCTGAAATAATAGATGATATATTTAGTGCATTGATACCTTCAGTGGGAGTTGTTCTACATTCACACAGAATCTGTCAGTTGTCAACAGTAGCTGATTGTCTTTCGGCTGATACTGCTTAAGGTCTCCTGATGATTAATACAGAAATGGTTGCAATTAGTTCTATGGTTTTACAGAATCGTCTTGCGTATGACATATTATTGGCTGAAGAGGGCGGAGTCTGTAAAATGTTAAAAAGTGCAACATTTTTGCACTTACATACCGGATAAAAGTACAGAAATTAAAGGATATATAAAGAATATTACAAAAATGCATGAAACATTAAAAGTACTGGAGGTTGACAGTGTATGGGAAAGACTAACAAAAAGCAGTTCTTCAGTAGGAACTTGGTTTACTAATATAGGGAAAAGTTTCCTTGGACAAATAGTATTTCCCTTAGTAGGTATAGCAATAATAGTTTTGTCGATATTATTTTGGTGTAAGTGTTGCACTAATAAATTGCGAAGAAAGATATATGAAATAAATGGAAAGCGATTCAAAATAAAACAGCATTAAGAAATACAATTAGAGGAAATGAAGGAAAAGATATATATGACAGGATGAGAGAAATAAAGAATAAAGATAAAAGCAAAAATGAAGAAGGAAAAGAAAGTGAAACATGCTAAAGTTGGCATTTGATTAGGGATGAGTAATTTTGTGATGGCTTAAATTGCCATCAGAGAGGGGGTTTATGGAGCACGGGCTCGTAGAAAAGAGACTTGATCGTACGCAATCCTCTCATGTAACTTTTTACCATTTATTAACCTCGTACTGTGTAAATTAATATGCACAACAGACTACACTGAAGAAGAAGAAGCTTGCCTGTGTGTTTTACTAACCAGTAATTTGCGTGAGATTCTAAAATGGCCGCTAAATGAAAATCTTTAGTGTGCATGTGTCTACTGCATCTACGTAGTATGACGTACTTTCGCTTGGAGGAAATTTCTTGCGCTTGCACAGTTGCCAACAAGATGACTGCTTTGAAACTCACATGCTTGGCACCTGATTTGTTGGAAACTAAAACAAGGTATTTTACTAATGCTAATGCAGGGAAAGTATTAATACGTTAAAGGGGTTAGGATAGAGATTGGTGGTATACAGTGAAACCATTTATTTGTGAAAATAACAACTGTCTTTCTGACTTTATTACTAGTGAGCCTTTGGGCTTCTTGCGTATGACAGAAGTAAGCAGAATCATGTGACTGAAATGTTCATCTGCACGTGCCTATTGACAGTGAATCGGGAACGATGACTACAAACTTGAATACAAGGCAAGGCCCCTGAGTGTCCTGGCCTGGGAACCAAGTGGTGAAGAGTTTACCAGGATGGCTATTAGCTATTATAAATGTTGCAAACATAATGTGAATGTGGGTGGTAAATGAAGTTTGAATAAAGAATTAAGGGGGTCAGTTTATTAACAAAGGGCTAACTGAAAAGAGTGATATGTAAGCATGGTGTGATGATCCCCTCCCCTTGCCTGTCCAATCATAGTTAGGAGTTTCATGATATTGAGACATTTTTGGGAGCTACAAGAATATTGCAGGGTGTAATTGAGGTAGTTCTTAGTTAGAGAGGAGAGTTTGCTGAATGCTGCAGATCTCGGTAAGAGTGACGAGAGAAGCTGAAGAAGAATTGAATGCACAGCTACTTTATTTTTAATTAAATTAATTTAGAGGAAGATCGCGGAAGAATCTCGCGGAGGAAGAGAGTGTCAGAGAGAGTGCTACGCAAGCGTCAGTAGTAGAGAGGTTCTCTGTCCAGTCCTGATTCATTTCCTGGAGCCCTTGGTCGCCAGACCTTTCCTTGGGGACCCTTCCCAACCCCTTGGTAAGGGGATTGGTTTTCACACCATGCTGGGTAAATATAACTATACTAGCAGCCCGTCCCGACGTTGTCCAGGTATGAAGAGTTGAGTGGGTGACAGCTCACGCTAGAGACGCTGCGCATGTGGGAAAGTGCAGTCAGTTTCAAGGTTAGTGCACCAGCCGCCGCTTGATGCTGGCTCCAGCCCTGGTTGATGTTGGGCGCCGTGTGTATATTTGTTTATGCAGAAAGTTGAGTGACAGCCCTCAGTAGACGCTGCAGTGATTGTCCCCGCAGGCACACTCAGTGGCGTGTGCCCCCGCTTGAGGCCCAGCTCCAGCGGCGACCGTATTACCATGCGAATTATGTGACCCTTGAAAGTTATTTCCCTATATTATTATTTTTTAGGACCCTCATGGCATAAAGGCAGGAACGTAACGGCAGTTTAGTAAAGCACCGACGGCATTCGGCCCCAGTCTGTTTGACACGCACCCAGCACAAGGCACACACTGCATTCGGCCCCAGTATGTGTGACATGCCCCCAGCACAACGTGCAGGACACACAAGTGAGTAGAGCGAACAGTTACTTAACACGCCTCCAGCTGAACGTAGACGCCCATTGAACGCATGCGCCCAGATGTGCGATTGGCATCATAATTTCAGAATGTGGCGCGATTGCTGGCGGCCGATTGCCGCGCCCATTGGCCACGGACCTTGCTCCCGTGCAATTCCGCAGTTGCCGCTCCCATTGTCGTTTGTCACAACCCTGGTACCCGCGCAATTGCGTAATTAGCGCCCCTCCAGCTGAACTCAGACGCCCATTGAACACTCTTGCTCCCGTGCATTTCCGCGCCCATTGGCCACACCCCTTGCTTCCGTGTAATTGCGCAATTGTCGCGCCCATTGTCATTAGTCACACCCCAGCGCACGCCCCCAGCCTTTGTCACGCCCCCAGCACAACGCACACGTTTAAGGAACGCTTTTTTTTGTTGTCATGCCCGCCCCGCCCACACACTCGCCCACAAGGGACTACTTTGCTGGCAAGGTTCTTTTACCTTTCAAATGTATATGGTGGCCAACTGTATAGCCAATATCCTTCTGCTGCATCTTCCCTTTCCAATGATGTATTGGGTGTTGTGGTTACTGAGATTACCCGCCTCAAAGGTTAGGGCTCTCTCTTTATAATATTAGTATAGATATAGATGTCTGTTTATGTGGCTATGTCCTTTTCTCTCTATCTTCTCCTTCCCATGCATAGTCATTGCGTAGTATAAATGAATGCATTTGATGATTGATTTATGGAATCTTCCTATGAGGAGACGGAGACTGTTCTGTACTTTGTAAGTGGTTCACATGAAATTATTCTTAGATAAAGATTTAAACACTTCCTGACTCTGTGATAATTTATTTATAAGTAAATTGATTTATGTCATCTCACCATCAACTAGTTCAACTAATGGTCCATCAACCAGAGGAAAGAACTTTTTGATCAGTGAAAGATTAGTTAGGAACCAGAGGTAACTAATCTTGATATGGTGAGAGATGTAAACATGTCCCCATCGGTTATTGCCAGGTTGTTGTGAATGCGTGTATGGACCCAGGTGAGTATAGGGTGTTGGATTACCTGTTGCTGCTAAGCCGCTGAATGACTACGTTCAAATATGGATGGTTACATTAGCGTTATCAATGTATGCCACTGCTGAATTCAGGCCTTTGTTAATATTATCAGTGCGGCAAATCCAGCGGTTTTCCTTGAACATCAAAACTTGGTCAACATTGAGTTTTCTTATGCATGGTTTCACTACCTAAATTACCCACTATGTCAAGTCTTTTTCGGAATGTTTGAACCTTGTATAGTGCTTCACCAAGGGGGAATTCTCAACTTTGCAATGTATTCTCGATTGGTGTTGCAGGATTCATCTTTTTACCTTTTGGATTATTTTGCCAATATAATGTAGTCCACAAGGACACATAATACAATATACTACATTAGTAGTATTGTAATTGGAGAATTGCCTTAGCGTGACCTGTTGATGACTGATCTGAAAAGTATTAATGGTTTTGTTGTATTGCATGCTGCACACATGTTACATCTATAGTGTCTAACTACAGGTGACAATTGGAACATGTTATTCACAGTAGCTGAATTGGGAGCTTTATGGGCATGGACTAGACATTCTCTGAGGGTTGACTCTCTTTTGAATGCAAACAAGGGTTTTTGCTCAAATTCAGGTAGACTTTTGAGCAGTGTCTAATACTTTTAGGATTCTTCTTGATTTTATTTGAATGAGTTTCGAAAGTAGTGACGCATACTAGGTGCGGTTGCCCCGACGGTGTCCTCACTTCCAATAGACACTCTTGGTTATTTTGCCAGGCTCGTTTAAGTGATCGTTTTAGAAGCCTTGCTGAGTAGCCACGAGATTTAAGTTTCTCTTTTCGTTTTTTAGCTTCATAGAAGTAATCATCTTTTTTACTGCAGTTTCTGCATAAATGCAGAAACTGACCTAAAGGTAATCCGTGTTTCAGTGCCTGTGGGTAGTGGCTGTTATATGGAAGCAATGTGTTCCTAGCCATTGGTTTGGTAAAAATTAATGTGTAAAGGTGATTCTTTTCATCAACCTTCAATGTTACATCTAAGAAATTCTTTTGATGTTGATCAAAAACCATCGTGAACTTCAGGTTAGTATTGAGGAAGTTAACCCAAGTGTGAAAGTCGTTGAGACTATGTTATGCAGACTCTACTGCTTCAACCGCCCGACTCTCAGATAAACTTCACACACTTTTATGGGACTTCATCTGGACTGGAAATTGTGCGAGGATGGCCAAGACTCATGCCTACTTGCCGGTACAAGTGAGCAGCCTTGGGATTCCAAACCTATGCTTTTAATTACCAAGCTGGGCAAATGCGCTACATGGTGGAGTGGTCCTGCGCCTTAACGTAAAACACTTTTGTTTTATCGACCAGGCCATTGCAGACATGCATATTTGGAAGGTATCTTGGGTTCTGAAAACCAGCAGGCCGCCAACTGCCTTTGTTTTCCCGGCAACTCGCGCTACCGTTGGCGTGTGGGACCATGTCCAACTGCAGTGTGGGCTCGCCACACCCATATCACCTCAAATCCCCCTGATAGGTAACCCCGACTTTCTCTCGCAGCAACATAGGGCATTTCACGCCTGGCAAGACACTAACTGCAAGTGTATTAGGGACCTGTTCTATCCATGTGGACGTATGGGCTTTCCTGCGCTTCAGGGATCCTATGGTGTACTTGAGACAGTGAAGTGGCAGTACTTAACAGTAGTGCACTGAGTGTCACAACCGTGGATTCGACCATATGCTAGTAGAATCCTGATGCCTTTTGAGAAATGGCTTCTCACGAGGCATTCAGGCAAGAAAATACTCTGTGACAATTACGCTTTTTTAAATACATTTCACTCGCCTATGTGATCACCAGGACATGACAGATGGGAAAGGGAATGCAAGAGGCCATTCAGACACAGGAAATGGAGTGACATACTACACCGAGTCAGAACATTCGCTTTAAACCAGTGGTCGAAGTGGGGATAAAAAAGTAGGGGAACTCTGGGCGGAGACTCAGAGGGCGGGAATAAACTGAAGATTGGATCAGTGGGCGGAGTCGGAGGTGTGGCTAGAAATAGCAAAACATATGAATTTTTAGTATGTTTGGCATTTCACTAACCAGTTACAGCTTATAATGTTATTTTATTCAAACAATGGATAAACATGTTTATTTGAGGTTTAATATATAAGTTATTTACATTTAATACATTTACAATCTGGGACATGTTTCCAATCACAGAATGTTCCAAATACGCTTATAAGTGGAATCATAAGCCATTTGTGTCCGAGCCATGCAGTTTCTTTCATCAGCACTTCTCCTCCCTTTTTCTAACCATTTCTGAACATAAAATTCAGGTTTAAATTCTATGACAGGAAGCCCCACAATTTTTCTAAACATTATAGAAGACAAACAATGTATTGATATTCAGTTCTGCAGTTGTGTGAGCACCTCATTCATAACACTAAAGCCTCGTTCACATTCAGTAGTGAACATACTAAAGGTGTTCATAATGTGCACTAATGGTTTCAGGCTTCCAGGGATGCAATTTTAATTTTTTTTGTACTCTCTGAAACCAAGGATGTACTGCCTAGTATCAAACACATGCAACCTGCTACAAAGGTTTTGTAATTCTCCCTCGCCATATAAGTTATCTACTGGATCTGGCTAATAAACTGGCTGTAGGAGTTTCATTCTATGTACCAACTCTTTGTTTTCCATTTCGTCAATGTTTGTGGTTGTGCATGTGGAAACATTTGATGCATTAGTCATTGTCATCCTCTTTCGCAGGTTATTTGCTAAGCTCCTAAAGAACTGTGCCCTATTGATGCTAACACAGCCCTCTGTACTGTTGCAGTCCTACACCAGTAAGCTACATCCGTTCAGTAGCATTTACTGCAGTTGTAGCAAAGGGCCCAGGTGAATCAGCCATTGATTCAAGCACTAAAATCTGCACCTGTATTGAACAATCCGCCTCATATATATCGTCATATCATGCCGCAGCAGCATTCTAGATAGGTCACCCAGCTAGAACTTTGCGTTGTGCATGTACCACATAGCAAGGTGCAAGTATGATGCAAGGCTCTTGTAAACATTCCCCTTACTCTGGTGTGCATGCAAATCCTGCATTGCCAAACCCTGGTGAGTTGCATTAGTGCTGCTGGAACAAGGCAAATGGAGGCAACAATGGGTGAGGCGGACTGGCCTCAAGGGTCCTATGACCTCAGTGGCAAAGTCACTGCTGCTCTAGGGTGTGCTGCTTTGTAGGCCTGCCTCAAGACTGGAGGTGACCTTCAGTATGGATTGTGGTGGACAAGGCTTCAAGGTTAACCAACACTGGCCACCGGTCAGGTCTACCTGCTGGTACTAAGGGCCCGATGTAGGTGAAATAGATTTACCGATTTTCAATTACCGAATTTTACAGATTCTGTAATTAAAAATCGGTAAATCTATGGGGTGGACATGTAGGTATTCCAGATGTGCTGGAATACCGAATCGGATGATTTCGGTATTTCGGCTTTGAAGCCCATAGGAATGAATGGGCATTACCGATTCGGTATTTACCGAATCGGTAAATACCGAATTTCACAAGGGTGCAGGGGGTGTCACTTTGACACCCTCTGGCACCCCCAAAACAGGCTCAGGTGCCATGTGGCAGGCATGCATTCCCTAAGGGCAGGTCTGCCTGTCACATGGCATAGGTGTGCATGCACACATGTGCATGCACACCGGAATCGGTATTTTACCATCAAATTGGATTTGATGGTAAAATACCGATTCGGTAAGGCCTTTGGGACTCTGAAGAGTCCCACCTACATCTGGGTGGCTCACATTCGGTAAATTTACAGATTTTTTATTTTACAGAATCGGTAAAATTACCGAATGGGTAATTTTACCGATTCGGTAAAATAATGCCCCCTACATAGCGATCACCTATTTACTGATCGGTAACGGCCGAAAATACCGATTTTCGGCCGTTACCGACCGACCTACATCTGGCCCTAAGAGACCAGGGCTTCTAAGGTCTCTAAGTATATAAAATTGTAAAATATTTTAATTATTTTGTAATTTGTATTAATATTTATGTAATTTATTTTTATATATGAAGTATTTACTTTACCTACTATTGCACTCACTGGAGTGGGAATAGTAATGTTTACCCCTACGCTATCCAAAGCTTTCCCTACTGTTGCACTCACTGGAGTGGGAATAGTAATTTGTACCCCTACGCTATGCAACGCTCTCCCTACTGTTGCACTCACTGGAGTTGGAATAGTTAATTTTACCCCTACGCTATCCAACGCTTTCCCTACTGTTGCACTCTCTGGAGTAGGAATAGTAATTTTTACCCCTACGCTATCCAACGCTTTCCCTACTGTTGCGCTCACTGGAGTGGGAATAGTCATTTTTACCCCTACGCTATCCAACGCTTTCCCTACTGTTGCACTCTCTGGAGTTGGAATAGTAATTTTCACCCCTACTCTATCCAACGCTTTCCCTACTGTTGCACTCACTGGAGTGGGAATAGTAATTTTTACTCCTACGCTATCCAACACTTTCCCTACTGTTGCACTCACTGGAGTGGGAATAGTAATTGTTAACCCTACGCTACCCAAAACTTTCTCTACTGATGCACTCTCTGGAGTTAGAATAGTAATTTTTACCCCTAAGCTGTCCAACGCTTTTCCTACTGTTGAACTCACTGGAGTGGGAATAGTATTTTTTATCCCTACGCTATCCAACGCTTTCCCTACTGTTGCACTCTCTGGAGTGGGAATAGTAATTTTTACCCCTACGCTATCCAACGCTTTCCCTTCTGTTGCTCTCACTGGAGTGGGAATATTAATTTTTACCCCTACGCTATCCAACGCTTTCCCTCCTGTTGCACTCACTGGAGTGGGAATAGTAATTTTTACCCCTACACTATCCAACGCTTTCCCTACAGTTGCACTCTCTGGAGTAGGAATAGTAATTTTTATTTCTACGCTTTCCAACGCTTTCCCTACTGTTGCACTCACTGGAGTGGGAATAGTAATTTTTACTCCTACGCTATCCAGCACTTTCCCTACTGTTGCACTCACTGGAGTGGGAATAGTCATTTTTACCCCTACGCTATCCAACGCTTTCCCAACTGCTGCACTCTCTGGAGTTCGAATAGTAATTTTTACCCCTACGCTATCCAACGCTTTCCCCACTGTTGCACTCACTGGAGTGGGAATAGTAATTTTTATCTCTACGCTATCCAACACTTTTCCTAATGTTGCACTCTCTGGAGTAGGAATAGTAATTTATATCCCTATGCTATCCAAGGCTTTCCCTACTGTTGCATTCACTGGAGTGGGAATAGTAATTTTTACTCCTACTCTATCCAACACTTTTTCTACTGCTGCACTCACTGGGGTGGGAATAGTAATTTTTACCCCTACGCTATCCAAGTCTTTCCCTACTGTTGCACTCTCTGGAGTGGGAATAGTAATTTTTACCCCTACGCTATCCAACGCTTTTCCTACGGTTGCACTCACTGGAGTGGGAATAGTAATTTTTACCCCTACACTATCCAACGCTTTCCCTACTTTTGCGCTCACTGAAGTGGGAATAGTCATTTTTAACCTTACGCTATCCAACGCTTTCCCTACGGTTGCGCTCTCTGGAGTGGGAATAGTAATTTTTACCCCTACGCTATCCAACGCTTTCCCTACTGTTGCGCTCTCTGGAGTGTGAATAGTAAATTTAACCCTCTCGCTATCCTACGGAAAAAAAATGGTATATGTTTTGTTAATAATATGTACATATATATATATATATATATATATATATGTTTTAAAATATGTTTTTTTTAAAGTTGCATTAATTATTTATTAATTTTAAGTTTATTTAAGTATTTTAAGTATGTTTAAATTAATAATATTTATTATTATATTACTTTTAAATTACTTTTAAGATATTTAAAAAAATCGATATTTTGACTGTCTATATTTTTTCCTATTGATATTTTGGAGTCGATATTTTTGTACTTACCTGTTTGTAGATAGGAAGTCGATTTTCTGGCATTGTATATTTTTACCTCGATATTTTGGAAACTCGAAATTTGGACTGTCGATATTCTGTCAGCGATCCCCACAGGGTATGCATGGCCCAACCATGGTGGTTAAGGCCTTTTACTCCTGATGTCCCAGGTCCCATATACTATGGATCCTCCTCAACTGGGCCAAGTACCTCTTCTGCACTTGACTCTTAGTGATAGCTGTGGTCAAGTAGTCAGTGGTACAAGCTTAACAAGACCCGCACCAAAAACCATCCTCACATGGACCGCGGCCTGATCGGTGCAGAGCTGAATCCTCACACCTTGTTCAGGGAAGCTTCATGATAGCAATCCCCACTGGACCTTTCTCCCTCCAACTCTCTCCTCTTTCTCAGAGTGCACACTGGTTTTGGCAAGCAGGCAGGCACTGATGACCCAGGTGTCTATCTATGGCAGATGATCTTGGTTTCCCTGGGTGATGCCCCTTTTCCCAGCAGGGAGACCAACAGGCCTGATCCCCCAGTCCAGAATACAGGCAGAAGTCTTTCAGAGCTTTCCCTTCTCATTTGGCTTCTTCACAGATGACACAGTTTGGGCTCTTTCTTATTATCCATTTCCAGACACCAAAATGTAATTTACAGTCCAAGGGCCTGATTCAGATTTCGGCAGTGATGGAGCAACGTTTCATACGTAAAGAAATATGCTTGGACTCAATCCTCTCAATATAACATGTAACAAATTAACCATCATGTTTTGTGAAATACTATTAATTGCACCACACAACATTTCTGTATCTAGGGGAAGCTTTAAAATGTGCTTTACTAACGAGTAATCTGAGTGTATTAAAATGGCTGCTGAAAACGCTGGAACTTTTCTGTGCATGCGTCTATTGCATCTACATAGTAGGACTTCCTTTACTTTTTGTGGGATTTCTTTGCAGCTGTGCAGTAGTGCCAAAAATGGCCTCTTTGAAACTCACATGCTAATGCATGTGCCTCTGCTTGAACTAAACCTTGAGTGTTTTGCTAATCTGCTACTGCTAATGCAATAGTTAAAATAAAGTAATGGGACTAGAGTAGAAAGAAGTGGTATACAGTGCATTAATTTATTTTCGTATCCTAATATGTCCTTCTTTGATTTTACTATTAGCTCGTATTTGGGCCTGAAGGGTGACTTGTATCGTCATCTTGAAATCCATATGTGCATGTGCTGGGAACACTGTAAGACCTCGAGCGGTGACATTGAAAGAATGCCAAGTCCCATCTTACTAGTGATGCTCCTGAGAACTTTACCTCTTGACCCGGAGAGGGGAAGAAGATGTGTACAAATAAAAATACATTGTATTAAAAGCAATATGAATGTTGCTGAGTGGATTAAAAGCTTGGGAAAGTAAAATTTAAGGGAGGGAACTTAGAAAAATTATACCAAAGAAGATGACTTCATATTAGTATGGTGTGATGACCTCTCCTCGTCCCATTGACCAATCGAATGCAGGGAATACACAAATATTGAAACATTGGGGGGTGGTACATACCCTGGAAAATTGTATACTAAGGTAGGTTTAGTCACTTAGATTGGCCGACTTGTCACAGACCTGTCACTGACCCAACGTATGCTAAAGGAGATTGTGGAAGTCACAGAGCTCAGAGGTCTGGTTGAGCACTCTGAAAGAAGATTCAGGAGATTGCTGAAGGAGAAGACTCTCTCCATCTAGAAGGGGAACGAGAGTAGCACCAGAGAGGGGTGTAACGCTGGCGTTGAACTTAGAAGAGGTTACTTGTCCTGTCCTGTCCTGCACCTGTCCTGACCTGTTGGATCCTGATTAGTCGGGAGCCCTTTCTTTCCAGCCCTTGGCCAGGGGTAGGTCCTCACACCATTCTAGGTAAATATAATTCTGTGTGGTATGTCTTTGTACTGTTTCCCTTTCTCACCCTTCCCAGGTACCAATATCTAGTAATTTTACTAAGTCTCTAAAGATTCTTGTTTTGCTCATTATTAGGGCTCGCCTGCTGTGCGCATGCGCATAGCTGGCGAAGCTCTATAGGGGCTTACACAGCGTTTAACCAAGCACGATTCCACTGGCGATTCCACGCAGTGCATGTGCTTTTTAGGTCATTGTGCAAGCGCAAGCCCTAAAAAGCGTGTGCACAATGCCACCAGACGCCTGCCTGCCTGCCTCGCATTACCACATCAAAGGCAGCCCAACCTCCCTCCCACAAGCTTATCAGCGTGCGCTCATCCCCTAATTATTCACGGCCGGCCGGCCGTACTTTCAGTTTCACGCCCGCCGGCCGTGTCTCCTTTTATGCATCTACATTGGTTTGCATTTCTCTTCTTGTGTTTCCCTTTGCTCCCCCTCCCACAGAGCCTTGTCCCTCTCCTCATTCTCCACCTCGTCTCTCCTTTCCTCCCGCTGGTCTGGGTGAACCTTCAACGTTACTATCATTAACTCCCTCTGTACCTCTCCTTGCATCCTCCTCTTTACTTCGATTCCTGCCGTTTTCTCTCTTCTCCAGCTGTTTGCTTTGCTTCCTTGTTAGGACTTGTGCCCTGTGTGTAAAGTAATCGGTGCTTATGTAAAGCGATCCAATACCTTTGGGTCGAGTTTGCGCTATATAAAATCTGCAACAAAAACAAGATGAGCACCTGGTCACTGGTGTCAAGGTCCCGAGTTGCGGTGATGCACCGTCATGTTTCCGACTTGCAGGATCGCAATAGTTGCAGAGGGCAGTCACGGATCAATGTGAGGTTACAGCAGCCTTGTGTTAAACTAATTGCGGACACATGCTGTAATTAGCACGCAGTACTTTTAAAGTGCTTCATTTCCTTAAGCAGGTGACACACGCTTTTGACTCACAATTAGAGCGGCGGCTCGATTTATCAACCTCGGTAGAATAAACACTCGCAGTGACTTCATATCCGTCCACGAGACTGACTGTCAGGCGCTACTGCCACACGCACCCCGGTAAAATCTCAGTCACTTCCTAAACCAGTCGTTTCTTATACTGTTGTAAAGTCTCACCCATTACCTATCACTCACCTCAAACTACTCAAGAGTGTCACTGGTTCCCCATCGTTGTGCACATGTGGTTCAAGTGAGCAAACTCCACAGCTTCGTCAAAACTGCTGAGGAGTCCCACCCAAATCCACGTCAGAGGTGTCACGCTTCAATGGAGTCTCGCTAGTTATACGTCACTCACATCATTGGAGTCTCCCTCTCACGCGCCCCATCACTCACCTCACGCAGTGCGCGTCTCTCTCAGTCATCATCAAACACCTCCTATAATTCAATGGGGTCTCGGTCTCACTCCATCACCTACGTCATAGACGCCAGGGTGTCCCTCACTCCTCATGCAGTCTCCCCCTTAAACCACCTCTCTCCTCTGACTGTAAGGAGTCTCTCAGTCCCTACCGTAGGTCTCATGGGACCACAGGAGTCTCGCTGAGTCCATTTCACTTTTTGCATACCCGTAACGGGAGTCCCACTCACTTTTCAAAGGAGTGGTCCCTTACGCGACTCATTGTCCGTCATTCAATTAAAATAGCTCAGCTGGGTCTCTCTCACTCTCCACAGCGGTGGTCTCTTGCAGCGCTATTTTTTCACTTACTCTCGCTCGCTCACCTCAAATACTTGTGTCCCTCATTCGCACTGCAATAGTCTCATACAAAGTGTCACTCATTTCCCTTCAATAGCCTAAATGTCAGTGGGGTGTCCCTCGTTTCCTCACTTCACTGGCCGCGCCAGGGCTCTCTTTAACACCATCGATGCTAGTGTTATTTTCCTCCTGTGCTGATATTCTCTGAATACCATTGTTCATGACGAGCTCAGCTCGTCATGAGTGTATGGAGGTGTACATCATGACGAGCTGAGCTCGCCATGAGCGTCGAAGGAGTTAAACCACACGCTTTAAGCAGCGATCTGCACTGGTTAAGCGGACGTGTGTGGGTACGTCCACTACTGTTAGGCCCACCAGCTTCCTCGTAACCCTTGGATGCCTGGCATACCTCATGAGCTTAACATGTTTATTGCTTAGTTTAACAAGTGAAGCCTCACTGCATTCGGTGTTGGCACGCAAATTAGACACAGGTACTCTATCCAGGCATCTAAGTGCCGTTCTCCAGATGCTGTTAATATCTTTTTAAAGATGCCGAACAAAGATTAATCGCAGTGTTAAAGAAGTGAAGAGTTTTTAGAGGAAGGATGTTTTTTCCCTGCATGTTTTCCCCCGATGAAACTCTTTACCTGTGATGTTTGTGTGTTGTTCTAACTCGGTTCTCTTGTTGTATCGAAAGGTGGAATCAAGACAAATTTTGTTGCCTCTCTATTTAACTGCCGGAGTGAGTTACTATCTTCGATGCAACATTAAATATTACATTTATTGCATCTCTATTCAAGCATTTTCTGGTATTTGTAGAAAGAAGGCTTGCACATATATATTTTAGTAATGGGACAATCAATTTACTTGATGTTCACCATCAATCCTGTAAGATTCTCTATTTGAGGGTGCTTAATTAGAAAGTAAATGAGCCGATGGCTTTCACACTACCCTCACATTTACATCCCCACACCCTCACACCCCCTCACCCTCACACCCCCTCACCCTCACACCCTCTCACCCTCACACCCCTTCACCCTCACACCATCACTCTCACACACCCTCACTCACACACCCTCACTCTCACACACTCTCACTCACCCTCACCCTCACCCTCACTCACCCTCACTCTTACTCACCCTCACTCTCACTCACCCTCACACACCCTCACCAGCATAGCATAACAAAACAAAGCATAGATTAACAATACACAGCATAGCATAACAACAAAAAAAAGCATAAGATAGCAAAACATAGTATAACAAAACAAAGCATAGGATAACAAAACAAAGCATAGCATAATAAAACAAAACATAGCATAGCAAAACCTAACATAGCATAGCATAACAAAACACAACAAAACATAGCATAACATAACAAAACATAACAAAACTTAACATAGCATAGCATAACAAAACATAGCATAGCATAACAAAACATAGCAAAATACACCAAAACATAGCATAGCAAAACATATAATAGCATAGCAAAGCATAGCATACCAAACACAACAAAGCATAGCATAGCATAACAAAACATAACAGCAAATCAAAGCATAGCATAATAAAACACAACATAGCATAGCAAAGCATAGAATAGCAAAACATAGCATAGCATAACAAAACATAGCATAGCATAACAAAACATAGCATAGCATAACAAAACACAGCATAGCATAACAAAACAAAAGCATAGGAAAGCAAAACATAGTATAGCATAACAAAACAAAACATAGGAAAGCAAAACAAAACATAGCATAGCATACAGCATCACTCAGCACCACCACAGCATCACTCAGGGGCACCACAACATCACTATGCGCTACCACAGCATCACTGAACGCTACAGCATCACTCGTCGCCACCACATCATTCCGTGCCATCACAGCATCAATCTGTGCAACCATTCAACAACAACTGGTTCAAATATGTTCTCTCAATGCTTCAAGCTTTATTACAAATGTAACAAAAAGAATCCAAGAACTTCTGTTCTTGGATTTTCGTCACAATAAAATACACTGAACATAATCTTCACACAAGTTATTTACAAAAGTTTAAGCTATTGCCTTTAGAAATTACAATAACTTTTATTTAAGTATTAATTAATTAAAAAAATTAAAAGCCATTGTTATTTGTAATATCGATACAGGTAAGTCTCGTAAATACAACATATATTGCATTACAAATGCTATTGGTGTCACATTTGCAAAAGGTATAACTATTGGCATTGTAAATGGCAAAGCTATTAATTTAGCTATTTTCAAAACCAACACAAATAAAAAAATTGTCATTTACATGATAAATAACTCAAACTTTCCTAATGCGAGACCTATTGCATTTTCAATGCTTGTTTTTCTCCTTGAGAAGCTGGTGATTTACATGTATTGTTATTTGACTCACAACATATTGCATAGATCAAGTTTTGAAAACTCTCCCGAGTCTGTGGTCTTTCAAAGACATGAGACAAATGTTATTTTATGCCTATTGTGCTAACTACCTGATCCATTGACCAGAGGAAATTAAGCACTGAGCTATTAAAGATTTGGTAAGTAAGGTGTACAGATAAATTATATTTCAAGGTAGACTAAGTCCAGAATTTACAGCGGAGTGAGGAATTCCAGCTTATTGTATGAATGTTTTTGGGCCCAGGTGAGTATGTGGTTTTAGAAATAACCTGAGCTGGTAATTTCGCTCAATCAGCAGGTAGTTTACTCCTTAACAACAGTGACGGATATCCTTCCGCCAAAATATAAATCCCTTCATATCCAGTGGGATTTATAATTCAGAGGATGGGACATCCATCACCTTTGTGACGGAGCAACCCATCCCCAGAAATTTAAATCAGGCCCTAAGTCTTTGGAGTTTAATGTTGGAGTTCTGATTCTTTTGAAGTGGACATTTCTATTTTTGTTCTTTCCTTATGAAAGATCATCTGTCACAGCATGCACGGCTCTGAAGCTGATTCTCCCACAACACAATTCCTGGGAGTGACCAGAGTTCACAAACAACTAAATGTCAGCCTTGCATCACAAGGTTAAGTCTAGACCTCCTGCCCTATTCTTTATGATTCCCTTATCAGCACCATCTCTTCCTAAGATGCGTCCAGTCCTCTTCCCTGGTATCTATGACTGAAATCAAGAAGCAATCTATTGAAGTGTAAAGGGAGTTTCAACTTTTTCCTTCAATGTGTGTCCCACCCAGCTCACAAGAATGCAGTGATACACAAATTTGTCTCAGGGTATTCCTCTCCTCCTCATGTCTTCAAACTGCAGACCTGGGCTTACCAAAATGGAACCCAGGATCCTCCATGTAATGTACCATTGCAGGCACACTGGCTAAGTGTACATTCATAGCATACTTTCTGTCCAGCAGTTTTACTTCCATGCATATACACATTCATTCAGAAAACATACTCAGTCCGGGAGCACTGTTCAGCCCTGAAGCTTTGCTATATTTAACCAGAGTGTTCTATTTATAAACACAAATACTGCCAGGAAACAAGCTTGCCATGTATTGTACTTCACACAAGGAATCATACACCCAGTGCATGCTTTACTTACTCATGCACTGCATAGCACTACGTCTCTCATGCAATGTATTCATCACAGGCATACATACACCCAATACATGAACTAACCCCATACGCACTTCACAGTATTGGTCTGTACTGTACCCTTTCCAGGCAAACATACAACCAGCGCAGAGTCACTACTTCCATGCAGCACTCCACATCTACCTGATGTAGGCCAAGTGTGAGTTAAGCAGACCGCAGTGTAACTTTTAAAAAGGTGAGTGAGACTGAAGGCCTCACTCCACTGATACTGAGGAAAAAGGTCCCTGTTCACTACTATTGATCAGTACATGGTATGCTGCCAACCCTTCACTCGTTCCACCCCTCCCTGTCCAAAAGACCCTAGTCCATGAAACAGGCCTCTATCATGGTGTACATGCATGATCTGTGTTTGCCTTGGACACAAAATCAGTATTAAGGCTCCAGACAGCAGTACAGTTTGGCAGTCAGGGGAGAGGTACAAGTGTCTTAGCATGTAGAGGACTTTTCCTTCCCAACAGGATTTTTCTGCTCTCTTTGGGCAAGGGATGCCTTCAACAAAGCAAACACCAACCAAGACAATAGACATCCTTTCCAGGTGCCACTTCTGATTGATATCAATGAAGAAAGCTCCCAATTTACTTCCTAATTTTCTGCTGGGTTTTGATCGTTTTTTGAGATCAAAGACTTCAGTCTCAGGCCCATGGGAGTCCTATCTAGCGGGCTTGAATACATAAGGTCAATTGACTCTGTCGAAGGCCTTCTCTGCATCCTTAGACAGAAGGACCATCAGTGTCTTGGCTCTTTCAGCTGCTTCGATGAGAGTAGTGGCTAGCATGGTATTGTCCGTTGTATGGCAGTTATGAGAGGTGATGACCGATTATTATGGATGTAATATTTTGGAGTCATATTGAGTTCACTGTGTCAGTTTGATGAGCACACGGTAGGCACCTTCTGAGGTTTTAATAGTAAATTTATTTTTGATTCTAGCATCATATCTGTGACTAGGCCCTGTTTGATGATGTCATTATAGACAGCTGACAGAGGAATGGCGGAACATGCAGTGCATCCCTTAGGGAATGATGGAATGATGCTGGGAGGCCATCAGGGCCTGGAATTCTGGCTTGATAGGTTGAAAATTGCCTCTTTGATCTGCCCTGCCTGGACTGGAAGACCTGGTACCTCACTGGGAAATGGCAGGACGATAGGTAAACATCTTGAGCATCTGGTGAGGGACCATCGCCTGCAAAGAGTGAAGTGTAGAACTTGGTGAAGCAGGCAAAGATAATCTTAGTGTCTGCGTTGGTTGTTCCCTCCTCATCGTGTTTACTATGGATATGATTTCTAGTGCACACTTGTTTGAGCTTGTATAGCAGCAATCTGTCTGCTTTGTTGCATTTTCGTAGTATGTTCATTTTAGATAAAGTTATTACTTTGCAGGATCAGGTATTAGTAAATGCTCTAAGTACCAACTTACCTTGAGCATACTTCTATGGTTGCAATACGGGTTGTCCTGTTTATACAAGGCCTCCAGGCAGCGTAGTCTCCCCTTCAACAGGGCCCTCTTTTTTCTTCCATACCTCGCACATATTTTGGTGTGGGAGATGAGTTCATCTCTTATTACAGCTTTTGCAGCATCCCAGCGGATGTCCTGGCTCACCTCACTGTTCTTGTTTTCATTGAAATAATGTTCAAACACATTTTTATGCAGCTCCTCACCACCGGGTCACATAACAGTACTTTGTTGAGGAGTCATGGACTACAAGGATTAGGATAGGGCAGAATCGTGTCTAGGGTCAATCACACTGTTGTGTGGTCCAAAAGTGTTTAAGGGCCTATGTCACTGACGAGGCTATGGAAATTAGGGATTTGTTTATACTTGTGTATAACCTGGGAAAGTTAGAATTGAAAGTGAAGTCCCTGTCCCCCTGGTGCTGCATACTCCATATGTCCTCTAAGTTCAGATCTGATAGGCTCTGGAACAGTGAGGGTGGGGCCCTTGTCTGGCCAGGGTGTGTTTGAGATCTGTCAAGTTCGCAATCAAGAGTCATGTTAAAGTTCCTTCCCATGAGGATGTAGCCTTTGTATGAGTGTGCAATCTTGGGCTTCGTGACTGCATAGACCTGTCTCCTCTTGTCATTAGGAGCTTTTAGGTAGGAGATAGTGAGATAAGGTCACCCAGTCTGCTTTGGATTACAACCAGCGTCCCCCTTGTCCTGAAATTTTGATTCCATCTCAAAAGATAAGTCCTGCCTTAGTAATATGGCTCAGCCTCCCATGCTAGAAGTGGTGAGTGTGTGATATTGGGTGGGGAACCAATAAGAGATGAGTCTGGGGACATCTTTTAGGAAACGGTGAGTCACTTGAAGGAAGGTTATATTCACCTCCTTGGATTTGAGCTATTGCCATAAAGCTCTTGTTTTTACTGGAGAGTTGAGCCCTGTACCTTGATCATGGAGAAGTGTGGCTCAATGGTTAGAGTGGCAGACCCTGATGCAGAGGTCTAGCCCGGGACCAGGGTTCAATTCCCCGCCTCAGCGGGTCTTGGGCTCAAAATTCCACGGAGCTGATAATTCTCGCCTCGGTGCCTATTCCAATCATGGAGTCCCACTCTGCAACTCTGGGAAATAGCTTGCTTAATCTCCACAACGGCCCCCACAACGCTAAGGATGCCTGGCCTCCACCTTGGGGGTGCCCAGGAGAGGACGCCACACAGGGAAAGCCAGGATGTACAGGTGATTCCTCCTAAGTGCAGCTGGTTTTACTATAGCCTGCAACATAGCAAACGAGTCAGACCATATTTTATATACATCAGTTTCACTTTCTCCATATTCTTGGCCCCACAATCTTATAACTTCAAACTCCCCATCATCCTCAGCATCCAATAAGGCCTAATACCAGAACGAAACTTCCTTTTTCCATGTGCCCGTCCTAGTAACTAGATCCACTTTCCAATTTACCTCCTCCTTATGCCAATTCTGCGTCGCCCACCAAGAGGATATTTGATAAAACTTAAACCTTGTCAATATCCCTCCGGTTAATCCACTAAGCGCCTCCCAATTTATGAGCTTTGAGTCCTCTTGCAGGTCATCCCAGCATCTTACCCCTCCCATTTTTAGGGGCTGACTATGTTGATCTTGTAGGCATTCAGGGGTGCCGGCGGAGTCCCAGACTGGGGCCTGTGCTGCAAAGAAAGAAATTTTCATTCTTCTTCTTATATACATCCAAATCCTTAAGGCAACTCCCAGGGTCTTTAGCCTGACTTTTTTTTTTATAAAACTTTGGATCTCCATACTTATATGGGAAATATTACTGCCCTTGCAACAAATTTAGGCTTAAACAGTAAACCTAATGATGAGGAATCAGTTTTATTAGCCAACATCCTAACATTTTTTTGGTTTAAAGCATTTTATTAAGGCATAACATAAGAAAAAGGACAAGGAGGGCATAGGGTATGCGAAATACAAGAGAATACAAGGCATAAGTAGTCGAAGCGTAGCGAGAGACAATGGCAGTAGCATATAAAGTTCCTTTGAAGAGAGTCTTGGCGTGTCCGCCATTGTCAATAAAGCTGGAAGTCAAAAGAAAAAGCAAACAATAGATTGAACCTCCCTCCCTGCTTGATCCCCTCTCCTCCAACTCCCTCAACCCCTCCCCAAACACCCCCCCCAACTTTCCCCCGTCCAGTGCTTGGGTTGTTCTTACGCCCTGCCCCCCCTTCCCGGCCCCACCCCTCGTGAGCCCCTCTCTCATTGTCTGTTTAAGCAATCGGGTCTATGGGAGGCGTTAGTCTCAGGAGTCTAAGGTATCTCGGACAGGTAAGTTCTCTAAATTCTGTGGTTAATAGCGCATGAAAGGGTTGCCACAACTCATCAAATTGTTCCACGTCCCCCGCCACCATAAGCGATAGTTTTTCCATGCCCAGGACATGCCAAAGTCTGTGGAGCCAACCAGTGATGGAGGGGACTGTGGTGGTGCGCCAGTGTATCAGTATATTTTGGACCACCGAACCCAGTGCTATCGCTATTTGCCGACCCCTACGGGACTTCAACGGGTACATTAGCCGATTCGGGAGGCCCAACAGAATGTACGCCGGGAAGCGCGGCAATTCTATGTCAAAGTGAGCGTCCACCTCATCTATGACCTCCTTCCAGTAATCCTTCAACAACGGGCAATCCCAAAGCACATGCGTGAGAGTCCCTGTCTGCCCACAGTCCCTCCAACACACCTTCCCAATGTTCCTATTCATTTCATGCAATATCTCTGGGGTATAATACCAATATGTAGACACCTTTGTGAGTGTTTCGGTGAGCCCCGTGTGGTATGCCGAGTGTCTCGCACGGTATGCAATCTGATCCCATTCCTTACGGCTGAGCGTCCTCCCCAGCTCTCTATTCCAGCGCTCCCTGCCAGGATTATAAAAGTGAAATGGGGGAGGTTGCAGCAACTTATATAGGTCCGAGATCGTCTTAGCGTCTGAGGTGCAAGTCACCAACCACCTCTCATACGGCTTCAACTGATGGTCTGCTGTCTCGCGTACCTGCGGTTGAAGCGCCCAATGTCTAACCTGCATGTACCTCATCCTCTCTGTTTCGGCCAGTTGGTATTCCTGTCTAAGGTGCTGAAAGGGGACCACCCCTTCCGTGTCATACATCTGGAAGAGCGCACGGCAACCCGTTGCTCTCCAGTGCGTGAATGCGCCCGGTTCTAGACCCGGGGTGAAATCAGGGTTCTCTGCTATCGGCGTAAATGGCGAGGGGAACGTGGTGAGATCGTGAACTTCATTAACAGCGTCCCACACTCTCATGGGAACTCGCTTAACAAAGGACGCATACAGATTGGGGGGGCGGTGGATCCGTCGCAAGAACGGTATCTCCTGTAAGGGACGCCCCGCCACCGCTTGGTCTTGAAAGAGCCAATGCTTGTCAGATTCCCATCTGCTCCATTCCACCAGGTAGCGCAACTGCGCCGCCTGAAAATATTTCCGGAGATCCGGGATGCCGAGGCCTCCTGCTTCCAGAGCTAGTGTAGAGAGAACCTTCTTCATTCTCGGCTTGCGGCCCTGCCAGACGAAGCGTGCAATATCTGCTTGTGTCTGTCTGATCCATCCCGTGGGCGGCTGAAGTGGCAAGGCCCGAAAGAGATACAAAATCTGGGGCAAGACCGTCATCTTCACCGCAGCTATTCTGCCGAGCCAAGACAGCATCCCTTTACCCCAGCGGCCCAACTCCTCCTTGATTTTCCTGCCCAGGGCTGCGTAATTGGCCGTCACCATTGCCGGTAGCGTCGGTGCTAAGAGAATCCCCAGGTAAGGTACCAGGGTCGATGACCACCGCATAGGAAAAAGCCTCTGCAGGTCTCTTCTCGTACCAGCCGCCAGGGACACATCCAGGGCCACTGACTTGCCCATGTTCATCTTGAAGCCCGCCACTTTCGAGAAGTCATCCAGCTCCTTAATGCATGCAGGGAGGGCCCTCATCGGGTCATCCAGGGTCAATAGGACATCGTCGGCATAGAGACTAACCGTGTGGACATATTGTCCCATCTTCACCCCTATGGCATCGGGGTTCTGGCGAATCCTCTGGGCAAATGGCTCCATGTAAAGGGCAAAGAAAAGTGGGGAGAGCGGGCACCCTTGTCTAGTGCCCCTTTCTATCTCGAAGCTGCGGGAGCTACAGCCATTAACTCTAACCGTCGCCGATGGGGACTTATAGCAGTTAAAAATCATCGAGCAGAACTTCTCTCCGATACCCATCTTCCCCAGCACCTGTTCAAGATAAGGCCAATGAACGCGGTCAAATGCTTTCTCCGCATCCACCGCTAGCAGCATTCTCTCTCCGGGGATCCGTGAGGCTTTCTCCAAGACGTGCACCACCCTCTTGGTGTTATCGACTGTTTGCCTTCCTGGGACAAAACCAGCCTGGTCAGCCTCCACCAGGCCTGGCAGATGCAGAGCCAGTCTGGACGCCAAAATCCCCGTGTATAGCTTGAGGTCAACGTTCAGGAGGGAGATTGGCCTGTACGAGCCACATTGGGTCCGGTTCTTCCCTGGTTTAGGAATGACTGATACCGTAGCTCTCAGTAGGTCCGGTGGGATAGCCCCCGGTGCAGAGAAAGAGTTGAAAAGGCGGGCAAGGATAGGCGCCACAACCGGGCAAAAGGTCTTATAAAACAGGGACGTGTAACCATCCGGGCCCGGGGCCTTCCCATGCTTGAGCCTGGAGATGGCGGCGATCACCTCCTCTATGTGAATATTACGTTCCAGGTGCTCCGCTTGTGCCGGGGTCAGGACCAGAAGGGCCACTGACTCCAGGTAGTCGGCGGTGTCCTGCGACAAAGGGGGCTCCCCTGCGTAGAGGTCCTCAGAGAACTTACGGAACACCTCCGCTACAGCTGCGTCCTCAGAGACAGCCACCCCATCAGAGTCCAACAGTTCCTTGACCGAGTTCCGCTGATGCGCCACTCAAAGCTTATTTGCCAGGAGTTTTCCGCATCTGTCCCCCCCGTGTAGAACGCATGTTTCAGGCGTAGCACCGCATATTCTGCTCTATCCATATCTAACGCTGACAGGAGTTTCCTAACAGCCTTCAGTTGTTTCCATATCCTAGGGGCTCCTGTACGGCGGTGTACATGCTCCAGTTCTCTAACCTTGGAAGTCAACTCCTCCCTCTTGCGCTGTCTCTCCTTATTCTCAGCCGAGGAGATAGAGATAAGCTCCCCTCTCAGGATCGCTTTCAACGCCGCCCACTGTGTCGCTAACGATGTGTCCGGATTGCCGTTATGTGTTTGATACTCCCGGATCGACTCCTCAATGTGTTTCACTACAGATTTCTTGTGTAACAGGGTGTTCCTGAGACACCAAACACCACGGGAGGGGGAGACCGGCGGCAACGTAAATGTGCACGAAACCGGTGCGTGGTCAGACAATGACAGGACCCCTATATCCGCCGCCGTGGCCAAGGCACGCATTGGTCCGCTGACCAGCAGATGGTCTAGTCTCGCATACGTCCGGTGCACATGCGAATAATCAGAATAGTCCCTATCCGTGGGGTGCAGTGTGCGCCAGAGGTCATGCAGGTCCAGATCAGCGAGCTGAGCCTTCCCTGCCTGTGAGAGTTCCCCAGTTTGCGGGTATCTCTGCGCGGACCTATCTAGTGTGGAATCAAAAACCATGTTCAGGTCCCCCCCTAAAATGATGTGTCTGTCCGGGGAGGCCGTCATATCCACCAGTGCCGAGTCTAGAAAACGCTCCTGGTGTTCATTCGGGCTGTACAAGGAGCCAATGGAGAACGTCATGCCCCCCAGTTTGAGGCGGTACGCCAACAGCCTCCCTTTCTGTTCTGCGAGTTTGTACAGCACCTCTCCCCTGAAGGAACTCGATACCAATATGGCTACCCCCGCCTTCTTAGAAGTAGTGGAGGAGAAGAACTGCATGGGAAACTTGCGAGAGCATAGCCTGTGACAATCTTGTGCTAACAAGTGGGTCTCCTGCAGGAGACAAATGTCCGCCTGTGTTCCCTCCAACAGAGACAGAATTGCCCTTCTTTTAACTGTATTTTTGAACCCCTTAACATTAAGGGTCACCACCTTAAGCGTCGCCATGTTCGTGAAGGCCAGTGTGCGCTAAGCAGCGGGAACCCACTCGGGCAGGACAGGTCACGGGGTGGCAGCGCAAAGGTGCTCTAGTGAAAAAATGCAAAAATGTGTAAGGCACTGGACGGTATCCCCCCTTCCCCCCAACTCTCCCCGAACCAACCCCATGGCAACTGGCCAACAATCCCACCTCCCCTCCCCAACTTGTGCAACCCAATGTCCCAGTCATGTCCCAAAACGGACAAGTCAGTGGAAAGTACTTAAAGTGGACGTCCGGCCACTCGTTCTTCCCGCCGACCCCCCACCGTCCCTTCAGCCCCAAACCTGCTGTCTTCAGATGCTATGTCCTTCTCCCCCCGCAGCGTTTCCACGCCGTCAGGGCCACGCTGTTCGTGGCAGCAGAGTCCCTGGCCGCCTCCCTCAATGCGTTGGCCATTTCGGCCCTGATGGTGGGTGAATCCGGCCTCCCAGCGCTAGCCACCGATCGCCTTCTCGCTGTTCTCCGCCGTCCACCTCTGTCCGAGCGCCTCCGGTTCGGCGTCGCGCCGTCCTCCTCCGTCGCTGTGAGTCCCAGGACCCCACATATCTCCTGCAGGGAGCGCAGTTGGTGCATCGTGCCGTTCCAACGAAAGATGAGGCGGAAGGGATGCCCCAAAGTATACAGTGTTTCATGCTCCCTCAGGAAGTCCGTCGCAATCTTGAAGGCCCTGCGTTTTTGCAGCGTGATGGCAGACAAGTCCTGAAACAGCGCGACGGAGCATCTTCGGAAGCTTAGTGGTTGTTTTTTGCGCGCCTCCGCCATTATGCGCTCCTTCACGGGGAAATCAGGTAGGTAGGCCAATATGTCCGGTGGAGGTGCCGTCGATTGTCGCTGACGGCCAACCCTGTGGGCCCTATCGATCCGGATTGGGAAGTCCACTGGCTCACCCAGGATTTCCCTGAACATGACCCTCAGGTAGCCGGCAATATCAGCCCCCTCTTCGGCGGACGGGACCCCCCGAACCCGTATGTTATTCAGCCTCGACCTGTTCTCCAGGTCCTCGTTATGCGCTTGGAGGTCCACGTGCTGTTCCCTGAGGCGGAGTACCTCCTGCTGTAGGTGGACAATCTCCTCGTCCCTCCGGTGGGCCGCAGTCTCCACCGTTTCCATGCACTCATCCAGACCCTCCACTTCTCTGCGTACCTCGCGCACCTCGCTGGCCACCTCCTGTTTCAACGTCTGGAAGTCCTCCTTGAGCGAGCTAAAAAGGGCCTCCATGAAAGATCTCGTGACTGGGGGCTCCCCCCCAGCCGGGTCTCCTGAGCCTCTGGAGGAGCTCGGTGACGGCTGTGCCTTATCCCGTTGTTGCTGGGCCCTGCTGAGCATGTCAGTGAGCCTACGTTCCCCCTTCTTTCCGCCCCGGCCGCTCGCCATCTGCCCTCTGTGGATCGTAGCTCGCCGCTCAATGTAAAGAGGGGTTCAAGACTTCCAATAGCAGGTCCCGGTGCCGCTGGGTCCCCACGTGTGGGGCCGATGCGGCTAGGGTGAGGCTCCGATACCTCAGGGCCTTCGTCTGTCCTGTCCCCTTGAGGACAAAATGGCGGCCGGGCGCCGCCGTGTAGACCCTCCTTCTCCAATATCCAATGTCCAAACTACTACACAGTCCCAGGGCTTCAGCAGTGAGTCCCCTTGGAGACCTCCCGGTCCTTATTAGTGCCAACCGTGCTGTATCCTTGATTCGCACTCCTTCTTGAGCGTCATTCAGGGCCAGGGGGTGCGTAGCAGCCTAGGTAGCGACCTCAGGGCTTTGTCTCCTTCGTCCCCTCGGGGACAAAATGGTGGCCGGGCGTCTCCAGGAAGACCCTCCTTCTCCAATGTCCACTGTTCAAGCTTCCACACAGTCTTAGGGCTCCGGCAATGAATCCTCTTCGAGATCTCCCGGTTCTTAGTAGAGCCAACCGCGCTGCCCCCTCGATCAGCACTTCTTCTCGAGGTTCAGTCGGGACCGGGAGGCGCGTGGCACTCTAGGCCGCAGCCGCGGTCCTGAGTGTCGCTACCCCCAGTCAGCGACTATCTCTCTCCGCAGCGTCCCCCGTGGGCTTCTCGTCCATCTCATCTGCTTCAAAGTCACAGAACAGCTGCAGAGTGGCAAACAGACGTGTCGCTGTCCAGCCGAGGCCTCCGTGCCGGGGCTAGCTGTAGGGCTCCGTCCTCGGGTCCCCGCCTCCAGCTGCTCGCGCCTGCCTCGACTCAGTGGCACTTCGCGGTCAATCCTCCATCGCCCAAATGGCCTCTTATATCAGCACCCGGGGCCAAATTTTGTCACCCGTGCATGCACCAAGGCCTCCACCACCCGTCCCGCGGCCGCTGTGCTCCAGCAGGGGGAGAGAAGCTGCCGAAAAAGGGCTCGGGCCTAGTCGGGACGGAGGAGCTGCGGGAAGAAGCGTGTGCTCACTCCGCCATCTTGGCCATGCCCCCATCCTAACATTTTTAAAGTGAAAAGCATAACAATATGTGAGTAGGTTTGGTAGTGCTAACCCACCCACTGTAAGACCTCTTCTTAACTTTTTCCAGGCTATTCTGGGACGTTTTGTAGCCCAGATGAAGGTACCTATTTTGCCTTGTAGCTTAGCTATGTCTTCCATCCTAAATAACAGTGGGACTGAGCTATATAGAAAGGTGATTTTTGGCAAGATTATAATTTTTACAAGAATTACCCTCCCGTAGATGTTCAAAGGGAGATTTGCCCATTGTGTGAGTAAACTTGCGACCTCTTTGGAAACTATCCTCCAATTAACTTTGGTATTTCCTCTAATTTCTGCACAAACTGAACCCCTAATTACCTCATTTGACTCTTTACCCCCTGACTTCCCCTTGCTTGATTCCATTCCATTTTTTATTTTTTTTCTTTATTGATTTTGTACCCCGAGACTTCGCCAAACCTCTCTGCCTTCTCAAATAGTCTGGGGATTTCCTCTGCTGGGTTTGTTGTATATTAAAGCAAATCATCTGCGTAAAGAGCAAGTTTAATTTTTAACTCTCCCATTTAAAGGGGTGGATAATTGGATCCATCCTGAGCCAGCTAACAAGTGGCTCAATATACAGATTGAATAAAAGTGGTGACAAAGGGCACCCCTGCCTAGTGCCTCTTGAGATGTTAAACCAATCTGTCAGGGCCCGTTTACCAACACCTTCGCTTTAGGGCTAAAATACAGACTCTTTATCGCCTGACCAAAATTGCAAGGATAACCAAAACTTTTTAATGTCTCCCACAGATATGCCCAGTTAACCTGGTCATAGGCTTTAGCAGTATCTATTGCTACTATCGTCAGAGGAGCCTTCTTTACTTCGGCCATATCTATGGCTCCTATAACCTGAAAGGTAAGCTCATTTAGCTGCCTCCCTGGTATAAAACCTCTCTGATCCGAATGGACTACCTTTTTTATAACCTTTGCAATCCTTGCTGCCAATATACCCGTAAAAACTTTATAATCCGAATTTATTAAGGATATTGGTCTATAAGACTCTATCTTTTGTGGGTTTTAATATCAGGGTCACCATAGCTTCTGCCCCTGAACCCGGTGTATTTTCTCTCCGAATATAGATTTTCTTAAACATATTTTTTAAAATTGCCACTACCTTCTCCAGAATGCCTACATATAACTCAAATGGGAGCCCATCTGGACCTGCAGCTTTTCTCCAGACCATTTTTTTGCATTGTACTCTGACTTCTTCTTCAGTGATACTAGCTTGCAAAAATACCCTACATTCTTCTGTCAACTGAGGGAGCGTTGTTAACTTTAACCACTCCTGAACTACCTCTTGCCCTGGTCCAATATCCTCCTTACACAAATCATTCATAAAAGTTCTGGCCTCCGCAGGAATGTTATCATCCTCATATATTATTCCTCCTGACTCTCTTCGGACTAAATTCTTTATGATTTTCCTTGCCCTATCTGTTTTAGCCTACCACGCTAATAAAGAACTGCATTTCTCTCCGTATGCAAAATTCTGAAGCATACTAGCTTTACACCTATCTAAAAGCTTCTTATCTAAATTAGCTTGAAATTCAACCCGTAAACTCTCGAGCTCTTTCTCCAAACATAGTATTGTACTCAAGGTCTCCATTGATGCTTTCTGTAGTTCTATTTCTTTTTCTTTGATCTTGCTTATCCTATCTGCTTCTTTCATTTTCAAAACTTTCCTTCTTCCTACCATTATGGAGCTAAGTAGCCCCCTTATATAGGTTTTAAAAGCTTCCCACACTATCTGATCCTTAGCTGTGCCAATATTAAGCTTGAAGTACTCATCTGTTTTGTCCCCTATCTCCATAATTACTCCTTCATCCAATAACATGGTCCTATCCAGAGTCCACCTTTATTGTATCTCCCTTTGCTTAAGCCCCAGAGTCATAGCTACTGCTGAATGGTCTGATAATATGTAGCAATCAAAAATGGGGAGAAGGAATGCTAGTGATCCCACCAAGTTAATATTATTTTATTATTATTTTAAACATTTATAAAGCGCGGCTGACACCTTGCAGGTTTCCTGGCGCTGGTGAATACTCTTAACTCAGGGGAACAGATAGCGAGGAGCAGGGAAGAAGGGGTTGTATCTAAGGGAATAACCACGTCTTGATGCGTTTCCTGAAAGGGAGGAGCTGTGAGATTTGACGGATATCAGGAGGCAGACTGTTCCACAGTTTAGCCGCTGCGACTCTGAAAGATCTGCCCCCCGTCCTGACTTTGTTATATTTAGGAACAATCACCAGACGGGCTGAGGCTGAGCGTAGAGCTCTGGAAGGGGTATACCATGTGAACATGGCCTGCAGAGGTTTAGGTCCAGCTCCATGGAGCGCTTTAAAAACAAGGCAGAGGGACTTGAAGGCCACACGTTGTTTAAGCGGAAGCCAGTGTAGTTCAGCTAGGGCCGCTGAGGCTGAAGATCTCCTAGACCAACCCAGAACTAATTTGGCTGCGGCCGACTGAACTCTTTGAAGTCGGTCAAGCAGGGCAACTGGGGACTCAAGTAACAGCGCGTTGCAATAGTCCAGGCGACTGAGGATGGTGCACCTGACTATCTGCTCCCGAGCTTGTGCGGGTAGCAATGGCATAATTTTGCGCAGGGAGCGCAGGAGAGCTGTGCACGTTCCCACCGTTTTAGCAACTTGGGTTTCAGTGTTCATTTTATCATTCAGTGTGGCCCCAAGGTTGCGAACCGATATAACTGGCAGAGGTTTATCTTAAACAATGGTCGACATGTTTCAGCCTTATGTCGCCTAAAAAGGTCGGTTCGGCTTTCTTCAGGACCAGGTGAGTTCTGTGCAGAGAGTTACGTATGTCTACTCTTTAATGAAGGTCAAAATTGGACCTGTGGGTGAAACAACAAATACATTTCTAGGGTGCGGGTCATAGGGACGTGTGCGTTACTTAAACATAATTCATAAAGATGTTTTTTAAAAGGTGTTAATGAGTAAAACTTCGCTGTGAGACTACCTACTTAGAGGGGACATCAACCACATACTCATCCTGACAAACAATCAAAATGGGATAGAGAACCTCTTATGACATGTTGTAAGAGGTCATGATAATTCTTGAGTCTTATAGTTAGCATACGCTTTCTGGAGTTCTCTTGGATCAAAAAACATGCTTTCAGATAAACTGCACAATGGTCTGATCGCATAGAGGAAGTGGGATCGTTGTGAAGTTGTGGTGCAATCAGTTATTACTGAGTATGTGGTTGATGTCCCCTCTAAGTAGGTAGTCTCACAGCGAAGTTTTACTCATTAACACCTTTTAAAAAACATCTTTATAAATTATGTTTAAGTAACGCACACGTCCCTATGACCCGCACCCTAGAAATTTATTTGTTGTTTCACCCACAGGTCCAATTTTGACCTTCATTAAAGAGTAGACATATGTCACTCTCTGCACAGAACTCACCTGGTCCTGAAGAAAGCCGAACCGACCTTTTTAGGCGACATAAGGCTGAAACATGTCGACCATTGTTTAAACACCAGAGGATGGAATATGTATGAATCCTAATCCTTTCTAAAAACGTATTCTGCCATATCCTCAACCTACAATTCAATCCCGGACAATAAAATTGTATTCTTCCTGGCATGATTGGATTGTTTTTAAATAAATTCACCCACACATCACCCACTATCACTAATCACTACTGTTTTTAACCTAGGGTGTTCTCCTCCAGGTGGAGGGTGCATACCAACTGACCCCATGATTCTGCACAGACGTGTAAACGAAGGCGGAGAACCAACATATAGCGCCCATACCACCATTGCTACACGTGTATGAGGGTCTTTTACCAAGGGTCATTCCAGTTAGAACTGTACCCAGGTTATACAGGACAAGTGATCCCCCCTCCCCCCCTTTTTGATTAGAAGTGGTCTGATAATATAGCAGGACTATGGTTTATTACCTCGACTTCTGAAGACAGTGCCTGGTCTACAAGGAAATAATCAATTCTCGAGTGGTGCTTACACTTTTTACTGTAGAACGTGAAATCCCTAGTTTCCCCATTCTTGCTTCTCCAAATATTGAGCAAGTTGAAGTCTTCAATTATATTATTTAACGCGGCAAACATTTTTGGTGGACTATTGTATTTTACTTTTGAGGTGCGATCTATCTCTTGGTTTAAAATCAGATTGAAATCCCCACCAATTAGAATCGGTGCAGTAGTGTTCAATAGACTAGCCTCAAGTTTTGAAAGCGCCCCTTGGTTATCTTCATTCGGCCCATAGTATGCTAAGCAAACTAGAGGTGTACACCAAACTGTCAAAGTGGCCACCAACCATCTCCCTGACTGATCTATATCTTGCTTTACCACGTTTATGCCTGCATTGCTTCTTATAATCAGCTCTACTCCCCTAGTGTTTCCTCTTTGGTCTGAACAAAGCACCTCCTGAATCCATCTGACCTTGCTAAAGCCCTGTCTACACTCATGGGCCTCTAAATGGGTCTCTTCTAAAAGACAGATATGTGTCTCACTATTTTTCAAAAATTCAGTGACCCGGAACATCCTCCTCCTACTCTTCAGTCCATTCACATTCCATGTTATTAATCTAAATGTATTTATCTTGTTCATCTTTACAACTCCCTAGGCTCTTCCCTCACAACTCTGAAACTGTAGGACTTGTATGAGGACTACATGTTTTGTTTGCCCTTGCTGCCAACACCCTGTGCTCCCCCATCCCACCCTCCCATAAGGAATCCTCCTGCTATACCCTCGGCCATTAAAAACCGCCTTTCAGGATCCTCTCTTTGCAGCTTGAAACATCTTCTCCTAAAATTAAACCCACACATACGTATTAAACTATATCAAATTTCACTAAACTTTTTATCTACTTTTATAAAAAAAAATATCCCTCCATTAATATCTACACCACATCCCTACCGCCCCCTATCCCCTATCACCCCTCTGATGTGGTCTTATCTCTATATCTGATTTTGAATATTTCTGTGTCTAAACTAGTCTAAATCTGATCTACTGCTTCATTTGTGCCAAGAAAACATCTACTTCCTCAGGAGAGCTAAAGTTATACATCTTTTTTGTCACATTATTTTGAGCATGGTCGGAAATTTCATTTGGACCTGGGCCCCCAGACTTCTCAACTCAGGCATTCTAGTTCCAAGGTCCCACTGCCTTTGCGCCATTCTTTTCCCAATGTCCAACTGAATTTGATAGTTGACCGAATCAAATTGTAATACAGTTTCTTTTAAAGCTCTCCTCAAGACCAATTCCTTAACTGCATACGTGAGGAAATTGTTCAAAATTTTCCTTGGAGCTTTTCTAGCTGGTTGCTGCTTGAAAGGGTCTCTGTGGGCTCTCTGAATCTCTTTATCTAAATCTATATCCGGTCTGTCCTTCAGAATTCCTTCCCTCAGGATTTTACGAATAGATGCCTTTATATCTCCTCATTCTGAACCTTCCGGAATTTTGAAAACTCCTAGGTTATTTCGCCTTGCATGCATCTCCAATCTCTCCAGGTCTTCTTGTAAAGTTTTATTTTGGACTTTTAATTTCTCTAAGTCTTTGGTTTGCCCTGATACAGCTTCCGAGAGAACCTTAACTTCAGATTCCAGAACTCCAGTTCGCAAGTCTATATCGTCCAATTTTCCTTCTAAGACCTAATACTTATCATGTATCCCTCTCTGATTAGTCTCAGAGATCTCGAATTTTGAAAATAAATATCCTCTTAGACTTAATAACATTGTCTCCAAATGGGTCTTGCCACCTTCTGCCCCTAAAGAAGCATCAGTATTTCTTCCATTCAAGGCACTGCTGCTACCCTGCAGTTGTATTGATACTGTATTGGGGGGTGATCCTGTAGCTGGAGAGAGGTTTCCTTCATTAGGTGTCTCTTCTGCTTCGACCCGACCTGCCTCTTTCTCTCCCTCATCATCCACCATTAATGGTGCATTCCTGTTTTCCAACTGAAGCGGGGGGTCTGCTGTACTCTCTGCTGTCCCCCTTTGGAGTTCACCACCGGCTCCATTATTTTAAAGTAAGATTTTAATTAAGGGGTGGTCCTAACTAGTAAGCGCACTGCCTTAGCCTCCCTTTGATTTTTGCTTCCCCCAGATTTTAACACCTTTTTCTTAGAGGTAACTGGGAGTACTTCTCTGACAATTTTCCCCTCCACAACTGGGTTTCCCCTGTTTTTCCCCTCAGACTGAGAGTGCAACTGAGACCTATTTCTTGGGGGTGGGGGCAAAAGTCCTTTAGCATGTAAAATACTAATACCTTAACGTGGCCCAGCCGGAACCTCAGACCTCAGCTGCTCCTCTACCGATGAAGACTCAGTATCCCCCTCCTGTCTCTTTCCCTTATTTTCTAGAACTGACTCGGGGAAACAATGAGGCAACCCAGGGCAGGAAGTAAACAACTCCTTTTCCATCTGCCAAACCTCTCTCCTGCTAAACACTCGCCTTACCCTATCCACCGGGGGCAGGAAAAGGAGTCCTGAGCTGTGGAGTCTTCTGGGGGCTTTGCAGCCCACCTGCGTATTGTTCTGTCTCTGCCCCTCCCGGCCCGGAAGCCGATCAGGATTAGAGCAGCATGTATCCTCCTCCACAATTCAGACCGGTGCCCCCCGAATCCAGTGTAGTCAGCCGCTTCCTGCCCCATGCAGTGATGTGGTAATATGAAGGACATGTACAGCGTATGCGTTGGCTCAGGGGCAGCGGCAAACGTGGAAGAAAAAAGAAACGGAAATATAAAGGTATTAAAAACAAGAAATATTTTGCAAAAAGACTTGCAGTGTCTTATATACCTCACGTTCTCTTCAGTGAGCATCGCTGTGGGCTATATCATGCTGATATTCATTTTCTGTCTCGCTGTGCCGGAAGCTCCTGCGACCGCGTCAGCCCCCCGCCATGTTCCTCACTATACACTCTATTTGTTCAGTATCTCCTTATTTCTTGTGGCATGATTTTCAAATTCATCCACTTTGAAGTCCCACTGATGAGTTTCCATTATGGCCAAACGTTGTGCCTACTCATCCTGCTCGTTGGAGGTTAGAGCAATTTCGTTTTCAACTTGATCAAGGCAAAATTCTGTTCTCTGGATGAATTCATCTAGGGCCCTGACAGCTTTATAAATGCCCTGGTGCCAGGCCTCCATGTCCGTACAAAATTTGTGGAGGCTATATCTATTGGCACCTCACTTTGGCTTTTGAGCCACTGAATAATGTAGTATGTTGCGTATGGTTGGCATCTTAGATGCCTACATTTTTGCCACCTTCATGGATTGGTGTCACAGTTGAATAATGTCCCAAGTTAGTCAAGAGTGCACTAGCTCAAATTTACAGGTCTACAGGCCACTTTTCTCCTCAGTCACTGGTATATACCTTTGTTTGATGTGTTATAGCAGTACCATGTGGGAGTCTACACAGTGACGCAACTCCAGCTAGGGGATGCTGCCAGAGGCAGGAAACTGGAGACACCACAATAATATAGGCACTTAAATCATGTGAAAGAGATAGGGGCAACACTCAGCCAGGGTGTTTGTAGTCTGACTCGGCTATCTCTACTGAGTAAGCCTTTGGGACCCTGGTTGTGTGTTTGGCCCATCCCCTCCGGTCAATGCATTCAGTTGATGTAACTATGGCCCAAGGTATGCTTTACTCATTCCTTGCAGTAAGTCACTTACCTGCCAAAATGCCACCGTAGGCTGGAGTCTATCAGCAGATGAGTTCTTTCGCAGTAAGGAACCGCCGAAGCCGAAGTGGGTGCACTGCTGAGATAGCAGCTGCTATCCTGGATTCTTCTGCGTAGCTGGCAAAGATCTCCATTGGTGAATGCACACTTATTGCTGCCCCTCTTAGAGATGTGGGCAGCTCCTACCAACTCAAGGGAGTCTCCGCATCTTGAAACCTGGGATATGCCTTTATGAGTTCGTGCCCAGGCCACGTCCCTGTAGTTTCATTTTCAACATGCTAAGCAGTGTTTTATGTAGGCTGAGTCCTATCTTTACAAGTTTCTCCTCACCAGTGTTGACTCTCCAAAAGAAATCTAGAAGTCAAAAAAACAAATATGGGTGAGGATCTTGGGGGCTGTACCTGACTAAAGCAATTGAGGAGGGGACCTGGGTAAGGACCTGGACCAATATTAATGGATTGATGACCAGTAAGAGGAAAAGGACCAAGAGGGAGACAACCAGAAGGGCTAACATGTCAAGAGTCATAAGTACCAGGACAAAAGAAAAAACCAGGGCTAGGGACACCTAATCTGCAGAAACCAGGGTGACGAGGTCTGAAAGGGATCAGGAACAAATGGACCATGAAGAACAAAACCTGAAGAAATGGGACGAGCGGTACCAGGATCAGGCTAAGAAGGATCACATGGATGTGGTACAGGGGGATTAGGGTCTAAATGGTGATGAGAGTACTGACCAGGACCGGGGGAAGAGGAGAACCAAAGTCAGTAGTAGAGTACCCAAGTGGACAGAACAAAGAGTACGAGTAGGCATAGAAAAAGGGAAAGGGGCACCAGGAATAGGAGGACCAGAACCATAGGGATGAGATGACGGATGACCAGAGGGTCAGAAGCAAAAAGAGTGGTATCTGTAAAACCACAACAGAAAAGTACCATTGTTAGCAGGACCAGGAGGTCCTAGATCTGCAGCACCAGGAGGAATATAAGAAACAGGAAGTTCATGCCCAGTGGGACCAGGATCAAAAGGTCCATGGGAGTAAGACACAGGATGAACTAATTCAATATGACAAGGATTATATGGAGAAGTAGAAGAACAAGGACCATAAGTAAGAGCAGAACCTGGAGGACCACTACTAGGAGGACTATGACAGAGAGGACCAGGATCATATGGACAAGAACAACATGAAACAGGCAAGCAAGGAGACCAGCAGAGTCCCTGGCCGCCTCCCTCAATGCGTTGGCCATTTCGGCCCTGATGGTGGGTGAATCCGGCCTCCCGGCGCTAGCCACCGATCGCCTTCTCGCTGTTCTCCGCCGTCCACCTCTGTCCGAGCGCCTCCGGTTTGGCGTCGCGCCATCCTCTTCCGTCGCTGTGAGTCCCAGGACCCCACATATCTCCTGAAGGGAGCGCAGTTGGTGCATCGTGCCGTTCCAACGAAAGATGAGGCGGAAGGGATGCCCCAAAGTATACGGTGTTTCATGCTCCCTCAGGAAGTCCGTCGCAATCTTGAAGGCCCTGCGTTTTTGCAGCGTGATGGCGGACAAGTCCTGAAACAGCGCGACGGAGCGTCCTCGGAAGCTTAGTGGTTGTTTTTTGCGCGCCTCCGCCATTATGCGCTCCTTCACGGGGAAATCAGGTAGGTAGGCCAATATGTCCGGTGGAGGTGCCGTCGATTGTCGCTGACGGCCAACCCTGTGGGCCCTATCGATCCGGATTGGGAAGTCCGCTGGCTCACCCAGGATTTCCCTGAACATGACCCTCAGGTAGCCGGCAATATCAGCCCCCTCTTCGGCGGACGGGACCCCCCGAACCCGTATGTTATTCTGCCTCGACCTGTTCTCCAGGTCCTTGTTATGCGCTTGGAGGTCCACATGCTGTTCCCTGAGGCGGAGTACCTCCTGCTGTAGGTGGACAATCTCCTCGTCCCTCCAGTGGGCCGCCGTCTGCACCGTTTCCATGCACTCATCCAGGCCCTCCAGTTCTCTGCGTACCTCGCGCACCTCGCTGGCCACCTCCTGTTTCAACGTCTGGAAGTCCTCCTTGAGCGAGCTAAAAAGGGCCTCCATGAAAGATCTTGTGACTGGGGGCTCCCCCCCAGCCGCGTCTCCTGAGCCTCTGGAGGAGCTCGGTGACAGCTGTGCCTTATCCCGTTGTTGCTGGGCCCTGCTAAGCATGTCTGGGAGCGTACGTTCCCCCTTCTTTCCGCCCCGGCCGCTCGCCATCTGCCCTCTGTGGATCGTAGCTCGCCGCTCGATGTAAAGAGGGGTTCAAGACTTCCAATGGCAGGTCCCGGTGCCGCTGTGTCCCCACGTGTGGGGCCGATGCGGCTAGGGTGAGGCTCCGATACCTCAGGGCCTTCGTCTGTCCTGTCCCCTCGAGGACAAAATGGCGGCCGGGCGCCGCCGTGTAGACCCTCCTTCTCCAATATCCAATGTCCAAACTACTACACAGTCCCAGGGCTTCAGCAGTGAGTCCCCTTGGAGACCTCCCGGTCCTTATTAGTGCCAACCGTGCTGTATCCTTGATTCACACTCCTTCTTGAGCGTCATTCAGGGCCAGGGGGTGCGTAGCAGCCTAGGCCGCGACCTCAGGGCTTTGTCTCCTTCGTCCCCTCGGGTACAAAATGGTGGCCGGGCGTCTCCAGGAAGACCCTCCTTCTCCAATGTCCACTGTTCAAGCTTCCACACAGTCTTAGGGCTCCGGCAATGAATCCTCTTCGAGATCTCCCGGTTCTTAGTAGAGCCAACCGCGCTGCCCCCTCGATCCGCACTTCTTCTCGAGGTTCAGTCGGGACCGGGAGGCGCGTGGCACTCTAGGCCGCAGCCGCGGTCCCGAGTGTCGCTACCCCCAGTCAGCGACTATCTCTCTCCGCAGCGTCCCCGGCGGGCTTGTCGTCCATCTCATCGGCTTCAAAGTCACAGAACCGCTGCAGAGTGGCAAACAGACGTGTCGCTGTCCAGCCGAGGCCTCCGTGCCGGGGCTAGCTGTAGGGCTCCGTCCTCGGGTCCCCGCCTCCAGCTGCTCGCGCCTGCCTCGACTCAGTGGCACTTCGCGGTCAATCCTCCATTGCCCAAATGGCCTCTTATATCAGCACCCGGGGCCAAATTTTGTCACCCGTGCATGCACCAAGGCCTCCACCACCCGTCCCGCGGCCGCTGTGCTCCAGCAGGGGGAGAGAAGCTGCCGAAAAAGGGCTCGGGCCTAGTCGGGACGGAGGAGCTGCGGGAAGAAGCGTGTGCTCACTCCGCCATCTTGGCCACGCCCCCATCCTAACATTTTTAAAGTGAAAAGCATAACAATATGTGAGTAGGTCTGGTAGTGCTAACCCACCCACTGTAAGACCTCTTCTTAACTTTTTCCAGGCTATTCTGGGACGTTTTGTAGCCCAGATGAAGGTACCTATTTTGCCTTGTAGCTTAGCTATGTCTTCCATCCTAAATAACAGTGGGACTGAGCTATATAGAAAGGTGATTTTTGGCAAGATTATAATTTTTACAAGAATTACCCTCCCGTAGATGTTCAAAGGGAGATTTGCCCATTGTGTGAGTAAACTTGCGACCTCTTTGGAAACTATCCTCCAATTAACTTTGGTATTTCCTCTAATTTCTGCACTAACTGAACCCCTAATTACCTCATTTGACTCTTTACCCCCTGACTTCCCCTTGCTGGATTCCATTCCATTTTTTCTTTTTTTTCTTTATTGATTTTGTACCCCGAGACTTCGCCAAACCTCTCTGCCTTCTCAAATAGTCTGGGGATTTCCTCTGCTGGGTTTGTTGTATATTAAAGCAAATCATCTGCGTAAAGAGCAAGTTTAATTTCTAACTCTCCCATTTAAAGGGGTGGATAATTGGATCCATCCTTAGCCAGCTAACAAGTGGCTCAATATACAGATTGAATAAAAGTGGTGACAAAGGGCACCCCTGCCTAGTGCCTCTTGAGATGTTAAACCAATCTGTCAGGGCCCGTTTACCAACACCTTCGCTTTAGGGCTAAAATACAGACTCTTTATCGCCTGACCAAAATTGCAAGGATAACCAAAACTTTTTAATGTCTCCCACAGATATGCCCAGTTAACCTGGTCATAGGCTTTAGCAGCATCTATTGCTACTATCGTCAGAGGAGCCTTCTGTACTTCGGCCATATCTATGGCTCCTATAACCTGAAAGGTAAGCTCATTTAGCTGCCTCCCTGGTATAAAACCTCTCTGATCCGAATGGACTACCTTTTTTATAACCTTTGCAATCCTTGCTGCCAATATACCCGTAAAAACTTTATAATCCGAATTTATTAAGGATATTGGTCTATAAGACTCTATCTTTTGTGGGTTTTAATATCAGGGTCACCATAGCTTCTGCCCCTGAACCCGGTGTATTTTCTCTCCGAATATAGATTTTCTTAAACATATTTTTTAAAATTGGCACTACCTTCTCCAGAATGCCTACATATAACTCAAATGGGAGCCCATCTGGACCTGCAGCTTTTCTCCAGACCATTTTTTTGCATTGTACTCTGACTTCTTCTTCAGTGATACTAGCTTGCAAAAATACCCTACATTCTTCTGTCAACTGAGGGAGCGTTGTTAACTTTAACCACTCCTGAACTACCTCTTGCCCTGGTCCAATATCCTCCTTACACAAATCATTCATAAAAGTTCTGGCCTCCGCAGGAATGTTATCATCCTCATATATTATTCCTCCTGATTCTCTTTGGACTAAATTCTTTATGATTTTCCTTGCCCTATCTGTTTTAGCCTACCACGCTAATAAAGAACTGCATTTCTCTCCGTATGCAAAATTCTGAAGCATACTAGCTTTACACCTATCTAAAAGCTTCTTATCTAAATTAGCTTGAAATTCAACCCGTAAACTCTCGAGCTCTTTCTCCAAACATAGTATTGTACTCAAGGTCTCTATTGATGCTTTCTGTAGTTCTTTTTCTTTTTCTTTGATCTTGCTTATCCTATCTGCTTCTTTCATTTTCAAAACTTTCCTTCTTCCTACCATTATGGAGCTAAGTAGCCCCCTTATATAGGTTTTAAAAGCTTCCCACACTATCTGATCCTTAGCTGTGCCAATATTAAGCTTGAAGTACTCATCTGTTTTGTCCCCTATCTCCATAATTACTCCTTCATCCAATAACATGGTGCTATCCAGAGTCCACCTTTATTGTATCTCCCTTTGCTTAAGCCCCAGAGTCATAGCTACTGCTGAATGGTCTGATAATATAGCAGGACTATGGTTTATTACCTCGACTTCTGAAGACAGTGCCTGGTCTACAAGGAAATAATCAATTCTCGAGTGGTGCTTACACTTTTTACTGTAGAACGTGAAATCCCTAGTTTCCCCATTCTTGCTTCTCCAAATATTGAGCAAGTTAAAGTCTTCAATTATATTATTTAACGCGGCAAACATTTTTGGTGGACTATTGTATTTTACTTTTGAGGTGCGATCTATCTCTTTGTTTAAAACCAGATTGAAATCCCCACCAATTAGAATCGGTGCAGTAGTGTTCAACAGACTAGCCTCAAGTTTTGAAAGCGCCCCTTGGTTATCTTCATTCGGCCCATAGTATGCTAAGCAAACTAGAGGTGTACACCAAACTGTCAAAGTGGCCACCAACCATCTCCCTGACTGATCTATATCTTGCTTTACCATGTTTATGCCTGCATTGCTTCTTATAATCAGCGCTACTCCCCTAGTGTTTCCTCTTTGGTCTGAACAAAGCACCTCCTGAATCCATCTGACCTTGCTAAAGCCCTGTCTACACTCATGGGCCTCTAAATGGGTCTCTTATAAAAGACAGATATGTGCCTCACTATTTTTCAAAAATTCAGTGACCCGGAACATCCTCCTCCTACTCTTCAGTCCATTCACATTCCATGTTATTAATCTAAGGCCTAGATGTATCAAGATTCCATTTTGCGAATCTTAAATAGCGATTTTTTGCGAATCGCTATTTAGAATTCGCAAAATGGAATGTATGTAAAAAATTGCATTTTTTTTGCGATTCCTTATTTTTCTTTATTTGCGAATTCGCATTTTGCGAATTCGCAAATAAGGAATAATTCCCCATGCATTCCTATGGGCCAGGAGGCCCATAGGAATGATTGTGCAGTAATTCTCAAATTGCGAATTCGCAATTTGCTAATCGCAATTTGAGAATTATTTCAAGGGTGCAGGGGTGTCTCATGGACACCCTGCTGCACCCCTGAAACTTACATGTGTGTGCATATGGCACACATACATGCCCTATGGGCATGTATGTGTGTCACATGCCACCTTCAAAATGGTCATATTTTGTTTTTTAAAAGGATTTCGCAAATTAACACGAACTTCAAATTGGTGTTAATTTGCGATTCCTTAACCCGAATTCGCAATTTAAAAAAGTTTCATACATGCCATTTAAGGAATCGCAAAATTGCGATTCCTTAAATGCATAAGCAAAATAAGGAATCGCATTTTTTTGCGATTCCTTATTTTGCTAATTTCTGATACATCCCAAAAGATGCTAAATGTCCGTTTGCGATTCCTTAAGGCCGAAATTCTGCGAATTTCGGCCTTAACGAATCGCAAAAGGCTTGATACATCTAGGCCTAAATGTATTTATCTTGTTCATCTTTACAACTCCCTAGGCTCTTCCCTCACAACTCTGAAACTGTAAGACTTGTATGAGGACTAAATGTTTTTTTTGCCCTTGCTGCCAACACCCTGTGCTCCCCCATCCCACCCTCCCATAAGGAATCCTCCTGCTATACCCTCTGCGATTAAAAACCGCCTTTCGGGATCCTCTCTTTGCAGCTTGAAACATCTTCTCCTAAAATTAAACCCACACATACGTATTAAACTATATCAAATTTCACTAAACTTTTTATCTACTTTTATTTAAAAAAAATCCCTCCATTAATATCTACACCACATCGCTACGGCCCCCGATCCCCTATCACCCCTCTGATGTGGTCTTATCTCTATATCTGATTTTGAATATTTCTGTGTCTAAACTAGTCTAAGTCTGATCTACTTCTTCATTTGTGCCAAGAAAACATCTACACTTCCTCAGGGGAGCTAAAGTTATACATCTTTTTTGCCACATTATTTTGAGCATGGCCGGAAATTTCATTTGGACCCAGACTTCTCAACTCTGGCATTCTAGTTCCAAGGTCCCACTGCCTTTGCGCCATTCTTTTCCCAATGTCCAACTGAATTTGATAGTTGACCGAATCAAATTGTAATACAGTTTCTTTTAAAGCTCTCCTCAAGACCAATTCCTTAACTGCATAAGTGAGGAAATTGTTCAAAATTTTCCTTGGAGCTTTTCTAGCTGGTTGCTGCTTGTAAGGGTCTCTGTGGGCTCTCTGAATCTCTTTATCTAAATCTATATCCGGTCTGTCCTTCAGAATTCCTTCCCTCAGGATTTTACGAATAGATGCCTTTATATCGCCTCATTCTGAACCTTCCGGAATTTTGAAAACTCTTAGGTTATTTCACCTTGCCTGCATCTCCAATCTCTCCAGGTCTTCTTGTAAAGTTTTATTTTTGACTTTTAATTTCTTTAAGTCTTTGGTGTGCCCTGATACAGCTTCCGAGAGAACCTTAACTTCAGATTCCAGAACTCCAGTTCGCAAGACTATATCATCCAATTTTCCTTCTAAGACCTAACACTTATCATGTATCCCTCTCTGATTAGTCTCAGAGATCTCGAATTTTGAAAATAAATATCCTCTTAGACTTAATAACATTGTCTCCAAATGGGTCTTGCCACCTTCTGCCCCTAAAGAAGCATCAGTATTTCTTCCATTCAAGGCACTGCTGCTACCCTGCAGTGGTATTGATACTGTATTGGGGGGTGATCCTGTAGCTGGAGAGAGGTTTCCTTCATTAGGTGTCTCTTCTGCTTCGACCCGACCTGCCTCTTTCTCTCCCTCATCATCCACCATTAATGGTGCATTCCTGTTTTCCAACTGAAGCGGGGGGTCTGCTGTACTCTCTGCTGTCCCCCTTTGGAGTTCACCACCGGCTCCATTATTTTAAAGTAAGATTTTAATTAAGGGGTGGTCCTAACTGGTAAGCACACTGCCTTAGCCTCCCTTTGATTTTTGCTTCCCCCAGATTTTAACACCTTTTTCTTAGAGGTAACTGGGAGTACTTCTCTGACAATTTTCCCCTCCACAACTGGGTCTCCCCTGTTTTTCCCCTCAGACTGAGAGTGCAACTGAGACCTATTTCTTGGGGGTGGGGGCAAAAGTCCTTTAGCATGTAAAATACTAATACCTTAACGTGGCCCAGCCGGAACCTCAGACCTCAGCTGCTCCTCTACCGATGTAGACTCAGTATCCCCCTCCTGTCTCTTTCCCTTATTTTCTAGAACTGACTTGGGTAAACAATGAGGCAACCCAGGGCAGGAAGTAAACAACTCCTTTTCCATCTGCCAAACCTCTCTCCTGCTAAACACTCGCCTTACCCTATCCACCGGGGGCAGGAAAAGGAGTCCTGAGCTGTGGAGTCTTCTGGGGGCTTTGCAGCCCACCTGCGTATTGTTCTGTCTCTGCCCCTCCCGGCCCGGAAGCCGATCAGGATTACAGCAGCATGTATCCTCCTCCACAATTCAGACCGGTGCCCCCCGAATCCAGTGTAGTCAGCCGCTTCCTGCCCCATGCAGTGATGTGGTAATATGAAGGACGTGTACAGCGTATACGTTGGCGCAGTGGCAGCGGCAAACGTGGAAGAAAAAAGAAACGGAAATATAAAGGTATTAAAAACAAGAAATATTTTGCAAAAAGACTTGCAGTGTCTTATATACCTCACGTTCTCTTCAGTGAGCATCGCTGTGGGCTATATCATGCTGATATTCATTTTCTGTCTCGCTGTGCCGGGAGCTCCTGCGACCGCGTCAGCCCCCCGCCATGTTCCTCACTATACACTCTATTTGTTCAGTATCTCCTTATTTCTTGTGGCATGATTTTCAAATTCATCCACTTTGAAGTCCCACTGATGAGTTTCCATTATGGCCAAACGTTGTGCCTACTCATCCTGCTCGTTGGAGGTTAGAGCAATTTCGTTTTCAACTTGATCAAGGCAAAATTCTGTTCTCTGGATGAAATCATCTAGGGCCCTGACAGCTTTATAAATGCCCTGGTGCCAGGCCTCCATGTCCGTACAAAATTTGTGGAGGCTATATCGATTGGCACCTCACTTTGGCTTTTGAGCCACTGAATAATGTAGCCTGTTGCGTATGGTTTGCCACCTTCATGGATTGGTGTCATAGTTGAATAATGTCCCAAGTTAGTCAAGAGTGCACTAGCTCAAATTTACAGGTCTACAGGCCACTTTTCTCCTCAGTCACTGGTATATACCTTTGTTTGATGTGGTATAGCAGTACCATGTGGGAGTCTACACAGTGACGCAACTCCAGCTAGGGGATGCTGCCAGAGGCAGGAAACTGGAGACACCACAATAATATAGGCACTTAAATCATGTCAAAGAGATAGGGGCAAAACTCAGCCAGGGTGTTTGTAGTCTGACTCGGCTATCCCTACTGAGTAAGCCTTTGGGACCCTGGTTGTGTGGCAGGCCCATCCCCTCCGGTCAATGCATTCAGTTTATGTAACTATGGCCCAAGGTATGCTTTCCTCATTCCTTGCAGTAAGTCACTTACCTGCCAAAATGCCACCGTAGGCTGGAGTCTATCAGCAGATGAGTTCTTTACCAGTAAGGAACCGCCGAAGCCGAGGTGGGTGCACTGCTGAGATAGCAGCTGCTATCCTGGATTCTTCTGCGTAGCTGGCAAAGATCTCCATTGGTGAATGCACACTGATTGCTGCCCCTCTTAGAGATGTGGGCAGCTCCTACCAACTCAAGGGAGTCTCCGCATCTTGAAACCTGGGATATGCCTTTATGAGTCCGTGCCCTGGCCACGTCCCTGTAGTTTCATTTTCAACATGCTAAGCAGTGATTTATGAGTCCTATCTTTACAAGTTTCTCCTCACCAGTGTTGACTCTCCAAAAGAAATCTAGAAGTCAAAAAAACAAATATGGGTGAGGATCTTGGGGACTGTACCTGACTAAAGCAATTGAGGAGGGGACCTGGGTAAGGACCTGGACCAATATTAATGGATTGATGACCAGTAAGAGGAAAAGGACCAAGAGGGAGACAACCAGAAGGGCTAACATGTCAAGAGTCATAAGTACCAGGACAAAAGAAAGAACCAGGGCTAGGGACACCTAATCTGCAGAAACCAGGGTGACGAGGTCTGAAAGGGATCAGGAACAAATGGACCATGAAGAACAAAACCTGAAGAAATGGGACGAGCGGTACCAGGATCAGGCTAAGAAGGATCACATGGATGTGGTACAGGGGGATTAGGGTCTAAATGGTGATGAGAGTACTGACCAGGACCGGGGGAAGAGGAGAACCAAAGTCACTAGTAGAGTACCCAAGTGGACAGAACAAAGAGTACGAGTAGGCATAGAAAAAGGAAAGGGGCACCAGGAATAGGAGGACCAGAACCATAGGGATGAGATGACGGATGACCAGAGGGTCAGAAGCAAAAAGAGTGGTATCTGTAAAACCACAACAGAAAAGTACCATTGTTAGCAGGACCAGGAGGTCCTAGATCTGCAACACCAGGAGGAATATAAGAAACAGGAAGTACATGCCCAGTGGGACCAGGATCAAAAGGTCCATGGGAGTAAGACACAGGATGAACTAATTCAATATGACAAGGATTATATGGAGAAGTAGAAGAACAAGGACCATAGGGAGATGACCAAGTAAGAGCAGAACCTGGAGGACCACTACTAGGAGGACTATGACAGAGAGGGCCAGGATCATATGGACAAGAACAACATGAAACAGGCAAGCAAGGAGACCAGTGAGACTAGTAGGGCCAGAATGGGGCAGGAGGACTAGGGGACTAAAAAGCAAATATATCAGGGCCAGTGAAACCTAGGGGGATTGGGAGCAGAAGGGGTATAAACAGGAATACCAGAGTGACTAGAAGGATGGGGAGGACCAAGAAACCAGAATTATGGGGGATGGGATAAAAAGGGCATGGACCAAGAGCATGTGAAACATGAGAATTATGATGTAGAACCCAGGGAACAAAAGTATCTGGGATTAATGATGGTCTAAGGCTAGCATGAGCAAGAGGTCCTGGATTTTCAGGTATAAGAAAGGAGAGGTTGATCAGTAGTGGGCCAGGATATAGTACCACAAAAAAATGAGGACAATAAGCGATAAGACTAGGACCAGGTGATGAGGATAAGCCTGACAGGGACTAGGACGTCCAGTGGGACCCAAACCAATAGTACCAGGAGGACTAGAGGAAGGAGAACTGGGTAAACTAAAATGATCATAACTAGGTGTAACAGAAGCAGGTCTAAAAAGGCCATGAATATCATTACCTACTGGAGCAGATAGCTGATCTCAGGCACAGGACCAGGGTGAGGAGGAAAAGACATAACAAGGCCAACAAAAGTCAGGAAGACGAAAGGGACTGGGCAAGGGTTTCAAGGAGGGCCAGGACCAAAATAATCAAGCACAGGATGACCCGGACAAGTAGAACCCGAGGTATGAGACCAGTATCTGCAGTACCAGAGGACACAGAACAGAGCCCTGAGGATCAGGACTCACCATACTAGGAGGACAATGACTAGTAGTTTCAGGACACAAGAGATGAGATGGCACACAGGAATCAACTGAAGCCAGGGTCTGTGGTACCTGGAGCAGGAGGTACCAGGACAAGGTGATCAGGGTTTGGAAGGCTGAAAAATTGGGAATCAGAAAGAACCAGGATGGCAAGGAGACAATTTTTATGATAATTAGAATGTCAGGATAACAAATAGAAGGACCGCAAAAATAAGGCCTAAGAAGACCAGGACAAAATTACCTCGGAGGGACATTTCTAGGAGAATTAAGCCCAGGAAAACAAATACTAAAGGGATCAGGACCAATAGGATCAGGTTCAGTAGGCACAAAATCATGAGAAGGACTATAAAAAGCAAGAATAGGAGGACCAGAGCAAAGAGTACCATAGAAGTGAGACCAAGGACCCAGGTAATCAGAGCCAGAAGGATAAACTCTAAGAGGACCTGGAAACAAAGACCCAGGACCAAGAGAACCAGGACGATTAGGGAAAAGAGGACTAGATCCTGGTGTACCAGGACCAGATGCCAGAGTGAGGAGGATAATGACAAGGAAGATCAGGACCAGAATGACAACAGTCAGGAGCATTAGGTCTAGGACAGGGTCGCCAGAAGGACGAGGAACTTGTTGGCCAGTCCTAGAAGGTGCAGAATAAGGAGGACCATGACCAGTTAGTGCAAAGCACGAGGACAATAAGCAGGAGGACCAGTTCCAGAAGGAACCATGGTCCCTAGGAAAAACAGGAGCATTAAGACTATAGCCCATGGGGCCAGGGGGGCAAAGTAAGCATCGACAACGGGAGCAGCACCAAGGATATCAGGATGATTAGATCCAAGAAGACAAGTATCAGGGCAAGGATTACTAGAAGAATTTATTTTGACCAAGATGACTGTGAAGAGGGCACAGAGGGGGCCAGCACCTCTGGAGCTGTGCCTAGCATTCCAAGAAAAGCAGAAAGACCAGGTCCTGGGTGGGGAAGATCATAAGGACCGGGAAAGCCAGAGCCAAGAAGTCCAAGATGACTACACCTAGTTTGCCAGGGAAACCAGGACCAAGATGACCAAGATCAGAAGGGCCAAAACAAATATAACCAGGCCATGGGCATAGTCTGCTGTGCCAGAACGACCAGAAAGACCAGGTAAAGTTGACAAAGGTCAAGAGGACCAAGAAGGAGCAGGAAGTGTTAGTAGAAGGTGGGCTGGAAGGGCCAGAAGGGCCAGAAGACCAGGCCTTTATTGGACTAGACAAACAAAGACCCAAAAAAGGAGGACCAGGAGCAAGAGACTCAAGTTCAGTTGATACAAAAACAGGAGGAGAACACAAATTTTGAGGGCCAATTAATCAGAAATTGGAAGAGCAGGGCACGGTGGGCCAGAACTAGTGTGAAGAGACCCAGAAGAACAAGTCTTAGAAAATCAGGCCCATGATGCCCAGGCAACCAGAGCCAAACAGACAAAAGCTAAGAGGACTGTGGCAAGGAGGGCCATTGACCACAACCAAGGGGACCAGATAAAGGCAGACCTGAACAAGGGGATCAAGATTTAAAAGAAGAGTTAGTGGACTACCAGGACGGCGAGGAGCAGGAGGACATGGAGAAGGGCTAGGACTATCATGACCAGATGGAGGAGGACCAGGAGAAAATGTCAGACAAGGATGAAGTGGGGTGGGTCCAATAGGACTAGGGCCAAGATAAAAGAGGATTAGTCAGATTGGAATAAGAAGGAACAGGCCTAGGAATGCTGGTGGGACAATGACCTGAAGTACCAGGTCGAGCAGGAGGACCAGGTTCTAGTGTAGCAGAATCACAATGATGAGGATCAGGGGAACCAGTACAACCAGAACCAAGGAGACCAAGGAGACTAGACCAGAACCAAAATTGACAGGTCCAGAGAGAGAGGCCCAAATAGAAAAGATCACAATGCAAGCAGGCCAAGAAAACAGGGACCAGGGTAAATCGGATCAGGATGGCCTAATTCCGGAGGACTAGAAGTGTCAAACTCAGGAGGGCAAACATGAAAAGGCCAGAAGGTGGGGAACTCAGCAGAACAGCAGGATCAGGGTGTTTAAAATCAGCAGGGCAAGGAGAGAAGGGACCAGAAACAGGAAGTCCAAAAAGACTCATTTGGTGTTGCAGCACGCGCAATTTAATTTGTTTTATTTATTTTTTTCTTTACCTAACTCCGATCGGCCATATGCCCCACTCTGCCCTTCACCGCCCCACCCTACCTCCCCACAGCATTCCCTCCAGGAGCCGCTATTGCTACCAGCTTTCAAGGAAGAAACACATACGATTTTTGCTAAGCACATATATACGGAATCGGTGGACAACAAAGTCTTGAGCTTAAAGCAAGGGAGCAAGGACTAATTAACTCAAAGGACTTATTGACCTATCCGTCTAACTTTAACCAGTTAACTGTAGAACCTAATTGGCCAAAAGCCAAAAGACGAGCTTTCTTGTGTTGGGGTTGTGTGATGAGCTAAAAGATGCCTTGTCACAGACTGCTGATCTTCCAGGCGACTGCAAGAAGCTGATCCATGGAGAGGGAAAAAGCAAAAGATCCAGAACTAATGCTAAAATAGTAGTAATAAAAGAGGAGACATAGGGCATATAGTATGCCGAGTAAGCTGAACCTAGGCAAATGGGTTCCTCTCTCCATGGACGAATAAGAGAGTAGGCGAAAGTTGAACTTATGTTTATGACAGTAAAACTAAAAGGTACCATGACAGTGACTATGACATGAGAGACAGTTCTGGAGATGACGCATAACCAGGGTTCTCAGTGAAAGATCATCATCTTGCCAAGAAGCACCCCATATTTAGTCTCATATAACCTTGCTAACACTGAGACAACAAACCGTATCGCATTAACCTACACTGTTAAGTTAAACTTTTCACCTCAGAAAAGAAAAATGTTAAATATCATATCGGATGGTGGAGCAACCGGAAACTTTAAATACATTTATTTGGTCTTTTTCATACCTATCACCAGCAAGAAGACTGATGAACCAGTCAGCACTGTAGGTAGTTCAGAATTATCATTTGGCTTAATTGCTTGTGAGATGGAGGAACTCACCATATTATGTGAAAATGACCACACTGAGTCAATTAATTTTGAATTGATAGATATACCCTTGTTTGGAGTAATCCTTGGGATTCCATCACTTCAGCATCGCAATCCCATTATTGTGTACCAAAAACTGAAAGTCTTGATGCATTTAAAATTATGTTTAAACTCCTGTTACTGAGAATCTCCAGAGATGGTGATACCTGTGTCTTGTGCTATATTTGAAAATTGTAAGGAAGACCTACTACCTGAATGCTGTTCTGATTTTTGGGACATATTTGATAAGATCCAATCTTCTGCCCTCCCATCTCACGGATGTTTTGATTGCCAGATAGATCTACTGCCAGGGGCAAGTTTGGAGTACAGGCAGATTGTTGTGCTTGCTGAGCAGGAAACTAAGCATCTCAATAATTATCTAGATGAGTTACTAGCCAGAGGATGTATTCGTCATTCAACCTCTCCAGCTTGGTCTCCCCTTTTATTTTTTTCTCCAAAGAAAAATGGGGAGCTCAGGACGTATATCATTTACGAAGCACTCATTCCATTTATCATCAAGAATCAATCCCTGTTGCCCTTAATACCAGTACTACTAGATCAGGTCCAACATTCGACCGTTTATACAACCTCGATCTCCATGGGGCATATAATTAATGATTTCAGAGGCTGAGAGGGAGACAAGTGGAAAAAGGAATTTCGCACGAAATACGGTCTCTATCAATACTGTGTTATGCCTTTTTTGTTCTGCAAGGACCCCACTGGTTTTCCAGTTTTATATGAATGAAGTTCTGAGGGAATTTCTAGATGTGTGGCTTATAGTGTATATAGAAGACATTTTGATTTACTTACGGAATAAGCAGGAACCCCTTGAGCTGTTAAGGCTGGCTTAAAATGTACAAGCAAGAAGCATCCCCTTGCAAACCTTATAAAATGCACATTTCCCTCCGAGTCAGTCGAGTTCCTTGGGTGTTTTATCACTCACGAAGGAACCAAAATGGATAACAGGAAGGTGAAAGCAATTTTAAACTGGCCCACCATCTAGCATTAGAGAAATCCAGAGCTTCCTGAGTTTTGCCAATTTTTTGGGACATTGCATCCCATCAACCCATCACACGGTTGTTGCAAAAGGGAGGACCCTTTTTATGGTCCAAGGGAGTGAACAATGCTTTTAATTATCCAAAAAGGAGCTTCACTTCTGCCCCAAACTTGCGGCACCCAAACTCCAGTTTACCTTTTCTAGTGGAGGCAGATGCCTCACAGAGCGCTGTGAGTGGAGTGCTGCCACAAAGAAGTCCATGGACTAGACAAACGCACCCAATCATGGGGCATATTATCAAGGGGGTTTATCTACGCTTTTTTGGCTTTAAAAGCCAAGAAAGCGGAGATAAAATTATCTCCCTATTACCAAGCTGTCGCTAACACCAGTTAGTGACAGCTAATAGGAGATAGCGACCATCTTGGGCCCCGCTTTGCATGTCAGTGATATTTATCACTAATGACATGCAAAGTGGGCGTGCCAAGATGTTAGCGACTGGAAACGGTCCCTAACACCGCTATCTCCTATTACCAACTTTTGGAGATATTCGCGCTAAGCGCGAATATCTCCAAAAGCTAACACCTACCCTGAGCAGTTCTTAGCCATGTTATCCAATGGGAGGTGGATAACATGGCTAAGAGCATTTGCTCGATAATGCATGAATATCGCTGACTTTTCAGCGATATTCATGCATTGCGGCCGTTTTTTATCGCATTTGCGATAAACCTTGCCAATAGCAAGGTTTATCTGCGATAAAAATCGCCGATGTGCGGCGATAAGTTTTGTCTCTAAACAAGTTAGAGACAAAAATTATCGCTAGTTGTTGGTAATATGCCCCCATGTTCTTTCCAAATATCTACTACCCACCCAGCAGAGTTACACCATTACTGAACACAAGCTGCTAGTCATCAAATTGGCATTTCGGCAATGTGGCAATAGGTGCTTGGCATGCGCCACCCAATCACCATTTATTATGATCATAATTATTTACAATATCTAAGGTCAGCAACAGCCCTCACCCCATGTTAAATGAAATCGATGCTGTTATATAACGAGTTTAACTTCGAGATTTGCGTTCCAACCTTAACTAAGAACATGAAAGAAAATGCTCTGTCCAGAATTGAGACTTCTGACAATGTTGAGTTGGCAAATAATCCTCCTAACAAAATGTCCCTGTTCAAGAACTCCAAGACTGACTGTAACTGTGGTGTCATTCCAGTCTACTGGCAGGTCACTGGAGAATTTCTAAAATCAACACACATTACCAATGCCTTTTTGATGGGAAATGTTGTCCAGTGACGCACATACATTAATACAAAAGTGTGCTACATATGCGCGAAATAAAGACTGCCTTCACGACCATCTGTTTTACTACAAGTGATGCCCATTCACACAATTCCTTGAACACAATTAGTCTAGACTTCATCACTGATATGCCACCAACACAAGGCTTCACAAACATCTTGGTTATAGATGACTTGTTAACCAAGATGGTTCATTGTATTGCCTTAAAGAAATTCTCGTCTGCAAAAGAATTGTTTAACATTTGTATTCAAAATTTAGTTTTTCTACATTGATTACTCTCCGTTATGATCTTGGATAGTGGTCCAGATGTTGGCTTTATCTAAGGGCACCCTTGCAAATAGGCATGTCTGCCCTCTGTATGCCACCTTCAGAGGTGTTAATCAGTCACAAGAGCAGAATTGTATTTAAAGTGTCTGCTAGCCACTAACAGTTCCAATTAAGTAGACAAATTAAGCTTAGGGTTGAGTTTGCATACAATAGCAGTGAACATCAATTACAGAGACATAACCGTTTTTTGCCTCAACAGAATACAAACTAAAGTCATCCCATCAGACTTTGAAAGGAAGGTCTGACCAAGTGCCAGGAGTGAAAGAACATAATGCAAAGCTGGCAGGCATTGAAAGGAAAGCCATAGAAGAAATGCATCCGAGCTAGCAAAAAGTCAAAGAGAAGACAGACAAACACTGAAGCAAAGAATCACGTTATAAAGTAGGAGCATTGGTGTGGCTATCCACAAAAATCTAACACTGAAAGAACTTTGGAAACTTTGTGGCATACTAACAAGAAAGCGGCGGAGCGCGGTTAGCCCCAAATTTGTTAACGCTCTGCTCCGTCACTTTAAAAATAGAGGGATGCGTCATAGGTACAATAATAAGGCACCTCCCTGTGTTTCTCCCTGCGCTAAAGTCAGCTGCCTAGAGCCATCGCAGGCACCCTTGCACCACAGTGCAAGGGTGACGGTGTTGAGGGAATGATTGTTTATGTGCAGGAAGGTGTCCCCTACTGATAATAAACAAACCAGAATGACGATTTGCAACTCCAATGTGCGCTCCATTGTGCAGCAGACATAGCATTTGCAATTCGTAATTTTTTTTAATGATTATGTGCAGGAAGGAACATCTTCCTGCATATAAACATTCATTCATGGCAATTTGCTGTCTCTATGTGTGCTATACAGTGCAGTACACATAGAAACAGCAAAAACAGGATAAAAAAAAGCATTTCTGCTCGTTTCACAATGTTAAGACCAGGTTTTCCCTCATTTAAATGTTGGCACTGCCTCCTATTTACGCCACCCTTGTAAATAGGAGGCAGTTTCTAAATCAATGGGTGTTGTGGCAGAACACCCACGCAAACACCCATAGCTCATCTCTTTCACACTAAGTATGCATGAAAGGGTTCCTTATTTACAAGGCAGCTTTAAGCCACATCAAGTGGCTTAACGCCGCCTTGTAAATTAAGCGAAGCTCCTATTGCCACAGGAAGGTAGCAAAAAGTGGTGTTCCTGTGGCGATAGGGGCCTTGTTAATATGCCTCTTCATCCTCAATTTTTAGGAGCAATTACAAATCTTACATATTGTAAATCCATTAACAGTCAAATGACAACTATCAGAAGATTTGATTTAAAAATACACCCAATATATCACATTTCCTTGATCAAACCATTAGGTACAGACACTAGAGCTGAACCATCTCCACCTCCGGTAACGGTTTAAGAAAATATTTTTCAAAGTTGTTAGCGATTGGGTAATAGGTTGACTGGGGTTTCAGTCCTAGTTGAGCAGCAACCACAATTCTAGTAAAGATAAGGAGCAGGCAAACTCTAAATTAACCAGTGCTCACCCTCTGGTAGCTTGGCACAGAGCAGTCAGGCTTAACTTAGAGGCAATGTGTAAGGTATTTGTGCAACACTTCGAACAGTAAAACTGTAAAAATGGCAGACAAAAGATTCCACACCAGGTTAGAAAAATAAAGATTCAGTTAGTAAATAAATCAAGACCACAACAACAAAATTCCAATATGTAGAACTTGAGATATTGAATTTCAATGAATGAACAGTAAAATATGAAATATTATAATCCTGATAAAATTGCGAGATGCACAGGGGGGCTGATTTTAGATGTTTCAGATGAGGTTGGAACATGTGGACTGGCTCCATATGATATTCACTTGTCCCAGACTGGGAGTGTTCTGGTCCAATATATTTAATAGAATGGAATATCAGATGGGGCAGGTAATCAATCCCAATACGATGGGAGCCCTTTTTGGAACTTTGTCCATTTTGAATAATCCTCCTGCTGAACTAAAACAGCTCTGTTTCATAGCCACTGTAAAGCAAAGTCATTAATATTCGAAAATTGGAAACTGACAACGATACCCGCTGTTGATCAGTGGCACAATAAAATGTATAAGGTTCAGAATCATGAGAACCTGTATGCAGGTAGTTCCTCAGAAGGGTCATCCTCCATCCCATCATCCACTCCTGTGGTATCCGCAGCACAGAGTGAGCTTCTGCCACGGCCCCAAAGCCCTTGCCTACTCCAACTTCTAGGTGGTACTCTAGGCAGGAAGCCAGGACTCCTTACAGAAGTACTTGAGCTGGGCAACAGTGTATACCTGTATGTTGGCCAGCTCAAATTCCCTTCTTGTAGGTGCTGTTGTAGTTCAAGCACTCAGAGACATGATTTTGAGGAAAAATCTAAAATGTTAATTAGGGAGACTTTAAATTTGAATCTTGGATGTGAAATAGTAGAATTCACTAAATCACTGTATGGCACTGCTGAAACACAAGTCCTATTCTCACTGCTGATCACCAATGTAAGAATCGGGTTATAGGTTGGCTGGGGTAGGAGCCCTGGTCAAGCAGCAACCACAATCCTAGTCAGATTAGGAAGCAGGCAAACCCAAAATTAACCCATGCTACCCCTCTGGTAGCTTGGCACAGAACAGTCAGCCTTAACTTAGAGGCATGTGTAAAGTGTCTGTGCAACACTTCAAACAGTAAAACTGTGAAAAAGGCACACAAAAGCTTCCACATCAGGTTAAAAAATAGAGCTTAATTTAATAAATAAAGCCAGACCAAATCAACAAAAATCCAATAAGTAGACATTGATATTGAATTTCAAAGAAGAAAATGCAAAATAGTACTTAGAAGCAATAAATGCTTACTTAGGATATCTAGTCGGGACGGTACGGTACAAAGTCAAAAGTTCAAGTTGACTGCAATAGAGTGCAGTCTGGATACAGGGACACAGTGAGGCCCTCAGAGCAAAAATAACTTGATCCTGGCTATGTCATTGATGATGTGGGGTGCAGCTGAAGCAAAGAGCATTGCGTGGTGGAGGTTCCAAAGTCAATGCGTCGGGTCCAAGCCACGCAGCAGAGGTGATGCTCTGGTTCTGGTCCCCGCAGCGGCGGCAATGCAATGTTGCTTGTCCACACATGAGACATAATGCGCCGGTTACGAACTACGCAACACTTGTAATGCACTAATTCTGATCTGCGTAGCGGTGGCGATGCGCTTCATCAGAAGATGCATGGGTTCTTCTGGAACAAACATCTTAGGCGAACTTCCAAGGGTCCAGGGCTAAGTAGACAGAATATCGAGTTTTAAATATCGCTGTGCAATACTATTGTGTTTTAAATGTCGAAAGTCAAAAATATTGTTGTATACATTATCAATGTCAAGAATATTGATTTGTTGAATAAAATATAGTTGTTCAAAATATCGATTTTTAAAATATTGTTATTAAAAATATCGATTTTGTAAATGTGAATTTTTTAATATAGTATATAATTTTAAATGTATTAATAATTTTAGATACATTGTATATGTTTTATAAAAAAAATGTTTTAGGAGCAGGATGTTGGGTTTATAGGGGATTAGAGTGGGGAGTGTTTTACAAAACAAAAAGATTTACATGTAAAAAAATGTATAAATGCATTTTAAATCTGTGTTTTAGGAGCGGGATGTTGGGTTTATCGGAGATAAGGGTGGGGAGTGTTTTAAAAATATATATTTTTAAATGTATTTAAAAAAAAATAATGATGTTTTAAACTGTGTTTTAGGAGCAGGATGTTGGTTTTATAGCAGATACAGGTGGGAAGTTTTTAAGAAATATTTAATATTTAATTTGTTTTAAACAGATTAATTATTTTTTTTTCAAATGTTTTAGGAGCGGGATGTTCAGTTTATAGGGGATGAGGGGGGAGTCTTTTAAAAATATAGTTTTTAATTACATTTTTGAAAAAATGATGATGAAATTTAAAATTGTGTTTTAGGAGTGAGATTTTGGGTTTATCAGAATAAGGGTGGGGAGTGTTTTAGGAAAATATATATATTGAATTAAAAAAATATTTATGAAATGTTAAATTGTGTTTTAGAAGCAGTTTGTTGGGTTTATAGGGGTTAAATGTGGGGAGTGTTCTAAAACTATATTTTGAAATTTGTTCAAAAGTTTAAAAAAATATTTTCAAAAAAGTGAGATGTTTTGGTTATAGGTGATATGGGTGGGGAGTGTTTTAATCTAAGTATTTTAATCAAATTGGATTTTAGCGGTGTGATGTTGGGGTTATAGGTGATGATGTGTTTTTTTGGTAAATAATTAAAAAGTTTATAAAAAATACAATATTGTTTAAATAATTTAACATTTTAAAAAATGAATTGAAAAATGTTTTGAGAGTTTGTGAAATTTTTAAATAATTTTGTTGAGTTATATTTAAATAAAACAGTTAAATTTTGAAGATGTAAATGAAATGTAAATGAAAATTTGGATTATGATATAAAATTATTTTCAAATAACATATTTTTTGGGAAAATGTTTATAAATGAGAATATGTAAATATATTTATAATGTGTCTTATTTTATATGTTTGTATGTATTTATTGGCAATATTATATATAAACATTATATTTTTGAATACTTTTTTGGAGTTCATATAGCTTGGTGTGGGAATAGAAAATGATATATGTTTAGTGTCCAGCACCTACCCTGAGTCAATGTGTTTTGGAGTGGGAATAGTAAATTATATATATTTAGTGTCCAGCACCTTCCTTTAGTTAATGTAGTTTAGAGTGGGAATAGTAAATTATATGTTTAGTGTCCAGCACCTTCCCTGAGTTAATGTAATTTGGAGTTGGAATAGTAAATTATATATGTTTAGTGTCCAGCACCTTCCCTGACTTTTTCAAGTCTGGAGTGGGAATAGTAAATTATATATGTTTAGTGTCTAGTACCTTCCCTGAGTTATTGTAGTTTGGAGTGGTAATAGTAAATTATATATGCTTAGTGTGGCACCTTCCCTGACTTAATGTAGTTTGGAGTGGGAATAGTAATTGATTTATGTTTAGTGTCCAACACCTTCCCTGAATTAATGTAGTTTGGAGTGAGAATAGTAATTTATATATGTTTAGTGTCTAGCACCTTCCCTGAGTTAATGTAGTTTGGAGTGGGAATAGTAAATTATATGTTTAGTGTCCAGGACCATACTTGACTTAATGTAGTTTGGAGTGAGAATAGTAAATGATATATGTTTAGTGTCCAGCACCTTCCCTGAGTTAATGTAGTTTGGAGTTAAAATAGTAAATTATATATGTTTAGTGTCCAGCACCTTCCTTGACTTCATGTAGTTTATGAGTAGGAATAGTAAATTATATATATATTTAGTGTCCAGCACCTTCCCTTAGTTAATGTCGTTTGGAGTGGGAATAGTAAATTATATGTTTAGTGTCCAGCACCTTCCCTGTGTTAATGTAATTTGGAGTTGGAATAGTAAATTATATATATTTAGTGTCCAGCACCTTCCTTGACTTCATGTAGTTTATGAGTAGGAATAGTACATTATATATATTTAGTGTCCAGCACCTTCCCTTAGTTAATGTCGTTTGGAGTGGGAATAGTGAATTATATGTTTAGTGTCCAGCACCTTCCCTGACTTTTTCAAGTCTGGAGTGGGAATAGTAAATTATATATGTTTAGTGTCCAGTACCTTCCCTGAGTTATTGTAGTTTGGAGTGGCAATAGTAAATTATATATGCTTAGTGTAGCACCTTCCCTGACTTAATGTAGTTTGGAGTGGGAATAGTAATGTATATATGTTTAGTGTCCAGCACCTTCCCTGACTTAATGTAGTTTGGAGTGGGAATAGTAATTTATATATGTTTAGTGTCCAGCACCTTCCCTGAGTTAATGTATTTTGGAGTGGGAATGATAAATTATATATGTTTAGTGTCCAGCACATTCCCTGGGTTAATGTAGTTTGGAGTGCAAAACCTACCGCCTCGGACCGGGAAAGATGTACAACGGCATCTGTGACTGAACCGCCGTTAAGGCTCTGCCCAGGTTCCCATCGAAGAGATCTCTTAGTTGATGATAGATTCGGATGCCCAGATAGCGGAAGGTGCCTTCTCTCCACTGCACTTCTCTACCATTAATGGTAAAATGTGGATCTCGGCCTCCTTTGGAAAATTCATATATCCATGATTTGTCAACATTCACATGTAGTCAAGATACTGCAGCAAAATCCTGCAATGGACGCAACAACTGGTGAGGAACCTTCTCAACGTCTTTGACATATACTAGGAGATAATACACATAAAGGGAAACTTGATGTACCGCATCTCCCAGAGGTATGGCAACTCCCAACATAGGGGGTCTTTAGCATGGTGGGTGGACTTTGTCCGTCTGCCATACCCCTGGGAAATAGGACCGCCCGCAATGCATGCGGCGGTCGTGCACATCCAATTAGGATGCACCCGCCACACTGGCGGGTGCATCCCGCATTTCCAACATTGCGGCGGGCGGTGCTGAAAGCACCGCCCGCCGCAATGCCAGAAATGCAAATTGTACATTTGACAGTAAAAAATAATAATAATAATAAAGGGGTTTGTAGAGCGCATGGTGACGCCTCCCGGCGTATCCCCGCGCTGAGGAATAGAGTCAGAGATCAGAGGAGGGGAAGAGCCTAAAGGGCAAATAGGTGCGTTTTTAGAAGTTTCCTGAAGGTGGCTTCATTTTTGCTAACCGAATATTGATGGGAAGGGTGTTCCATTTGGTTGCTGCCAGGGAACGAAAAGACCGACCTCCCATTCTGGATTTTTTTATACGGGGGATCATGAGGAGGCCCTTTCCCATCGAGCGAAGTGCTCTGTTAGGCTCGTATGGGACAGCTAGGTCAGACAAGTAGGACGGTGCACTGTGAGAGATAATTCTAAAGCATAAAAGAAGGGCTTTAAAAAGAATTCTCTTCCTGATGGGCAGCCAATGAAGGGTTGCCAAGGTGGATTCAGAAGCAACTCTTCTGGGTAATCTCAATACTAGCCGTGCTGCCGAGTTTTGTAGTACCTGCAGTCTCCTGATGTTCTTTTCCGAAGTACCAAGAAGAAGTACATTGCCATAGTCCATGCGAGAGGTTACTAGGGCCTGAGTCAAGGTACGCCTGGCCTCCAAAGGGAGAAGGTCCAGGGTACGGTTGAGAGTTTTCATGACCCCAAAGCACTTCCCTACAATTTTATTTACATGGCTGTCAAAGGAGAGTTTGGTATCCACCCAGACACCTAAATTCTTTGCTTCTCTGCCGGGAGTAGGCAGAGGCCCCAGACAGGATGGCCACCACTCCTTGGTCCAGCTAGTGTCCTTGCCTCCAATTATCAACACCTCAGTCTTCGAGCCGTTAAGTTTGAGGCAATGTTGGGTCATCCAATCTGCAAGATTGCTCATGCAGGTTTTAAAATTTTCAGCAGCCAAGGAGGGAACTTGGGACAGGGAGATCAGCAGTTGAGTATCGTCGGCGTAAGAGACTAGCTCTACGCCGTACGATTGGACCACCCCTGCCAGTGGGGCCATATACAGGTTGAACAGGGTGGGACTCAGGGCAGAGCCCTGAGGTACCCCCTGTTCTAACGCTATGCTGTCCGAGAGAAAATTGCCTCTCTGAACCTGAAAGCTCCTGTTGGTTAGGAAAGCTTTCAGCCAGCCCAGTGCCTTCCCGGTGACCCCAGCTTTGTTTAGACACTGTAGCAAGATGAAGTGTGCTACAGTGTCAAACGCAGCACTGAGGTCCAGCATAATGAGTGCCATGGTCTTACCCTCATCTGCGCCTTCCCGTAAAGTTTCAGTCGCTCTCAGGAGCGCTGTCTCTGTTGAATAGCCTGATCTAAAACCAGACTGAGAGCTGTGTAAAGCATTTTGGGATTCGAGATAGGCCATGAGTTGAATATTTGCTATTTTCTCTGCGACTTTGGCTAGGTAAGGTAGCAGAGATATAGGTCTTAAATTGTCTAGGGTATCCTGACTCACATTGGGCTTTTTCTTTATTGGAAGTACGATTGCTTTTTTCCAGTCTTCAGGCAGACAGGCTGTAGAAAAGGAAATTTGTAGCACGTGCCTAAGGTGGGGCTCCAAAACAGCCAGACTAGCAGCTATTATTTTGGGAGGAGCCGGATCCCGAGGGGAACCAGATTTAATACTTTGGCAGATTTTTACAAAGATTTCCAGGGAAGGGACCGTGAAATTACGCAGGCATAAATCTGTGGGAGCGGCATCATCACTCTCAGCAAAGTCATGTCCTGGTTTTATGTTGCCCGAAAAGTTGGCATAGATGTCAGTGATCTTGCCGGAAAAATACTTAGCGATCTTATTGCAAGTATCAACTGAATCATTAAGGGAAGTATTGTTAGAGGCGGTTACAGAGATTTCTTTAAAGATCTTAAAAAGCTCCTTCGAGGAATTCTCTGCTTCTATAATGCGAATGTTATAGTGGGATGCTTTGGAGGCTCGGATCATTCTATAATAGTTTTTTTGCGCTTCTTTGTAAAGGGTTTTAGTTTTTGGGCAAAAATTGATACGCCATGTCCGCTCAAGTTTTTTACAAGCGGATTTGGCTAGACGTAGTTCGTGAGTGAACCACGGATTAGCTTTATTGGCTCTCTTGATGTTAGTCAGCATACGAATCGGGGCAGTGCTATCTAAAGCAGTTGTGATGCATTTTTGTAGCTGACTATAAGCTGTTTCACAATCAGACCCTCCAGGAGGTCCAGCGTTATCAAATTTCTTAATAAAAGAGTCAAGGGAGAAATTTTTCCATTTTCTACATTGATAGCGATAAGCAGTATCAGAGCTGAGTTCAGTAGCAGGGATCTGTATTTGCATCGGAATCACGAAATGGTCAGACCAGGGTATCGGTAGAGGGGCCAGAGGGAGTACTCCAGTCCAGTTCCCAAAAATGGGGTCCAACAAATGTCCTAATTGGTGAGTTGGGTCCTGGTTTTTAAGCTCTAGCTGTAAAGAGAGCAGATCAGACTTTATGTCAGCGGCCTCATTGTCAAGGGGGTTGTCAAAGTGGACATTCATGTCTCCCAACACTAGCAATCTGGATTTTCTCAGTGCTAGGTGAGTTGTAGCCTCCATAAGGCTAGATGTAAAGTCATAGAGTCTTCCTGGGGGTCGGTATATAAGGATACCCGAGAGGGAATATTTCGGCCCTATTAAGATGGTGAAGGAGCCTGCTTCACTATGATCTATCGAAAGAGGAGATAGGGAGCATTCTAAAGGTGCCCTAGTTGCTATAGCGATACCCCCACCTCTACCATCCTTCCTATCAAGTCTGGAGAGGGAGTATCCCGGTGGCAAGGCCTCAATTATGACAGGGTCAGAATGCTCATCTAACCAGGTCTCAGTGAGAAACAAGATATTGAGTTCTTCATCCTCAAGGAGATGATAGATTTGATTACAATGTTTCCTAAGGGATCTGCAATTCAATAATGCCGCTTTTAGCAGCCCTTTCGTGTTAGAAGTGGTGAGGCAATTATTATCAGGAGTGAAGGGACATATATTGCAACCATGTAGCGATATAGCCTCCATAGAGTGTTTGCAGGGGAGTGCAGTATTAGGGCATAGATCCAGCAATACCTGTCTATCATACCGCCTCTCTTGGGACTTGAAGGTGACAGGGTCCGAAGCCCCGCGCCCCGTCAGGCCGCGGACGGGCGCAGACGGGCTTGCCTTAGGCGCGCCTTCGGCGCGCAAACGGCGCTCCCGCTGCGCTCGTCCGCTGCGCTTACGTGGGACGCACATTTATGGAAAGAGGATATGGGCGTGGCCTAGCGAGTGGGCGTGGCCTCGCGTTACCAGCGATGGCGTCCGATGTTTACCCTTTCTACAGCGCTAGGATCCGCTGTTAGTAGGTGCCTGCTGGCGGGAAATATCTACAACTAGCTCAGGTAGGTGCAGTGAATTAAAATACAAATAATCACAGTTTCACACAAAGTTTTTTAAAAAAACGAGCAAATTACACCTCCGGCTTCCGCCTCAGAGGTCTATCTATTCCAATGTGTCGCGCTCTCCAATCAGCGCTTTCATAGGGTAGGAGGGGGCGTGGCCTAGCGAGTGGGCGTGGCCTCGCGTTACCAGCGATGGCGTCCGATGTTTACCCTTTCTACAGCGCTAGGATCCGCTGTTAGTAGGTGCCTGCTGGCGGGAAATGTCTACAACTAGCTCAGGTAGGTGCAGTGAATTAAAATACAAATAATCACAGTTTCACACAAAGTTTTTTAAAAAAACGAGCAAATTACACCTCCGGCTTCCGCCTCAGAGGTCTATCTATTCCAATGTGTCGCGCTCTCCAATCAGCGCTTTCATAGGGTAGGAGGGGGCGTGGCCTAGCGAGTGGGCGTGGCCTCGCGTTACCAGCGATGTCGTCCGATGTTTACCCTTTCTACAGCGCTAGGATCCGCTGTTAGTAGGTGCCAGCTGGCGGGAAATGTCTACAACTAGCTCAGGTAGGTGCAGTGAATTAAAATACAAATACAAATAATCACAGTTTCACACAAAGTTTTTAAAAAAAACGAGCAAATTACACCTCCGGCTTCCGCCTCAGAGGTCTATCTATTCCAATGTGTCGCGCTCTCCAATCAGCGCTTTCATAGGGTAGGAGGGGGCGTGGCCTAGCGAGTGGGCGTGGCCTCGCGTTACCAGCGATGGCGTCCGATGTTTACCCTTTCTACAGCGCTAGGATCCGCTGTTAGTAGGTGCCTGCTGGCGGGAAATGTCTACAACTAGCTCAGGTAGGTGCAGTGAATTAAAATACAAATAATCACAGTTTCACACAAAGTTTTTTAAAAAAACGAGCAAATTACACCTCCGGCTTCCGCCTCAGAGGTCTATCTATTCCAATGTGTCGCGCTCTCCAATCAGCGCTTTCATAGGGTAGGAGGGGGCGTGGCCTAGCGAGTGGGCGTGGCCTCGCGTTACCAGCGATGGCGTCCGATGTTTACCCTTTCTACAGCGCTAGGATCCGCTGTTAGTAGGTGCCTGCTGGCGGGAAATGTGTACAACTAGCTCAGGTAGGTGCAGTGAATTAAAATACAAATAATCACAGTTTCACACAAAGTTTTTTGAAAAAAACGAGCAAATTACACCTCCGGCTTCCGCCTCAGAGGTCTATCTATTCCCGTGCAAGCAGTGCCTGCCACGTTGTACTGTCAAATGCAGGGAGGTACCATAGGTACCCCCGATGTGCACCCCCCACCCCCCAGAATCCCTGTGGGCCTGCTACAGGCCCCCAATGTTGAGATCCGCATGCCGTCCCATGGCAGCGTTACCGCCACGGAAAGGCATGTCCCCGCATGTATACTGATATGGATGGTGGGGTCTACCAGTCACCGCCACAATATTAACAGCTTTTTCGCTCGGTCGGCTCATCGACCGGGCGGAAAACCAGCAGATGGTCTTTCCACCCGCTGGGGTCCCCCCGCCATAGTAATGTGGCGTGGGGTAATTTGCATGCAGGTGGGGAAATATGTTGGTCGGATCGCATCGCTTCAGCCAATGGCTCTATTGCAAGGGAAAAAGGAGAGGGGATAAAGGGCACCCCTGCCTAGTGCCTCTGCACAAAAGAATGGCCTCTGATATTTACGGTCTGAAGCGCACACAGACTGTTGGGTTTGTATGCAATGGATTTACCAGTTGAAGAAACCCCAGGCCAAGATCATATTTTAATAAGGTTGCCACTAGGAATCCCCATTCTAGGGAATCAAAGGCCTTCTCCAGATCTAAGATAAGACACAATGCCCTGGGCCACTCATGTACAGCATCTGTAACCACTCAAAAGAAAGGTCTTAAGTTGAGAGAGGTGCTCCCCGCTGGTAACGAAGCCATTTTGGTCAGTGTGGACCTATGTTGGGACCACTGGCACTGGCCTGTCAGCTATTACCTTGGCAAGCATTTTATAGTCGGTGTTCAGTAAGGCCAAGGGTCTGTAGGAACCAAGGGCCGTGGGATCTTTATCAGGCTTCAATAGGGATACTAGGTGTGCCTCAGACATTGAGGGGGTAGTTCCAGTTTTTCTAAGGCAGTGGTGAACACCAAGGCTACGCTCCAATGGCATCTCAAATTTCCTCCAATGTAAGCTGATCATTCCTCTGAGGCTGTGGGCAACTTTATGGATCCCAAGAACCCCTCCAGTGTATGGTCGGTGCAGCGTCTACTGGATAGATATAACTGGGCATAGTGTTCTGTCATAACCTTATGTATTTCATGTTGTGTGTGCATCAAAGTACCTGCGGGTGGACATATAGCCCCAATCGGAGCGCGATCATTTTCCTGACATATTAGCCAGACCAGTAACCGACCTGATCTGTCAGCCGATGCATGTGTGCGGGCTGTGTGCGCAGCATAATTATGGCACCTTAATTATCTAGCAATTCTGTATGCTCTGCATGCAACTGCTCTAGGCGTTCCGTATTCCTACCGCTCCCGTCACCTTCTTGTTCATGTCATAACAACTGGGTTTCTAACTGTGTGAGCGAGATGGTCAACTGTTTGCAGATATTCCATGTAGTTCCTAGGCAGTGCCCTCTAATCATCATTTTAAAAGTCTCCCATTCTATTAGTGTGTTGCTCGCTGTGCCCTTGTTGAGTTCGAAATAGGCAAGGGTAGCTGTCCCTAGTGACAATGGGAATTTTGGGTCTTCAAGTGTGTTCGTCTGGAGACGCCATGTTGGTATGGGAGGTCGATCAGCTTCCCAACTTAGTTGCATTTACTGGGAGTTATGGTCAAAATGTGTCTGACAGAGATATTCTATTTTCTTAATTAAGGGGAGCAGTGACTGAGAACCCACCAGTCTGTCAAGCCGTACATGCAGACCATGAACTGCTGAGTAAAAGGAGTAAATGCGCTCTGTAGGATGTATTGTACACCACATGTCTATAATACTCCAGTTTGTCAGCCAGTCTGCAAGTGCCTGGGCACTAGATATTGCGGATGCTCTATTCAGGGGGGAAAATGATCTATTCATATCAGTATCGAGCACTGATTTGAAGTCTCCACCTATTATCCAGGGAATACCAGCCCATAAGGTCAATTTTGTTGAGAGTCGTGTAAGAAAGGAGGGTTGGTCTACATTCAGAGCGTGGATGGAGCCCAGAAGTATTGCCTGCCTATTTAAATGTCTGCGTACAACGGTGTACCTACCCTCGTCATCTACCACAGTTTCTTCATGTGTGAAAGGGACCCCCGACCTCCCCAGACTAGCATGCTTCTAGCGTGTGCTGAGTATCTGGTACCAAATATCTGTCCTCTCTAGCGCCTATGCAGCCTTTCAAGTTCCATTTGGGACATATGCCTCTCCTGCAGTAGTACAATGCCAGTCAAATGCCTCTGCAGGTAAGCAAATATAGAGTGTCGCCTAGTGGGTGCATGCATTCCACATATATTCCCCGTTAGTATATTAACATGTGTCATGACAGTTGTAAGTAAACTTCAATGGGTTCAGCAGCAAACAGCGCGTTGCCAAGCTTGCAGCATATACAATTTCAGGCAGGTCAATCGTAACCTAAACACCGGTTCAACCTTTAACCTCATAACAAATGGGGGCGAAAGCACCAATGGTGTCCGTCCAAACATTGGGGCATATTTACAAGCCCCTTGCACCACTTTCGCGTCACTTTTAACACGGGAAAAGTGACACAAAAGTGGTGCAAGGGACTAGTAAATCTGCCCCATTGTGTTTAACAATAACAATACAGAAACTATTCTAGTACGGTGCCTAGTGGTAGATGTGTAGTGTGTGTTTAACTACAACACTTCCATTCCCTTATTTTTTAGAGAAAATAAGTGGGGTGTACCACATGTTGCCAGTTAGTCCAGCGAATAGGCACCAGGACATGTAAAGTAATTGTGTGAGTAGCCACGGCCCGCGCACCTGAGGAGCCCATATTCGTTTTGCACAGTGGTGCGCAATGAGCAAACATCAGTGTGTCAAGACAGTTAGTATTACCACATGTTTGGGCTCTTTAAGTGCTTGCTTATGTGTCAGTTAACCTTTTGGGGTGGACAGCTAATTTCTGTGAATGAGAGCTGCATCAGTGTATACTGCAGCCACTCTCTACTAGCGCTGTGTAAGGAGTACATCTTGTGTTACCAGACATATAAATGTTACCTAGATTAGTAGAACTTTTTTCATTCATACATATAATTGCGTAATTCAGTTTCCACTTGCGTGCACTGTCTCTGGTATACTACAGATCGGTGATAGCTCTTCAGATGAGATCATCAGCAGTCGGTGGGGTCACAGCTGGGAGCCTCACTTCTTCCGGATCGTCCGGTCCTGGGGAGGACGAGCCAGTAGCCGCCGTTAAATCAGTGGAGCACACGTCATTATGATCTTGATACTGCGCCCTCCTGAGTGTCGCAACAATGTCCAGGGCATTTTGATGTTTCATCCTACTGTGTTCTGGACTAGGTGCCACAGCCGCTGTCTTCATATTACCTTGCAGCTCGCATTTCATCATTAGCTGGTTCTCCTGCCAGGATTCTTGACACGATCTGCTTCCATAGGGCGGGTCCCCGACCATAGGCCTGACTCCTCTAGCCGATTCCATGTATCCGCAGGTGATTCAAAGAATTGAACCCCATTTTTTGTCACCACTCTCAGGCGGGTGGGAAATAGCAAGGAGTAGGGCAATTCCAGCTAATGGAGTTGGCGCTTCACTGCTTCGTAGGAGCTTCTGTGCCTCTGCACCAGCACCGTGTAGTCTGGGAACATCATAACCTGGTTGCTGCTCACCTTAAGTTCAACAAGTTTCCGGGTCTCACGCAATATTGCGTCTCTGTCCCTATATTTGAGGAGCTTGAAGAGTAATGGACGCGGTTTGGCTCCTGGTGGGTGTCTCTGGGTTGGCACTTGATGCGCTCTCTCAGCCACAAAATGCAATGATAATGTTCCCGGGGGTAATATATCTTGTAGCCAACATTCAACATATTTTTCTGGATGACGCCCTTCCTCGCCTTCTGGCAGGCCAACCACGCGAACGTTATTGTGGTGGGAGCGTCCCTCCGCATCTTCCACCCTGTCCTCAAGTGTTTGCATGCGGTCCAGTATATCCTGTAAGGCTGTGGTTTGTTTTGGTTGATAAGCTTTAACTCCGCAATCGACTGGCTGTGTTTGTTGACTATCTCTGGTAATTTGCGGTGGTCAGCATGCAGGAGTGTAAAGTCCATGGTGACCTTGTCGATTCTGGACTCCAGTGAGGTTCTGGTTTGATCCAGCGCTTTGCCAAGCTTTTCCACTGCCCCTAGCACAGAGTCAAGTTTTGCTGCCAGTGTTGTATTCCATGTGGCCGTAGACATCTCTCCCCCTGTGCGCAGTGACTCCAAGTTGCCGGTGCGTGCCATGCCTTGATTTGTGTTAGCACGTAGTCAGACCATCACTATTTGTTGTGCTTTGGGCATTCACGCCTATTTGTGGATAGTTGCACCCTGTTACTCGTAGCGATGCGGCTCGGTAAAAAGACTGACCCCGATGGTATGCTCCTTGCAGTGAGTCCAGGTGTCAGGATTTTAGTTTGTGACTTTAGTAGGGACGTACTGTGTGCCTGGAGTCTCGACCCATGGTTGTGTGGTGGCTGGTGAGTAATCTAGATGAAGCCGTGACCCCCTTACCATGTGACCCAAGTTCAGTCAGGCACGGTCACCGTTCAGGGACGTCAGGCCCACAGCTGCACAACTCTGTATAATGCTCTGTTACGTCGCACCCCAGTAGGTGTGGCCATCTTTGCTGTCTCGCAGACACTTCCTCGGTATTGCCTCAGGTCCTTAATCATGGACAACGAACAGTCCCCTTCCTGTGGGCCTCCTGCTGCATCATCTACTTTAATTCTGGGATGGGTTGTAGGCCGCGGTTTGGCTCAGCGGCAGGTAGTCACTTCTTCTGTGCACAGTCCCTCTACAACAGCAGGACCTCTTGCACATTTGCCAGTATATCTGTCTGCAAGCGCTGGGCACTTGTGTTCTCTACAATCACGTGTAATGTTTTCGTGTGTGGTGGGGCAGCTACCCGTGGGCCTGGTTGCCTGCATACAATCCTAATTAAACGTTGCCTGATCTCGCCTTGTCTTGTAGCATGGTTCTGGGCTTGGGCGCTGGGGGGGGGTTATGCTGTTACCCACCGCTATGGCTGTAGTCTTTTCTGGCATGCACTAGCCGTTAAGTCGCCCAGAGCCATCCCCCACTGGCTGCGGCTTGCGGGCATACAGCGTCTTATAGATGGGCCCCCTGAGTTTCTACCCCTCTTGTACCTCCTACAAGGAGCACCAAACGTAGGTCACCTGCAGTGTCCTACCTCAGTTTGAAATTACCGGCCTTACAGATCGCCGTGTAGTGCATCAGCATCGCAGTTTTGCCCCAGCAGTGGTCTACACTTTCCATGCAGGCCTCAGTCATTTCCGTAGTCATAGCCTGATTCTCTCCTGAGATGATCTGGGAGCAGTTCTACCGCACATTCTTCAGGGTGCCCTCTGCCTCTAGAACCACGCGTTGCGGCCCCCGTGAGTTCTGCTCCTCCGTGTACAGAACAATCAGCAGCATCAGCAGGAAACACCGGACCCCGCCAGGGCTGCCCTGCACCAACTCTGCGGGACCTGTCGCTGTGTCCTCGACTGTATGTTATTATTAACACTGCTCCTAGGGGGCTCACAGGATGCAGACCGCACTCTTATTCCTATGCACTGCTTTCCCAACCAGAGGCATCAGCTCCGGTCTGGGTGGCTTCCGTCCTCCGTCACCTCGCTCTGCCTTCGCACAGCCTCGTGGTATGCAGGCCGCAGTCCCCACCATGAAAATATCTCAGCTTACTCGTGTTTTTGGTTATTTGTCAGCTAGTTTCGGAGTCCGCAGCAGATCGTCCTTCTGGGTCCGCACTTTTCCAGCACGGATGGCACAGTGGGAGGATATTTATGCACGATTACGAGGGGATGTCAGATGGAGCATTAGGAGCATTAGGAACTCGCGTCCGCCATGTTGGCTCGCTAGCCACGCCCTCGAAGGTGACTGCCATAATGCATCCAGAGAGTTTCACAGGATTCGAGGGGGGACTGGAGCCTGGTAAGTACTAACAAAAAAATTCACATCACACTGCAATGTACTGTGGTGCACAACAAGTCAGCCCCAATCACCCGCCCACATCAAACTTATGTGGAATTCACGCTTTTAATATGAATGAATCACAAGGACAGCATTTCCTTAATCAGTTCAACCTCACAGGTAAGTGGTCAGCTCATGCACCCTGGCCTCCCTCCCAACCAGCTTGGCTCACCCTCCCCACCCCAGAGCCGTGTCCAGCTAACACCGTCGACTGTGCCGCTCAACAGGTAGCTAGCCATCTCACTGGGGAGGGGGAGGTTGAGCCCTGACCGCATCACCACAACTCCCACATGGCCCTCTGTCTCCCCTCACAAACAGCATGGAGTCTAATGACCCCCATGAGGATGTTGTTGCTCATGAGTCTCCAAAGGAGTGATTCCCCTAGACAAAATGAATCCACAAAGGATTTCACTTCCACACAAAGCTCACCTAGCATGACGTCATGCCGTAACTACTCCACCAATGAGAGGTGAGGAGTGTGACCATGCTCACAGCGATGTGCCTGCTGGCTATGCATTCCAGCAGGAAGAACAGACCACCTGTGGCAGGGCACAAAACAGAGTACCAAAGAGACCCATCCGAAGGCCCACTCAGAAAAAGGGTCAGTGACACAGCACCGGTGAGAACCGGCCCACTGAAATACCTGCATGTACATGAACACCATGTGCGACTGATGACTTACTGACATGAATGCCTAGTAAAGGTAAGGCAAAAGTCATGGTACCTCAAGTCAAATGTGGCAAACATAAGTTGTGCTGTGTGCAGAACATGCTGATAAAAATGACCTAATTCCAAAAGGTGACTCAATACCAACAGCAGCCGACCCTGCCATGGACGAGCCCAGCCAGCCCCCGCCCAGGAAGCTGAGGCCTCGGATGCATACTCCTTGGTCTGTTAAGGTGAGGAGGACCTACTTGGCCCCTCCTGCATGCACAGGCCAGGCATCATGTATATGGTAACAATTGCACAATGTGTCCTTTCTGTGCCAATGTTCTGCTAACTCCCCCATAAGTGATTGTGGATAGTCAGTCGTGGCCTCACATTCCCACAGTGAAAGCAAACGTCAATGAGTGTGCATGAACAATGAGCCTCTGTGTAGACAAGTAGTCGCTCCCACACCAGCCCAAAGACCTTCAGATACCAGGTGTCTTGACCGGCCCGTGCGATTTAGCCAGTGCTGAACGCGGCATGTCCAATTATTTTAGCGGTAAACTGACACACAGAGTATTGATAGCACATGATGGTGAAGGCTATTGCACACTTTTTATCAGACTTGTACCTTGTCCCTTCTTTCAATACCACCGGGTGTCGTGCTTTCTGATTATAAGTTTGGCTGTACAGCTAAGGGCTGGTTCTACGATTGCTCTCTCGCCATGTCTGACCGAACAGTGGGCCAGGCCGAGCCAGGTCAGTTGCAACTGTACCGGGCCCACATGCAGCTTCTCTTTGGATGTATCCCACTGGCTGTGCTGGGCATCAATTATAGGCTAAAGTCCCACTATGCATATTTCACCTGGTGCAATCCGTCTTTTCATGCAGAAGATGTCTGTTCGACTGGGCAATAGATGTCAGCCTTTCCAACACATCCCTTGCTGACCTGGATCATGAGCTGTGGGTGACTCCTTTGTTGGTCCACGTGCAAGACTGCTTTGGTGAGACACGTTTATGGGATGCCATTCAATGTGTCAGACAGGCTGACAGTTACGACTGTGCATTTGCGCAATGGCTCCTGTGCCATGCCTAGATCGAACCTCTCCCAGGTGGCAATGGAATGCACCTTTCAGCCTTGTGGTGTGAAGAGCACATCTGTTCCTTCATACTGCTGTATGGTGGTCCTCTTTGCTGAAGATGGACTAGATCGTCTCTTGGAACTGACTGCCTTTGAAGCTGCCTGCGCCTTCTTGTGTTCGTAACTACTACCCAGCACAGGAACTGTTGGTGACTAATTCAATCATCATTTCCCCTTCGCATCCTGACAAGGATTGGCATCCAGCTCTCTGACTTTTACCCAGTCTGCACTGGCTTGGACAGTGCTGTGCTCTGCAGTCTATTCGGCTTGGTACCACAGAACAGAGCAAGTGGAGGCTGTCATCAGACCATCGTAGACATTGTCATCTGTCCTGAGCCCGACTTCCATTGTGCAACTTTAGCGCATGAAAATTACATGGAGTTGTTGTTTTGCAAGTGCCCAGGGTTCGAGTCGGGGGTACACACAGGTACAGGGTGCCCAACCCTCTTTGCATGGGGTGGATGCCGTCCCCCCTACCAGGACGTTGGTCCCCACAAGGATATGCTTAACTTGTCCAGGTGTACTCTGCAGATGCTTGGAAACTTCCCGCAGGACCTGCACGTTGACTGCTGTCTATTCCCACCAGCAACGTGCATGCAGCAATTGAGCCTTTTTTCACCTCCAGCCGGGCCTGAGTAAAGGGGCCACCCGGCCTCCTTTTGTTTGTACAGGCTGACTGGGCTCCGCCTTGGACCTTACATTACGATGTACATGCCACAGAGAGAAACATATGCACACAGCTTGCAGTCTCATCACAGGTATTTAAGCGAGGCATGCTTTTCCTTTTGTTCAGTCCCTGTATATCAATGCGGACACCGTTAGACTGTCAGATGGGTTAGTCTGTCCCAGTATTTGCACAAATCATGTTAGTTGAACTATTTTACTTCTTTCATAGCGCTACGTCGTGACGTAGTCAGGTCATTTACATTTTGTCTTACTTGGTCAGTCCTCCCCACTTCTTTTATTGGAACTTGTGCCCTGCAAGTCACTCAGTGCATATCTGTCACATGAGAGGTGTCTGCTGAGCTAGTTCTATGCACGGTCCTGGATTACAGTCTGGACATTCTGCCCGTGGTCGGATAACCTTGTGCCTTTTCATTCAGTAAAGTTCACGCCATAGCAACCCGACTCAACAAAGTCTCACAGCTGCATGAGGACATGGATCCCCCTTGAATGACATGGGATTGTGGGCCAGATGCCCCACACTAGAAAGGATGCTCCATCCAGTGATGAGTGCGACACAGCCAATGTGGTGTAATTTCACCCTGTATAGGCTGAGTGATGGGTTCTTCTGACAAAGGGGGGGACCAGGGACATCCCATACAACTCCTCCCTACAAGGGGTGGGGGAATATGCAAGTGGTTCAACGTCCAGAGGGATTATTGATGCGACATCTAGCTTCATATGAAATGGATATTTCACTGTGGTTACTGGTTGGGTACTCTTGCATTTTCAATCTGTTGTGACACTTATGTTGCATGCTTAGACACTGTAGTGAAAATGTCACTTATGCAAATATTTCTTGTCTCCAACTTGTCTGCTAGTGTACAGGTGCTTGAATGCCTCTGAGTGAGTAAGGGAACAAGTGATGCGTATGGCAATGGTGTCTAGTGTGTAGGGGTGTTTCGGGGTGCTCAGTCCCTGCAGCATGTGTTTTCTAATCCTGTGCATTGTCCAGTATGCCTACTAAGTCTCTGGAACTCGCTTGCTCATGTGCATGTCATTTGTTGTATGTCGCCACTGATATGGGTGTAGGGTGTGACAGTACTTTACATCACGCACACATTGTACAGAGACAGTCAGTCATGCAAGTATGTAAGTACATCAGTCTAAAAGGAATATCAGAAAGGTCTAAAAGGATTGCACAGTGTGGTAATCACATGTCGTACATACTGGTGGGCAGGTTTTAGAGGGCATTTGGTCTGGAGAAGCACTGACTCAGGATGTGCGTGCATACATTTGCAGGCAGTGGCAGCTGGGCACACAGCACGCCACACAAGTACGTGTGTTAGATGTGCTAGGGATTACACATATGTCTGATTTGAAGCCAATAGACACCTCTGGTTGTCTGCCTTTGTCACTGATCTTTCACAAGACGACACTTGGCCAAGTGACGCCAGTCAGATGTCAAGGGATATTCAGGCGGGGTTCACAGGTTGGATGTTTCATTACACAACATTGGTACAGTGCGGGAGACATTTGTCCTTTTTGACCCCTTTGTTCATTTAAGTCCATCTGGCCACAAGGAATGGCTATGTATGTGATTTCACTCTCCTTTCCTTGGACATTCCATGTGTGTAAAGACTTGGCTCATGGGTCATACTCTCTAATCCCTTCACAGTGTAGTGAGCTGCTGGTCACTGTTCTAGTTGTTCTAATGTACCAGCCACTCCCAGGGGGATGGCTTACCGACCACCCCACAGCCACCTAGCACAGGCATCACTGGACATGTGACCCTGCCAATAAATGGAGCAAGACACACGTGTCTGGGCAGGTTCTCCTATACTTGTATGGTGTCTGTGTGATTACTTAACTTGCATTTGGGCCTCATGCCCCACAACATTGCACATGGGCTGCACCAGTCACTTTAGACCAATGAGTTGTGAAGTGTGATGTGATTGTCAGGGCGCCACTGCAAATGCAGTATGTGTTCACATGCGCAGTAGCTGACACGCATTGGCCCCACTTGAAAGTTGCAGGGTTGCGATCGCAGCTTCTGGGCCATCAGGGTGTGGCACTCACAATGCGGATGCACCATCAGCCAATGGGTGCCTTCGGCGTACATGTTTATATGTTCCGGTGTGTGCACTCTGCAGCAGCTTGGCTCGTCATTGGCCCCAATTGGCTTCGGGGGCACCAGGGGTCAACCATGGGGATTGGGTGAGCCTTGCACTTTGCATTTGGCAGGTTTCCACGTTCATCGTGGTGTCGCCATGCTTTCTGGGAGTTGTAGTTGTTCATGGGTTGCATGAGTGGAGATGATTAGTATGAAGCTCTGCTGTTGAGCGCGGAGGCTTCTTGTCTGCCAGAGGTGCAGCTGGTGGTGCAGCGGGAAGACCTTTTGCACCAGTTTCATGGCTTCTCCTGTGGTTTAGATGGCTTCAGTTTCGGCTCTTTCTCTCCGTAGTTGTATTTCCACCATGCACAATGTGGTGGTTTGTAGGCAGTTGTGGGAAGGGCTGTCTGCAACATCGTGATCTGCTTGGTGGACGGAAAGTGTTTCCGCACGCCGGTCCTGCACTGTTAGCTCCGTCCGCCACCCTTGGCGGATAGAAAGTAGTTTCTGTGGGTCCATTGTGATTTGTTGGTCTCAATGACTGCACCTGGGGCAGAAAATATGACAGTTTTCCGCCACCATCACGGAAGGCCGTCTGTCCATCATCGTAATGGGCCCCTTAATGTAGTTTGGAGTGGGAATAGTAGTTTATATATGTTTAGTGTCCAGCACCTTCCCTGAGGTAAAGTATTGTGGAGTGGGAATAGAAAATTATTTATGTTTAGTGTCCAGCACCTTCCCTGAGTTAAAGTATTTTAACGTGGGAATAGTAAATTATATATGCTTAGGGTCCAGCACCTTCCCAGAGATAATATATTTAGGAGTGGGAATAGTAACGTATATATGTTTAGTGTCCAGCACCTTCCCTGACTTTTTCTAGTTTGGAGTGGGAAAAGTAAATTATATATGTTTAGTGTCCAGCACCTTCCCTGAGTTAATGTAGTTTGGAGTGGGAATAGTAAATCATATATGTTTAGTGTCAAGCACCTTCCCTGAGTTAATGTAGTTTGGAGTGGGAATAGTAAATCATATATGTTTAGTGTCAAGCACTTTCCCTGAGTTAATGTAGTTTGGAGTGGGAATAGTAAATCATATATGTTTATTGTCCAGCACTTTCTGTGAGTAAATGTAGTTTGAAGTGGGAATAGTAAATTATATATGTTTAGTGTCCATCAACTTCCCTGACTTTTTTTAGTTTGGAGTGTTAATAGTAAATTATGTATGCTTACTATCCAACGCCTTCCCTGACTTAATACAGTTTGGAGTGGGAATAGTAAATTATATATGTTTAGTGTCTAGCACCTTGCCTGACTTAATGCAATTTGGAGTGGGAATAGAAAATTATAGATGTTTAGTGTCCAGCACCTTTCCTGACTTAATTTAGTTTGAAGTGAGAATAGTACATTATATATGTTTAGTCCCCAGCACCTTCCCTGGCTTAATGTAGTTTGGAGTGGGAATAGTACATTATACATGTTTAGTGTCCAGCACCCACTCTGAGTTGGTACATTTTGGAGTTGGAATAGTAAATTATACATGTTTAGAGTCCTGCTGTTTCTCTGAGCTCATATAGTGTAGAGTGGGAATAGTACAATTATAGGTCCCAATTCATGTTATAGATACTGACTGCAAATACTCACATAAAGGATATGCATGCAAAGGCAGGGTCTGTGGAGCTGATACCTATGGTGATGTCATAAATGTAACTCAAAGACAATACTCACAGTGAACAAAAAATACCCCCTAGGTAAGCAGCTGTGCCCGCAGATCCTGGCGATCAAATAGGAACACGCAAGGCAGTAACATCAAAGGGGCAGAACTAAACACAAGCACAATAGACAGGGAGCTAGAAAGGAGGAGTGTTTAACAGGAAAGGAAGGAAATCACAGGGCACAATTGGCAGAAAGCATGTAACAAACATACAAGGTAACAGAAGCAAGACAGCAAAATAGAAAGACAGCACACTAGAACTGGAACCAAGGAACTGGGAAGAAGGGTGGGGACTGGAGAAGGCTATACAGAAGGGGAGGCTGCAAGGGTATACTAGAGTAGTGCAGTTTAAGGAATCAAGAAAACAAAGTATCATAGAAGACAGTGCTGGGGCAGGAACAATAGTTGAGCTAAGGCTCAGGAGTCAAGGAAGCACTGCAGGCAGTGCTAGTTCAGGAATAGGGAATTACCAAAGCTTCATGAGTCAAGGTAGCACTGCAGACACTGCTAGATTAGGAACAGAGAATTTCTAAAGCTTCAGAAGTCAAGGTAGCACTGCAGCCAGGGCTAGTTCAAGGAAACAGGAAATAGCTACAGCCCAGGAAAAAAGGAGTCAAGAGAGCACTGCAAGCATTGCAAATCAGGAACAAGAAATAGCTGAAGCCCAGAACCAGGAACAAAGAATAACTATAGCGCAGGTAATCAGGAAACAAGGTAGCACTGCAGGTAGTGCTAATTCAGACACAAGGAATAGCTGTAGCTCAGGAATCAAGAGCATTCTCCATTTTCAGACACAAGGAATAGCTATAGCTCAGGGATCAAGGAGCATTCTCCATTTTTAAGGAGTCAAACATAGAGGTGGAAACGTTGTTTTCTATAGGGGTTTTAGATTCCCACTTAAACTCTGAGTTATAATTTTTTAAAAGAGTCTGAAACATTTTATTCTATCATTGCAATTCAAGAATCCTCGATGTAATCATATCCTGTGAAGACTGCAGATCTTTCTCTACAAGGACAGTGGTAGAGTTGGCAACTTCACAACAAGCAACAGAGCTGTACCTTGGATTTTGTTCAAGTAGGTCTTTTCTGTCTTTTGTTAAACTGATTATTGTTTACTTTGAATGTGGTATCTAACAAGGTCCCTTTAGTACTTGAGACTGTGATCTTTCCTGTACTACACGACTGGGTAACATTATTTGAATGGAATACAGAGGTAATGAAATTAATCTGCTCTTTCTTTGGCTGCTGTGTGGTTAAACATGCTTTAACTGGGGTCATTGAAGTACCAGTTTGGTAAGATGCTGTTAAATACTGGGTCTGGAAAATGTCTTCAAAGAAAACATTGTTTAGACAGGGGGTCTCTGAGTTACAAACTTCAGAAAAATTTCCTCTAATAGTACTACTTTCTTAATTACTATTTTGTCTTTCTGCTGCTCACAAGGTTTGCAGGAATTAATTTTCATGCTGTAGGTCGCAGGCTGGCATATGTTGAGGATCAGGGTTACAGATGGAATGAAAATCTAACATAGCGAATTGGTATATTTACCGATTCGGTAAATCCATATGTAGGTGACACTCCTAAGAGTGCCACAGGCCCTTAAGAGTCGGTATTTTACCACCCAATACTATTGGGTGGTAAAATACCGAATTCAGGTGTGCATGCACATCTGTGCATGCACACCTGTGCAATGTGACACACAGACATGCCCATGGGGCATGTATGTGTGCCACATGGCACACAAGCCTGTACTTGGGGTGCTAGAGGGTGTCAAAGTGACACCCCCTGCACCCTTGCAGGATTCGTTATTTACTGATTCGGTAAATACCGAATCGGTATTGCCCAATGATTCCTACGGGCTTCAAGGCCCATAGGAATCAATGGGCAATACCGATTCGGTATTTACCGAATCGGTAAATACCGAATCCTACCGATTCGGTAATTCTGAAATTAGAATTACCTACATCTGCCCCCTTCCTATTTACCGACTCTTAAATACCGAATCTGTAAAATTCGGTATTTAAGAGTCGGTAAATAGGAATTACCTACATCTGGCCCTAAGTACTTTCTAATAGGTTGTACGGAACTGCGCTGCCTTGGCAATGGATGTCTGCCATCATACGCAGACTTTTGGTTTTGTTGCTAAACATCCTGGAAAGAACTGACTGGGAGAAACTTTGAGAAAATAAGTGGTAGCTAACTGAATGCAAAGAAACCTCAGAAGTAACCCTGGAAATGTGGGTTAGTCATTCTTTCAGGGACTGTGTCAGGAACATAGTCAGGGTCTTGACCAAGGACTGGGGACCGGGTAGAAAACATATTGTGCACAGAAAGAATAGTACAGCCCTGCCCAGAATCACACAAGGAGTGAGAGAAGAACAAGGGATCCAAAGGGGTAGCCTGCACAGTGAACAAGATGGATAAGACTGAAAGAGGAAGGGCATTCACAAGGCAATTTAGCATTCAGATTAACTACACCAAGGATGGGCGTGCAAGACATATATATATACATTAACAATATAGGGAATGTGGGGTAATGCACTCAGAAGTTCAACACGGTAATACTGAAGCTCAGTAAGTGCCTCAATCACAATTGCTGTTACAGATACTGCAAATACCCACATATAGGATATGCATGCAAAAGCAGGGTCTGTGGAGCTGATACCTATGGTGATGTTATAAATGTAACTCAAAGACAGTACTCACAGTGACCAAGAAACACCACCTAGGTAGTCAGCTGTGCCCACAGATCCTGCTGATCAAACAGGAACATGCAAGGTAGTAACAGCCAAGTGGTCGAACTAAACACAAGCAAAATAGACAAGGAGCTAACAGGGAGGAGTGCTCAACAGGAAAGGAAGGAAATCACAGGGCACACTTGATAGAAAGCATGTAACAAACATACAAGGTAACAGAAGCAAGACAGCAGAATTGAAAGACAGCAAACTAGAACTGAAACCAAGGAAATTGGAAGAAAGGCGGGGACTGGAGAAGGATATACAGAAGGGCAGGCTACAAGGGTATACTAGAATAGTGCAGGTTAAGGAATCAAGTAAAGAAAGTAGCATAGAAGGCAGTGCTGGGGCAGGAACACAAATTGAGCTAAAGCTTAGGAGTCAAGGTAGCCCTGCAGGCAGTGCTAGTTCAGGAACAGGGCATTACTAAAGCTTCAGGAGTCAAGGTAGCACTGCAGGCAGTGCTAGTCCAGGAACAAGGAATTACAAAAGCTTCAGGAGTCAAGGTAGCACTGCAGGCAGTGCTAGTTCAAGGAAATAGGAAATATCTACAGCTCAGGATACAAGTAGTCTAGAGAGCACTGCAAGCAGTGCAAATCAGGAACAAGAAATAGCTGAAGCCCAGGAACAGGAATAAAGAATAACTATAGCTCAGGTAATCGGGAAAAAATGAAGCACTGCAGGCAGTGCTAATTCAGGTACCAGGAATAGCTATAGCTCAGGAATCAAGGAACAAGGATTAGCTATAACTCAGGAATCCTGAATTATCAGGAAACAAGGATTGATCTCACCAGAAAACAGCTACAATGACCTGAAGGGAGCTGGGGCTTAAAAGAGCTCACAGTAATTACATGCATCAGGTGTGAGCAGGCTAGCAGCAGCCAGCCACAGGTGAGCTGAATTCCTCCACCTATCCTTGGCCTGCAGGGGTGGAGATGAAGCAGTGAGCAGGAGATTATAGGTAATGGAGTTTCCAGCATGAGCAGATTGGCTTCCACAAAACCCGCCATGGATTGGGAAAGGATGTCAATTCCTAAATGGTGCCCAAATGCCTGGAAGTCAGGATATCCATGCAGGGGAGTGTCTGGAAGTATATTGAAAAACTGGAAAGACCCACAATTTGACCCCCTGGTGGTGGGCACGAGAGCACAGGGAGTGAATCGTGACACCACGTAGTGCAGGGAAATGCAAAGGCTGTATTTCTGACATTGCGGCGGGTGCTGCAGCCAGCACCACCATCCGCAATGTCAGAGATACACAATTCAATCGCAGTGGCAGTCACATCATTATCTCAATGGTGGGACCGCCGCATTACAGGTGGATGGTCCCAAACCCCGGCACGATGGCGGACAGACGGAGGTCCGTCCCCCATCGTAATGACCCCCATAGTTTTTTGGTAACAGTTATAGACTGTTTATTTACATTGAAAATTTGCATGACATAATTAGGTACAGTGTACATTTTTAATAACATACATTTTTTTAACAATTAAGTTATTGTTTGACTTGTTATATTTTTTGCATATTTTTTTATAAATAATGCTATATTTTGCATAACATTATTTAAGTTGTAAATATCAATAACATTATTAAGGTAAGAAAACATTTTGATAAAGAAAATGTTTTTTTAACACCTACACTTTTTTCATATTTTTTGCAAACATTATAATGTTGTTTTAATCACATTGGTAAGTTTACATATTCTTTAAAAGTATGATATTAAATATTATTTATTGTCTAATATTTATTATAGTTAAAAAAAAATTAAAGTAAAGAAAAACCATATAGTACATTAGTAATATTAATTATTGTGAAAAAATGGTATTGCATTTGTAATGTACATTTATTTTAATGTAAAAAAGTATTTTTGTTATTTTATTTAGGTAGCCATTTTTTAAACTAAGTTCTATTTTGTAGGCTATCTGTGTTGTTATGGGTCATTTCTGAGGGGAGAAGCATGTGGTTGGAAGCTGCTTCGCATTGGTCAAGGTAAATTTGATTTTGTTACTTTTTGGGCTTAATTTGGGTGTAGTTTGAAGGTAGTTAATTACTGTATAGTTTATGTGTAGTTTGAATTTTGTGTTTTTGAAGCGGTTTAGTTAGTTGCTTTGTGATTGCAAAATGCGGTTCGTTCGTTGATAGGTAGGTGTTAGGATATGTATTGTATGTTTAAATATGTTTAGAATATGGTGTTATTTGTGTGTTTTTTAAGGATTTTATTGTGTATTTGTGTGGGAGGGATTGTGTTGTTTTTTTTACAGGTTTTTGTCATTTAAAAGTTGTTGTTGGGAGAAACATGCTTTTTTTGTAAAGGAACTGTGTATTAGTTTCTAGTAAACTAATAATTATTTTACAGTTCCTTTACTTTTCAGGGTTTCCTGGAGTGTTTCTTTTTTAATTCATTTTTGTGGGTTTAAAATGGATTGGAGTATCTGATGCACTGGCACTCTCTGTTCAAGTTTTGCATAGTGGATCCTTAAAAAGCCAATTCTTTATGAGTATATTTGACCTATAATATACCCCTGCTAAACTATTGAAGTTGAAAGCCAATAGAGGTGACAAATGTAGCCGATGCGGTTTTCTTGGTGCAAATTCTACTCACATGTTTTTCCTTTGCCCGAATTTAATTCAATTCATTTCTGAAGTACAAAAGTTTTTAAATAATATTATGAGTTCACCAGTCATACTTTCTGCTGAACTCGTAATACTTGGTATCCAATCAAAAAAAACAGGCTGCTGACAGGTGCTGAAGAAGCTTTCGTATTTATATCTATGTCTATTTTTAGATATTGTATAACATCGCGTTGGCTTGACGCTGATCCTCCTTCACTTTTCCAGTGACAATCTAAATTGTTAAATATTTATCAACTAGAGAAAGCTGTGTATTGTCTAAAAGGGAAGAAAAAGAAAACCTTTGGCTCAAAAATTTGGGCCCCTATTTATAATTGGATTTATTGTAAAAAGTCCTAATTTATTTACATATGTCAACCCTGCCAAAGTGATTCTAAGTTGTGCTTAATTTTTATTTTTTAACTATTTGTCTGATCTGTAATGCTCGGCTAACTATTTATTTGCTGCTATAAAATTCAATACAAATATTTTTTTTAAAAGGAAATGGATTAGAGTCTACGGATATGTTGTTGCCGGATTATATTTTTTACAGTTGTATTTCTCCCTTTTTGGGGGGAGTTTTAAGTAAGTTTTGGGATCTTTAAACATTTGGAATAAATTCTTCAGCGACAAAAAAATTAAGTAACTTTAAATTAATTATAATGGGAGGGAAATTTTTTATTGACATTTGCAAATATATAAAATATATTTCTTATGTCAAACAATTTTTCGATGTAAGTTGAGGTTAATTGATATAATTTTTATATTTTTTATGTTTTCAGAGAAATGTTTCTTTAGGAATTTAATGCACAATTTCGATATTGCTATGTTTTTGTAGTACCGTTCTAAAGTAGGTATTTAGCTATTGTTTCTAGGTATTTGAGCCCTTCCATGTTTGGGTAGAGTCTTACTTTATATTGTAGGTGCTCAAACATTAGTGGAGTGGTGTGGCTCACTGGTTAGAGGCGGCAGACAGAGGACGGCCCGGGACCAGGGTTCAATCCCCGACGCGGCAAGGTCGTGAACCAGGGTCAGCGGACTCGATAATTCTCGCCTCGGTGCCTAGTCTAAACAGGGATCACACTCTGCAACTCTGGGCATTAGATTGCCTCATCTCTACAATGGCCCCCCACAAACACCGGGGATGTCATGGTTTCACCTTGGAGATACCCAGGAGGGAACATCTCACAGGGAAAGCCAGGACGAGTTCTTCAGCAGTCTATAGCACCAAGATGCCTCCGGGTAGCAGTGCGCTTTACAAGACACACACATTTACATTGTTTTAGTCTGTTTAGTTAGTTTTGGACCTAGCTGTGATACAGACTGTTCCAGTCTTAGTTGTTGGTAGCTTTGTTCTTTTTGGAAGGATTGGTAAAAGGCCATATATAAAGGGGATGTTGGGATTGTGATACAGTCCACGGATTGTATATAATTGGTAAAATGGTTTGGGACATATTTTAAATGTTCTGTCCATCATCCACATCTCACAATTTTGTGGGAGTTGCATATATAATAATTCTTTTGTCATTACATTTATTGTCATGAAGTAGAAATTGCTCTTCATTATGACTTACAGTTAATTCAGGTGGTATTTGTATTTCACTGAACGTTTGGGGGGTAGGTGGGGTGGCAGCAATTGTTTTTCTGTTCTAGCTATTAGCCTTTTCAAAGTTGAGATAGAGGGCATCTTTTAATATTTCAGTAGTAGATCTTTGAGAGCCAGTGCTAGCTTCTTTCAGAGTGTCTAAAGAATCTCTCACTTCTATTTAAGCTATGTAAAGGGGCTGGTTATGTTCCATAACATGTAACACAGTCGTTTCTTTAGTTGTACCTCCCCCCTTAACATGCATTTGAATAAGATTTACTGCATTTCCAATTAACTTTGTCCCCTGTATGTATCTCCTAGGTGTAGACAAATCCCAAATAACATAATAAAAATTTTCATATCTGGGAAGTTATGAATTTGGCAAATTCAGTCATTCTGATGTTTCAAATTCAATAAGAAATGTATATAAAAATATTAACTTTATTGAATTGTTTTAATTTTTATACAGGTTTTTATATACAACATTATACTTACATGTTTGAGTATGTTGACCTTTTTTTGATGCTGAGGTTTTTCTGTTGGTGCTTGCCTTTAGTGTTTATTTTGATTTCCTGCAGTAGAAAAGTGTATATTTTAATACATGTGTTTAATAGCATTTATTTCATTTTGGTGTTTATGTAGTTAGTGGGCGATTTGGGTTGGGAATTTTACTTGTTTTAATAGATTAATTGAGATTGATACTTACTTTTTCGGCAAGGTGGTTTTTGGATGACGTTTGAAGGGATTTTAGTATGTGTTGAAGTTTCTGTGCAGGAGATATAATTAAGAAAAAATATACATCCGTTATTTAGTTATTATAGAAAGTGCTTTACAAATATTTTATGCGGTTTTAACATTAAATAGATATTTTACTTATTTTTTGAAGTTGTATTTAGAGCTTTCAATGATGAATTCCAGTGTTGCAGCAGCAATCCAGCAGGGATTCCCCTCTTGTTTTTGTTGTTGGAGCATAAAATAATGTTACATTTTCTTTTGTTTATATAGTGTTTGTTTATTTGTGCTTTCAATCTTATTGGGTCATTGTAGTTGTAGGTATTTTTCATTGGTTGTTACTAATGTTTTCAATTAATTTGGCAGTTTTTCCCTATATGGGAAATGCTTATTAATGTTCAGTTTAACTTTTTTTTATTCTTAGTTTATTTAAAATTGTAATAGCACAATATTTGTATTTTATTTTGCATTCATGTATATTAAAAAATATAATTTATTTATATAGTGTGTAAAAGTATAATACAGTTGTTGAGTTTATATAGGTTAAGGTATTTTTTTTATTCAAAATGTATTTAGTGTTAAATTTATGTATTTATTGAGTTGTGCGTATTTGTGATTTTTTTATATTATTTTTGTTATATATGATGTTATAAAACATATTTTTAAGGTGTCCATTTTTTTGGGGGGGGCAATATTAGTGTGATCTTTATTTTTGTTTTCAATATTTGTGTCATTTTGTATGCTAATTTATTGATTTCGATATTGATTATGATGATATTTTTTGATCGATATTAGATTTATTGATGGTAATGTTTGTCGATGGTTTTGTATATTTTTTAAAATAAGTATAGAATATCGATATTTATGTTAGGAATATTTGTGTGTCGATAATTTAGTAGATTGATATTTTGAGTGTCAATGTTATGTCAGTGATCCGGGTCCATGGCAGGGTGGGCACCACTTGGCAGGGCAGACTCACAGATGACAGAGTCCAGGTGCAGAAGCAGGGTGGTTAGGAGTTTTTTATGTCCCTGAAACTTAAGATCAGGAGGCCAGCCAGCTAGCCCTTGAGGTCACTCTGGGTTCAAATGATGCAGGTCCAGTCCTTCTTACCCAGGCATGGGAACAGCAGGCAGCAAGGCAGTGCGGCAAGGCAGTAGGTCAGCAAATCTACTGTCCCGGAGAGTGGCAGTCCTTCAACAGTACAGCAGTCTTTCTTCCTGGCAGAGTCTTCACAGGTAAAGATGTGTACTGAAGTGGTGGTGTTTGAGGTCCAGTACTTATACTCAGTTGTGCCTTTGAAGTGGTGGAAACTTTAAAGACATGTGTTTGAAGTGCACAGAGGTCATCCCTTCGTGCCCTGGCTCCATACTCACCACAGGGGTGGATGCAGCCTCTTTTGTGGGGATATGACACAGCCTTTTCAGTTGTAGGTGAGACTGGTTCCAGCTCCTCCCTCCCATCCTGCCAGGATAGCTCATCAAGTCACACCTAAGCTCCCATTGAGTGTAGCTGTTTGAGGGGAACACGCAAAGTGCAACTATCACCCAACCTAGACATGTGATAAGAGACAGGCACCAAATGGCTAAAGTAAGAAAATGACAGCTTTCTAAAAGTGACATTTTCAGAATTGCAATTTGAAATCCGACTTCATCATAAATTATGATTTTAAATTGTGATTCCCGAGACAACAAACTTGAAAAGTCTATCTCTTCACAATTGGGACTTACACTTATAAAATATAGCAAGTTAATCCCAATGTTATCCTAATGAAAAATTACTTTGGGAGTTTTTTTACTACCAGGACATGTAAAGCTCAAAAGTACATGTCCTGCCTTTTAAAAACATTGCACCCTGCTTTCAGGGGTGCCCAGGGCTTACCTTAAGTGTGATAATGGGATGGTTTAGGCCTGTCAAGAGGCTTATCATGTCAGGTCAAAATGGCACTGTAAACTACACGTAAAGGATCTTCAAAGACAGGCTTGAACCATGGTTAGAGGACTACTTAAATGGTGGCACAAGAGGTGCTCCAGGCCCTCTAAAAGCATTTATTATACAGGGCATAGACAGATGTAGTGCATTTTACAAGGGACTTAAAAGTAAATAAAATATGCCAGTTGAGGATAAGCCAATACTATCTTGTTTTAGAGAGAGAGTGCATGCACTGTAGCACTGGTTAGCAGTGGTAAAATGATCAGAGCCCTAAGGCCAGCAAACGTGAGGTCAGAAACAGTGGAGGAGAAAAGCAAAAAGTTGGGAGGAAGGTCACCTTCAGGCTGTAAAAACCTGAATATTCGGTGACAGGATAAGGGAAAGATATAGTGGAGAATAAGCTGACCTGATACCTAATATCTCAGCTCCTTCCCCTGGTGGGGTCCGCCTACATATTGTTCCAAAAAACAATTGGTGTGATTACCTTACAGAGGTAGTAGTGAGATCTACTTCATCCCCACAGCTGTGAGAAGACAAGTACAAACGTTAGTGGCCTTGACACATTGACACTTGTCAGAAAGACCCAACTACCCAGCTTATTTGTGTTTGAAGCCCTTCCTTACCATGGAAGGGAGTGTGATGAAGAGTACTTGAAAAGCTGCTTTATGACCTGGGCTGTGGCTGCATGACAGACAGTCTTTCAGGGGTGAAGGGACATTACCTCGAGTCTACACTTCTTGCTGGAGGAGCTGACTGTCTGCTGAGCCCCTAAAGCTCTGCATGTCTTCTCCGAGAGGAAAGGAGCTGCAGTAGGAAACACTGTCCAGGAAAAGAAGCCCTCCATATTTCCAGCATGAGAAACACCCAGAAGAAGCTGACTGATAGAGTGAGAGAAATCAGGTGTTAACTCATACCATGAGAGGTCTAGCTGTCTCCTGGATCAATTTAAGTAGTGACCTGTGCAAAGACATTCAAGTAGAGAGCAACATTGTGTCATCTTGCATCAATGCTATGTAAGGGACTGGTGCACTGCTGCCTGACAATTGGCCTGCTATGCAAGAGGAGCCATTGTTGCTGCAAAGTCAAGGCTCTAATCCTTCTTGGGAGGCCACAACTGCTGAAAAAAGTGTCTGCCCTGCAGACCTGAAGTGCTAATCCCCGAGCCAGGGATCTATTTGCCAGGTGAGGTCGCCTCCACAGTCCCACATCATCAAAGCCGCTGCTTCAGAAACCATCCACCAACACCACAAGAGCCAAATCTTCACAAAGCAGGTAAAATGGGTCCTAGCCATTAAAAGACTGAGAGATTGAAATGCAGAAACAATTCTACTGTGAAGAACCATACACTTTACCGATATGAAGTTGTAGTGGCACACACTCTTGAACTGATATGCACATAGACCTTAGGAGAGCTCCTAAAGCTGTAAGAGGATACCATACAGGGTGTAGGTCTTCACGGAGATTTATAGATGAGATTACAACCTGTTAAATGTATTCCTATATAAACTGTTTAGTATATCATTTTGCTGTGAGTTAAAACTATTTTATTTTTACCAACATACGCATGAGGCTGGACGATACATTATTGTACCTGTTAATTGACCAATGAGTTTGATCTCTTGTTCTCTGAGAGTTTTCTCGAAGAAAAAGGTTCAAAGTATAATGTCCATCATATTTAACCAAGGACAATTTAAATATGACTGTATTTTCTTTACCTATAAACTGCCTGTGTCACATGTGTTCGTGTTTGCAATTGTAGTATTAATAATCACAATGAAAGATGGAAGTGTTGGCTTCTACTTTTGAATATTATCTATTTTAGAACTGGTGATATAGCTGAATATATAATTTCACCTGTTTACACATCAGTTAGATAAATCCTGAAATTACCCTGACATTTTCATTTCAATTCACCAAATTATGTATATTGCCTGCTATTTAGCCAGCCACTAGACAAATTAAATTGTCCTTGATATTTACACAGCTACTGGCTTAGAGTACTCATTGTCTGCAATTTAGTAAGTGGCCAGGTAAAAAATGAAGTTGCTGTGCTATTTGAAAACCTGTCATCCAAATAACTCTTAATGTAAGCTATTTAGCCAGCAGCTGGGTAAATGGTGAAATTTTTTGCAGTTTGTAAAGCCACTGTTCAATTAGTCTATATTCAGCCATTTAGCCAGTGCCCAGGTCAAAAATTCAGTTTATTTGCTATTTTCATGGCAGCTGGGTAATTTGTATATGTCTGTCATTTTGTCAGCAGCTGGGTAATGAGTGAAGTTCCCTGACAATTTGTCAATTGCTTGTGGACAAATTGTGCATAATATTTGTTATTTAGCCATTGGCTGAGTGAATAGTGATGTTTCTTTGCTATGTGCATGACTGCAGTACATAATGTCTGCTACCGGCCAAACAGTGCATGGTCTCTGCTGTTTAGCAGTAAAGCTATTAGTGTGGTTTCCTGCTAGATTCAAGGGGGGCAGTCACATAGAAAAAAAACCTCTACTGTTTAGCCAGCAGCTGGGTAAATTGCACATAACATTCACTATTTGCCCTGCAGCCATGTATAAGGAAACTACTTTTGAACGATTGCGAAAAAATTCTAAAGAAATGAAGGGCTTAATTTTGTGGCAAATGAATTGTTCATCATGTAGTATCACTTGATGAAATCTAATCTTAATCTGTGCCTCAATGGCTCTTTTCTTCTACCTCAGCATAGAAAATCCTTCATCTTGCATCCTGTATGTGTTTAATGATGAGGTCTCTGCTTTGATCAGTATGGTGGAGCCGCTTAACACGAGGTTGTATCTCATGTCAAAGGAGGAATATTTTGTCTTTGGTGAAATCAGTCATGTTGCCACCTACCACTTCTTTCATGGTCTTCATGGATGTATTCATGTGTAGATTGCTGCTTTTGAAATGGGATCACTGGTAATGTTCTCTGTGGCAGTCAAGGCCACCTATTTCACTTGAGACGTCTCTGTGGCAGGTAGATTGTACTTGGTTTGGGTGCTCTGAGGCAGCTTTTGTAAATGGGGGTATGATGCTGTGATGTCAGGAGTTGTTGGCTGGCTGCTGAAATTAATACCAATGCTGGAGCACCCAGTGGCAGCCCCCCCATTAGGATGGAGTAGGGCCCACCACCCCATTTGCTGCCAGTGCAGCAAAAGCCAAAAATAAAATGGCCATATAATGACTTGCCATTTTATTTTTCACTGCTCCCAGCCCGAGCAGTGCTTGCAGGCGGGCCATTGCTACTGACTGGCAGCAGGGAAGTTGTGCTCACTCCAGTTTAAAGTGTGCATTTCTCTATGGACGGCTGTCATGTGACAGCCAGCCTGACATGTTCAATTTAAACCCCTCCATCTACCTGTCTTAGACAGCTGGGGTGGAGAGTAAGAAGGCACAGGTTCCCAGTACCTGCTGGAACATCGAGGCAACCCACCCCAGCCTCCCCTGGTGCTGCTCTCATGCTGCTCATCTGCCGCATGAGAGCAGCATCAGGATTCGGAAAGCGGAGTCGGCTGAGGCTCAATGAGGTGCTGTTGTGCTGACGGCATTCAAGAAGATGGGTAAGTGCATTCTTTATTTTGTTATTATCTTTTTGACTCAATGACAGACACTGAGAAAAGTGCAATCCTTTGAGCCTTAAAACCAGAGCTCTCAATCACGGCCCGTTATAAACAACAATCTGTTAATGAGCCAGGATTAAGAGCTTTGGCATTTGAGCCTAAAGGCATAGTAATGAATTTCAATGCCTGTCACTGAGTTCGGTTCTCACTCCACTTGATGCCCCCCCAATGTTGAGGGTCACCGCCCGCCATTAATCTTGGAAGATTTCAGATGTTGTGTGTGCCTGCCTGTGTCATCTCTTCAAATTACTATTAACAGTATCGAAGGAGCAGCAGCCTTATGGAATTTCAGCACCAGTTTTCCTAAGTGCATTCTGATTGCTACATTTCAAAATCAAGAACTTACAAACAAATAATTTTTGCCATCAGTGTTAGCACAGCCGTTGTTACACATTTCCAACATGTTATTAATCAGTTATTAGAATCAGCAGAGAGTTGCCATTTAGACTTGAGGATGATTAAAACACTGCTTATAGTTTCTCAGGTAAAGAACCTTCCCAGGCATGCAGGGGCATCCTATGACTCGTCAGCCAAACAGCTCCAGGATCAGCCTAACAATTACAGGAGATAAGGAGCACTCTGTCTGCATCTTGGCTTTTGCAGTGCAGAGTAGGTAAAGCACTCACAATTGGAAAGTGTTTGTCATCAATGTAAGTACAGCCAGTGCTTGACATCTCAGAATCATGTATTTCTTGGTCATTTTAATGAGACAGCAGAAAATATCCTTTTACGTTTAGGGGTGGTTGGCATGCTGCTTATAGTTAAAGTATGGGCGAAATTTGGCAATTAGCAAAAAAATCAGCGAATTCGCGAATTTTCCCGCGAAATCACAGATTTGTTTGCGATTTGCCCTGGAGTACTTTCTACTGGCTAATCCAGTAAGTGCTCCCTCATTGGGTAAATGTATAGTGCTTTTACTACACTGCAGCTGCAAAAAGGGCCAGAAGATGTTTCTCCAGTGACCATGTGTGCCTGTAACACAGGCACAGGCACACATGGTCACTGGGGACACATCTTCTGGCCCTTTACGCAGCTACAGTGTAGTAAAAGCACTATGGGGCAGATTTACAAGCCGCTTGCGCCTCTTTTGCGCCGCAGTTGCATCACTTTTGTGACGCAGCGGCAGCACAAAAGATGCGCCATGGTGCTGGGTATTAACAACGTGATGCACCTGAGAGATGCGTCAGGTTGTAAAGCCCTGCGCCATCAGGAGGCGTTCCGGCGCAGGGGGGGCGTTCCTGCGCAGGAACGCCTCCTAAAAGTGGCTGAGTGAAATCTACAAGATTTCACTCAGTCACTTTTAGGCCAATGCTGTGTCAAAAACCTGCGCCTGCTTGAAGCAGGCGCAATGCTTGACGCAGCATTGGGGAGATAGGGCCCTCCCAGAGCATTGCTGGACCTGCGTCATGCTTGCGACGCAGCTCCAGCAATGCGCTGCTTTTACGGCACAGATGCGTGACGCATCTTAGCCGATTTTGCCATATGGTGCGCCGCATTGTAAATGTGGCGGACCATGGGTGGCGGAATAGCGGCGCACGATAATTGGCGCATCCCTGGGGATGCGCCAGTTATTGTAAATCTGCCCCTATACATTTAGCCAACGAGGGAGCACTTACTGATTAGACAGTAGAAAGTACTCCAGTTGAGTAGAGGTATTGCACAAAATGGTGGCATCTTCGTGGACAAACACGCAGGGCGAGATTCATTCTGCCCCCTGTTAGACTAGTTTTTTGTGCCCTTCTGCCCTCTGTTAGAATCGTTTTTCCCTTGTTTTTGTGCCCTTCTGCCCTCTGTTAGACTCGTTTTTCCCTTGTTTTCTGCCCTTCTGCCCCCTGTTAGACTCATTTTTGGTGCCCTTCTGCCCTCTGTTAGACTCATTTTTCCCTTATTTTCTGCCCTTCTGCCCTCTGTTAGACTCGTTTTTTGTGCCCTTCTGCCCTCTGTTAGACTCGTTTTTGTGCCTTTCGCCCCTGTTAGACTCGTTTTTTGTGCCATTCTGCCCTCTGTTAGACTCGTTTTTCCCTTGTTTTTCTGCCCTTCTGTCCTCTGTTAGACTGTTTTTTTGTGCCCTTCTGTCCTCTGTTAGACTCGTTTTTCCCTTGTTTTTCTGCCCTTCTGCCCTTTGTTAGACTGCTTTTTGTGCATTTCTGCCCTCTGCATCCCCACATCATCACTCAGCGCTACCCCAGCATCACTCAGCACCACCACATTATCACCCAGCACCACCACATTACAACTCAGCACCACCACAGCACCACTCAGCACCACCACAGCATCACTCAGCACCACCACATTATCACTCATCACCACCACAGCACCACTCAGTACCACCACAGCATCACTCAGCACCACCACAGCATCACTCAGCACCAAAACAGCACCACTCAGCACCACCACAGGATCACTCAGCACCACCACAGCACCACTCAGCACCACCACAGCACCACTCAGCGCCACCACAGCATCACTCAGCGCCACAACAGCATCATTCAGCGTCACCACATTATCGCTCAGCACCACCATACCATCACTCAGCACCACCACATTATCACTCAGCACCACCACAGCACCAATCAGCACAACCACAGCATCACTCAGCACCACCACAGCATCACTCAGCACCCCCACAGCACCACTCAGCACCACCCCATCATCACTCAGCACCATCCCAGTATCACTCAGCACCACCACAGCACCACTCAGCATCACCACAGCACCACTCAGCACCACTACAGCACCACTCAGCACCACCCCAGCATCAATCTGCTTAACCATTCAACAACAACTGCTTCAAATATGTTCTCTCAATGTTTCAAGCTTCATTACAAATGTCGCAAACAGATGTTAATATTTCACTTCTGTTCTTGGATTTTCATCACAATAAAATACACCGAACATAATCTTCACAAAAGTTATTTACAAAAGTTTAAGCTATTGCCATTATAAATTAAAATCAATTTTAATTAAGTATTATTTTATTTAAAAAAATTAAAAGCCATTGTAATTTGTAATATCAATACATCTAAGTCACGTAAATACAAAATATGTTGCATTACAAATGCTATAGGTGTCACATTTGCGAAAGTTATAACTATTGGCATTGTAAATGACAAAGCTATTAATTTAGCTATTTTCAAAACCAACACATAAATAAAAAAAATTGTCATTTACAAGACCAATAGCTCAAACTTTCCTAATGCGAGACCTATTGCATTGCAAATGCTTGTTTTTATATCTGTCAGTGCTTCCTGTTGAGCTTTAATTTTTGTGACAGGCGCCTCATTGCCTACTTGTAACTAATCTCTGACTCTGCTTCAAGGGCCAGAGCAGAGTCAGAGAATAGTTGCAAGTAGGCAACGAGGCGCCAGGAAGCACTAACAGGCTTACAGCAGCAGGTGCCCAAGTTGAAGTTAATTTCATTGTAACCCCTTTTAAATGGTTACAAAAAATTAGCTTCAACTTTTGCACCTGGTGCTGTAACCCTGTAAGTGCTTGGCTGAAAATGTGTTCCGCTGATTCGTGGATTTTACCGTGATTTCGCGAGATTCGCGGATCGCGGAAAATCCGGAAATTCCGCGAGCGGAACACATTTTCCCCCCATGCTTACCTGAGAGAACTGCACTGGCTACCCGTCATCAAGAAGATCACCTTCAAACTCCTCATCCACACTCTCAAAGCACTCCACGACGCCGGGCCAACATACCTCAACAAACGACTCATCTTCTGCCAGCTTTGCTCCGTTGACCTTGCCTTCGCCACCATTCTACGCATCTACCAAACAACCACTGGCAGCAGATCTTTCTTCCACCTCACCATCAAGACATGGAACACCCTCCCCACCCACCTGCAGCAGACCCAGGACGTGCTGGCATTCAGGAGAATTCTCAAGACCTGGCTGTTCGAGCAGTAGCAGCGTCCCCCCTTTTAGTGCCTTGAGACCCTCACGGATGAGTAGTGCGCTCTACAAATGCCTGATTGATTGATTGATTGATAGGTGTTAGAGAGGTTTTTGAGTGAACGGCTGTGCAGATCTGTGAGTTGTATGTGATTGATTTTGTGGGTCTATGAGTGGGTGGGTGAGTGACTGTATGGATGTGTTAGTGGGTGTATGGCTATGTGAGTGCTTGTGTGAATGGGTGTGTGGTTATTTAAGTGGATGTGTGATTGTGTGGGTCTGTGAGTTGATGTGAATGTCTGTATATGTGTGTGAGTGGTTTTGTGGGTCTGTGAATGGGTGTGTGAATGGTTGTGTGGTCATTTAAGTGGGTGTGTGAGTATGTGAGTGGGTGTATGAATGAGTATGCAAGTGGCTGTGTGGGTCTATGAGTAGTGTGTGAGAGATTTTGTGGGTGTATGAGTGACTGTATAGTATGTTAATTGCCTTGTAAGTCAGTGTGGAGGGCTGTGTGGGTGTGTGAGTAAGTATGTGAGTGGCAGTATGGGTATGTGAGTAGTTTTGTGAGTCTGTTAGTGGGTATCTGAGTGGCTGTATGGGTGTAGGAATGACTCTGAGTGTTTGTATAAGTGTGTAAGTTGGTGTGTGAGTAGGTGTATGGGTAGGTGTGTGAGTGGCTGTGTGTCTGTGAGAGATTATGAGAGTGGTTTTCATGGTCTGTGACTGGGTGTGTGAGTGACTGTGTGGTAGTGTAGATGTCTAACTGGGTGTGTGAGTGGTTTTGTGGGTGTGTAAGTGGGTGTGTGAGTGTCTATATAGGTATATGAGTGGGTGTTTGGATGTGTGAGTGGTTGCATGGGTGTGTGAGTAGTTTTGTGGACCTGTGAGTATATGTGTGAATGTGTTAAGTTATCAGGAAGAGTGCCTCGAGCATTCTGGATGCTATGTGGGGGCACAGAAGCGAAATACGGAAGAAGACTACATCTCCCAGAAGTCTGAACGACAATCAGAAGGATGGGCGGTTCTATATTAGACGTGTACTTCCTGTAGCCTACGTTGGATATTTTGCTTTGCCGCGACCCCTGACGGAGGACTTCTGCTCTTGCCCTGTGTTTTTCACGATTCCTCGTTATAGAAAGCTTCTGGTCTTTCTTTCAGTGAACTTCGAAAATACATCGAAGTTCGGCATTTACGACTCATGCGGAGGACGGTTTGTTAATCCTCATTGTGTGGTGGGCATTATAGTGCGCCTGCATTGCCCTCCGTTGGACGAGCCTTTCCTCTTCGGCTCATTGCGGAGGATGAACTGTGGGTTACCTTGCTTACTTCCCTCGAGACACTTTCAGCATTTTGCCCTCCGTTGGAGAGCCTTATTTGTTTAGGCTCATGCGGAGGACGAAATCACAACTACCGGTAGTGGAACCTTACCAGGCTTGGAAAGGCGATCCGTTGTTGGGGAACCTGCTTCTTGCGGCTCCTGCAGAGGATCTGTATTGGATATTGTGGCTGCAATATATTCCACATCTTGTGATGGACAACTGAGTGCACACACACACCCGGTGCGAGAACTTATTGGAATAATACCTATAGAGACAACAGTTGTTTTATGGCACAGGTACTGTACCTTTATCTTTATACAACTGGATGATGTAACCCATTATGGATTATGGTTTGCTAACAGACAACTGTTAGATTCTGTTGGGCTGCAAGGAAACTGCCAAGGACGTTCTCCATTTCCGTTATAGAGAATCCTCTAAGGGGGTACGTACAAACCTTCCAAATAATAATCATTTATTAAGAAGCACACAGGACAGTGGGTGATGGTTGTTGTTCTTTGTGTGTTGCAGTGGGGAGTAGCGCAGTCACATCCTTCCAGGGCCCATGATGCTTGTGAAGAGTCTCATCTTCTACATTGCAATGACATTCTTTTCCTTTACAGGTAGAGTGTAGGAGGGTATTGCTTTTGTATATTGTGTATAATTGAGATCAGATTATATAGTGTATTTGAGGAAAATGTCCAACGTTCTTTGTTTGTCGTTTCAGATCACCTTCCCCGCTGTTCCCTTCCTTCCCTGCCCTCGCTTGATCCTTCCCTAGCCCACGGCTTTTACAGCATTCGGGGTTTGGATAGATCAGGAGGTGGCCCCCATTGAGCATCACGCTGATCCCGAGGACCGTGAGGATAACAGAATGGTTGTATGGGTGTGCGAATGTGTATATGAGTGGCTGTGTGAGTGGCTGTTGTGATCTGTGAATAGTGTGTGAGTGATTTTGTGGGTCTGTGAGTGGGTATGTGAATGACTGTATGGATGTGTGAGTTGGTGCATGAGTGGTTGTGTGAGTATCTGAGTGAGTGTGTGAGTGTCTGTGTGGGTTTGTGAGTGGTTTTATGTATATGTATGTTGGTGTGTGCATGGATATGTGAATGGGTGTGTGAGTGTCTGGGTGAGTTTGTGAGTGGGTGTCTGAGGGTCTTCATAGGTGTGTGAGTGGGTGTATGGATATATGAGTGGGCATGTGAATGCTTTTTAGAGGTCTATGAGTATGTGTGTGAATGGTTGTGTGGGTATATAAGGGGGTATGTGAATGTGTGAGTGGGTATGTGAGTGGCTATGTGGGTCTGTGAGTAGTGTGTGGGTGATTTCTTTGTCCATGAATGGGTGTGTGAGTGACAGTATGTTTGTGTGAGTGGGTGTGTGAGTGAGTGTATGGATGTGTGAATGATGTGGTAACTATAACAATATTGAGAAAAAAAATATCGACTGGACAGAATATCAAGTTTTTGATATCGAATGGACAGAATATCGAATTGAAAAAAAAAATGTGGTGTAGAATATCGAAATGCAAGTAAGAAATATTAAGTTCCACAATATTGAAGTTAGTAATATCGATTTTTTAAGTGTTTTAAGTGTTAGTATATGTATTAAAAGTATGTATTATTTTTGTGATGTATGTTTGAATTTTGTATAAGTAACGAATTTTATGTAAAATAATTTTTGTGTAATTAATTCATTATATCTTACATTTTTTTGCGTAATTGCTTTAATTCCGTAGCGGGTTGTGGGATTATAGGGGAATAGGGTGGGAAGTAATTTATTATTAAATGTTTTTATTGAACAGAAGGCTCTCAGACAATGCAAAAGACAAGCAGCATACACAACGTGAGCAATTGGACCCAGATTCAGGGTGGTAACATCGAATCGAAGTTTCCTAAAGGGTGTATACACCCACCCAGACCCCTGAACAAAGCGCAGCAGCATCTGCTCCAGAGTCAAACGCGAAAGAGCCATATAAGGGAACACCCCCCTCCCCCACCACCCGGAACCCCAACTACCCCATGACCTACCCACCCTCCTCCCCCGTTCCAGGTCCATCACTCCATTCCCAGCACTCATCCATTCTCCCGACAACAAATCAGACATCAGGCGACGACAGTCGCAACAGCCGTAAGTAACGGGGGCATGTCACTTCTCTGAATTTCGTGGCCAACAGAGATAAGAATGGTTTCCATAGCTCTGCATACCTGGCCCCTTCACCTGCTTGAACCAAGGAAAGTTTCTCCATCCCCAAAACTGACCAAAGGCGGCCTAACCATCCCTGAAAAGATGGGACCTGCGATGTGCGCCAAAGGGCCAAAATGTTTTGGATGTTGGTGCCCCGTGCAATTGCGATCAGGCGGCCTCTTCGCGCTCTCAAAAGGAAAGTGATAGCATTGGGGAGCCCCAGAAGAATATATGCCGGGAATCTCGGAAGTTCTGTTTCGAAGTGGGTATCAATCTCATCGAGGACCAACTTCCAGTACCCCTGTACGTGTGTGCAGTCCCACAGAAGGTGCGTTAGTGTGCCTATCTCGCCGCAGCCCCTCCAGCAGGATGCGTCCCTGGCGCGGTCCACCTCGTGTAGCCGTTCCGCCATGTAGTACCAGTAGGACACCACTTTAGTGAAAGTATCCGTCAGCCCCATGTGGTAAGCAGAATGACAAGCTCGATAATAAATATCTTCCCAATCCTTATTGCTCAGAGCCCTCCCCAGTTCCCTCCCCCAGCGTGCCCTCCCCACGTTATATATCCGGGAGAATCTCTCTAAGAGCATGTGATAAAGGTCCGAAATGAGCCGCTTGTCCGTCGTCCGCGTAATGAGCCAATATTCGTACCAGCTAAGCTTCCGGTCGGCCTTCTCCCGAACCTGGGGACTAAGCGCCCAATGACGCACCTGAAGATATCGCAGGCGCTCTGACTCTGGTAGGCCCTGCTCCTGACACAAGCGCTCAAAGAATGACACGCCCTCAGCAGAGTACATGTGGAATAAGAATCGACAACCCGACAGACGCCACCGAGCAAATGCCCGTATATCGCTGCCGGGCCCGAAGTCCGGATTCTCCAGCAGGGGCGTCATGGGCGACGGGAAGGTCTTCAATTCGTGCCGGACGCTAGTCTGGTCCCATACCTCCAGTGGCACTCTAGTGAAGTAAGATACATAAAGGTTGGGGGGCGATGTTGTCTGTGTAGGAAGGGGACTTCCTGTAGTGGTTGACCCGCCACCGCCTGATCCTGAAAAAGCCAATGCCGCTCCGATTCCCACCTACTCCACTCTACCAGGGTCCGGATCTGTGTCGCTTGATAATACAGTAGCAAATCAGGCAGCCCCAAACCCCCTTTCTCAGGAGGGAACATCGCCAGCCTTAGCTTCATTCGGGGGCGGCTCCCGTTCTAGATAAACTGTGCGAGTACCGACTGGGTTTGGCGGATCCAACCCTCGGGGGGACGAAGCGGTATGGCTTGGAAAATATACAAGGCCTGTGGGCAGGATGGTCATCTTTACTTCCACCACCCGCCCCAGTCAGGAGAGCGGTAGATGCCGCCAGCGCCCCAACTCAGTGCGAATGGTGTGGCGGAGGTAGGCATAGTTAATTCGCACCGTACCTTGTAAAGTCGCTGCCACATGAATCCCCAAATAGGGCACTGCCTCCGTTGCCCAGCTAAAGGGGAAACCCGCTTCTAGAAAGGAGCAGGTTTGATGGTCCAGGGAGAAGTCCAGAGCTAGGGATTTCGTCAAATTGACCTTGAAGCCGGAGGCTTCTGCAAACGCGTTTAAAATCTCGACGCTGGCCGGCAATGATTCCCTCGGTGTAGCCAAAGAGAGGAGTACATCATCAGCATACAAACTGATCTTGTGTGTGTATGCACCCATTTTGATCCCCTTGACTCTAGTGTCCTCCCGAAAGGCCTGTGCTAGCGGTTCCATGTATAACGCAAAAAGCAAGGGGGAAATGGGGCATCCCTGCTGAGTCCCGCGCTCTCTGGGGAGATGGGACGACGAGCATCCATTAACCCGCACCGTGGCCGCGGGGAAGGTGTAAAAATTCAGTACCCAAGTGCGGAACTTGGGGCCCAGACCCGCTCGCAGTAGCACCTGTTCCAAATACGGCCAATGGACCCGATCGAACGCCTTCTCGGCGTCGATCGCCAGCATCATGAATTCGCCGGGCAGTCTTGTGGCCCGTTCGATCAGGTGGAGCACCCTTTTGGTGTTGTCGGCTGTCTGCCGTGCAGGAATAAATCCTGTCTGGTCCGGGTCGACCAACCCCTGCATAAGAGGGGCTAGCTGTGCCGCCAAAATGCTGGTATAGAGCTTAAGGTCTACATTAAGGAGGGATATGGGCCTATATGCCCCGCAATTCGTGCGATCCTTCCCAGGCTTGGGGATGACCGAGATCGTGGCGTCCATTAGGTCTCTCGGAATGGTACCGGCGTCTGAGAACGAGTTAAAAAGAGCAGTTAGTAGCGGCGCCAATTAGGGGCAACATTTTTTATAAAAGATCGCTGTGTACCCGTTCGGGCCCCGTGCCTTCGCCAGTTTGAGTCTCGCTATTGCAGATATCACCTCCTCTGGGCGAATCGCCCTCTCGAGGAGTTCCGCCTGGTCCGCCGACAGGGTTGGCAACGTGACAGATTGCAAGAAAACTGCACTGTCCACCGGATCCAGACGGGCTCCAGCATATAAAGAGGAGTAAAAACCGCTAAAGACATCCGCTATCTCTCTGTCTCCAGTCACCCTTCGTCCCTCCTGCGTACTGATCTCCTGCACCATGCATCGTTGTTGCCGCTCCCGGAGCGCACGCCCCAGCAGGCGCCCACAGCGGTCCCCGCCTGTGTAATACATCTGATGCACCCTCAGGGCCGTGTATTCGGCTCGATCCTGATCGAGAGCCGCCAAGTGCTGGCGCACTAGGCGCAGTTATCGTCCAATTCTCGGCGCGCCGGTGCGCTGATGTATCGCTTTGAGTTCGCGTGTGCGTGCTGTCAACTCCTCCCGTTTACGCGCCCGTTCCACATTCTCCGCCGCAGACAGCGCTATGAACTCGCCCCGTAGAACTGCCTTGAGCGCTGCCCAATGCGTGGCCAATGAGGTGTCAGTAGGCTGGTTGTGCGTTAGGTAATCCGTTATGGCCCCCTGATTTTGTCTACCACCTCCCTCCTGTGGAGTAGTGTGTCCCGCAATCGCCAGCAGCTCGGGGCGCGGGGAAGGGGTGGAAATGCAAATGTAGCCGTGACTGGCGCGTGATCAGAGAGTGCCATTGCCCCTATGTCTATCTGGGACTCCAGCGCTGTGAGTTAGGTGGACGTCAGTAAATAATCCAGTTGCGTGTATGTTTTGTGAGCATTAGAATAGTACGTGTAATCCCTGTCCCCTGGGTGCAAGGCCCGCCATAAGTCAGTCAACCCCACCTCCCTCATCCTGCACAGCCCTCCTTCAGATAGAGTGCCCGACTGTGTGGAGCGCTGTCCTGACCTATCCAGCAAGGTATCAAAAACCACATTAAGGTCGTCCCCAACCACAATGTCCCTATCAGAGAACACGGCCACCTCATTGAGTTCCCTGTGGAAAAACTTCTCTTGCCCCTCGTTAGGCGCGAAGACAGAGCAGGCAGTGAAAGTAGCATCTCCCAATGAAAACCTATAGGAGAGCAATCTCCCCTTGATTTCAGCGCTCTTCTGGAGGACCTTGCCCCGAAACCTATGGGACACCAAAATGGCGACACCCGCAGTTTTTGTGGTGGCTGAGGAGAAAAAATGGCGAGATTTTAACCTGTGGAAATCTTTGGAAAGTAGATGTTTCTCTTGGAGGATGCATAGGTCTGCACTCGAGTAAGATTGCTCTCCGCTTCATAGGGTTGTTAAGCCCTCGGACATTCAAGGTAAGGAGTCGCAAATCAGTCGGCGGCATCAGTAGGCTGCCACATTCCGAGCCCTGCAACCTTAGCCAGCACCCCTTTCAAGAGCCGACCCCCTCCCTCCCCCATCTGCACCCCTGCCCCCGTGTTCTCCCATGTCCCAACTCCCTCTCCCAGGGATCTCACTTCCGCACTCATCATCATCCACACTCGGACCTGGAACCCCCCAACCCAGCAGTACCCCCCCGGAGAACCTGAAACAACCCCTGCCCCCCAACTCCCCCCCTCCCAGTGCCCACCCTAACCCCAACTCAAACTCCCCGTCAGTCAAAATAGTCCTGGACCAGTCAAGTCCCGTGGCAGGCCCATGGAATGAAGCAGTAAAGGGAAACGTGGCACTGGCAACCCCAGCGGCCCCCCACCCTGTCCCAATCAGACCCGCTTGATGACGGAGCTGAACGTAGAAAATCCCCCCCCCTCGAGCATGAGGAAGAGACTTAGTCCTGTGACGCCGTGTCTCTGGACACCTCTTTGATGGCAGCCGCCTGCTCCTGCGCCACCGTCGTCGGATCCGGCCTGCGTGAAGCCCTGGATGACCGCCTACGTCGCACTCGCTGCCAGCCCTCCCCTGTGGAGCGGGAGGGACTTCCCTGTGAGGGCCCGCTTGCATCTTTGCTGCCTACCGAGTCCTCCGGCATATCTATCCCAAACTGGGCGCACGTGTCCTTCAGAGACATAAGCTGCCGCCACACACCATTCCATTTGCAAACCAGGCGAAAGGGGTGACCCCATGAATACGGGATCCCCTTCTCAGTCAGGAACGCGGTGGCGATTTTGAAGGCCCTTCTCTATTGCAGGGTAATGGCGGATAGGTCCTGATAGAGAGCCACTTGCTGTCCCTGATAACTTAGAGGCTGTTTTTGACGAGCTTCTTGCATTATCCGCTCCTTTAATGGAAAGTCAGGCAAAAATGCTAATATATCCGGGGGAGGAGCAGGAGCTCTACGTATTAAGCCCACTCTATGAGCTCTATCAATGCAGATCAAGAAGGCCTCACTTTCCCCCAGAAAGTCTCTGAAGAGGCCCTGTAGGAACAAAGTGATATCAGCCTCTTCCGCCTTGGATGGCACCCCGCGGACGCGTATGTTGTTCCTCCGGGAACGATTTTCGAGGTCCTCCGCATGAGCCTGTAACTCCAGTTGCTGCTCCTGCAGGCATAGTACTTCCTGCTGGAGCTGCTCAACTTTCTCGCTCCGCGTTTGATCAACTTCTTCGACCGGGGCCACCCTCTCTCCCTGGCCGTCCAAGTCCCGGCGAAGCTCTCTGTACTCGCCCGCCATTTCTTGTTTCAAAGTCTGCAAGTCATCCTGTAATGAGTTAAACAGGGACTCCAGGAATGTCTTAGTGATTGGGGCTCCTCCGTCCTCCCGCCCCGTAGATTCCTTGACCACCTCCGGACCCACAGGGCTCTTCTCTCCCTTAGCGGACCCCTTCGCTAACATGTCTGGTGTGGTGAGGCTGCCCCTGCGCGACGCACCCGACATCACGAGGCACACCACTGACCTGCTCCTCGAAAAATCTCAGCTACTGCGTTAGCTTCCAGCCACTCTGAGCCCACCACCGTCACCAGGGCCCACCGCTTCCAACAGGGTCACCCACCCTGCGCTGCTACAGACCGAGAGTTCCGTCCACGTGGCTGGCAGTGACCGCTGTGTTCTGGGTCCCGGTCACCACCCGGTCCTAAGTGTGGGTAGGCGCTTGCGCCCCTCCAGACGTTTCACTCGGTTGTGGGTTCCCCCCGATCCTGCTCTTGACCAGCCGGCCAAATCCTCAGAGAAGGACACCCTCTCGACCAGACCCTTGTCTCGGGCTTCGCGCAATGGGCGGACCACAGAGTCCCGGTGGGCAATTTCACTCCGCAATGGTCGCTGCAGGGATCCCCTATGCACTGCCACATGGTCCTGCCAACCCGATGGCGCTCCCTCGCTACTCCGTGGCGGGCCCCTAGATACCGGGGGCAGCGGAGTAATTTCCGAAGCCTCCGAGCCCTGACCCCAGTAGGCGCTGGTCTCCAATTCACCCCCGCTGTTTTCAAGCAATCATCCAGGCCTAGGCCCCGAAGCCTGGGCCTCAATTTCCACCCACGCCGCCTGCCTGCAGGTGGGCCTTGCCTCCTCCCGCTGCCTCAGCTGTATATCTCCCCGTCCAACACCTGCTATCACTTCTCGGGGGTCCCCTGGCACCTCCTCCGCAGCCCCCGGGGCACTGGTATCCCTTGGGTCGACTTCTCTCCAGCGGTAGGCCCTGAATCCCGGGCCTCGATTTTCAAGCCCCCAGGGTCTATGCACGTCCCGTCCGGGGGCGCCACCCCCACCTCTCACCTCCGCTGTTGCCTCCATCCCGGAGCTGCTGCCAGCCTCCGCCGCTCCCGATTACAGCCTCCCATGCTCCGCTAGCACCCAGGCCAGTCAGTGCCAGCCCTGGGTGCGCCGCGCTTAGGGGCGCTCAGCTCGTGGACCGCAGCCGCTTCGACAGGAAAAGAGCCGGCGCCTCCGTCCGCCTCTGCAGCCTCAGCCTTACCGGCAAAATCAGCGCTGCAACTCGCTTGCCAGGGTCATCACAGGGCTATATTTGGGGAGGGGGGTTGTAAGCTATTTTGCGGGCATAAACTGGGGCCGGGACCGGGAGCCTCACAGACACACGTCTGCCGCGGTCGCCATCTTGGCCACGCCCCCGTGGTGCCTGGGAAGTAATTTAATTGAAATAAATTAATGTATTATTTTCTTACTTAATAATGTGTTATGTAAATAAGTATATTGTTAATTAAGGTAATTTATTTATTATTAATTAAGTATAAATTGATTAATAATAATAAATTGGTACTTATGTTAATTGTGTAATTTAATTATTAATTCGTAATAATTAGATATTAATTATTAACAATTATTTTGTAATTATGCTAAATAATTATGTTGTTAATTGTAATTTGTTAATTAATTAATTAATTAATTATGTTAATTTATTAATATGTTACAATATTGTAGGTGATGTTTATAGGGGAAAATGGTGAGAGGTAAATTAATTTTTACAAAATAATGAATTGTTAATTAATGGTAATTATATTGCAAGAGTGGGTATTTTAAATTATTCCCCTACGCTATCCAACACTTTCCTTAATGTTGCGCTCTCTGAAGTGGGAACAGTAATTTTTACCCTCCCACTATCCAACACTTTCCCTACTGTTGCACTCAGTGGAGTGGGAATTGTTATTTTTGCCCTCCCGCTATCCAACACTTTCCCTACTGTTGCACTCACTGGAGTGGGAATAGTAATTTTTACCCTCCCGCTATCCAACACTTTCCCTACTGTTGCACTCAGTGGAGTGGGAATAGTTATTTTTACCCTCCCGCTATCCAACACTTTCCCTACTGTTGCACTCACTGGAGTGGGAATAGTAATTTTTACCCTCCCACTATCCAACGATTTCCCTACTGTTGCACTTACTGGAGTGGGAATAGTAAATTCTACCCTCCCGCTATCCAATGCTTTCCCTACTCTTGAACTCACTGGAGTGGGAATAGTAATTTTTACCCTACCGCTATTCAAAGCTTTCCCTACTGTTGCACTCACTGGAGTGGGAATAGTAATTTTTACTCTCTCGCTATCCAACGCTTTCCCAATTATTGCACTCACTCGAGTGGAAATAGTAATTTTTACCCACCCGCTATCCAATGCCAACACTTTCTCTACTGCTCCACTCGCTGGAGTGGGAATAGTAACTTTTACTACCCGCTATCCAACATTTTCCCTACTGTACCACTTGTTGGAGTGGAAATAAAAAAAAAAAATTTTACGCTATGGAATTTTTTCAGTATTGTTATATTTAATGTAGTGTGAAATATTCTTTTTTTAATTAGTTTTAATGGTTTAACTTATTAACTATAACTTATTTTTATATTTATATTATAGGTTTATACACACATATATATATATATATATATATATATGTAATTATATTTAAAATTATGTTTTTAACATTTAATTATAAAAACTATTAATTTCTTATTAATAATATTAAGTTAATACATATGTAATAAAATATAAAAATGAATGTTTTTTTTAACTTACATTTATTGTTTATTAATTTTAAGGTTATGTAAGGATTTTTAAGTATGTTTTACCTAATTATAGTTATAATTTCATAAATTTTACATTACTTTTAAGAGATTTATAAAAGTCGATATTTTAGCAAACTATATTTTTTACGATATTTAGGATTCAATATTTTTGTACTTACCTGTTTGTAGATAGGAATTCGATATTCTGGTATTCGATATTTTGTCAGGGATATTCTGGCAGCTCGATATTTTGATCGTCAATATTCTGTCAGTGATCCAATGGATGTATGAGTAGTTGGGTGGGTATATGAATGGGCGTATGGTGTGTGAGTGAGTGTGGGAGTGATGGTGTGGGTATGTAAGTGGTTATGTGAATGGGTGTGTACATGCCTATGCGTGCCTGTAAATAGATGTTTGAGTGGGTGTATGGATGTATGAGTTGTTGTGTGAGTATATAAGTGGGTGTTTGAGGGGGTAAGTGGTTGTGTGAATGAGTATGTAAGTTTCTCTGTGGGTCTGTGAATGGGTGCATGAGTAGTTTTGTGGGTCTGTGAGTGGGTGTGTTTCTTTTTTATTGGGGGGACAGATCTATATCTACAAAGATATGGTACTGATGTCATTCTCTGAGCTGAAAATCAAAATGTAGTGCTTCCCACCGAGCCGTGAGAGCATCCCCTGGTGCACAGCTCATAAATCCTTCTGGCTACACCAGAGTTCCTCCAAATTTCACTCCAAAAAACAATGTTTGGCTTTTCACTAATTTATTTCATTCATAAGTTTTTCAAAAGTTCATATTTCATTCGCAATTGTATTCTTTGAGATTGTAGTCAATTTCAATCCATTAGTCCAATGCATTTCGGTCATTGTTGACCTTCATCAGGGACAATCAGCTGAAACAAGGTATAGTAATGCTTGTGTCAATTATCAATAAAATAATCAATTTACAAAAAATAATCAGTTTACAAAAACCTTGCAAATAAACATTGTGTAACTTCCATAATGTGTTCAAAATTGTGTTCATGCATGATTCCCCCAGTGCATAAGTGCTTACGTAACGTGAATGTCAAAAAATAATGCCAACTAGGCACTCACATGTGCTCCTGTTCATGAATTCTTCAATAATGCACAACTGAAAAATAAGATGAAATCGAGCAGCGCGCATTACATGAAACTCTTTGTCTAGTGTTTGTTATATTAAAAAAACAATATAGTCACAGTAATATCGACTTACATATCGGACGTAAAACACCTTTAGCAATCTTCATCTACTCATTTCAAATGTTGCCGGCATTAGCAAAGCGACTGGCCAATAGCGTTACTTTTCACAACAACAGTGTAGACTCAAATAGAATGACTAGCTCTGATTGGCCCGTACCCCGGTCACATGATCGAAATTCCGGCCAATGAGAGGGCGGCTATACTCACGCAATTCGGCACTAAGTGGTTATCAAACTTCACTGTGTAAACAATAAAGCTTTCTGTGTTTCAAGTCACTGAAAAACGATAGAGATTATTACGCTGACTTGCAAAATAAATCAATGAAATGTGTCTAAGCTTTAAAATAATATCCATCAACAGGTAAATGATAACATGCATAATAAACCACTGGGAGGATGTCTGTGCATCCATTAATGTAGGCCAAGCTAGGCACCTGGGTGCTTTTATCATGTTCCAAATAAATTGTCTAGATTGTTCAAGATGTCATGTGTTTTTAAAGGTAGCACGTGAATTCAGTACGATCATTGAGCCCAAATGGCTTGTGCGAGTCCAATAGGTATATCCCGTCGTTTTCCCTTTGAAGGAGAAAACGATTGTTATCACGTCCTTCTGTCTTTTCAATTGTTTCCAAAATCAGAAATTGCAGTTGTGACACGTTGTGTTTCTCTTCTTTAAAGTTCATAGCTACTGTCGATTTAACGTTTCCGGTCCTAATATTAGACTTATGTTCATTGAGTCTTATTTTTATCTTACGTGTGGTCTTCCCCACACACACTTTCCCGCAGGGACATTTCAACATGTATATGGCATTCGCTGTGTCACAGGTGGCGTTTATGTGCAATTTAATATTGTGTCCTTTCATCAAATGCGTCACTGTATTACCCCTCAGGATGTTGTTAAAGTGCCCACATTGTAGGCAAGGTCTGGTTCCTCGAAAACAAGTCTCTTTTGTCTTCTTTTGTTTCAGTAATTCCCCTAAATTTTTGCCCCTGGTAAAGGCAAAAATTGGTTGTTGTTCGAAAGCGTGTTTAAAGTCAGGTTCCGCTCGTAGAATATTCCAATGATTTCGAATGATCTTTTTGAATTTATAACTCGTCGTAGAGTACTTGGACACAATTGTCATCCTTTCTTCTTTCACCTTAGAACGTGTTTTTAATAGATCTCTTCTAGTTATACGACTCACTTTCTCTATGGATTGTTTTATAAGATTATCAGGATATCCTCTGTTGCAAAATCTTTCTCCCATAGTTTTCAATGTGCTTTCTACCTTGTCCGTGTTTGAGGTAATTCTTTTTGCTATCATCATCTGAGATGTGGGCAGACGTAATTTTAGTGGCTCCTGATGAAAACTATAGAAATGAAGGGTGTTGTTCCTGTCTGTCTCTTTGCGATACATTTCTGTTTCTATTTTCCCTTGATGCCAGTTGACTCGAACATCCAAGAACGTGATGGAAGTTTTTGATATATCCCAAGTGAGTCGTATTCTCTCATTCTTCATGTTTAATTCCAACAATGCCTTCTGCAGAGTTTCTTCAGTGTTATTCCATAGGATGAAAATATCATCAATGTAACATACTAGCATCTTTAAATTGTCTGTCCATGTGGGGTTACTTAGTATTAGTTGTTCTTCATATTCTTTCATATATATATTTGCATACACTGGGGCGGCACAGTTGCCCATCGAAGTTCCTACCAATTGTTGATACCATGTGTCACCCATTTTAAAATAGCTATGATAAAGTGTAAAAACTATGAGTTCCATAAGAAACACTTGCATAGGCTGATCGTAATCCGTAGATAGAATTGCTTCTTCCATAGCTTCAATTCCAGCTCCATGAGATATTGCAGTATACAAAGATTTTACATCGGCCGTGCAAAGTAACAACTGTTCATTGGTTCCTATCTCCAGCATATCCAATCTCATCAGAAAATCGGTGGAATCTTGGATATAGGTGACCATTTTCTGTACAGTTGGTTGCATGCATCTGTCTATCAGTTGACCAGAAGGTTCATGTATGCGATTTTTTGTAGAGACAATAGGACGTAATGGTGGGTTAAATAGGTCCTTATGCACTTTAGGCATCATGTAAAATGTGGGACTTTTTGGATTAGTTTTCAAAAGAAAGTTTCTGGTTTTCTCAGTTATTACTCCGTTTTCTTTCGCCCTCCCAACGATTTCTGCCAGTTTGTTAGCATATTCTTGAGTCGGATTATGGTTTAGAACAGCATAGGGGTTAGTGTCCGCTAAGTGCTCTTTGACCTTTTGTTGATACATTGCCGTATTCATTATTACAAGGCCTCCGTCTTTATCTGCTTTTGTGCAGATGATGTCTTCATTGTTGGCAAGTTTCTTTAAAATGCTCATTTCCTTATTGGTCAAGTTTCTTTTCATCTTTTTCTCAAATTTAATCTTACTCAGGTCTTGCTTAACCATTGTCTCGAATAAGTCTAGTGTTTTGTGGCTTGTTGGGGCCATAAAGATGCTCCTTGTTCGAAGTCCTTTCAATTGATCAGGTTCTGTGATTTATGGTTTGTCTACCACATGCTCAAAAAAATGGCATAATCTTAGCTTGCGCATCAGTTTAAAGAAACTGATTTCAAGTTCCAATGAATTCGTATGTGTAGTAGTAACGAAAGAGGTACCTTTCTGTAGCACCGTTAATTCTTGGTTAGTCAATTTGTGCTTAGAAATATTAATGACTAAGTGTTCTTGCCGGTTGTCTTCTTCTTTTCTTTCTCTTTGGTCTTGGTTGTGATGCTTCTTGTGTTCGGGGGTTCTTTTTCTCCCCCTGGATCGTCTGGTTGGACCATGCCTGACTCTAAAAAAGGCTCCTCTGTGGTATCTGAGACTGTTGAAGTAGTCGGTTTATCAGCTAAACTCGTGCCTTCTTGATTGATAGTTGGTGCCTTCGATTGAGTTGCTAGTGTGATTTTTTTAGGTGGATAACTCTTGCTGGGTGGTGGTTTATTCGAAACATCTCTTCCAGACGAGGAAGTATCCATATAGGGGGTGTATGGGCGATTTCTCCTTCTTTGGGCATACACATCTGCCCTGTGTACACCTCCCCTAATTTGTAGTCCAACGTGTCGCGCTTGAACTTTCTAATCTTACGTTCATTCACTTCCTGGGTATGTCGCTCAATCTACTCCTTTGCATCCTTCAGAACTGAGTCCAGTTCCTCAGCGTTCATCATTTTTGAAAGTTCTTCTGTTAACTCATCCATCTCTTTAGACAACTCTAATAGAATTACTGAAAGTTCTTCGATGATCAACAATATAAGATCCAAAGAACATCTATTTAAAATAGTGTACCACTTGTCTTCGAAGGCCTTAGCATTCTTACAGAGGGAAGGCTTCAGGGCTATGCGAAGCCCTCTCGGTATGCGTTGAGCTTTATGGTAACGTATCAGAGTACTAGCGTGAAGTTTCTGATTCACATGACGTTTAGAGATGTAAATTAGTTGTTTAATATTTTGAGCCTTGGTCCTACTTGAGGACGTCTGAGTCATCTCTTCCTGTATTAAAGAATAGATTCTGGAAGCTTCTCCTTCCTGAAAAGCAAATGTGTCTGCCCTTGCTTCCGTGCTTTTGCTGATTTCCTCATACTGCATTGTTACAAAGATGTTTTGTCAATCACAGTTGTTAAAAATTAGTATGCGTGCTGCTCCCCTCTGGGACAAGAGAGATACGTAAATGTGAAAAAGTGTGAGGTCCGAGCGCACTGCCGTTCCTTTTAAAGTTTATGTTTTCAATGAGCAACGTTCGTCAATCTCAGAGAGTGCTAAACATCTGATTTTTCAGTTGTGCATTATTGAAGAATTCATGAACAGGAGCACATGTGAGTGCCTAGTTGGCATTATTTTTTGACATTCACGTTACGTAAGCACTTATGCACTGGGGGAATCACGCATGAACACGATTTTGAACACATTATGAAAGTTACACAATGTTTATTTGCAAGGTTTTTGTAAACTGATTATTTTTTGTAAATTGATTATTTTATTGATGATTGACACAAGCATTACTATACCTTGTTTCAGCTGATTGTCCCTGATGAAGGTCAACAATGACCGAAATGCATTGGACTAATGTATTGAAATTGATTACAATCTCAAAGAATACAATTGCGAATGAAATATGAACTTTTGAAAAACTTATGAATGAAATAAATTCGTGAAAAGCCAAACATTGTTTTTTGGAGTGAAATTTGGAAGAACTCTGGGATAGCCAGAAGGATTAATGAGCTGTGCCCCAGGGGATGCTCTCACGGCTCGGTGGGAAGCACTACATTGTGATTTTCAGTTAAGACGCCTACGACAAGAGGCGCCACTCTGTTTAGCACGCTCTGAGATTGACGAACGTTGCTCATTGAAAACATAAACTTTAAAAGGAACGGCAGTGCGCTCGAACCTCACACTTTTACACATTTACGTATTCTCTGAGCTGACACACAATTTGGTTGCCTAAACCCACACACACCGTTACTCCATTCCATAATAACCCAAGTCAGTACTTAATTTGAGCCAGTGGTTTCCGGTGCTTGGCCACGGCACTTAATTGTCAACACCAGTGCTTCTGACAGTCTGCCACATGGTGGCGCTGTTTGTCTAACATAGAGATGAGCACAACAGTTGGCTATTAGTTCAATATACCTCAAAATGGCTATTACCTGCCCCACAAGCCATTCTTACACCTTTGGGGGGGCCTGGAAAATTCTACATTGTCACACTTGTAGGGTTTCAGGGTTCGTAGTTGTGTTGGTACTGTCATAGGTGGCGCTGGTGCGAGCTGCAGTGGCCTCCTGATGAGGGCCAAAGCACTTATCTTTTTTTCACAAACTTAGCACTGACTCAAGCAGTCTTTCTGTTCCCCTCACAGCCAGATTATAAATCCAAAACTGCCACCCTTTCCCAGGGATGGGGTAGAAAGCCAACTTCACTAGGGAAAAAAGATCCCAAAAATAAAGATACCAAGAGGACTGCAACATAGCAGGAGAAATAAAAAAAATGTCTTTATACTACTCACAAGTGGGATAGCTATTTTGATTCGTGCCATCTTGAGTGAAGATTTCAATCACCTCCCCTTGCAGATGGTGCTGAATGTTCAGTTTCCATGAACCGTAAACTAATGGTCTCGAGTGCGCGAAGAGGCATGCATTATAGAAACAATTGGTATTTTGCATCACCAGTCTAATGGTCTGCAGAAGCTTTAACATCTGTGTCTTGTTTATCTTGATAGCACGAACCTTGAAAGTCGTAGACATATCATGTTAGATGAATACACACATATGCAAAGAAAAGTACGGCTATTCAAAATATCTGAATTCTGTGCTCAAACGAAAGTTTAATTTTAAATATTCCAGTTTTCTTTCCGACCTGTTTTCAGCATGAGCATTTGGTTCATTAGAAGTCTTAAGGGGATGGTGGTAGCAATTTCTTCCCATAAGGTTCCACTGTTTTAGTTACCTAGGTCAGAGTACACGTCTAAAGGTCAAACCTCTAATAGGGGTAGTAAACAATGTCTGTCTACTGTAATAGAAATGTTACATTCCATGTAGTAAAAGCTTCTGTTTTTATCTTTCTTTTCTTCCTTATCTGCTGCCAAATGTATAAACAGTATTGAACACAATACACGTGCATGATACCAGAATTTAGGAATGTGGAAAATCACATTATCATCAGCAGTCAAGCACAACACGTCTCTCCTCACAAAATGTCCGCAGGTACCGATATTTGCCTCTTCTGTGTTTTGCAGGGAATGGTCAACCCATCCTCTTTTTACATTACTATTAGTTCGTCCCTTCTTCTGCTCAGCCCTTATGCGAAAAGAGACAGCACGCTAGGAGACACAGTGCCAGATGTACACAAGTGGTCACAGATCTCTGAGTTTGTATAAAAATACACAACGTGTGACTTCAAAAACACCGTCGCAAAATTGGTTTTGAACTGAGTACCAAACTGCAATTTGGAAAGAGTGTGTGTTGGTCCTTCCTTCCGAACTCCGAATCAGTAACCTATGTTTCAATGATTTGTGACGTAATTCCATTTGCAAATCATTAATCTGTTACCAGTTAGGGTGGTAACTGTTTTGCAAAAGGGTAATGATCTTATTTGGACCCCTTCTCCTTTGGATATCAGAACGGCTACTGCAAAGGGAGCAGGCAGTTGTCCAGGAGGCCACTCGCAATTCTCTTTAAAGTTTTTTTATTGTCAAAATAAGCTGATAAGTGATTGCAAATCATACCACCATCCATGTCAGAAAGATCTCAAAACCATAAATACAAATTGCTGAAGCTTAATTTGTGCAGGCTGACTCTGAAAATATATCACTTTATTCCATCGCTGCAATCTGCGCTCCTATGAGCAGAGAAAAGCAATAGGTTTGGATTTCACTGGTTGTATTTGAGTTCCAAAAAAACCTTGGGTGGAACCTTTGCATCGTCTGATAAACTCCAGGATTGCTTAAAAGGCATTGCCTCTTGTGCAAAAACTCACAATTTTTGTTCCTCAAATTCAGTTGGGAAAAATTAAAGAGAATGATGCGAATATAATCGTATGCAATTATCAATGACTAGCTCTGCATGTTAATAGTTGCGAAAAACTGTCCTTGTGGGAAATGGTTTGGGGTGTCCCTAGGGCACAATTCCTAAAAAAAGAAGTGGGGGGACGCTGACGTCATGACAGGAAGTGATGTCACAATAGGTGGCTTGCACCATCAGACTCATTGCCTCCCCCCGCTCACCCCTTAGATGCGATTGCATCAGAGAAGCCAGCGTGTGAGCAGCGTTCTGAATGAGCTCCGATTTCGCCCCCCGAGAGGCCAAAGAGTAAATGTGTGGCTCCATTTGCTCTAGTTATCCAGCTCCCGGTAAAATAAGTGGTGGGACACCGTCCACCCGTGTGGTACCCCGCCCCGAGCCCTGGGTGTACGAGAATAATCAGCTGATTATAGGCTTCATTTGTGTCAATTGAAACGTCGTGGATGCCTTTACTATTGGACCAGACACTGAACATCAAGTACTTCTTTAGAACATAACCCTCAAGATTATAAGGCAGAGCGGTCTAACACTTTTCCGGTAGCTGGTGAGGACAGGAGATTCAGAAACCAGCACTGAACCATAACAATAATAAAAGGGATTAGTGTAGGACGCTGACTCTCTATATAGTGCACCAAAATGAAGTACACTGTGCAGAAAGTACCGTGGATCCCCAATAGGTGTGCAGAGGTAAAATCAAATTATTCTAATGATCTTTTTGTGGTAGTGTGGGCGATTCAGGGGAAGTTCTACTTCGGGAGAGTCAGAGTTTTGGAAGTCCCAAGGCTCGAGCACAGAAGTCAGTTCTGGGTTACCTGGGTCAGAGTTGCTGGATGCCTTGGGATGCAGAACTGATTAGTCACCAGCAGCATTCAGCTACAGGTGCAGTAAGGGCAGTCCATTCCAGTCATGCTGTCAAGCCCAAGTTGCTGCTTTCACCCAGTCGAAGCCACCAGGAAGCAGTACAGGCTCATAGGAGTGGGGCAGCTTTCAATGTCGGTCGCAGGTACTGTGAGGCTATATTTGGTTGGTAGATGCCTTTGATGGAGCGGGAAATTTCATATTAGCATTTTCTTCATTGTAGGGGTGCATCATAATCTCATGTAGAATGCTCCTACATATAACCCTGTCTCGTGTAAACGTCAGTGTTAGAATTGTGACTGTTTTGATGCATTTACATGACATTTTAGTCTGACAAAACTGTATGGGAAATTACCGTAGGAAATAAATGTAACTAGCAGATAACGGTAACATGAAGAAACTGTGTTGTGAAGGTTTCTATAATTAGGTAAATGTGCTAGTGAAATGTAATGTAGGTATGTAATTTGTAATGTTAAAGTGATGCATTCTTTTCTTAACCAAAGTTGTAGGCCTGAAATGCAGACCCTGACAATTCTTGATTTAGGATTAATGTTCTGAGTTTCACGTGCACTTTGGAAGCGGTTCTTCCTCACGTTTTGCATTGCCGGTGGAGAAGCATTAATTTAGGCTTTATGCTACTGGACCCATCCCAACCGTGGAGAGCTTCTTAGAAAGCCTCCATGACTGACACCTGTCGTCCTGATTCAAAATGCATATGTAGGGATGTCACTTTAGTTGTAGAGTAGGGAAAGATGTAATGCTTTTCACTCACCAACCCTCGCTGCAGGGAAATTTAGACTTGTGCTTTTTGATTATCTTTATCCTATTTATTGAGGTAATAGTTTTCTCTATGTTGTACCGGCTCAACTGGGTGCTTGGATTTGGCTTTGTGCTAATCCCTTTGTAGTTTTTTACCCTTGTGTTGAGGTTTTTCTATGTTTAGTTATTTTTGGCTTTGTAATAAATCAAACTAACCCTTCTGAAAATGTCCCTGGGTTATTATGTCTTGGAAGTATAGTCTTGAATTGATAGTGCCTTAATGGTTTTCTCCCCTTTAAACCTTCATGCTACTAAAAAGAACAATCGGAGAGAGTTTCTAGAAAAGTTGCAAAATGAATGGGCCCGACCCTTTCACCTTGAAGGGACGGCAGGCCACAGATGACGAATCCTTTTTCAGATGGCAGAGTTTTGGTGCTGGGTTCTTCTTCAGCAGGGCTCAGTTCCTGGATCAGCAGCATATGTTCTTCCTTGGTCTTCTTTAGGTCCATGGCATCTGAAGTCAAAGTCTTCGGGGGCCACCTAAATACTGAAATTAGGGGTGTTACAAGGGGGGACAGGTAGTAGCTAATGGGCTACTTACCTTTAAGGTGTCTACACCCTCTAGTAAATACTTCCTGTGGGAAAAGGCACTACCCTAGCCCTGACTGAAGGTTTTCTTGCAATCTCACGACGGTGGAATTTTAGGAGAAGGGTTAAACTCGCTGCCCCACCCTAGGGATGGTGAAGGCGGAGGGGGGCCCTCTTCCGTATCTAACCAATTTTCCCGCCTTTCATCCTGCCAAAAGTGGAGCAGGAAAGAGGGCTCAGCCTACCCCACTATCTGAGGGTTCCTGTGTTGGATTTGAAAGGTGCCATTGCCTTCAAAGCATCCCGCCCAAGAAGGCCATCCTGTCCTGGAGGAGGTGTGAAACACCCCTACTCAGAACAGTCTTTTGGGAGCACTGGCTCTCACCCCATGAGATCAGAAACATGTCTGGTGGTGGTAGATGGGTGAAAACTGACCAGAGACCACTAGTGTTTGGTTAGGTTTTCATAGGACCTACTAAAAGGTTCTCCTTTGTGAATTTAATAATAAATTCAACACCGGCATTAGTGAAGATGTATTAAGAACTAGATATTTCATACCAAACTCCTTAGAAATCAGTGTACCTCGGGTTGAAGAGTATCCAGCTCATGCAGTCTTCCTGGCTTTCCTGTTCACTTACGACATCACAGAATAGGCTTGACATTGAGGGTCCAGTCTGGTCATGCAGTTGGACCCACACATAGGATATAGTGCACCCTGCCTTAGGGCTGATGGCCTAGAGTAGGGGTGGATTTCCTATACCTTATGCCGTTCATGTGAGGCATAGCACACAGGGCTGTGTGCCATGTCAACTCTTCAGTTTCCCTGCACCAAGACACGCAGCCTGTAGTGGCAGAGTGCATAGTCTCAGTGCCGGGGCCTTGGGGTGGCACAACCAGTACTGCAGCCCCAGAGGATCCTCTTCAGTACTTAGTTAACAGGGACCCAGTACACTTATAGTTAAAAATCACATCAGTCGTCAGGAAAAAAGTGCGGGCTAACCAGTAAAAAGGGGCACTTTCCTATAATTAGTATTAAACATTTTATAATACTCTATTCTACAGACTTCTAAATACTCCTCATAAAAATATCCAAAATAACTGGCAAAAATAGGGAATGTGCCAAATGTGGTCAGGTTTAACAAACCCCGGCCACCCACTGAACCAGAGGATATGCGGTCAGCCACAGAAAAACTGCACTAAGATTTAAATATAAATATCTTCATTATTGCTGGGCAGATATAAACATGGTTTACTTGGCTATGTACCTCTAGATTCCTCACTGATTCACCTCCAAGCCAGGAGGGAGGACCAAATATGCACAAAGTCCCTTTGGTAGAACCTACTTGGCAGTGGGGGGACAAAGGCTCGAGACATGGATCTTGTAGAGCTCGTATTCCAGCACTCCCAAATTACGCTGATGACAGTTCTTCATCCCACCTGCGGAAATGTGGTGTCCTCTTCTAAATGGAATTATGGTGCAAGGCTATGAATTTAGGATCAATTTAAACAGTAAGCTGGACTCTTTAATTGAGACAGATGCAGCTCCATCATCATCTTTAGGAAACAAGTCCAGTGCACAGTCATTATGCAGTTGTGCTTATAACTTGAAAGGGCAAGCACTCCTCTTGGTGATGTAGTTCAGCAATCTCATGGAGTGAGCAGTCAGTTCTCCATCTTCCAGGCAGTATTTAGCACTCCTTGAAGGGCCTTGTTCCAGGTTTGTTCCACATCTGAAAATCAAGTCTAGCAATCAAAGGTCCTAGCTTTGTGTGCAATACTTACCTCCTCCAAACGGTTGAATGAAGCCTGGAGTTGGTAATTAAAAATCCTTGAGACTATTCACCTTGATTTGTACTCTTTATTTACTCCTGACTGTCAGATGCAAATGTGAACTTCTGAAGGCTTGGGAGTATTGTAGGAAATGGAAGTCACAGTGGCCATCAGACATGTTTACTCTATGCTTTTGTACAGAGGAACTTAGAGTTGGTTGGGGCATTTCTCTGTATGCCCTGATGAACAACTGATAAGTTCTCTCCCTTGCTGAAGTTGTGATCATTACTATGGATATGTGTCTACCCTTTCAAGTGGAATCTTAAGTATAAATGTGGACACATTAACAAAAGTCTGTGTCACCGGATGTGCCTGAAGCCAATAATCTTTGCAACAAGGGAAGATGGTCTCAGAGAAGTTCAAGGTGAGAGCATATTAGATGAGTGTGAGAAAGGGCTGGTCTTAAACAGGGCAACTGCAATTATGTGGTTGAGTAGCTGCAGGGATTTTGCTTAATTATAGATTTGCCACATTTGCCACATAATCCATCACCTGCGACATAGTCTGAAGAGTTTAACAAAACAAAGCAGTTTCTAGCTCAAACGGATCAAATGTTACTAAAATTGCAGTGACACGTGTTGCCGCACTGTGGAAGGCGCTTTGAAAAGCTGAACTGGTCACCTTTTTGTTGCTTACTGCTACATTTTGGTGCTAACCTGGTACAAATGTTGTACAAACAGTGCCCAGGCATTGTTACCAAGTTACAAAATTATGATATAATGAAGTAATGCTATTACAAAATGTGCCACAATATGACAAATAATTTGCCTTTCCTTACCACATAATTTATCAACCCTACCCCATAATTTGTCCCTCTCCTGCTTCATAATTCCAGTGGCCCTGGTCTTCAGCTAGTTCTGATGCAGAAGGATGCCTCCTGTTTTTCTTTTTGCTTTTAGTGCAGATAAGAGCAGGCGTACACTTACAATTGTGAATAACCAAAGTGGACTTAAAGGGTTTGAATCAATTGCTATATACATCACCAGCTCAATAGGTAATTAATTATACTCAAACACATTCAATGGCTACCTAGAGTAGGATAGTCGGTCACAAGGAAAGTATAAGAAGAACGGGTAGGGTATCATACTCTTACTACCGTAGGTACCGGTACCACCTCAAGTACCGTTCCAGTCACAGATAATATCATCTAAGTCACAGGAGTTACCACCTCAAGAACAGGTGCTCATCTCTCAGGCAGTGGTGAAACATACAGCAATGTGGGTAATAACCACATAAAGATATGCTAGGAATCCAAGTTCAATGTTTTGACACAATGCAGGTTGCAATTCCTATGTCAGAAGGTTGCTTTTTCCATACCAGAGTAATGTTAAGCATGTGAAGCATTCATCTACTCATACCTCCCTTTTCTCAACCCCATTTTCGCAGGAGGGAACAACATCCACTTCAGCCATACCATGCAACCACGCTGGATGAACCACCACTGCCTACACTTCCATGTCGACAAACCCCCCACCCCCAAACCTGCACCACACCAACAGCGACAGAACTGGAGCAAAGTCACAGAGGAGCACCTCAACTCTACCTTCAACTGCAAAACCCCCTACACATCGATCAACGCCAACTTTGTGGCCAAAGAACTACACATATGGAGCTTCAATTGCACAGATGAACTCACCCCCCTCCTCAACCCAGACAGAAACCCCCCAGGAAGGCCAACTGGTTCACCACTGATCTCCAAGAATCCAGGCGCACATGCAGATGTCTAGAGAAGAATTGCCGAAACAGCAACACACCAGAAGACCGCACCACTTACAGGAACGCCATGACGGAATACCACCATCTCATCAGATCAACCAGACAAACCTTCATCCAGAACAAAACCCCCGCCAAAGCCGGAAACTCGAAAGAACTCTTCAGCATCATCCAAGAAATTACCAAACACACAAGTGAGGCCACGGACATCACCCCTTCCCAGGACCTCTGCAAGCTGAGCTCCTACTTCCATCTGAAAATCAAGTGTCTCTACGACAATTTCAACTGACAATCCCTGGACTCCGGAACCACCCCCTTCTCCAACAATGCCAGCCCACCCACCATCCCTTCCTGGACCCCGAACACCGCCGAAGACACCAAATCAACCATGAAAGGCATCCACTCAAGAGCACCCACGGACCCCTGCCCTCTGCCTTCTGCACATCTTCCACAGAGCTGCTTCCACCATCGCACCAGGACTATGACACACCATCAACACCACCTTCGAAACCGGCACCTTCCCCGACAACTAGAAATGCGCAGAAGTCAAGCCCCTGGTCAGGAAGCCCTTAGCAGACTCTTCGGACCTCAGGAACTTCTGACCCATCCCCCTCCTTCCCTTCGCAGCCAAAGTCACTGAGAAGACCATCAACGCCCAACTTACGAAATTCATCGAAGAGAACTCCATCCTCAACCCCTCCCTATCCGGATTCCGCAGCAACCAAAGCACCGAGACCACCCTACTTGCCGCCACAGATGACATCTGCACCCTCCTCGACCAAGGCCAACTGTGGCCCTTGATTCTACTTGACCTCTCCGCAGCCTTTGAAACCGTCTCCCAACGCACACTCCCCGCCAGACCCCACCACGCCAGCATAAGGGGAACCGGCCTCGAATGGCTCTATTCCTTCCTTACTGGCAGGACACAAAGAATCAGACTGCACCCTTTCTCTCAGAACCCACTGAGATCAACTGCAGAGAACCCCAAGGATCATCACTCAGCCCAACTCTCTTCAACATCTGCATAGCCCCCTTCACCGCCATCGTCAGACAGCACGGACTAAACATAGTCTCCTACGCCGACGACACCCAGCTCATCCTCTCCCTCACCAAAGACCCCATCACCACCAGATTCAGCTTTCAGGAAGGTATGAAGGAGGTCCCATCCTGGATGTGTGGCAGCTGCCTGAAGCTCAGCTCCAGAAGATGGAGGTCCTCATCGTCAGACCCTCCCCCACTGCCTGGGACAGCACCTGGAGACCCACCGCCCTCGGCAGCCCACTCACCCGCACCGGCCACACCCAGAACCTTGGCATCATACTCGAATCCTCCCTCTCCATGACCCAACAGGTCAATGCCGTCACCTGCACCTGCTTCAACACCCTCGGCATCCTTCGCAAAACCTTCAAATTGATCCCCACGAATCAAGAAGAATGGTCACCTAAGCACTCATAACCAGCAGACTAGATTACGGAAACGCACTCTATGCCGGAATAAACAAGTCTTTGCTCCACAAACTGCAGACCATACCGATTACCACATTAGGCTCATCCTCGATATCCCAATACAAGAGTACATCACCCAACACCTGCAAAACCTCCACTGGCTCCCCCTCAAGAAAAGAATAACCTTCAAGATACTTACCTATGCCTTCAATTGGAACGAGCTCCAGGTCGACATCAGCTGTGCCCCCTATCTGAACATCTTCAGGAAGACACTCATGACCTGGCTCTTTGACTGAACTAAGCTGCTTACCACATCCATGACTTGAACCCCTCATCGGTGAGTAGCACACTTACAATATGCTGATTGATTGATTGATTGATTGATTGATTTATTGATATCTAACAAAGTATGAGCAGATTGGTCAATTCCATCAGACACAGAAGATAGACCAGAATTGTGTAGTTTTTATTTATTTATTGTTGAACTATGCAGAATTTTTTATCAAAGGACTTTTACTCAAATAGTATACAATGAACTGCTGGAGCTGCGGCAAGGCAACTGAAACTTACTGAGCTAAATCACCCATGTTAACTAGTGGTCATTGAAGTTGATTATCCAGAACCAAATAAAGACTCATTGTTCTACAGAGACCTCAAGTATGAATTGAAAGACATGCTTGCTCAGGTGGTTGATAGACTCAGTGATTGTTATGCTCTAATCAACCTTGCTTTACAACTTGATTTGGCAAGATGAAAGTTAAAGAAAATGTCTCTGGGGCTACTAGTTTCAGTATACATTCTTGTACACAGTAGTGGAGCTCAGATTATCAAGTGGATCATTAGTCAAAGCTGCCTCTGCAAATTCATTAGCAGAGAGAACGTGTAACAACTATAATTCTTACAACTATTATCTCAGATGAAGTCCCATCTTTTCATTTAGAGTTGTACCTGTCATTAGAAATAAAAACATTCTCTTAATCCTCCTTTGAGCCTCTTATATTTACTATAGTTGGGTCCTCTAACTCAGTTGTTGCCTCGCTGTGCCCTTTCCAAGCCATGTGCTGTGGTCACCAGTTTGGTGCCTTCTCAAAGCCTTCCTCAGACTTCTCTAGAGACCTACCATACCTATCATCCTTCTCTTTGTTGTTCCATTAGGTAGTCTCAGGGCAACCCAGGAGTCAGTTTCTTCTGACCTTTAAGTTATTTTCCTATATCCAAAGAGGAGTGGGCATGGCTCCTTCTCTTGGTTCATTTTCCATTTGAACAACAAGTTGGTAAGGTGTTATGTTAGACAGCATTTTACCTCTCTTGTCTAAGTCTTCAATGTGGTTGCCACCTCTTTGTTGAATTAATCATCAATCAACCTCGGGAGGTGAACATTTATGGTCAAGAATGTATAATAGTATTACTTCAGTTTACATTGCACTTATTTTTTTATACAAAATGTTAATAACCTTTTTATATTTAAAATCCTTATAAGAAAGGGGCCCCTTGGTCGGGGACCATGGGACAAGGGAAAAAGAATATGCTGCGACCCTTCAAACTACAAGAAAGCAATATTAAGGTCCGAACATCAATGTGTTCCCAAGAGACCCTTTTCTTACGCTGGTTCAGGATTTAGTGACTCTCATGGTAATCTCCTGCATAGAAGTGACAATTTTCGTTTTTGCTACAGAATTGTATAAATTACTCACTACACAATTATTTTTCCCTTTATGTTCTGAATCTAGAAGGCACACAATTTGGTCCTGAAGAATTGCCATTGATACTTTTGAGGATGGTTTAAGGCAAAAACCGTGCTGACCTGTTATTACCTTTGGGAACATTAACACTCCCTGTAGTCTACTTTTGGTTTTTTATCTTAACAAAAACTCCCCATGATTAAAAAATTATTTTAGGGCTTCTCTAGTTAATTTGAACCTTTTCCACTTTCCACTTGTTTATTACTTAATTGGCCAATCTACTTTATCGCAATACTAGGGCCACACTAATATGACCCTCTAGTATTCTGTGAAAAAAATCTCCAGCAAAGAACCCTTTTGAGGGTCCTATTGGCTGTCCCAGTACTGGCCCAATGAGGAGCGCAATCCAACGATGAAGCATGACAACATTTGGTGGGTGAGGGCTTTTGTTCTGCAACTATGTTGCCTATGATAAGTTCAGAAATCTATGAGCTATTCATCATTTGGACAAAGTGACTTCTTAATCCTCCCCGGATCTGCACACTTTACCTTTATTTATATTGCTTTTTTGTTTTGTTCTAAATTTTTTAATAAATATATAACATGTATTTACTTTAATGATTAACATGAAAATATTTTTAAAAATGTTTTCAATTCTAATAAAATTTTTACTTATACTTTACTGTAAGGAGATCTCCACCATGGTGTCTTGGATCAACTTAGGTTAAAGTATAATGAAAAGAAAAAACGTTATTGAAGTAGAGAAAACACCATAAAATATTTAAATTAATGTTACATATTAATTTTAAATGTAGAACAATATAAAAGTATGCAACAGCACTTGTCGCTTAATTTTAATGAATAACATAATAAAATAAAATATTTTATGTATAGAAATAATTCAAAGAAATGTAATTATACTTTAATAAAAAGTAATATTACATTGATTTTTTTAATTCTAAAAAAGTTATCACAATATTTAGAATTAAATAAAAATATGTTTTATTTTTAGTTCTTTTTTAAGCATTAAATTAAATGTATTTTTTTCAGCTATTTTAAGTAATTTTTTTTAACATTATTTCCGTCAGAGTTTTATTTTAAGGCCATATCTCCTTTATTTTCTGCGCATGGGCATTGGAGTACCAGTGGTTGGCCGTGCGTGGTGCTGGACGTACTCCAGCTCAGAGCTGGAGTGAATTTACAACCATTTTGGGTCTCTTTTGGCTGTAATAACTTCAAATGTGCGCTTGTGAATAGCATTGGTTTACTCTTTTATGGGTGGGTACATGTTCCTCCATAATCCTACTTATACCACTTATTTTTATTAGTAAGTATATCCCTTTTTACACACACACACCCTCCCCTGGTCCTTCCTGCATTTACTACTAGGGGGTCAATTATGTTGCCGTTTGGAAGGACTTCAAAATAGATTTGGGTTTTCCGAATCTGATTCAGATCCCTTGTTTCCGATGAATAGTACACAGTTTCCAACAACCCATTACGATGCCCGGGAATGGCTAGGGCTCTCCAAATGTTTCCGAAACGCATTTGGACAAGTCAAGTCTTTCAGAGACGAATCATACAGCTCTATGGACAAAGATTCCGAGTGAGCGATTACAATGACCGATTTGGACCGCTGTTCCGATTTGGTTTTCCCAAACAAAATGGCTGTCAGAATCTGTCTTTGGGGGCCCATAGCTGGCCCCCCTTTGCATGGGGCCTTCCGAATCAAGCCCATGGGGGTCAGGCACCATGGAGTGTCCGCCACAGGGTGCTTGATTTTCCCCAGCCACCCCTTTTTTCAATGGGAGCCAGTGTTCTCGTTCAGAACACAGGCTCCCATTTAAGTCAATGGGAGTCTAACCGAATCATATCTGTAAGCATCAGAATCGTTTGGTTGGACTCCCCCGATCCGAGTTGTTAAGAAAGCGTTCCAGAACCGAATCGGTTGGAATGCTTTCCGGGAAAAGATCATAATCAGCCCACAAGAAGTCAATTCAAAGATGTGAGGATCTCCCCGTAGAAAAGATAGGAGAGGTGGAGGTCGAGATTTACACTTGTGGGTTTGTGAATTGCTTTTTGTACTATGTTATAAATAAGTAGCAGTACTGTAGTCCTACTTTCTGTACTACAAGTTTGGACAAGTTTATTTATTATGTTTTGGAACTCCAAAGAGGTCCACATAAAAAGATACATAATACAAGGTACACGTTCAAATGCAAAAGACATTTACAAATGTTACCAAAATACAAGACAATCAGCTCAACACAGTTAATAAAGACCCTCTAATAAATATCTTAAAAACTTTTTTAAAAGTTAAAAATGCTAAAACAGAACATTTCATTTTGGGGATTATTCTGTACTACAAGGTGCAGTTTGTGAATTTGGCCAAATATCTTTGGAGAAAACTAAAATGTATGCTAAACAGGGCCAACGCAGCTCCCACTATGCATACTGTTCTGCCCATAGTGAAATTGACACACCAATGGTTTCACTGAAGGCAAAAAGAACCTGACTAGATAGCGAGGAATTTGCAATATGGTAGGCAATCTTCCACAAAGGGAATGGAGGATGTGGGCTAGAGGGTCTACATAATGCCCTGACTCTCTTGCAGTTGTATAGAACAAACACATTGCTCCACCTAACAGACTTTTTTTCAATGTACTCTGTCTAGCAATATCACTACGGAGAGTTGACTCTTTAGCACGGTCTGCTGATGTAGTACAAAATACTTAAGGAGATGTCCTATTGTATTTGCTGCACTCTCATCTCTTGTCTGTCAAGCACAGCCTCACAGCTTTTGTGAAGTGCTTTAGTCCGTCGGGACAGTTTCGGACCTGCCTTCTAGGGCAATCTTAGAGTGCCAGAAGGGCTGGGCTAACAGGTCCGTGTTTGGGCTGTTTTTGTTCGGTTACTCGTGGACCTTTTTTGTGTTCTGTCGGGACGGTTGTACTGTTGATTTCCCTGATATTACCACAAACATTGCCGCAGCAAGCAAAAATGCATGGAGTCTTTTATAACTTTCAAAACACTATACAGTGTGTTGGTACAAGATCAAAAATGTCCCGATTTGCAAATGTGGCCATCTTTTTTAGCTATCAGATTTGCTAAAGGATGGCACTTTTGTTCCGGCACCTGGGTCTATTTCATGTCCCAGTCCAACCATGCTTGGAGGTTTTATGTTAAGGGACAGAACAAGCTGCTGCCCCCTTTCTGGTTTTGACTATTTGTGGTATGTCCAACAAAAAAACACTAGAGGCAAGGAAAACTAGATGTTCCTAGTGATTTAAATCCCTATTCAGACTCTGTACCCTATACAACTTACTTGCCAAGCAAAATCACGTTTATGTTAATAGAGGACTCAGCCACGTTTGCAGAGTTTTCACACCTGTAATACCCAAAGAGTAGGAAAATGGGAGTTCAAATATCATAGCTCTTCCAGGCCTTATGGTGCCTTTAAATCCTTCATCAAAACTGTTTTGAATTGGTGGCATGCAAACATTGGACATCCGTTTAATTAGTCTTTGTTTATTTGTTTACAGTATTTTTGAAACCACAATTAATCACTTCTGCGGTGCATAATACCCTGTACCAAACCTATGCAGTGCACGCAAAACCATGGTTATTCTGTATTAAAGTGCTAATATAAAATGCATACATAGTTGAAATTCGAAGGAACGTCTTAAAAAATAAATAATTAAGGTCACGAGGAAATTGTGCTCCACCTTAAGTTGGAATGTTTAGGAAGCATAGCAAAGCCTCAATTCCTGCTATTCCTATCATATTTACTAGCTTTCTCGGTGATTGAAGCCTGTAGTAATTTCCTATTTGAATTCATTTTTGGCTTGATTTGTGGAAAGTTCAAATTCCTCATCCAGATTTTATATTCCTTCTGAAAGGAGTAAGCAGTGATGCAGAGCTCATAGGCCCAGTAACCACACCATGAAACCTCCTGCTTAACCTCTTCTCCTGAAAAGGCTTTTGATGCTCTGTTTGAGCTTTCAAAGCGTTAAATCATACCAGGGCTCTAAGAGCTGCCTCGCTTATTGTCTTAATGAGATTTTTCACTTTAGTAAATTGCTTTTTTTTGCTCCTTTCGGTTGTGATTTATCTTTTCCGGTGTCAAATTTAACCTGTTTAGCAACCGACAATTCGTCACGTCGCTCTCTTTGACAGGTTTCATCGCAGAAATGTACAAAGGACCATTTCATTAACATCTGTGGAGACTACGCACGACACAATTAGCGCCGAGTGTTTTATCCTATTGTCCCATGACCGGAAGTTGTTTACTTAGAGTGGAAGTCACGCAGGCCATGAAATAAGAGAATGACCTTTATGAGTCGCTGCAATATACAGTTCATGCACTTTCAATCGGTATGGTCTGCATTTCTGCCTTATCTTTTATCTTTCGCACAAAGAACGCGTCAAGCACAGCTCAACAAAGCCCCGCACTATTCCCCGCGGAGGACCTATGATAGGAGAAAAAAATCACATGTTACCATTGACTCTGGATCTCAATTTTCTTAGGCCTGAGACCTAATTTGAATATTGATGATATCACAAGAAAGGATGTCAAACAACCTTAACCTCTCTACCTTCCCCAGAGGTCCCTTGTACCAGAAGTGCACTGTAGAGAGTAAGAGGGTGGCAACATGGCTTGCAGACCTGAGCCACTTGACTTCTGTTCAGGGAGCTCCTCCTCGTTGCCAGTTTGCCAGTGACATTCCCACCATCGCGAGGTCATTTAATGACTCTTAAGCCTTACAAGTGATGTATCTGTTGCATGGCCTACACGGTCTGTACAACAAAAAGGGAGGGAAGTGAAGCAAGCACTGGCAGGGTAGGGCTGCAGCCGGCCAGGCCAGATCCCAGTAATAGACCTGAGGGATCAGAACCCACCTGGCAGCAGGACACATGTCCCTCATGCCAATTTAGTGCGGTGGAGTCACAGTATTTAGCTTGTGGTGGGAAGAAAGCGAATGCCCCCTACATGTTCTCGCCCTGAATTGCTCAATCCTCCTAATGAAGCTATGGAGAGTCTTGGCTAGATTTGGGGTGGGTTATACGGCTCCCACAAAAGCAATCAGTTGCTCGCCCTTTATCATAACTCCAGGGTGCTATAGTAACCAATGGAGCGTCAGTACAGTTACAATGCTAATTGTACGTGAGAATTGTCTGTCTCAGTGCAACAGCTGCATCCCTAATCAGTATGAGTTATTCTTAAGCGTGATGTATGAGACTGGAGGTCTTTGCTGACTATTGTCTGCAAAGAGAGGGCCTCATTTATGAAAAGTGACTTATTGCTGCGTGAAAACAGCAATGTGTTTCTTTTCATTGCGCCCTCCTTGCGACATGATGGATGCCTCATATTTACTGTATGATACGTCATGTCGCAAGGAATGGGGAAAACAGAACAAGGTGGCTGGACAGGGAAGTTTAACAAAAACAAATTTCAGTCACGTAGTCAATATATACCACGTGACCACCGGGTAAGAATCCCAAAGTAAATTTATTTTCTTTTGACTCAAGTTCAGAATTCAAAGGCACGGGCACAAACAAAACAACTGTTACGACAGTGAATTCATGATAACAATATCTACAAATATACAAATTTTACAAATATACAACACTTACAAAGATGAATCAAGCAAGACAAGTGAGCAGGACACACCAAAACAATACAAAATTCAGTGAACAACATCAATTGTCATTATATACAGTGAAAAAACTTTCAAGTGTAAAGCAAATATGTGACCAGTCCATAAGAATATGAGACCATGGGACAGGCGGAGGAGATGGAATGAAATGCCTGCCTGTCAACCAATCCTGTGGTTAATTGTTTATAGCGGGTTTGCACAACTAGGATCCAGAGTGATTGATGAAATTCTATCCTAGGGGCACCCTTGGGGTTTGCCACAGGGTGGAAGTGTCGACGCGTTTCGAACCAGCGTTATTACAGGTTCTCTTCAGGACAGGGACTGGGGGCTGTAATTCTGCACAATGGCATAGGAATAGCCGTGGTGTCGGTTAGACTCAACCAGGGAAAATTTCTGTGCTTCAACCAGGGATTAGGCTGGAGGTGAAGTGCCCGCGACGCGGAGCACGATCGAAGTCGGAGATAGCTCACATGTTGAACCGTCTCTGTGTGGGAACTGAAGTCCCAACCAATCAAGGAAGTCTAATCCGCGCCAGCAAGTGGTTAATAACTTGAGCTGGTACTGTAAACAGGGGAATGAATCTGGCGTTTCGAGCGGCAGTGCGGTCACACACAAGGATTCAAGCAAGCCGGGCCGAAGAAGGCTGAAATGCCAGAAACCGGTCCCCGGTAGCTTGTCTCCTTTCTGGTGAAGAATTGGCTTGGTAGTTTAGTCTGCCCTGTTCCCATGATGCACTGGGCCAGGGACAGACTGATTTGCATATAGCCAGGTTCTGAGCTGGGATGGGGCAGTGAGATAAATAACGGTGATGGATCAAGCCCTGATCTTTGGACTGGGTAAGAGTGGTCTGTTTAACTCAGACACTCTGTTCATCACCACCCCCTTTTTGTAAATCAACTTTGGGCAATGACATAGCTTTCCATGCCAATACTGATGCACCTGAAGATTGTCATTCTCTAGGACATGTTCTGCAACATATGCATTGAATTGGGCACATATGCCCTCAGTTATTGAAGTGATCAAAAAGGAAGAAGTACTTTTCAAAGTCTGGAAAAAATTCAGAAGGGATCTAGAACTTGTGCAGAGTACCTCAGGAAGGCTTCATTAACTTCAAATGCCATGGTTGGTGAAGGGACTTTTCTATGCATCATTGCAAGCCATTTCCCATAGACTGTAAAAAAAAATATCCTGAATTTCTCTTCAACATTTCTTTGCTTACCAAGTGGCAAGAATTCTAACATGGGGCATGTTACAGTGCCAAAGTCACTAAAAGTGTTGCCCAGCCTACTCTCAAGGACATGTTTCACATCTACACTAATTAAGCTGAACGATTGGTAGACAAGGGTGTTTGCTGACTCTAGTATTTTGATTATGTCCACTACAGCAGTCACATTTTCCTGTAAAAACCTAAGCATGCAATAGACTGTACTTTTTTCACATCACTACGAATAAGTGACCAAAGATTAACACATTTTTTGCCTTTGGCGTCATGACTAAGTAAAAATTCTGCATACGCTCACCACATGGATAATATGGCATTCACAGTCTCTAGGACTGAGAACCGTTGGCTAAATGACACATTTAGTATGACTCTTTCTCTGATGCCTCACAAAGCACAGAATGAGAAATATTTGGAGTTTAGTTCCTGGGCATAACAAAACAGTGGACTAGAATGGACTAAAAAGTCAATAGCATTGTTCATTAACTCTGATGATTGTTAAGATGCAATTCACCATACTATCTAGCAAGTGACAAGGATCTCTCACAGGGAAGCACTTCAGCTCAGGTATCGATTTTGACAGGCCATCATACAACTCTTTCATATACGTAGCTGAATTACTGCAAATACAAAAAATATCACTCCAATCTTTATTGAACTTGGTAGGAACTTTTTTTCAGGAGCATTCCAAGTTATACACCGTTACATGTTTACCAAATGTCTGGTGTCATATTTTCACCACTATCTCAGATGCTTGGTGACAACATTCTTTTCACATATACCTGTCACTACATCTTGCATTGAAGGTTTAAAGTCTGGGGAGTTTTGCAATTCACTTATAATCAATACTGATTCACTAGAAAAGGGGGCTGATATATCAAAGGATTTCACCCATTCTCAGTCTGTGGGTAAATGTGATGGTTCATATTAGGAAAGATTTTTATCAAACCAGCCATTTTTTCCTACCAGTGAAATCAAATGTAGCCAAAATATCAAATACGATTTTGATATTTCCCAATTCTCTACCGTTTATAAAATAACTAAATAAGACCTAAAACATGCTTCTAAACACTGCAGGCCCGATTCACAGAACTAACTTAAGACAAAATCCTAAACTTACTACCATTTTGTTATTCACAGAAAGCACTTACTCATTTTGGTATTCACAGAAGGCACTTACTTATCAGTGAGTAAGTGTCTTCTGTGAATACCAAAATGAGTAAGTGACTTCTGTGAATACCAGAATGAGTAAGTGCCTTCTGTGAATACCAAAATGATAGTAAGTTTAGGATTTTATCTTAAGTTAGTTCTGTGAATCGAGCCCTGTATCTTTAGACCAAAGACCACAAAACTTAAAAAAGCAGAAGGAAGAAGAGGCAATGTTTTAGTAACATCCCTAAACAATACAACTCAAGCAGAATAATGTTAGCCCAGTCTTTCTTGCTGCTGCCTTGTACAACAATGTTACATTGTTTTGGCCCGTTTAGGAATAAATAAAAATGACTCTTTCACTCATCTTTTCCGTTCTATGAATGGCACTTAGTTTGAAGTTACAATGTTTTTTTTTTAGTGTTTATATGTTTACACCGGTGATGGCTATATTCCTTTCGGTGGGGTTTTATCAGGTATTATAGATTTAAACCTAAAACCAGATAGCCTACATATAATACACATTCATTGGCTTGCAAGTATTACTGTGGGTAGACATCCTTTATAACACAATCTTTACCACGTAATGCCTTTACCAAGCAGGTAAATACCACACAGGTAGGAGCAAAGATGATCTCCGGACTACACACATATAAATTCTTGAGGATGTTAGCTAAGCTCAATACAACACAACCGACAGAGTAGCGGGGAATCTACAACTGCCAATACATTTAAAATATAACATTCCAGGCTTTGCAGCATCTCCCCAACAATCTAAATCCATAGCCCGACACATCTTCCCCTTTACATACAACCCCAAGACTAAGCAAAAGATCATAACACAAACATGACCACACACATACACAAACAAACATACACTATGAGCACAAATCCAAGCATTGCAGGTAGAAGAATGGAAATACAATCACGCACATACATAATCCATCAGAATCTTAGGAGGTTTCCTTTCAGCTGGGGTTTACAAACATTTACTGTCCATGGGTTCTCCACAATGTTCATTGTCAAACCCACCAATGCTCATTGTTATTGTGACATGCCTTTGAACTGACAGTTCCTTTTGTTCCAGCATTTCTCATCTTCTAACTTCACTACACATTCTTTGACTTGCACCACTTGTTTGGGAACAGAAAGCATAGTAGCATATTTATGAGAAAATGTTGGAGCGTGTAGCTGCACCAAATTTGGCAGAGCTGCACTCCCACATTTTTAAAATGCAGGGATGTTCCATATTCACAAGAATACGTCTCACCCCTGTGTTTTCCCAAGCGCTGGCACTAAATTTAGCAGCCTATCGCCAAACAGGCACCCTTGCAGCATAGTGCAAGGGAGCCTGCATTGCAGGGAATGATTGTTTATGTGCAGAAAGGTGTCCCTTCCTGCACATAAACAATAATTATTAGCATTTTTACTTTCTGCACATAAACAATCCTTAATGGCATTTTGCTCTTTCTATGTGTGCTACAGAATGCAGCACACATCAAAAAAGCAAAACGAAGTGAAATAAAATAATTTCTGCTTTTTTTGGCACTGCCTCAGATCTACATCTTCTTTTAAATCTGGGGCACCGTCAAAAGCAGGGGAAGTTGTGGTGGATCGTCCACAGAAACACCCAATGCACGCCCCTTTCAGGCTAAGTGATGCGTGTAAAAGGGGCGTATTTACAAGGCGGAGTTAAGCCCCAAAAAGTGGCCTAAGGCTGCTTTGTAAAAATGAAGAAGGGCATATAGCCACCAGAACGTCGCTAAAAGTGGCATACTGGTGGCGATATCACCTTGTAAATATGCCCCTTAGAATAACCCTTGGTGACAACATTTGAATTTTAATTCCTGACTCAATCCCCCACATTAAGTTTCAACAAATGAATATTACTCCTTCTATTTATGCTCTCATATATCTTTTGTGCCATTGCCCTTATACTCTTGACCAATGACCGCTTATCCTCCAAATGACTTTTCTCACTCATCCACAATTCTACCTATTTCAGTGAGTGCATGCGCCCATTCATGAGATAAAATGGAGAGAGATCTGTGACAGCATTTCGAGTAGTATGAATGGCCAACAACAAATCATTCAACTCTTTCCTCCAATCCAACCCATTGGCAATGGGCAGTTGCACATTAACCTTGATCACCCGGTTGTATCTCTCCACCAAACCATTACTACAGGGATGGTAAAATGATGTGGTTACACGCTTGATAACCCATCATGCCATATATTTATCATAATGACAGGAGCTAAATTGTGCTCCAATGTCAGTCACGAATTCAACATTTAAAAAATAAAATCAAGTATTTAATTTGCACCAGCATTTCTCACAATGCCAACATTTGGCCACCTCAAACAGAAATCCACTACGACTATTTTGAACCTACAGCTATCTCTCAAAACAGTCATAGTACAAATAATATCCAAACCTAACGTCCTACAAGGTTTCTTTGGCAATTGAACAATTTCGACCAGACTGGGAACAGTGACTTGAGATTTGTCGCTTATAGCACAAGCCACACAGTCTCTCACATAATGCTCAGCCTCCTTATCCAAGCCGGGCCACCACAAAACTATTTCTTAATCTCCTGTTCAATGCTCTCATGCCAATGTGTCCTTCATGCCCCAATTTTAACATCCTTTCACGTAACACATAAGGAACCACCAACAAATATAAGACTTCCCCAGAATGCCATCAACCACATTCAGCTCCTCAATATCCTGTTCAAATGCTTCCAACTGAACATTCTTGCTACCAGTAGACAATCCCTTGCTTACAAGCTGTATATGCTCTTAAGCAATGCATCTCCTGGCACAGCCAACTTCCACTCCGCTACTGTGACTTTACACTCCTATAAGTCACCCATGAAACCAATAACTTTATATTCCTCATCAAATACCTCTTGCTCCTATCTCGTTCTATCCAACAGTAACCTGAACAGGCAATCTGCTAAAACATTTTTAGCACCTGGTATATGTTCCACTCGATAATGGAATTCCTGAAATCTATAACGCCGTTTGGCAACCCTAGATGTGACTTTTCCAGCCCTCTTGGTGGTAAACAAATTGCCCAATGGCTTGTGATCCATATGGATAGTAAACTCTATATATACTTTCTGAAGTGAACCACACCCCACCAACATGCAAAAGCCTAATGTTCTATTACATAATATGTTCCCTCAGCCCCTCTCAAGGCATGGAAAGCAAATGCAACCACTTCATCTTTAATGCCACAGATTTGGAGAAAAACTGCCCCCAAACCATACTGTTAGTAATCATCACACAGGGATCATGCATGTCAAACAGCTCAAAATGAATGTGATTTCTTTATCAGGCCCAACTCCTCCATAACTTCCTTGACTCAGACCAACTTGACTTTCTTTTGAGCAACTCACGTAGATTATGAGCCTTATCTGCACATTTTGGAATAAACATGAATAAATAACTCCAACATCCCCCCCAAAAAACTATCTTAGCTGATCTTATATACTGACATGGAAAACTCCTCAATAGTTTCCACTAAACTATCTTTGGGTTCAACCCACTTAGCTGACAACTTAGTAGTCCACTGCAAATTTTACACTTACCAGCCTTCAGGGTTACACTCCTTTCAAGATGGATAACACCCTATTCAGAGAGCTATCATTAGCAACTGCATTAGTTCCAAACACCATAACGTCCTGTGGTATACTATCACTGGTGCATATTCCTGGAGCACTTTTATCTATAATAATGGCGCAATGACAAATTCACATTCGGATCAGAAACAGTGGCAGGAATTGTGTATTAAAAGTAACTGTCATTTTTAATTAAATACAAAGAAATATGGATTTTTGATGATCAGGCCATTGGCCAGTCCACAGCGTAGGAGGTTTTTGCCAGGTGTCCACTAGGTTTGCCACCTATCTTGCCTACAAAACACAGCCACAGGAAATTCCCCAGGAAGGGGCAGCTAATGGGCATGCCAGGCAACTCAAGGATCTCATTTGGGAGGGGGGGCTTGCACTGGTGATGGGGACTTGGGCTTGGGATGGACTTTGCCCTGAGAGTGTTTTTTGTGGTCTGGATAGGCCCTTGCCCTTTTCCCCCTTTGGTGGCAGATTTGTGAGGGGTGGCATGTGAGGTGGTAGGGATGATTATGGGGATGGAAAAAGGTGGCCTGGGTTGAGGGGGTGTGGGAACTGTTCAACATGGTAAAGACCAAGGTAAAGGACGTATTGGTCACATGTAAACGGTGTGAGGTAATCATAGATGGGGTTAGTTTGGGAGATAGTGGGAGTGGGTGTGGCTGCTGTAGGTGGCTCTGATGTGTGGGTGTTAGACTTGGCACCATTGGCGTGGGTCTCCCTGCCTTGTTTTGCTGTTGTCTCGTGTGTTTTTACTGGTCTAGATGCTTTGGGCACTTTGCCACTGCTGTTCAGTGCCAAAGTGCAAGTGCTCCCTTTGTATATTGTTGTTATGGATTAGTGATTCCAGGATTAGTTATTTGATGTACTTGTCAGACCCTAGTACAGTGCACCATATGTGCCAAGGGCCTGTAAATTAAATGCTGCTGGTGGGCTTGCAGCACTGATTGTGCCACCCACAGAAGCAGCTTCTAAAATGTGGCAGAGCCTCTGTGCAGTCTGGGACTGCCATGTCGACTTGGCAAATGCACTAGACATGGGTGAATTTTGAGAATTCGCGGTTCGCGAATTTGCGTATTCACGAATTCGCAATCCGCAAAATCCGCGAACTCTCGCGAATTTGCAGATTTTTTCTTTTTTTTGTGTTCGCAAGGGTTTCTGCCAGTTCGCAAGGGTTTTGTACCAGTTCGCAATTGCGAACTTACTTGTCGGCTCGCAATGTTCGCGACTATGTTGTTTCTACGTCTGGTTCATCATCACAGGTTCACAGCACCCTCTGTTTTACCACTGCCACCCTCTGGTTTACCCATGCCACCCTCTGGTACATCACTGCCACCCTCTGGTTTATCACTGTAGATTATGGGGGTGAAAAGCAAGCACACCTGCCCTGCTTCAACTGACATGAATTAATTTGGGGTTGATTAATGTGTCACTGAATTTAAACTTCCAGTCTGGCACCTGCTTCCTTATCTGTAATTTGCTTTCTGTTGCAGTGCAATTTTTTTTCACAGGACCTTTGTGGCCTACTTGTAGCTATTCTATGAGCCTGCTGTGAGGGTCAGAGCAGGGTCATAGAATAGTTGCAAGTAGGCAACTGAACTCTGGAGGGGCCCCTCAGGAAGCACTACAGGGAATGGTTACTAATGATGAGTTTGAACTTTTGCACCTGCTGAGTGCTTTCAGTTTAGCAAAACTCGTTTTTCTGCAATTTTGCGGGATTCACGGGGCGCGAATTTGCACAAGATCGAATTCGGAAGCTGCGAATTTGTGCGAATATGCAATTTGTTTTTTTGCGGCGTGTTAGTTCGCAAGGTTATGTGCGTTTTAGCGAGCCGCTTGTAGCGCAACGGCGCGAAGTTACCTTCACGGTCGTTCACGGGCACGGCCATCTTGTTTGCATGACGTATTTCCGTTTCCGGGCGCTATGTGTAATCTCGCAAAGTGTGCGGCTCGCTAGTACAAGTTCGCGTGTGATCGCGAGGGAAATCTCGCGCGAACTTACCCACGCGGTCGTGAACGGGTGCGGCCATCTTGTTTCTTATTCATTGCTATGGTTCTGGGCATGCTTTCTGTATATTCTCTGAATCTCTGCCATCCTTTGCTTGTTTGAAGTTTTTTTTAATCTATTTTACTTATTATCTATCCCTCTATTTTTCTAGCTCTATATTTTTGTGTTTTCTGCTACTTTTGGTTCATTTTAAACTACTTTTTTAAACTCTTTTCTTCTTCCCTATTCTATTTCTTATTTCTTATTTACCTTCCTTTCTGCCCAGACCATGGTAAAGGGAGCCGGGAAGCATCCTGAGAAGGTTTATGGGTCCCGCACCCCGTGCCCGGCTCCCGTGCGTTTGAGGGGGGAGACAATCACAGCCCGGGAGATCTTCAGCGCGGAGGAGGTGGCCGCACTAGTTTTTTATGTTCAGCGCTGCCTCCCCAGGACCATCATGGCAGGCGGCAAGATCGCTAGTGGGTACGGGATCCGAGAGCACCGGAAGCAGTGGGAGAAGGTGTGCCGGGCCATGTACCAACACCCTCGGGTCCGGCCCACCTACAACCAGGCCCCCCACCGTTGGATGGATCTCCTGGAACGGGAACGCAACTTGATCGACCTGCTCGGCCTCGAGATCCCCGGGCTTGGTGAGTAGTAGTAGCTATTTCTGCACTACTCTGTTTTCTCCTGCTCTGTGTGTTATTATATTGCAATTTTTTGTTTTTTACCAAGAGCAATACTGCTGCTGATTACATTGTAGGTAAATTATATTCCAAAATCTTCTGTGCATTTCAGGTGCACTGCTCTCCTTCTCAGTAGCGTTGCTACTATGCTTATTTGTTTTCGATTTTGTGTTCATTGCATTGGCCTGAGAAATTATGTATGAGTGTAGTTTAAAGAACTGCGTAATGCGAGACACTAAGGGTCAGATTTTTAATTACCGGCGCATCCCTGCAAAGTATAAGGGATGCGCCAGTAATTGTGCGCCACGCCACCACCACCCATGGTGCGCGGTATTTACAATGCGGCGCACCATGGGCCCAAAACATCACCAAAGCGTTACGCATCTGTGCCATAAAGGCGGCGCATTGCTGGAGTTGCGCCGCAATGATGGCGCAGATCCAGCAATGTTCTGGGGTGCCCTATCTCCCCAGTGCTGCGTCAAGCCGTACGTCTGCTTCAAGCAGGCGCAGGGTATGAGTCATGCATCATTGTCCTACAAGTGACTGATTGAAATCTTGTAGATTTCCCTCAGCCACTTTTAGTATGTGTTCCTGCGCAGGAACACCCTCCCTTGCGCCGGAACGCCCCCTGATGGCACAGGGCTTTACAACGTGATGCATCTCCTATATGCGTCACGTGGCTAATATACGCTGCACCATGGCGCCTCTTTTGTTCTGCCGCTGCGTCACAAAAGTCACGCAACAATGGAGCAAAAGAGCCGCAAGGGGCTTCTAAATCTGCCCCTACAGACTCCAGTCCAGTCCTTCCTTTGTACACCTGGCAATAAGAAGAAATAGTGGAGGAGGATTGATAGTTTGAGTATTTTAATGACTGGTTAATGTAGTATGAAACTTTTTAGTGTTGTCGCTGATCTGCAATCACGATGGACTTTGTCTGTCACTTCGCGTGCTGCGGACTGCTGCCTGCCAGTCCTAGGCGAACCTTTTTAGTAGTTTGTTTAGTGAGTTACATAACTTTCCAAGTCGACGGTCCGCAAATCAAGCAATACCAATATCGTAGTAGACCACATGAGATAGGTCAATATATCCCGTGGAATAGTTTTCTATTTGCTATTTCGCCAAAATATGTTGTTATTGTTCTTTTGAAATGTTTGATTTGGTTGACAAATATCATCCATGTTTTCTGGTCTTTCTTTCTTTCATGTTGTACATCAGCTCCCCCCAGGGGCAAGAGGACATTGGAGGAGGCTGCTGCTGAACAAGGCCAGGATCGGTCAGGCGAGGGCTCCTTTGCTGGCTCCGGTAAGTTTTAATTTTAATATAGAGTACCTATTTTTTCCTAGCGTTCCTAATTCGATTTTCTCTAAATCAGCTTTGATCTTCTTGTAGACTGTATCTAAATTCTTATCCTGCCTCGACTTTGACTCCCTGTGGTATTACTAGATTATTCTTATTAGTCTGTGTGTGTAGCTAAGGTGTAAAACGAAACTCCCATTCTAGTCAGCAATAGCTCTATGCACTGAGTGCAGTCCTCTGGGTTTGTCCATAATGTCTTTTCAAGTCTTCTAAATGTTTATGCTTCTTTGACAATTACCAACAATAAAATGGTGAATGACCACCAAGAAAGAATAAGATACTAGTACTTTACTTTTGGTTTGGATAGGAGGACAATCCATACTACTACTGTTGCAGGGACAAATCTGCACAAACAGAACTATGGACACTAAATAGTGTATTGTTTATCAATTATAATAGGCGCAGGTAAACTTTCCACATACCTCAGCGATATCAGTCTTTGAAGAACCCCCAGTCTCCTTACTGACTAGATAGTGTGGCAGAGTCATTTAGCTCCCGAATTCATCGATGATTGATCCCCAATGATGATTATCCAACGCAGGACAAGAGTACGGAGTCAGAGTCCAGAAGTGTCAGAGGCACTGAGTCATGCTTACAAATTGCAAAACCTTTTGCTCATTCACTCTTGACCAAAAACCACGGAGTCTATTTAAGTTTTAAAGCTTTATTAAAAGTAAAAATATTTATTAAAATCAAGCTTGTCATAAAACATAAAGTACGATTGATTAAAAATGGAAAAGTGCTTATAGTGATTATTTCACACATTTATTGTGGGCGAGCCGAGCCCTCACCTGGTTTGAACTTCTTTTTGGTGCTAAATCGTTGGTCCCTCTGTCCTAGTGGTGATGATGATGATTTCTTCTTAGAAGTGAAGCTTCTGTCTGTTATGAGAAAAATTGTGCGTGTTAAAAAGCAAGCATTCATCAGTTGTGCCAAAAAGTGCAGCAAGACAACACCCTTCCCTGGAAAAAGGGACATTTTTACTTTAGAGTAGACAGTCACAAAAATTTTAGATTGGTTTCTGTATTCACATTTCTTCAAACCTAGACAAAATACTAGTGAGTGGTGTACGTCTATGACATCTAACATTCTTAAATGTACTTTGTAGGTGGAACATTTGGTGCTGGGCCCAGCGCGGAGGTGGAGGAGGAAAGCTCTGGGGAGGAGGCGGTGCAAGTGCCGGACCAAACTGCTGTGCGGGTTGCCACGGTAGTGGCGGGCAGTGGTAAGCTCTTATATTCCTTACCTATTGAGATTGCAGACTGCATAGTGTGCTCCCCGTGAGAAAATGTAAGGTTTGTCCAGATGAGAGACATGAAGAAGAATGATTGACATATAGTTTCAATGGATGGATGCCTGGATCATGGTACTATCTGACTCTTAGATAGCATATGTGTATCTAGAGAGAGTAGACGGTCACTGGATGAACTAAGTGTTACTTTGAAGAGCATGTAACACTGCACCCGCACGTCCGTCCCAGTGTAGGAAAGGCAAAGAAAAGAAGTTGTAATACTAATTTTGTCCGAATACTGCCATGAATAGTAGCAGTAGTTTGTATTGCAAGCACAGCATATATCCGGCTATTACGATGGCCACTCACTACCTCTGTAAATAAGTTTAGTAGAACTCGGTCATTCATGTGTGGATGTATCACTGTTCACTCAATAAAAAGCTAAGCACCTAAAGTCATCCCATATGTAAGCAAATACATACCATGTGCAGTGATAGATAATCAGAATATTTATATTCTTCATTTTCCTTTTCTAGTATTCATTGGCACTGTAGTGTGAAAGTTAGATTAATTAAGCAGTAGCCCTTGTAACAGAGTATTCTCAGTGCCACCCATAATAGAAAAGTAAGAGCATCACCACCTGCATGTACTGGACTGGTACAGTAACGCAAGGCTGTTTCACTCATCATGGCGGGCGTCTGTTTTTCTCGGGTGCAAGTTGACTGCGCTGGCATTATGCCGGCTTGCAGAAGTTAACGTACCAATTTTGCTAAACAAGAGAGAAGAAGAAGGAATAAAACTGGTGTACTCTCATAGTCGACTCTAAAGGAGTGAGTCCATAGTGCTCGTAGAATTGATTCCTTAAACTCCCACTAATGTTAGAGCAAGGATGAAGAAGTGGGAGGTTAGATTGATACTGGCCACAATAGTTATTTACTGCGCTTGCAAGTTGCTAGTTCTACTGTGACACAACTTTCTGCTGAATCATTTTGTGTTAATCTTAAAGAGCATTGGTTACAGACTATGTCTTTTTCTTTCTTTATATAGATGCTCCTTCCAAACCAACACGGAAGGAGCAGGCTAGATGGGCCTTGCAACGGAGGCTGGAGGCCACTGTCGCCGAATATCGGCGGCTGGTGGCCCAGGAGGAGGAGGACACGCAGAGTACGTCTACAACATCTACAGCGACACCTGCATCCTCCTCCACGCTCCCTGGGTTAGCCAGTCAGCGCAGCAGGTCTTCAGCGGTACGGAGCCGGGGTACCGCAGCCACCCGCCACCGCCGAGCAGTAAAGAGATCAGCTGCCCGCCACAGCAGTTACAAAAAAAGTATGCACCGCCTTTCCCTGAGGGTCTCCTACCTCGAGCAGGAGCTCCTTAACACCAAAACCCTGCTCGAGACCCTCCGCAAGGAGCATGACGACCTGGCCCGTAAAGTCAACAGCAGCAGCCAGCAGTAGGAGGAGACTGTCCTTTGCCCCTTTTTTAAAGACTTCTGGCATTACAGCAGTCTTCGGCCCGGCTTGCTTGAATCCTGATGGTGCAGTGAGCAAGGGACTCACATCTGAGTATACCCTTCCATGCTTATGGTGGACAAAACGATTCAGAAAAGGGGGTGGTGATGGACAGAGTATCTGAATTAAACAGAACACTCGTACCCAGTCAACAGATAAGGGCTTGATCCATCAGCATTTTTTATCTCACTGCACCATCCCAGCTCAGAACCTAGCTACATGCAAATTAGTCTGTCCCTGGCCCAGTGCATCATGGGAACAGGGCAGACCAAACTACCAAGCCAATTCTTATACTGGAAAGGAAACAAGCTTCTGGGGACCGGTTTCTGGCATTACAGCCGTCTTCGGCCCGGCTTGCTTGAATCCTGATGGTGCAGTGAGCAAGGAACTCACATCTGAGTATACCCTTCCACACTTATGGTGGACAAAACGATTCAGAAAAGGGGGTGGTGATGGACAGAGTATCTGAATTAAACAGAACACTTGTACCCAGTCAACAGATCAGGGCTTGATCCATCACCGTTTTTTAGCTCACTGCACCATCCCAGCTCAGAACCTGGCTACATGCAAATTAGTCTGTCCCTGGCCCAGTGCATCATGGGAACAGGGCAGACCAAACTACCAAGCCAATTCTTATACTGGAAAGAAAACAAGCTTCCGGGGACCGGTTTCTGGCATTACAGCCGTCTTCGGCCCGGCTTGCTTGAATCCTGATGGTGCAGTGAGCAAGGGACTCACATCTGAGTATACCCTTCCATGCTTATGGTGGTCAAAACGATTCAGGAAAGGGGGTGGTGATGGACAGAGTATCTGAATTAAACAGAACACTCGTACCCAGTCAACAGATCAGGGCTTGATCCATCACCGTTTTTTAGCTCACTGCACCATCCCAGCTCAAAACCTGGCTACATGCAAATTTGTCTGTCCCTGGCCCAGTGCATCATGGGAACAGGGCAGACCAAACTACCAAGCCAATTCTTATACTGGAAAGGAAACAAGCTTCCGGGGACCGTTTTTTGGCATTACAGCCATCTTTGGCCCGGCTTGCTTGAATCCTGATGGTGCAGTGAGCAAGGGACTCACATCTGAGTAGACCCTTCCACGCTTATGGTGGACAAAACGATTCAGAAAAGGGGGTGGTGATGGACAGAGTATCTGAATTAAACAGAACACTCATACCCAGTCAACAGATCAGGGCTTGATTCATCAGCGTTTTTTAGCTCACTGCCCCATCCCAGCTCAGAACCTGGCTACATGCAAATTAGTCTGTCCCTGGCCCAGTGCATCATGGGAACAGGGCAGACCAAACTACCAAGCCAAATCTTATACTGGAAAGGAAACATGCTTCCGGGGACCGGTTTCTGGCATTACAGCCGTCTTCGGCCCAGCTTGCTTGAATCCTGATGGTGTAGTGACCAAGGGACTCACATCTGAGTATACCCTTCCACGCTTATGGTGGACAAAACGATTCAGAAAAGGGGGTGGTGATGGACAGAGTATCTGAATTAAATGGAACACTCGTACCCAGTCAACAGATCAGGGCTTGATCCATCACCGTTTTTTAGCTCACTGCACCATCCCAGCTCAGAACCTGGCTACATGCAAATTAGTCTGTCCCTGGCCCAGTGCATCATGGGAACAGGGCAGACCAAACTACCAAGCCAATTCGTATACTGGAAAGGAAACAAGCTTCTTGGGACCAGTTTCTGGCATTACAGCCGTCTTCGGCCCGGCTTGCTTGAATCCTGATGGTGCAGTGAGCAAGGGACTCAAATCTGAGTATACCCTTCCACGCTTATGGTGGACAAAACGATTCAGAAAAGGGAGTGGTGATGGACAGAGTATCTGAATTAAACAGAACACTCGTACCCAGTCAACAGATCAGGGCTTGATCCATCACTGTTTTTTAGCTCACTGCACCATCCCAGCTCAGAACCTGGCTACATGCAAATTAGTCTGTCCCTGGCCCAGTGCATCATGGGAACAGGGCAGACCAAACTACCAAGCCAATTCTTATACTCGAAAGGAAACAAGCTTCCGGGGACCGGTTTCTGGCATTACAGCCGTCTTCGGCCCGGCTTGCTTGAATCCTGATGGTGCAGTGAGCAAGGGACTCACATCTGAGTATACCCTTCCACGCTTATGGTGGACAAAACGATTCAGAAAAGGGGGTGGTGATGGACAGAGTATCTGAATTAAACAGAACACTCGTACCCAGTCAACAGATAAGGGCTTGATCCATCACCATTTTTTATCTCACTGCACCATCCCAGCTCAGAACCTGGCTACATGCAAATTAGTCTGTCCCTGGCCCAGTGCATCATGGGAACAGGGCAGACCAAACTACCAAGCCAATTCTTATACTGGAAAGGAAACAAGCTTCCGGGGACCGGTTTCTGGCATTACAGCCGTCTTCAACCCGGCTTGCTTGAATCCTGATGGTGCAGTGAGCAAGGAACTCACATCTGAGTATACCCTTCCACACTTATGGTGGACAAAACGATTCAGAAAAGGGGGTGGTGATGGACAGAGTATCTGAATTAAACAGAACACTTGTACCCAGTCAACAGATCAGGGCTTGATCCATCACCGTTTTTTAGCTCACTGCACCATCCCAGCTCAGAACCTGGCTACATGCAAATTAGTCTGTCCCTGGCCCAGTGCATCATGGGAACAGGGCAGACCAAACTACCAAGCCAATTCTTATACTGGAAAGAAAACAAGCTTCCGGGGACCGGTTTCTGGCATTACAGCCGTCTTCGGCCCGGCTTGCTTGAATCCTGATGGTGCAGTGAGCAAGGGACTCACATCTGAGTATACCCTTCCATGCTTATGGTGGTCAAAACGATTCAGGAAAGGGAGTGGTGATGGACAGAGTATCTGAATTAAACAGAACACTCGTACCCAGTCAACAGATCAGGGCTTGATCCATCACCGTTTTTTAGCTCACTGCACCATCCCAGCTCAAAACCTGGCTACATGCAAATTTGTCTGTCCCTGGCCCAGTGCATCATGGGAACAGGGCAGACCAAACTACCAAGCCAATTCTTATACTGGAAAGGAAACAAGCTTCCGGGGTCAGTTTTTTGGCATTACAGCCATCTTCGGCCCGGCTTGCTTGAATCCTGATGGTGCAGTGAGCAAGGGACTCACATCTGAGTAGACCCTTCCACGCTTATGGTGGACAAAACGATTCAGAAAAGGGGGTGGTGATGGACAGAGTATCTGAATTAAACAGAACACTCATACCCAGTCAACAGATCAGGGCTTGATTCATCACCGTTTTTTAGCTCACTGCCCCATCCCAGCTCAGAACCTGGCTACATGCAAATTAGTCTGTCCCTGGCCCAGTGCATCATGGGAACAGGGCAGACCAAACTACCAAGCCAATTCTTATACTGGAAAGGAAACATGCTTCCGGGGACCGGTTTCTGGCATTACAGCCGTCTTCGGCCCAGCTTGCTTGAATCCTGATGGTGTAGTGAGCAAGGGACTCACATCTGAGTATACCCTTCCACGCTTATGGTGGACAAAACAATTCAGAAAAGGGGGTGGTGATGGACAGAGTATCTGAGTTAAATGGAACACTCGTACCCAGTCAACAGATCAGGGCTTGATCCATCACCGTTTTTTAGCTCACTGCACCATCCCAGCTCAGAACCTGGCTACATGCAAATTAGTCTGTCCCTGGCCCAGTGCATCATGGGAACAGGGCAGACCAAACTACCAAGCCAATTCTTATACTGGAAAGGAAACAAGCTTCTTGGGACCAGTTTCTGGCATTACAGCCGTCTTCGGCCCGGCTTGCTTGAATCCTGATGGTGCAGCGAGCAAGGGACTCACATCTGAGTATACCCTTCCACGCTTATGGTGGACAAAACGATTCAGAAAAGGGAGTGGTGATGGACAGAGTATCTGAATTAAACAGAACACTCGTACCCAGTCAACAGATAAGGGCTTGATCCATCACCGTTTTTTAGCTCACTGCACCATCCCAGCTCAGAACCTGGCTACATGCAAATTAGTCTGTCCCTGGCCCAGTGCATCATGGGAACAGGGCAGACCAAACTACCAAGCCAATTCTTATACTCGAAAGGAAACAAGCTTCCGGGGACCGCTTTCTGGCATTACAGCCGTCTTCGGCCCGGTTTGCTTGAATCCTGATGGTGCAGTGAGCAAGGGACTCACATCTGAGTATACCCTTCCATGCTTATGGTGGACAAAACGATTCATAAAAGGGGGTGGTGATGGACAGAGTATCTGAATTAAACAGAACACTCGTACCCAGTCAACAGATCAGGGCTTGATCCATCACCGTTTTTTAGCTCACTGCACCATCCCAGCTCAGAACCTGGCTACATGCAAATTAGTCTGTCCCTGGCCCAGTGCATCATGGGAACAGGGCAGACCAAACTACCAAGCCAATTCTTATACTGGAAAGGAAACAAGCTTCCGGGGACCGGTTTCTGGCATTACAGCCGTCTTCGGCCCGGCTTGCTTGAATCCTGATGGTGCAGTCAGCAAGGGACTCACATCTGAAAATACCCTTCCACGCTTATGGTGGACAAAACGATTCAGAAAAGGGGGTGGTGATGGACAGAGTATCTGAATTAAACAGAACACTCGTACCCAGTCAACAGATCAGGGCTTGATCCATCACCGTTTTTTAGCTCACTGCACCATCCCAGTTCAGAACCTGGCTACATGCAAATTAGTCTGTCCCTGGCCCAGTGCATCATGGGAACAGGGCAGACCAAACTACCAAGCCAATTCTTATACTGGAAAGGAAACAAGCTTCTGGGGACCGGTTTCTGGCATTACAGCCGTCTTCGGCCCGGCTTGCTTGAATCCTGATGGTGCAGTTAGCAAGGGACTCACATCTCCGTATACCCTTCCATGCTTATGGTGGACAAAACGATTCAGGAAAGGGGGTGGTGATGGACAGAGTATCTGCATTAAACAGAACACTCGTACCCAGTCACCAGATCAGGGCTTGATCCTTCACTGTTTTTTATCCCACTGCACCATCCCAGCTCAGAACCTGGCTACATGCAAATTAGTCTGTTCCTGGCCCAGTGCATCATGGGAACAGGGCAGACCAAACTATCAAGCCAATTCTTTTACTGGAAAGGAAACAAGCTTCCGGGGACCGGTTTCTGGCATTACAGCCGTCTTCGGCCCGGCTTGCTTGAATCCTGATGGTGCAGTGAGCAAGGGACTCACATCTGAGTATACCCTTCCACGCTTATGGTGGACAAAACGATTCAGAAAAGGGGGTGGTGATGGACAGAGTATCTGAATTAAACAGAACACTCGTACCCAGTTAACAGATCAGGGCTTGATTCATCACCGTTTTTTAGCTCACTGCACCATCCCAGCTCAGAACCTGGCTACATGCAAATGAGTCTGTCCCGGGCCCAGTGCATCATGGGAACAGGGCAAACCAAACTACCAAGCCAATTCTTATACTGGAAAGGAAACAAGCTTCCGGGGACCGGTTTCTGGCATTACAGTCGTCTTCGGCCCGGCTTGCTTGAATCCTGATGGTGCAGTCAGCAAGGGACTCACATCTGAGTATACCCTTCCACGCTTATGGTGGACAAAACGATTCAGAAAAGGGGGTGGTGATGGACAGAGTATCTGAATTAAACAGAACACCTGTACCCAGTCAACAGATCAGGGCTTGATCCATCACCGTTTTTTAGCTCACTGCACCATCCCAGCTCAGAACCTGGCTACATGCAAATTAGTCTGTCCCTGGCCCAGTGCATCATGGGAACAGGGCAGACCAAACTACCAAGCCAATTCTTATACTGGAAAGGAAACAAGCTTACGGGGACCGGTTTCTGGCATTACAGCCGTCTTCGGCCCGGCTTGCTTGAATCCTGATGGTGCAGTGCGCAAGGGACTCACATCTGAGTATACCCTTCCACGCTTATGGTGGACAAAACGATTCAGAAAAGGGGGTGGTGATGGACCGAGTATGTGAATTAAACAGAACACTCGTACCCAGTCAACAGATCAGGGCTTGATTCATCACCGTTTTTTAGCTCACTGCACCATCCCAGCTCAGAACCTGGCTACATGCAAATTAGTCTGTCCCCGGCCCAGTGCATCATGGGAACAGGGCAGACCAAACTACCAAGCCAATTCTTATACTGGAAAGGAAACAAGCTTCCGGGGACCGGTTTCTGGCATTACAGCCGTCTTCGGCCCAGCTTGCTTGAATCCTGATGGTGCAGTGCGCAAGGGACTCACATCTGAGTATACCCTTCCACGCTTATGGTGGACAAAACGATTCAGAAAAGGGGGTGGTGATGGACAGAGTATCTGAATTAAACAGAACACTTGTACCCTGTCAACAGATCAGGGCTTGATCCATCACCGTTTTTTAGTTCACTCTCCCATCCCAGCTCAGAACCTGGCTACATGCAAATTAGTCTGTCCCTGGCCCAGTGCATCATGTGAACAGGGCAGACCAACCTACCAAGCCAATTCTTATACTGGAAAGGAAACAAGCTTCCGGGGACCGGTTTCTGGCATTACAGCCGTCTTCGGCCCAGCTTGCTTGAATCCTGATAGTGTAGTGAGCAAGGGACTCACATCTGAGTATACCCTTCCATGCTTATGGTGGACAAAACGATTCAGAAAAGGGGGTGGTGATGGACAGAGTATCTGAATTACACAGAACACCCGTACCCAGTCAACAGATCAGGGCTTGATCCATCACCGTTTTTTAGCTCCCTGCACCATCCCAGCTCAGAACCTGGCTACATGCAAATTAGTCTGTCCCTGGCCCAGTGCCTCATGGGAACAGGGCAGACCAAACTACCAAGCCAATTCTTATACTGGAAAGGAAACAAGCTTCCGGGGACCGGTTTCTGGCATTACAGCCGTCTTCGGCCCAGCTTGCTTGAATCCTGATGGTGTAGTGAGCAAGGGATTCACATCTGAGTATACCCTTCCACGCTTATGGTGGACAAAACGATTCATAAAAGGGGGTGGTGATGGACAGAGTATCTGAATTAAACAGAACACTCGTACCCAGTCAACAGATCAGGGCTTGATCCATCACCGTTTTTTAGCTCACTGCACCATCCCAGCTCAGAACCTGGCTACATGCAAATTAGTCTGTCCCTGGCCCAGTGCATCATGGGAACAGGGCAGACCAAACTACCAAGCCAATTCTTATACTGGAAAGGAAACAAGCTTCCGGGGACCGGTTTCTGGCATTACAGCCGTCTTCGGCCCGGCTTGCTTGAATCCTGATGGTGCAGTCAGCAAGGGACTCACATCTGAAAATACCCTTCCACGCTTATGGTGGACAAAACGATTCAGAAAAGGGGGTGGTGATGGACAGAGTATCTGAATTAAACAGAACACTCGTACCCAGTCAACAGATCAGGGCTTGATCCATCACCGTTTTTTAGCTCACTTCACCATCCCAGTTCAGAACCTGGCTACATGCAAATTAGTCTGTCCCTGGCCCAGTGCATCATGGGAACAGGGCAGACCAAACTACCAAGCCAATTCTTATACTGGAAAGGAAACAAGCTTCTGGGGACCGGTTTCTGGCATTACAGCCGTCTTCGGCCCGGCTTGCTTGAATCCTGATGGTGCAGTGAGCAAGGGACTCACATCTGCGTATACCCTTCCATGCTTATGGTGGACAAAACGATTCAGGAAAGGGGGTGGTGATGGACAGAGTATCTGAATTAAACAGAACACTCGTACCCTGTCAACAGATCAGGGCTTGATTCATCACCGTTTTTTAGGTCACTGCACCATCCCGCTCAGAACCTGGCTACATGCAAATTGGTCTGTCCCTGGCCCAGTGCATCATGGGAACAGGGCAGACCAAACTACCAAGCCAATTCATATACTGGAAAGGAAACAAGCTTCCGGGGACCAGTTTCTGGCATTACAGCCGTCTTCGGCCCGGCTTGCTTGAATCCTGATGGTGCAGTGAGCAAGGGACTCACATCTGAGTGTACCCTTCCACGCTTATGGTGGACAAAACGATTCAGAAAAGGGGGTGGTGATGGACAGAGTATCTGAATTAAACAGAACACTCGTACCCAGTCAACAGATCAGGGCTTGATCCATCACTGTTTTTTATCCCACTGCACCACCCCAGCTCAGAACCTGGCTACATGCAAATTAGTCTGTTCCTGGCCCAGTGCATCATGGGAACAGGGCAGACCAAACTATCAAGCCAATTCTTATACTGGAAAGGAAACAAGCTTCCGGGGACCGGTTTCTGGCATTACAGCCGTCTTCGGCCCGGCTTGCTTGAATCCTGATGGTGCAGTGAGCAAGGGACTCACATCTGAGTATACCCTTCCACGCTTATGGGGGACAAAACGATTCAGAAAAGGGGGTTGTGATGGACAGAGTATCTGAATTAAACAGAACACTCGTACCCAGTCAACAGATCAGGGCTTGATTCATCACCGTTTTTTAGCTCACTGCACCATCCCAGCTCAGAACCTGGCTACATGCAAATTAGTCTGTCCCTGGCCCAGTGCATCATGGGAACAGGGCAGACCAAACTACCAAGCCAATTCTTATACTGGAAAGGAAACAAGCTTCCGGGGACCGGTTTCTGGCATTACAGCCGTCTTCGGCCCGGCTTGCTTGAATCCTGATGGTGCAGTCAGCAAGGGACTCACATCTGAGTATACCCTTCCACGCTTATGGTGGACAAAACGATTCAGAAAAGGGGGTGGTGATGGACAGAGTATCTGAATTAAACAGAACACTTGTACCCAGTCAACAGATCAGGGCTTGATCCATCACCGTTTTTTTAGCTCCCTGCACCATCCCAGCTCAGAACCTGGCTACATGCAAATTAGTCTGTCCCTAGCCCAGTGCCTCATGGGAACAGGGCAGACCAAACTACCAAGCCAATTCTTATACTGGAAAGGAAACAAGCTTCCGGGGACCGGTTTCTGGCATTACAGCCGTCTTCGGCCCGGCTTGCTTGAATCCTGATGGTGCAGTGAGCAAGGGACTCACATCTGAGTATACCCTTCCACGCTTATGGTGGACAACACGATTCAGAAAAGGGAGTGGTGATGGACAGAGTATCTGAATTAAACAGAACACTCGTACCCAGTCAACAGATCAGGGCTTGATCCATCACCGTTTTTTAGCTCACTGCACCATCTCAGCTCAGCACCTGGTTACATGCAAATTAGTCTGTCCCTGGCCCAGTGCATCATGTGAACAGGGCAGACCAAACTACCAAGCCAATTCTTATACTGGAAAGGAAACAAGCTTCTGAGGACCGGTTTCTGGCATTACAGCCGTCTTCGGCCCGACTTGCTTGAATCCTGATGGTGCAGTGAGCAAGGGACTCACATCTGAGTATACCCTTCCACGCTTATGGTGGACAAAACGATTCAGAAAAGGGGGTGGTGATGGACAGAGTATCTGAATTAAACAGAACACTCGTACCCAGTCAACAGATCAGGGCTTGATTCATCACCGTTTTTTAGCTCACTGCACCATCCCAGCTCAGAACCTGGCTACATGCAAATTAGTCTGTCCCTGGCCCAGTGCATCATGGGAACAGGGCAGACCAAACTACCAAGCCAATTCTTATACTGGAAAGGAAACAAGCTTCCGGGGACCGGTTTCTGGCATTACAGCCGTCTTCGGCCCGGCTTGCTTGAATCCTGATGGTGCAGTCAGCAAGGGACTCACATCTGAGTATACCCTTCCACGCTTATGGTGGACAAAACGATTCAGAAAAGGGGGTGGTGATGGACAGAGTATCTGAATTAAACAGAACACTTGTACCCAGTCAACAGATCAGGGCTTGATCCATCATCGTTTTTTAGCTCACTGCACCATCCCAGCTCAGAACCTGGCTACATGCAAATTAGTCTGTCCCTGGCCCAGTGCATCATGTGAACAGGGCAGAACAACCTACCAAGCCAATTCTTATACTGGAAAGGAAACAAGCTTCCGGGGACCGGTTTCTGGCATTACAGCCGTCTTCGGCCCAGCTTGCTTGAATCCTGATAGTGTAGTGAGCAAGGGACTCACATCTGAGTATACCCTTCCATGCTTATGGTGGACAAAATGATTCAGAAAAGGGGGCGGTGATGGACAGAGTATCTGAATTACACAGAACACTCGTACCCAGTCAACAGATCAGGGCTTGATCCATCACCGTTTTTTTAGCTCCCTGCACCATCCCAGCTCAGAACCTGGCTACATGCAAATTAGTCTGTCCCTGGCCCAGTGCCTCATGGGAACAGGGCAGACCAAACTACCAAGCCAATTCTTATACTGGAAAGGAAACAAGCTTCCGGGGACCGGTTTCTGGCATTACAGCCGTCTTCGGCCCGGCTTGCTTGAATCCTGATGGTGCAGTGAGCAAGGGACGCACATCTGAGTATACCCTTCCACGCTTATGGTGGACAAAACGATTCAGAAAAGGGAGTGGTGATGGACAGAGTATCTGAATTAAACAGAACACTCGTACCCAGTCAACAGATCAGGGCTTGATCCATCACCGTTTTTTAGCTCACTGCACCATCTCAGCTCAGCACCTGGTTACATGCAAATTAGTCTGTCCCTGGCCCAGTGCATCATGTGAACAGGGCAGACCAAACTACCAAGCCAATTCTTATACTGGAAAGGAAACAAGCTTCTGAGGACCGGTTTCTGGCATTACAGCCGTCTTCGGCCCGACTTGCTTGAATCCTGATGGTGCAGTGAGCAAAGGACTCACATCTGAGTATACCCTTCCACGCTTATGGTGGACAAAACGATTCAGAAAAGGGGGTGGTGATGGACAGAGTATCTGAATTAAACAGAACACTCGTACCCAGTCAACAGATCAGGGCTTGATCCATCACTGTTTTTTAGCTCACTGCACCATCCCAGCTCGGAACCTGGCTACATGCAAATTAGTCTATCCCTGGCCCAGTGCATCATGGGAACAGGGCAGACCAAACTACCAAGCCAATTCTTATACTGGAAAGGAAACAAGCTTCCGGGGACCGGTTTCTGGCATTACAGCCGTCTTCGGCCCGGCTTGCTTGAATCCTGATGGTGCAGTGAGCAAGGGACTCACATCTGAGTATACCCTTCCACGCTTATGGTGGACAAAACGATTCAGAAAAGGGGGTGGTGATGGACAGAGTATCTGAATTAAACAGAACACTTGTACCCAGTCAACAGATCAGGGCTTGATCCATCACCGTTTTTTAGTTCACTGCACCATCCCAGCTCAGAACCTGGCTACATGCAAATTAGTCTGTCCCTGGCCCAGTGCATCATGGGAACAGGGCAGACCAAACTACCAAGCCAATTCTTATACTGGAAAGGAAACAAGCTTCCGGGGACCGGTTTCTGGCATTACAGCCGTCTTCGGCCCGGCTTGCTTGAATCCTGATGGTGCAGTGAGCAAGGGACTCACATCTGAGTATACCCTTCCATGCTTATGGTGGACAAAACGATTCAGAAAAGGGGGTGGTGATGGACAGAGTATCTGAATTAAACAGAACACTCGTACCCAGTCAACAGATCAGGTCTTGATTCATCACCGTTTTTTAGCTCACTGCACCATCCCAGCTCAGAAGCTGGCTACATGCAAATTAGTCTGTCCCTGGCCCAGTGCATCATGGGAACAGGGCAGACCAAACTACCAAGCTAATTCTTATACTGGAAAGGAAACAAGCTTCCGGGGACCGGTTTCTGGCATTACAGCCGTCTTTGGCCCAGCTTGCTTGAATCCTGATGGTGCAGTGAGCAAGGGACTCACATCTGAGTATACCCTTCCACGCTTATGGTGGACAAAACGATTCAGAAAAGGAGGTGGTGATGGACAGAGTATCTGAATTAAACAGAACACTTGTACCCTGTCAAAAGATCAGGGCTTGATCCATCACCTTTTTTTAGCTCACTCTCCCATCCCAGCTCAGAACCTGGCTACATGCAAATTAGTCTGTCCCTGGCCCAGTGCATCATGTGAACAGGGCAGACCAACCTACCAAGCCAATTCTTATACTGGAAAGGAAACAAGCTTCCGGGGACCGGTTTCTGGCATTACAGCCGTCTTCTGCCCAGCTTGCTTGAATCCTGATAGTGTAGTGAGCAAGGGACTCACATCTGAGTATACCCTTCCATGCTTATGGTGGACAAAACGATTCAGAAAAGGGGGTGGTGATGGACAGAGTATCTGAATTACACAGAACACTCGTACCCAGTCAACAGATCAGGGCTTGATCCATCACCGTTTTTTAGCTCACTGCACCATCTCAGCTCAGCACCTGGTTACATGCAAATTAGTCTGTCCCTGGCCCGGTGCATCATGCGAACAGGGCAGACCAAACTACCAAGCCAATTCTTATACTGGAAAGGAAACAAGCTTCTGAGGACCGGTTTCTGGCATTACAGCCGTCTTCGGCCCGACTTGCTTGAATCCTGATGGTGCAGTGAGCAAGGGACTCACATCTGAGTATACCCTTCCACGCTTATGGTGGACAAAACAATTCAGAAAAGGGGGTGGTGATGGACAGAGTATCTGAATTAAACAGAACACTCGTACCCAGTCAACAGATCAGGGCTTGATCCATCACTGTTTTTTAGCTCACTGCACCATCCCAGCTCGGAACCTGGCTACATGCAAATTAGTCTATCCCTGGCCCAGTGCATCATGGGAACAGGGCAGACCAAACTACCAAGCCAATTCTTATACTGGAAAGGAAACAAGCTTCCGGGGACCGGTTTCTGGCATTACAGCCGTCTTCGGCCCGGCTTGCTTGAATCCTGATGGTGCAGTCAGCAAGGGACTCACATCTGAGTATACCCTTCCAAGCTTATGGTGGACAAAACGATTCAGAAAACGGGGTGGTGATGGACAGAGTATCTGAATTAAACAGAACACTCGTACCCAGTCAACAGATCAGGACTTGATCCATCGCCGTTTTTTAGCTCACTGCACCATCCCAGCTCAGAACCTGGCTACATGCAAATTAGTCTGTCCCTGGCCCAGTGCATCATGGGAACAGGGCAGACCAAACTACCAAGCCAATTCTTATACTGGAAAGGAAACAAGCTTCTGGGGACCGGTTTCTGGCATTACAGCTGTCTTCGGCCCGGCTTGCTTGAATCCTGATGGTGCAGTGAGCAAGGGACTCACATCTGAGTATACCCTTCCACACTTATGGTGGACAAAACGATTCAGAAAAGGGGGTGGTGATGGACAGAGTATCTGAATTAAACAGAACACTCGTACCCAGTCAACAGATCAGGGCTTGATCCATCACCGTTTTTTAGCTCACTGCACCATCCCAGCTCAGAACCTGGCTACATGCAAATTAGTCTGTCCCTGGCCCAGTGCATCATGGGAACAGGGCAGACCAAACTACCAAGCCAATTCTTATACTGGAAAGGAAACAAGCTTCCGGGGCCCGGGGAATTTCTTTGACATTGGCTACTGCTACAAGAAATAGTACTGAAGGTGAAGGACACAGCAGCGTAATAATTTGCCACGTCTAGGAGGAGGATGTTCTTGATGACCAATTGTCAACTGAGTAAGAATAGAATATATCCTCGGATTCCTTCAACAGCCTGTTGCTATGACCTTATCCTCCCCAGCAAGTGTGTGGAATTATTGCTGTCATTTAGTCATACATCAATCAAAACCACACAGCCCGGGGGAAGAGGGTTAGGGTTTGGAAAATGGATGGGAATGGGGGATTTTGGTAAAGTTTTGTTGAGAGAAGAAAAGAAAAGCACAGCATGGACAAACAATAACTGAAGATAAAGAAATCTTTGGGTACAAAGGTAAAAATAAATCTTTTAAGTGACATAAAGGAAGTGCATGCACTAATGCATGCATGGTTACTGAAAAGTAAGTAGTACTTTCGACAACCGTGATTGAAAGAATGCGACAGTACAAGGCTGCAGCGTTTTCACTTGCCTATCTCTGCACTCAGAGAAACACTTCTTACATTAAATTAGGTTTAAAAAATAGCAGAAGTAAAACCTATAGAATGGCTGTAGGGATGAATTTAGAAGCAGAGATCAAAGAAATGCAGAGTCACACTCATAGAAGTTCACAGCAATAACATTACTTAAAAGATAATTAGAAAAGAACGGATGCTGTATCTGTATGTTGTTGTAGTTGTCCTGTTGAATTTGGTAAGTTGCATGCATCATACTATTCCTCTTATTAGCGGGACTCCTCCATTCCAGCTGACGCTCCGTCCATCAATGTTGGTGACCAGAAGACACCCTATCCACTGCCTGCCTGGCGGATGCTGAATTGCGGCTCGCTAATGTGAAGCCTGACTTCATTCTTTTTTTCCCATTGCACAGACTGAAACCCGGCCTGTAATTATTAATGGAAAAACAGGAAGTGATATTATAACACCACTGACAAATAAATATAAGGTATGTACGCTGTGTAGTGCAAAAAGTCACACTTTGTGTTTATTATTTTTGAAAGTGCGTACTCTGTCTGAGTCTCCTTTTGAAGGACAAATAAGTATGGGCAAATTAATTTAGCGGATCTTTCCCCTCAAGCTATGTGTACTGTAAACTGTGTTTTAGCACAAAATTAGACCTTCCCAGCAGTGCTCCCAGACCCTTACTAAACCCAGTCTCAAAAATGTAGAAGACCCCCAATCAGATCTCAAAAAACGAGGCCTAGTAGAAAAATGGTGACAAAACGTACTTTGAAAGTAAAGTAGGCCAAAATCCCCCCTTACCCACCGTGGATTGTATTCAAACCACTTGCAAGCAAGCAAAAGTATCCATACCCAGCATCACTCCAAGACTCGCAAACCCCCCCACAAACAGCCCCCCGCCTAAACACATGCAATACAATACCGCTAACCCTAACGAGCCCTAAGTTAAGAATAGTGGCAAACGCTTTCTTTAACTAGGTCAAATCCCCCCTTTCCCACCATGGATTTTCTTCAAATCACTTGCAACCAAAATTACACATTCCCACGAGTGCTCTAAGACCACAGAACTCAGTTGCAAAAATCTAGAACACCCCGAAAAACATGCAATCCTGCTGCTAGTGTTAACCCTAACAAACCCTAAGTTACAAAAAGTGCCAAAAGGCTTTTCAGCATAGTTTTCTCCAAACCACTTTTATGCGGTATTAGACCTTCCCAGAAATGCCCCAAGACCCGCCAACCCACCCGCAAAAAAGCACAACACCCCCAAACAGGCAAAAAGCAAAAATGGAAAAGTATCCCTACCCAGCAGTGCTCCCAGACCCCGAAACTCACCCACAAACACTAGGAAGCCCCCCAAACAGCCCCCAAAAACGCTAAATTGAGCAAAATGTCAGAAAAAGCAAAAACTTTTTCCGCATAGATTTTGTCCAAACCACTTTTATCCGGTATTAGACCTTCCCAGCAATTTATTTTATTTATTTTTATTTATTTTAGATTTTTATAAAGCGCGTAGTCACCCTCGAGTATCCCAGCGCTAAACCTTGTGCTCTTACAGGGGTGGGGGCGAAGGAGACTTCAAGTAGTTCAAGGAAAAAGGAGGGTTTTGAGGGACTTCCTAAATTTTAGGAGGTTAGGTTCCGCTCTAAGGTTCGGGGGAAGAGCGTTCCATTTTTTGGCCGTGTTTACAGAGAATCTGCGACCGCCAAAGCGGGCTTTCTTCACCCTAGGAACAACGATGAGGTTGCCCTGTTCAGACCGGAGCGCTCTCGATGGTCTATAAGGGGTGATCCACGTGCTTAGAATGGGGGGACCAGCGTTGTGCAGGGTTTTGTGGGCTAGGCAGAGGGCCTTGAATGCAACTCTTTCCCTCACAGGGAGCCAATGAAGTTTTCTCAACGCTGGTTTAGCCGATGTTCTTGAAGGGGTGTTTGTGAGCAAGCGGGCTGCGGCATTTTGGGTTTTTTGTAAGATCTGGTAGGTGGCTTCCGGCGCGCCGAGGTAGATGGCGTTGCTATAGTCTAGTCTTGCTAGCACTAGACCTTGAATTAGCAAGAGACGAGACTGGAATGGAAGTAGGGAGAGTACCTTTCTACATGATCTCAGCAGCCCATAGCAGATGCCTGCAGTTTTCCTCGCCTGAGTCCGGAAGGTGAGGTCTGTCTCCAGCCACACTCCTAGACTCTTGACCTCTGTTTTGGGGGACGGGGGGTCGCCCATGCAGGCGGGCCAGATGTCAGGAGGGAGACTCGAGGTTTTGTGGCCGAGGAGCAGGATCTCTGTTTTTGACCCGTTGAGCTTTAAGTCCGAGTCGCTCATCCATTGGTGGACGGTGGAGAGACAGTCACGCAGGTTGGAGGGTTTTAGCTTGGGGTGTGAGAGAGTCACCACCAGCTGGGTGTCGTCAGCGTAGCTGACGATTGTGACTCCGAATGGGGCGACCAGCTCCTCCAGTGGGGCCATATACACGTTGAAAAGCAATGGCCCCAGAGCCGTCAACCCAGGCGAAAACAAGTAGAAGACCCCCAAACAGCCAAAAAGCAAAACTACAAAAATGGGGACTTAGTCATTTTCAGCCCAATTTCCAAAATCACTCCGCGCGCGCTCTGCAGCTAGGCCTTCACTCCCCTCTGCCACCATGGATTTGCTTCAAACCTCTTGCAATCAAAAGTATCCATACCCAGCAGTGCTCCCAGACCCCGAAACCCACCCACAAACACCAGGAAGCCCCCAAACAGGCCAGAGAAAATGCTCAATTGAGCAAAATGTCGGAAAAAGCAAAAACTTTTTCCGCATGGATTTTGTCCAAACCACTTTTATACAGTATTAGACCTTCCCAGCAATGCCCCAAGACCCGCCAACCGACCCGCAAAAAAGCACAACACCCCCAAACAGGCAAAAAGCAAAAATGGAAAATCTCATACTTACAATATTTTTCGGCCTTCTGTCCAAACGCGCTGGGCAGCTAGGTCATGACTCCACTTTTCTACCATGGATGTCCTAGAAAACAAATGCAATCAACATTAGACTGTGCCAGCAGTGCTCCAGACCCCGAAACCCACCCACAAACACCAGAAAGCCCCCCAAACAGGCCCCCGAAAACATGATAGTGAGCAAAAAGGCAAAAACTTTTTCAAGTCTGATTTTCGCCAAACCACTTTTATCCGGTATTAGACCTTCCCAGCAATGGCCCCAGAGCCGTCAACTCACCAGCAAAGAAGTAGAACACCCCGACAAGTGCAGAGTCTTTCTTCATTGGGCGTAATCCAGCCCTCTGCTTTGAGGGAAATAGGAGTCTGGAGGAGGAGGATAGAGGAGCATGTTCTTGTGAACTTGTGAACCTGAAGAATGCAGACTGCGGCACCTTCAAATCAATAAGCAAATAAGTGAAGACAGTTCTGCTGATGGGCTTGTTTTTGTGATTAGGTGATTAAAGTTTGTATTTATATTGACTTTGCAAAACAAAGAAAGACATACACACAGGAATAAAAGTGAACAGGGACGAAAAAGAAAGTTATTGATTCATTGGCTCATTTTCAGGGCTCGGTGTCAGGGAAGCAGAGTTCGTCCTCATACTCTGCGAATTCAGACAGGAGTAGGTCACCTAACAGAGAAGAAATTCCCTCATCTAAGTTGGTGTCCTCCTCGTCTTCTTCAGGCGTGTATTCTCGTACTTTGTAATCTAGTGGTATGAGGTGCTGATTCATTTTGATCATTGTTAACCTCTCCACATTTTTGGGCGAGAGGCGGGTCCTTTTGCAAGTTACAATGCCACCAGCAGCACTGAAAACACGTTCAGAAGACACGCTTGTGAGTGGGCAAGACAAGTAGTTTATAGCCAGGTTGGAGATCTCTGGCCACAATTCTTTTTTCCTATGCCAATACGACAATGGGTCATCATGAACATAGACCTCTGTTGAGTCATTCAGATAGTCCTGCACCATCGACTTAAGGTTCTCCACGGTTCCTCCACTTTGCTTACTTTTTGCTGGGACCTTTTGAGAAGCCAACCCAAGCTGAGTTAGCCAATCCTCTTCTTCACACAAAGTTACTGTTGTGTCTTGTGCATATGATCCGGTTGCTGGTGTCTTTAACCGCTGAGAGGTCACTTCTGCCACAGCCACAGGTGCAGAAGTGGATTCTTTTGACTGATGTACTGCCTTTTCCTTCAATTTCCTGCCGTTCTCTTTCAAACCTCATGGCTGACACAGCTAGCCAACGTTTGTACTTTAAAACTTCTGCGTCACCAAAAGAAAAGAATGCTCTGCTTGCCAGTGCCTTTTTGTAGCGTGGATCCAGAATAGTAGCACAAATGTAATGCTGTTCTGTGTGGATCTTTTGAAGACGTTCATCGCAAAGTAGGCGCTATAATAATTTATCTGCCAAATCAAAAGCTTCTTGCTTTTCTTCATCTTTTTGAAACTTAGAAGACACCGCCTTCAGTTGGTGCTCTAGCATGCGCAACTATGGGATAGCTTTTCCCAAATTACAGTCCTCCCTGCTGACTGCACGCCTGAAGATCTCAAAAGGACGAAGCATGTCTGTCAGGCTTTTGACTAGCTCCCATTGCTCCGCACGTAACCTCAGGTCCTTCACAGCTGTACCCAGTGTAAGGAAATACTGATTGACTACCATAAACTGCTCATACAGACGCTCAAGCATGTAGAAGGTTGAGTTCCAACGTGTTGCCACCTCCTGGATGAGTGCTTTCACTGGCAGTCGACGTTCATGTAGCAGGCCCCTCAGATGCTTCCGGGCCTTAAAAGAATAGCTGAAATGTGTGCACATTCTTCGGCAGGTGGTCAGTAACTCGCACGCTGGACTTTCTTCACTCAAGAATTTTTTAACAACCAGGTTTATACAGTGCGCCAAACACGGCACTCTGAAATAGTGACCCAGATCTATGGCCTTAACTACATCGGCGCCATTATCCGTGGAAACATAACCAATCTTGCGTTTTATTGGGGACAGCCATTGAAAGACCTTTGTGTTAAACTCCTGCAAAATGTTTTCTGCTGTATGACTTGACTCCATGCCAAACATGGCTAGTGTTGCATGTTTCCGAGCAGCTTTAAAAACATTGTCCTGGTCAACACCTGCCCTTAGCTTTGCTGTAACTCCTGAAAAAGAGACCCAGTGTGCAGTGATGCACATGTAATCAGTGCCTGCTCCACTGGTCCACATGCCTGTTGTCAGATGTATAGTGTGAACAGCACTCTTCTGCAAAGCTGCCCCAATCACTTTCAGCACATCTTCATGTAGTGTTGGAACCGCAACTCTGGCAAAATAGAACCGGCTAGGAACCTTCCCTTTAGGGCAGAGCGTTGCCACTAATTCAAGAAAGCCAACCCCTTCCACAAAAGAAAAAGGGAGAAGGTCCAGAGCTAGCATTTTAGCCAGCTTAGTGTTATACAGACTCGTCATTGGGTGGTTGCGTTCAAATGGCGCTTCTGAAAACAACATGCTTCTAATGGTGGGCTGGACCATGATTTTACAGGATGATGTTGATGACTTCTTCGACCTTGTTACACTCGGTGATGATGAACTTTTTCGCATTGGTGTCTCACTCTCTCCCACACTCTTAGTGTGGCTCACAGGGTGTGTGCTGCTGACAGGGGTACTGGGTGTAGGTGAAGAAATGTTTGACGCTTCTTCCTCCTCGTCATCATCAGATGAAACATCAACGGATACAGTTTGTTGACTTCCAATTCGGGCTTCCTTGATCTCCTTTAGGTGCGCATGCCATTGGACAGTGTGCTGTCTCTCAAGATGACTTCTCTGGCCTCCGGTACCATAGTTGGTACCAAGCTTACCTCGACTAACTGCAAGCTTACAAATGCTACAAATGGCTATGTTTTCCCTTCTTGCGCAAACACTAAAGAAGTCCCAAACTGCAGACTTCAAATGTCTGTGGGGGGGCGGAGGAGGCGATACTGGTCATGCTGCTAATGCCAGATGAAGTGGAGGATGTGTGTGGCCGAACTTTACTACTTTGTTCACTTGCAGCACCACTAATTGAGGAAATGGAGGTCGAGGTGGATGGAGGTCCCTTCTGGCGAGAAAATATGAAAGCGGTAGGTGGTGGTGTACTAGTTAACTGCAATGGTGGTGGTCCTCCCATTGCCTCGTCAACAAAATCACGCTCAGCAGCTTTTCGGGATAGGGTAAAAATGTCTGTTTGGTGCATGCCCGCTGAGCCTGGAGTGACGTTTATGATGACTGTGTCGTCGTCGTGAGAGTCTTCATCAGCAGGAGTAGTATACGCCACTTCTTCTTCAGCGTCATCATCACACTCCATAAGTACGAGAGTTTCGGGGACCTTCCTTTTACGCTTAGCTACCTTTGTCAGATCATGGTGTGCCTCACTCTCAGACGGCAGTGGTGGTTCCCAATTTGGATCCATATCATCAGAAGGAAGGGGGCTTGAAGAAGATGTAGACACCATCCTTGATCTTTTCCTTGCTAGGGATGTGGAAGACAATGAATGATCAGGAGGAGTGGCTTCCTCAAATGATACCTCGGCTTGAATGTCGATTTCCTGATGTGCCCCTACTTCGGAAGGAACAACTATTGTCGGCACTTGTGCCGCTCCATGCACCTCTGCTTGCGCATCTTGTTGCGCTGCCTCTCCTTCCACATGTATTTGGCCTTGTACTTGCACATGTGGTTGTTGTTGCAGCTGTGGTTGTTGAACACTCGTCAGATCAGTTACAACAACCTGTGTTGATTGAGGGACATTGCTGCTACTTTCTTGCGATGAGCCAACATCACGGGTAGATGGTGATTGAACAACTATACTGGCGGCCTCTAAAGCACTCAAGGGCTTGAACTTAAGTTGGAGTGGTGGTGGTGGCACTGAGCCCAATGGAGCGGGGTGCTGCTCCCAGCTTGGTCCCCAGCAGATCCTGCTGCTGCTGCAGGTGTACTTTTTTCCCCAAAAAAATGTGGCGGCCGGCACACCAGTCTCCTTGGTAAGTGGCGCCACTTGCTTCTTCTGCTCCTTACTGGCAACTTTCTTGCTAGAGGAGCTATGAGAACCTTTTTTTGGGGCCTTCTTCTTCAGATGTCAGAACAGCAGGCCGCAGTTGCATGAGTTGCAGAGTTGTCTTGTCTGTGGCCACACGTGACGTCGCTGCAGGACTTCTTCCTGGCACTGGTGTTTCTCTTGTGCACCTAAAGGCAATGGAAGACAGAGGAATATCAGTTATGCAGCCAAAAAAATTGAAAAACACACAAAAATCAGCACAATCCCATGCCATCCATGCCCTCCATGATGTTTTAATTCAAGACACCCCACAGAAAGACTAGGCCCATGCACCACTCACTACCCCTCGGCATAATGGATGAAAGCTAGGCAAAATGAGTGCAGGCCTGAGAACACTGCCTGCATTCCAAATGGCCCCTTGCCCCCCAGCACATGGGCAGGGCCTGCCTGTACCAGCACTCAAAATGGCCCCCACCCACATGGCCAGTCTCCATCAACACCCCAAAAAATCGAAAAACACACAAAAATCAGCACAATCCCATGCCATCCATGCCCTCCATGATGTTTACATTCAAGAGACCCCACAGAAAGACTAGGCCCATGCACCACTCACTACCCCTTGGCAAAAGGCCCCAATAGCAGCCAAAAAAATTGAAAAACACACACAAATCAGCACAACCCCATGCCATCCATGCCCTCCATGATGTTTCAATTCAAGACACCCCACAGAAAGACTAGGCCCATGCACCACTCACTACCCCTGGGCATAATGGATGAAAGCTAGGCAAAATGGGTGCAGGCCTGAGAACACTGCCTGCATTCAAAATGCCCCCCACCCACATGGCCAGTCCCCATCAACACCCCAAAAAATCGAAAAACACACAAAAATCAGCACAATCCCATGCCATCCATTCCCTCCATGATGTTTACATTCAAGAGACCCCACAGAAAGACTAGGCCCATGAACCACTCACTACCCCTGGGCAAAAGGCCCCAATAGCAGCCAGAAAATCGAAAAAAAACACAAAAATCAGCACAATCCCATGCCATCCATGTCCTCCATGATGTTTAAATTCAAGACACCCCACAGAAAGATTAGGCCCATGCACCACTCACTACCCCTGGGCATAATGGATGAAAGCTAGGCAAAATGGGTGCAGGCCTGAGAACACTGCCTGCATTCAAAATGGCCCCAACACACATGGCCAGTCCCCATCAACACCCCAAAAAATCGAAAAACACACAAAAATCAGCACAATCCCATGCCATCCATGCCCTCCATGATGTTTACATTCAAGAGACCCCACAGAAAGACTAGGCCCATGCACCACTCACTACCCCTGGGCATAATGGATGAAAGCTAGGCAAAATGGGTGCAGGCCTGAGAACACTGCCTGCATTCAAAATGGCCCCTTGCCCCCCAGCACATGGGCAGGGCCTGCCTGTACCAGCACTAAAATGTCCCCCACCCACATGGCCAGTCCCCATTAACACCTCAAAAAATCGAACAACACACAAAATCACCACAATCCAATGCCATCCATGCCCTCCATGATGTGTACATTCAAGAGACCCCACAGAAAGACTCAGTCCATGCACCACTCACTACCCCTGGGCAAAAGGCCCCAACAGTAGCCAACAAAATCGAAAAACACACATAAATCAGCACAATCCCATGCCATCCATGCCCTTCATGATGTCTACATTAAAGACACCCCACAGAAAGACTCAGTCTATCCACCACCGAGTACCCCTGGGCAAAAGGCACCAACAACAGCCCAACGTAATCGCGGTCGCCAAACTCCAGCGGGATCCCGCAGCAAAATGGCGCAGCACACGCAAAATATGGAGAAAAACAACTCTGCAAACGCCTAATTACGGTAAGTGAACGCCGCGCGCCGCAATATTGTATCACCAAGCAAAAAAATCCGCTGCCTGCGAATTTACGGCAAATTTACGAGAGTTTGCGGATTGCGAATTCGCCAAAAATCCGCAAATTCCGTGAGCGGAACTGATTTTACGCCCATGCTTAAAATGCACACACTTGCCAGTCCGCAAACCTTCCCTTTTCTGCATGTTAGTCACCCCTAAGGTAGGCCCATGGTACCCCTATGGGCAGGGTGCATTGTATGTGAAAGGTAGGTCATGCCCTGATGTGTGTGGCATGTCCTGATAGTGAAATTCTGCCAAATTTGTGTTTCCTATTGCAAGGCTATCTGTTCACATAGAACAGAATGGATAGTTTGTTTATAACATCTTATGCACATAACTGACCCTGGGAACAAGATAGAAAAGAAAAGTTTATTATGCCTCAACCCAGAATGTTAAAGTGCATCCTGTAGTGAGGGTGATTTTTACATTCTGTGTTTGAAAATACCACTTTTAGAAAGTGGGTATTTTCTTGCCTAACCATCCATCGCGCCTCTGCTGGGTTTGTGCATTGCATGTCTGGCTTTACGATGACAGGGGCTGGAGAAGGGCCTTAGCTCCAGAAGTCTGACGAGTCAGGGCAGGGCTGAATAGGGCTGGGCTGCATTTCGAGTAGGGAGAGGAGATTTCCTTTTCACCTGAATGAGCTTGGCCTGCCTTCAACAATATTGTCTCCACCTCCTGCCAGAAAGCTGCACCAGTGAGGACAGAACTGTTTTTGGCTCGGTACAGACACTCTACCTTCAGAGAACAAAGGATTTTTGTGGATAAAAAGAGGGATCCAGACCCTAGACTTTTAGATCACTTCTGGGAAATCAAGAGGAAACCTTTGCCAACGAGAGGAGCCGGAGAAGCTGAGGAGGAAGTCCTGTGCTGCTTGCTGTCTGGGGATGGCCTGCAGTGGCTGCTTGCTGCCAAGGAAAGGAGAAAAAGGAATTTGCTGTTTGCTTTGTCACCTGCTTGAAGAAAAGATCTCCAAGAGCTTGAAACTGAGCTTGCCTCCTATTCTTAAGTCTCAGGAACACAAAGACTTCACCCCTTCTGTCTCTCTGCATCTGGAACTGCTGTTTCAGCTGCTGCAGAAGGAAATTGCTACATCAACGAATGTCGCCGCAACCTGCACCGAAGCTGTGAGAGCTGCTCTGACTTGCGACATAGGCCCAACGCCTGCTACTCTGCCACATCGACTCCGGACACGACTTCATCATTGCTGAGCCGATCCTCGACATGGGGGATCCCCGAATCCATTGACATCGCGCCATCATAAGGAACAGTGGTTTCTGCGCCATCGTGACGTCACCTCCCTGACGAAGAAAGGAACTGTTGTCTTGCCTCCCCTGTGCTGCAGTGAGGAACAGAGGCTGCACCTCCTCTGGGGTCATAAGGAACCCACGCCGCGCAACACCCATGAAGCCACACCGTGAACTGTCTTTGTTTTCAACAATTCAAAGGTATTGATCTTTGTAGGTCTGCTTGACTCGGGCCCGACGCCTTGCACGTCATGGTTTGAGCCGTACTTTGGTATTCCCACTGGTCACAGCATCGTTATAACTCCAAGTAGAGTTATTTGTTGCTACAAGCTTTATTCCTGTGAATAACTTATTTTTGAGGATATCTTAATACCTGTACTGTTTATTGTTGTTGTGCGGTCTTGTTTTGATTTAGATAAATATTATTTCTTTTTCTAAACTGGTGTAGTGTCCATTTGTACTGTTTTCACTGTATTACTCCATGTGTTCACAAATGCTTTGCATAATGCCTCTGAGATAAGCCTGTCGGTTTGTGCCAAGCTACCAAGGGGGTGAGCAGCAGTTATTTTAGAAGTGTATCCCCCTTACCCTAACTAGACACAAGAGCCCCTATTTGGACAAAGGTACTTACCTCTGCTAACTAGAGACCCCCATTTCTAACATTGGTGGTCAGCGGTGAGGATCTGGATTTGCAATTGTGTCTTATATACAGTGAATGGTGTACACAACTAGTGAGTGCAGGTCATTACCCAGCCACATACATTTTTGAAGAGTTATTTCTGGGAATTGTTTGCATCTTGAGAACTGCCAATTTTCACCATGAGTAAACAAGCATCCATTGCATCTGTGGATATTGAATTTGAAGAGGAGAGGGTTGATACCTACACTGTGCCACAACTTAAAAACATCTGCAAAAGATTTAAAATCTTCATGAGAGGCCTCACCAGGAAAGAGGAGTTCCAAAAGGTGCTTAAAAGACCTGGTTGGAAGCAAGGAATGACTGTGGGCAGACAGAGGATCCTAGGGTGGAGGGGAGAATTAAGAAGGGCAGGAGGATGGGCTAGTGGGCCCAACTGGAGGGGGAGTACCTCCCAGGGTAGACAGCAGTGTGTCTACAGGGTCTGTCTCCCGAAGAGTTGTAGGACAAGGAGAAAGGCAGAGTGCATGAAATGGAGCTTGCTAAGCTCAAGCTGGGGAGCCAGGGTGACTTAGAGAATAAGAGGTTGGAGAGCACGAAATTGGCCATAGAGAAAAAGAAGATGCTTTTAGAGAATGAGAGGGTGTTGAGGGAGCTAGAGCTGAAAGTGAAAAGCTTAGAAATCACTCCCTCTGGTGGCAGCATACCATCAGTGCCTGGGGAAGGAAAAATATACAGACGTGATAAAAGATTTCGTGAAGCGGGAGGACATTGGGCAGTGGTTTAAGGCCTACCAGATAGCGATGAATTCCTACCGGGTCCCTCTGAGAGATTGGGGAGCCGTGTTGTGGGGTGGCTTCCTAGGTGAAGGGAGGGAAACATTGTTAGCTTTGCTCACTGAGGATCAAATATCCTATACCCCAATGAAGGAAGCTTTGATAGCCAGGCATGGGTTGACCCCAGAGCTTTATAGGCAGAAATTTAGGAACTGCAAGAAGCTGAAGTCAAGTACTTGGGTGGAGTATGTATCTTACTTTTGCAGAGCACTGGATGAATGGATGAAGGGTAGCAAGGTAACTGACTTGCAGGGGCTCTATGATTTGGTTGCATGTCAGCACTTGTTCAGTAGTTGTTTTTCAGAGCTATGCCAGCAACTGATTGATAGCAAGCTGACTGACCCCAGGAAACTTGCTGTGGAGGCGGACCACTGCGTTAGTACTAAGGGTGGGCTAAATTTGTGTAGTCGCGTTGCCTGCATCTGGAACTGCTGTCTCAGTGGCAACAGAAGGAAATTGCAACACCGATGCCAGCGAGTGATGCCACAACCTGCACCGAAACTGGGAAAGCTGCTCCGACTTGTGACATAGGCCCAATGCCTGCTGTCCTGCCGCATCAAATCCAAAGCCGTCTTCATTATTGCTGCGCCAAACCTCAACGTGGGTGATCACCAAATCCATTGACATCGCCCCACCGTAAGAAACAGTGATTTCGGCGCCATTGTGACATCACCTTCCTGACGCAGTAAGGAACCGTTGTCTCGCCTCTCCTGCTCTGCAGTAAGGAACAGAGGCTGCACTTTCCCAGGGGTCATAAGGAACCAACACCGCAAAATGCCTACGAAGCCGCACCTCCCCGACGCTGTGAACTGTCATTGATTTTCATCAATTCCAAGGTACTGTTCTTTGTGGGTCTGCTTGACTCCGGGCCCGACGCCGCACACCTCGTGGTTGGCGCCATACTTTGGGATTTTCAAATTTCATTATGTCATTATAACTCCAAATGGAGTTATTTGTTGCTACAAGCTTTATTTTGTGAATAACCTATTTTTGAGGATATCTTGATACCTGTACTGTGGATTTTTGTTATTCGGTCTTGTTTTGGTTTAGATAATGATTATTTATTTTTCTAAACTGGTGTGGTGTCCATACGTAGTGTTTTCACTGTATTACTGTATGTTTTCACAAATGCTTAAGGCTCTGCCTCTGAGATAAGCCTGTCTGCTGGTGCCAAGCTACCAAGTGAGTAAGGAGGGGTTATTTTAGAAGTGTATCCCCTTTACCCTGACTAGAAGCAAGGGCCCCTATTTGAGCAAAGGTACCTACATCTGCCAACTAAGGACCCCCATTTCTAACAGTGTGTAGGTGTGCTTTCTAGACTTATGATGGGTGGTGTAGATGGGTGTGTGGCAGCAGGTGTGATAACTGGAATGGTGGTGGGTAATGTAGATCGGTGTGTGGGGGTAGGTGTGCTCTCTGGAGTGGTGGTGGGTGGGGTTGATGGTTGTGAGCTGCATGTGTCTAATAGGGGGGTGTATGCACAGGTGTGTGTGTGCTTGGGACAGGCAGAAGAATAGGGTCTGGGGATGGGAATGGGGTCGAGGAAGGGTGTAGGGGTGGCCAGAGCCTTAAAAGATCCCTGTAGGTCGCACATACCTCTGTGAATGCCACCCATTTTGGCGACTATTTGTGTCCATTGGCTGCCCACACCCTGGATGGCATTGAACAGTGCAGTCTGCCCAACAGAGATCAGTTTCAGGAGGTCAATAGCCTCCTCAACAAGGGCAGCTGGGGGAACAGGGGCTGAAGCAGAGGTGACTGAAGCTGAGTAGACATCTCCCCTCTAAGGAAAGCGGGCCCGGACAACTGGGCGGAAAGCAGCAGAGAGGGCAGAGATGAAATGGGTGGTGGACAATGATGGCATGGCACCAGGATGGGTGGGGTTCTCCACCACCAGGGAGTGGCCACTGAAGTCAAACTCAGTAGATGCAGTTGTGTGGCCAGTATCTTCTGTGGCACTCTTCTCACCCTCTTGGCCAGAGGATCCATCTTTATTGTGTCGCAACCGGACCCACTTGGGCCACCTGCTCCCCCAACATCCCAGGCCTTGTTTCCTCCGCTTGCCTGGTGAGATGCTGAAATGACAAATCACTTGTTCAAAATGTGTTGTGTCAACACACAAGGAGAACAGCTCAGTACACATAGAAGAACTATTTAGCTGTCATCACCCCACCTACTAGGATGGCTTACTAGGATCCGCTGCATTGTCTCCCCTTCCTTGCCAATTCATGTTTTTCTTCAACCTTATTCTAGACGGACAATGACATCACACACACACTGGATTTATTCTGTCATAAAGTTTGGAGTCACATAATATAGCTACCATTCTGCCTTTATGGGTTTCCACTCACAGGAGGTGTATTTTCTCTTCACCCCGCCTATAAGGTTGCCTATTGATATTAAAAAATACCACCATTACTGTACAAATCTTTTTGTATCACCCCCAGCCCTGAAGAGTCACAGGTTACTACCCGATTTGACGGAACACGTGTCCTCTGGTTTCTTGTTCTCTGGATCTCCTCTGCAAGTAGAACCACCTTAACTTATAATTCAAAAAAAGAAAAAAACAGCTCTTGTGGACGATCCTATTTCTCACAACACCTATGATTACTTCTCAAAGAACTCCTTGCGTGTGCTCTAGTCCTTGTTTGTAAACATTATTGTCACTTGACAACTCACCAGCAAGTGATATCACATTGTGAGACAGTACTGTGGGTCCTCAACAACAGTCCCTTGCACACACCGACAGTATGTATTATGTATCATTGACAATAAGAAAAAAAGCACTCTTGTTCCTCAGTTGAAACAGTCACTTCAGTTTAATCTTGAGATTCTTAGCCAACACTTGTTTCATTGCGCTTAATTGTGTGCAGCAACTTCTTTAGGGCTCTAATCTCTTTTTATGGATCCTTCGTTCTGGTTGTATTTCTGTACCAGAATGGGTTCTAGTACTCCAGTGATATTTGCAAAGTATAGGGAAACAGTTATTACAGAGTCCAAGATTTAGTGTATTCCAGAATTCTTTTCTTAAGTGTAGATCTTGTCTGTATAAGTCATGAATCCATCATGATGAACAGCGACGTGGTGTAGTAAAACCACTCGTTGCGGGCTAAGTGAGTCCCTCTTGCCAACAACCAAGTCTTCGCTGGCATAAACGCAAACCCTCTGTTCAGTAGCAGGACTGCCTGCAGTGCGAAGAAACACATGTTGGCTAAGGATTTCAAGATTAAACTGAAGGGACGGTTTCAACGCAGGAATAAGAGTGTTTTTTTTAATTATTGTCAATGATACATAATATATACTGTTGGCGTGTGCAAGGGACTATTATTTTGGATTATCAGTGGTTATTCACACTTTGGGGAGGAGGGTGGCTCTACCCACCCTTATGCACCTCAATCATGATTGTACGCTTGTATATACTCACTACGTATTTCCCAGGAGTGCCACTACCCCACACAATCCAACGACCAAGAAGTCCCACTGTCAGCTCTCATACCATGTATGTAATAGCATCAACATTACCATCAGATGTATTTCACAAAACTATGTACATGGGTTTGTGTGACATAGCCACCCATGTCTACACACCCCTGTCTGCGATGAGACATTACATGTATACACAACACCAGACACAAAGGTACGCCTCACCTTGGCTCACACATTAACCTGTGATGGACACAGATATCATACTATGTTGAGCTATCGATCTTGTAGTGAACACTTCTGCATGTGATAGCACAACACAGATATGTTACCCTACTCAACAGGGCCCAGGCATGCAAAGATTCTTTTATATGGTTTAGCAGAAGTCAAGCACAAGGTTGATGTAGTTTCAGGTGCTGGTCACAATGAAGAGTTGTCTAAGCAATACTCGGATTAGGCAGCACAATGTTTATCCCTTCCCAGCTGCTGTTGGGCCCTCAACTGCCCATCATGTACCGGGTAGGCCACTACCAGAATGCGGGCAATTAGGAGAGTCAAGGTCCAACGCACGCCCCAACGTCATTGGAAGGACTTCCCCATGTGGACTTCTGCAATGTTTCGAGTCCAGCGTCTCAGGTCCTCCCACCTCTCCCTGCAGTGGACGCTGCACCTGTGATAGACTCCCTGGATTTACACTTTCCAGGCGATGGCTTTCCATTGTCTGTGCTTGAAATGGGCGTTGACCTGGATGGATGCAAAAGATGATGAGACTGAGTTTACATGCAAGAAAGAGGTCATCTGTAAAACAGATCAAGAAGTTCTACACATCTAGCATGTCCAATTAGAACTTGACATTACCACAATGATGTGGTCTCCCTTTATGCACATTCACACTGAAAAGAGCCAATGTTACACTAATCTTCTGACTACTATACCTAAATATGTTTGGGTTGTCTACGCCCTATCCCATACTAACAGCAACACTAAGGCAAGGGCCACTACACATGTGCTGTTGATTTAGACTAGATGTACCACTAGAGGCCACTGGGAGCACATGACAGCTGCGGAAAATCAGCATAACTGTACAGACACTTCAAGAGACCAGATGTGTAACTGTGCATGCTGTTCACACCCTGACTCTAAGCCACACTGTCATGCATCTCAAACACGAGGGTCAACATGGAAGGTCTGATATGTGCTACACTTTGTGCTCATTATCTGTACAACAGTGTTCCTGGGTACAATCTTTAGTAAAAAATGTGTATGACTGATTGAGCATGTGGCAATGTCCGGGCTGCAGAGTTAAGCCATTTAGCACTTTCAGCCACTGTCACAGGGAAAACATCATCATTCCATTGTACATGAGATCTATTAGCTTCATTTGACACATCTGGTTGCAGCGATGGACCTGACTGTTTTACTCACCCACTATCTCCACAGTATATGTGTCAAGCATGCATATAATCTGCCCAATGACAGTATGAATTATGGGCCTGTTGCAATACACCTGTGATACTGAGGGGTGTGTCCTAAGGCAGTGTATCACATTCTCAATGAAGAATAAAGACAAGTACACTCAGGTATGTGGCTCCTGTCAGGTACAATCGTATAGGTGGCTTTACTAACATGTTGTAGGGCCACCATTTGTCTTAGTACACAATTGCAAATCTCCTTGAAGAGGACACTGTGCTGCAGTGCTATGTCACATATACTTCAAATAAATGTTGGGACAGAGCATTTAGTAATCATTGCCAGGATTGGCATTCTGCATGCTTACCATAGTAAACCACAATAACATAATATTTTCAAGTTGTTCATGGGTTGTTGTAAAAGTAAAGGTAATGAAATACAGGCCAACATTGCTGTGTTGCTCACTTAACATGTTTGTGACGTTCTGTCACTCCCAGCCAAAAGGTCAGTGTTGACTGATGTGTGCTGAGATGTGGCTGACCATACACATACCTGTATTAAACTACTGTTGCACCTTACATGTTACGTCCACTAGACATGTATAGCTACATCATCATCCTTAGTAGATGGAACAATATCACCTTGTGAAGCTCATTTTACTCCACATCACACTATGCATTCAGATGTTTTTTGCATGGCACAGGGGTAGCATGTAATGCGAATCTAACATCATCATGGATGGTGTGCACAGCCAATGTACAGCGTGCCATCATCCATTTCATCTCTGACTCAATGTGTTTGCGCTTTCAATCTGGAACTCAAAGTCACATATTTGAACATGGACATGTCAAGGTTGAGAAATCAATATCTTTCATACATATTGCCAAAGTTACCTGCTCCTCTGGTCAGCCATAGAGGCAACCATACAGAGTACGGACCTCTCCAACCAGCATCCCCATCTATTCTGGCATGAAGGCAAGGGCCCTCTCTCCTCCTTTTCCTGTCATGGTTGCTCCCAGAGGTGGCACACAGCAGCTGAGGGCGAGGGGGTGTTAATGACAGCAGTATCAGTAGGCAAGTGTGTATTTTTAAACCTTAATGTACATGTACGGTGCTTACACAGTCATGTGTGTAGATACGCAGCCATTGGTCCTCTGTGCTTACATTCCCCAATGTTAGCCTATGACAGAGACTGACATACATGTCATCGCCAATGGTGGGGTCATCGACCGCCGGCAGCGGAGCCTCTATTTTTCCTATTAGCGAAATCATGCATCTGCCATGGTACTAGTCATGGTAACTTTGTTGCAAATGGAATGTTCCCATTTGCAGAAACCGCAGTTATTATGCTGAAGTGCACCACACCCACCACCACATATGAGTGCTAAGACTTTTTAAATGGGAAAGCTCAATTGCCATGTCATATCCTGTGCAACACCACATCTGTGTAGTGCATTACTGTGCTCATGTGTACAATGTGCTCTGCACTGTGTTCTACGCATTAGCCTAGTAAGCATGCCATAGATGGCTCACTATGGTGCAGTTTCCTTCCTTGTAATTGATATTGTGCACATTCATGTATCAGCCCTTTGAATGGCAGCTTGTGTATGACTGGTGCACCATTGTACAGTCATGAAGTAACACGAGTACTGCATTAATTTACAAACACTTGACCTTGACCTTACGGGTCTTATGTATAATAGTTTGGAAATTGAGACCAAAATTCATGTCACATTCAAATCTCACATACGTACCCTTGGAGAGAGAGGAGACGAGAGCCTCCACTGTTCCGTTCATTCCCGGACCTACACACCATGCAAAAGAACCACACCATCCAGAAGTTCAGATTGAATCACCAAATTATCTTGGATCTCAGTCATCAGTTGGAGCCTGACCTTCTACCTTACCTCAGTAACCCCAACTCAATGCCACGACTAGTAAAACTAATTTCTGTTTTGCATTTTCTGGTCACAGGTTCATAAGAATTCACTGTTGCTCTTTCAGGTGGAATGTCACAACTGATGTGAATTCATGTCCTCACAGAGGTGCTTACAGGACTGTTGAAACATGTGGGTAGCTACATCCATTTCCCCAGATGTGAGGAGTTTCATTTAGCCACTGTGAAGGCAGATTTCAATGGCTTAGGTCACATCCCACATGTAATCGGATCGATTGATGGCACCCACATTTTTCTTGTCCCACCACACGACAGACAACAAGTGTACCAGAACCGGAAACATTTCCATTCTATCAACGTGCAAGTTATGTGCTTGGCAGATTTGTACATTACCAACATCTGTGCCCAGTTCCCAGGATCTGCACATGTTGGTTTTGTACTGCGAAACAGCACCATACCCCAGATGATGTCACAACTCCTGGTTTATAGGTAAGTGTGCTGTATTTGAGCTCTGTTTTGTGACAAGTTAGGTAGTATGATCTGAATGTGTGTTATTACATGGTGCCCTTCTGCCTATTTCTCATCTAGGAGACTCAGCGTATCCCAAACCGCCATGATTGTTGACCCCGGTGAGAATTCCTGCAATGCCAGGGGAAGTCCGCTTCAAAGAGGCACATTGAAGAACACAGTAGCCAGAGGAGCGGGCTCCTGAATCCCAGATTTTGACGTCTGGACAAACCTGGAGGAGCCCTCTTCAACTCACCTGGGAAGGTATGTCAGTTCACCAAGGACTCCACAACATTGTGCTGTGACAGAACATCCCTCGCATTGCAGAGGATGGAGGCCATGAACACTCACGGGTGGGGATCATGAAATGCCAAAGTAAGATGATGATAGTGGCGAAGAAGATCGAGTAGATTTGCATCAGGATCTCATTCCGACCTACTTCTGAGTGGAAATATGGTGTGAGGTGTGATGAATGCACAATCTAGGCAATCTTGTAGTGGTGTGCAGAGGCTGATTTTGTAGCTGGTACCTGGTACTATGTTGGTCTTGGAAACATCTTGGGGAAGGTGTATGTTTTGGAAGTGTTGCTTTGTTCAGTTGTAAATGTTGTTTAGTACTGTGTTCTGTAGAAGTTGACAATGTGATTTGTCATATGGATTTTTGCTAAACTAATCTCTCTGTGTTGGTCTGTTTTAGGTATCTTCACCATGTCATCTTTATTTGTATATTTCAGAGTTGTGACATCAGCAGCTCTATGTTGTTGTTCAGCCATACTAAGTGGACATGGATTGTTCCTGGGAATGTGTGTCACAGACTTTTGTACAAAGATGGTACCAAGACAGCTTGCACTTGGGACTTATTTCTTGTGGTGCGTTGGCACTAATGCAATATGTGTGATATCATGTGATCGTACAAATTGTAGTGTTGTTGATGTCGGAGGGATGGGCGGAAACAGAATCTAGGAGGCGGTATATGGTTCTCAATGTTGACTTATTCATTGGATAGTGGTAAGGATAAGCAATAAGGAGTGGTAAACATGAATCTTCTTGAAGAAGTTATGGATTTCTGTCTTCCTCTCTTCAGGATGCTCTTCCTTCGGTGGTTGTTTTTCCCCAGGAGTCTCAAGAAAGGAAAGAGAACATAGGCGGAACATTTTTGATCTTATGGTTGTTTTAATTGTTATATCTGTTACCGACACCTTGTGAGAAGAAGTGGAACTTTTGTAGGCTTATTGCTCTAAGTAAGTGTAGGGTATAGGAGTGACTGAGGCAAGAACAAATAGATAAAGCAATTTTTAATGAGGGAAAAGAAGAAAAACAAGTGAGGAATATTCTCCTCAGTACTAATTAACTGAAGCAAAACGAGTCACAGTTTCCTTCCAAACAGCCTTTTTACTATCTCCAGGATCACTACTCGTGCCTTGATGTGACCTACTTATGGTTGGCCGCTTTTAGAACATCCCAAACTAAATCATATTGAGGCCTTAACTTGCGGGACCAAAGAGCAAATCATTAACTTCTTTTATTTACCTCATCCCTCACCTTGTTCCCCTTTACGCCGGCTCCCTTCCCGTAGCTTCTATGGCCTTAAGACATGCACTCCTTATGTCCACCCCAGAACTGTCTTGTTCACTTACCGCCAGGGACCCAGCTCTCCAGAACTGCGGCGGCAAGCAGGCGTCTCCTGGGGGACTCCACGAGTCATTACTCCAGATTTCTGTGTTGTCTTCCCCGTCGGTGGTGTCCTCTCCTTCTTTTTCCTTCCTCCAGCCGTCCGCTGCCTTCTCTCGCTTGTGATCCACCTCTCGCACTCTTGTCTCCGTGTCTGCGTCTCTTCTACTACTTCCGGGTTCTTCCTTGTGTTCTTCTCCCTGTTCTCGCAAGGTGTTCCTTTTCCCGGTCACCCAGGCTGCTGGTTGGTTCCTACAGAGGGCAGGGTTCATGACGGTCTGCAGGGAAGAGGAGACGGTGAAAGGTTTAACATCTTGGTTACCTCTGCCTCCATCTTCTATAGTAAGCTCAGGACATTTTGCATCTGGCAGGATACGTTTATACTTGTCATCCGCCCCCTCCTGACATCCCCCTTCCCTAACTTCCTTGTTGGGAAGAAAAAGATCGAGGGGATTAGGACAGGTAATCCCTATTAGTCTGGTCTTTTCCTTTCGTAATATGAGTAAAGAATCAAAAAGGTTGGAGGGTGAGGAACAAGCGTAGGATGTGATCATTGTGTCCCTTATTTCTGGATAGCCTTTTCAAGGGAGCATGGTCCGTAAATAAGAGGAATTCCCTACCCTCAAGATAGTATCTTAAGGATTCTACCACCCATTTAATAGCCAGTGCTTCTTTCTCTATCACTGCATATTTCCTTTCTCTGGGGTATAACCTATGGCTGATGCAGACAATGGGTTTCTCCTGTCCTTAGGTGCCTATCTGGGATAATACTGCACCTAGGCCGTTGTTAGAGGCATTAGTTTGTCAGTTTGTCGGAGGAAAGGATTAGAGTAGTCTGGGCTTAGGAGAATAGGTTTGGTAGTAAGGCTCTGTTTCAATCATGTGAAGGCATGTATAATTTCTGGAGCTGGATGTCGGAGATCTTTCTCTGTCTTTTTTCCTTTTTTAATAAATCTGTCAGGGGGGTGGCTAGTTTCAAAAAGGAAGGGATGAATAACCATTAATTTTTTTTTTTTTTTTTTTTTTTTTTTTTTAAAGACGTTTATTAATGTTCAAAGGTACAGTACATATAGCAAAGCCTACAACCCTGCGGGCCGGCTGCAAATGAACGGTGAATCGTGTGGGTGTGGGCCATCATAAAAGGGGCATGTCATTGCGTCCCTTGTGTCCCCGGTGTGCCAGGACATGGATAAGATAGTCACATTATCGTAAGTCTAGAAAGGAAAAGTCCATAAATGACGCCTTGTTTTTCTTATTTTTTCTAGAACTGAGCCATGAAATCGGCAAACTAAACAAAACAGTCCGTATCGGTATGTCCCAATGTTCCTATCGCTACTTCCCCACTCGAAGTCCGTCCCACTTGCACGGTGTTAGTAGGAGCCACCTCTGATCAGTGCGTTGTTTGCCGATGCTGTTACAGTGCAACCGGAGGTCAGAGGTGTGTGTGCGCAAGTGTGCCTGAACTTAGAGTGGGACAGCCTCTGCGGGCCATGGTGTGTCATCGGTCGCCGGTCTTGGTAGTGGAGCATGTTGCAATCAGGTGGAGGAGCCTCGCTGTCGGTGTGGCTATCGGCGTCTACGCCTGCAGTCGCCGTCAGTAGTGCCGCCAGCGGCTCCTACCCACTTCAACACGGGGGGTCAAAGAGGCCACCGTCTGTGCGCAGGGGTCCGATACTGCAAACATGCAAACATATACGTGAAAGTGGGTGGGGGGGGGGTGGAGTGTGCTTGCGGGGGCGATGTCGGCAACTCTGTGCTTGGGGCGCGCTGCTGGGCAATGGCCGCTGGTGGGCGCCCGCGTGGGCGTTGGGTCGTATCCGAGGTCTACGCGCTGGCTGATTCTTGTCTGTGTCAGGGGGGGGATGAATAACCATTAATAACCCAGGAATGCTACAAAGTCATTTCAGGTTCTGAGGGAAAGGTATTTGGGTTATAGCTACTATTTGTTCTTTTTCGGGTTTAATATATCCTTCTCCTAGGAGATAGGTAAGGTACTTTACTGACCGTGCAGCTAAATGGCTTTTGGCTGGGTTTTTGGTGAGACCTCCTTCTTTTAGTGCCCTAATGACCTCTCGAGATGTAGCAGGTTTTGGTTCCATATGTCACTATAGATGACTATGTTGTCTATATAGGCGGCTGCAAAGGCTTGACAAGGTTTGAGGATTAGGTTCATGAGCCTTTCGAAGGTGGCTAGGGCTCTGTGTAGCCCAAAAGGGAGCATCTTGAAGTGATATAGGCCCCAGGTGTGGAAAAGACAGTGTTTGCCTTATCTTGTTCTCGTAGGGGCCCCTGCCAGTACCCTTTGCAAAGATCTAGGGTGCTGGATTATCTGGCCTTCCCTAATCTTTCAATCATCTCGTCCACCCGAGGAAGGGGATAGGCATCAAATTGGGAAATCTTATTGACCTCCCTGAAGTCGATACAGAACCGGATAGAACCAACTGGTTTAGGGATAATTACGATTGGGGAGCTCCATTCGCTTTTAGACGGCTCTATAATTCCCATGTTTAACATTTGCTCTACCTCTTTCTCAATGGCTATTCTCCCGGATTCTGGTATTCTATAGGGCCATAGCCTTACAATTTTATTGGTCTCTGTATGGATGGCATGACTGATTAGGGTTGTTTGCCCCGGGTTTGTGGAAAACACCTCTTGAAGGGATGATAAAGGTGTACTCAACTCTTGTCGTCGTTGATGAGGGAGATCAGGGTCTATACGCTGGAGAAACAAGGGGTTAGGGTGTTCTATAATTCCTACCATTGCTGGCCGCGCTCACTCCCATTTTTTAGGAGATTTATGTTGGAAATGTGGGTATTCTTTTTATTCTTAGGATCTAACTCTATTTGATAGGTTACTGGGGTCACTTGTCCTACAATTTTATAAGGTCCCTGCCACTTACCCAGCATTTTGTGATCCGAAGTAGACCTCATTACCAGGACCCAATCTTCTAGGTCTAAACTTCTTTCGTTGGCCTTTTTATCATATTGTTTTTTTGGGGCCTTTTGGGCCTGTTCTAAATGTGTTTTAACTATGCTCGAATCTTGTGAAGGCGAGACGTAAGAATGAGCACATGTTCAGGTAGTGGTTTCTTCTCATTCCACCTTTACCATATCTAATAGGGTACGGGGTTGTCTCCCATATAATAACTCAAAAGGAGAATACCCCATATTTTCCTGCTGTTTACAGCGAAGAGCAAATAGGGCTAAGGGCAGCATGTGTTCCCATTTTCGTGCTTCTAGTTCTAATTGTTTTTTCAAGGAGACCTTCAGCGCAGTATTATACCTCTCTACCTGCCCATCGGTTTGTGGGTGTTAGGCGGCTGTTCGGATTTGTTTTATCTCCAGTTGTTGGCATACCTGTTTCATCAGATGGGATGCAAAAGGTGTTCCCTGATAAACTCTTTCGGGAAACCCACCCTCAAAAAAATATTGATCATGGCTTTGGCTAACTGGTTGGCGTTTGGTTGTCGAAGGGCTACAGCTTCGGGGAATCTAATGGCATAGTCTACTATCACCAACACATATCTACACCAACTACGTGATGGGAGAAGAGGTCCGATGATGTCCATTCCAATTCTGGAGAAGGGGTCTCCAATTACCGGAAGGAGCCTCAGGTTTACTCTTACGGGCATGGTCCTCATGTTTTTTGACAAATTGGGCATTCCTTAAAATACCTACGTACCTGATGGTAAACAACATGCCAATAAAAATTATTTAAAATCGCCTTTTCTGTCTTCTTCCCCTCAAAGTGTCTTCCAGATGGCTATGGGCAAGGAAAATAATTTTTGTCACGGTACTGCTGGGGCACTAACAACTGCGGGGTTAGACCATGTCCCTCTTTTTCTGAAGAGCAAGCCTTGTTATGTATCATTTTAGGACCCTATTGTAAGTTTCCCGATTCATACCCTTATATAGGTATATTTCACCATATCCTTATATAGGCATAGAATTCATAACCATATTAGGCCTAGCTCATGCAGTCCAAATACGGCAGGGCTACTTCCAATAGTTCTGAAAATCCACAACGATTTCTTGGAAAAACAGTCAGGGACTTCCCCTTGCTTGAGTATTGATTTATCCAAGAACTCAGTGGGTTTTCAAAGAACTGAAACTCTTTGATGACATTATTATGTCCAACTGTACATCAAACTTGGCACCTTCAAGGTATAAATATGCCCACACTCGCCCAAGCAAACACACGTTGGTTTGGAGCAGTTCGACTACCTACTTGCCCGACGCACGCTGCTACAGCAAGTGCCGAAGGAAGCCTACCCTCCAGCAGAGACACACTGAGAGAGACGCTGTCTTTTCTCCTGCCGAGAAATCCAGCTCCAGTGTTTTCAAGCTACCCTTGCGGGTTGTTGGGAAATCGAGTCCTGAGACCAGCCTTCTCGATTCTAAACTAAGGTACGGAGCTGATTAGACTGTTAGAGAAATATTTGGCAAAAGAATACTATATTTATGCTACACCTCACTTACTTCCTCCCTCGTACTAAGCTTAGGTTAGGTACACCGGGGTAGACATATTTTAGAAGCACCAGTTGAGTACTTTTAGCCTCTGTTATTTATGTATGTATTTATATATGGTTTAGGAAACATACAATGCTCTTACAGTATTATTTTATTCTACTATTTATACTGTATGCATTATATTTTATAAACAGTGTTACAATTGTAGCAGTTAATTTCTTATGCTTGAGAAAGAAGACTGTTCAATAAATCCTTTTATTGAAAACGCCCGTCTTTCTACTTTCTCTGCACCTCTAGTGAAACGAAGCATGCATGATTGACTAGGTGAAATATCTATCTATTGTTTCCACGACTCTGAAGATACGTTTTATCTTGGGGAAACAAAGTTGTCATGTTTATGCGGTTGTCAGAGGCTAATCCCTTCTTGTGAATTCGAGAAAGTTTCTAGTGACCTCTGAGCTAGCTGGCACACACAATTAAGTCTAGTATATTTGATAGAGACCTAGTCAACCTCAGTCCTACATCTAATCTATTGGATATACTATTCCAATGCGCTAAGCCTATTGGGAATATAGGAACTACACTACACCCTTTTCTCTAAAAGAATTGAGGACCTATTTTATTTGGGTCCTCTTGTGAGGTGGCTTGTTTCCAGGCTTCATATAGGGTGGGGTCTTCTTGTTGTGTTAGGCGAAGTCCCTGATCGTCTTCCCAGATGCCAGTAGTGGCGGTTTGTGCTAGTGACTTGATTCTAGTTTTCTTTCTCTTTCCTTTTTTTGGTTTTTACTTTTCCTAGTCTTCCCTGGGATGAGTTCCGGATCTGCTGACTTGGAGAAGGGGGCCCTTTCCCTCCATTCCTTTCCTTCAATCCAGGTATCTTTTATCAGCTCGTTCATATGAGGGTAATCGGTTCCCAGAACTAGGGGCCCTGGGAGCTTGGGGATAAGTCCTACTTTGAGGGTCACTGGTTCTATCACTGGGTTGTGTTGAACACGGACCTCGATGGTAGCATATGGTTTCTGTTCACCGTGCACGCATTGTATATTTACAATACCCGTGGTGGTTTGGACGCCCTCGGGAATAACCTGGGGCTGCATTACACTTTGGAGGCACCCAGTGTTGATCAATACCTTTCTGCTTTCTCCATTCAGAGTCACTTGTCGGTGGTATGGGAGCAGTCTTAGTGTAGAAGGGGCACAAAAGAAGGTTCTTGTTAGTCCTATCTCCATGGGTTCCTCCTTTAGAGGACATACTCGTGCAATATGGTCATAACCGCTGCAATGAAAACATTGTAAACCGATAATGGATGGGAGACGGGGAGGAAGAGGAGGAGGGGTCAAGGTAACATAGTTACTGTCTCCTTTTTCCTTACAGGAGGGGGCCTATGTGATTTTGAACTTGACGCCCCCATCCCCGGTTTCCAAGATATTTCCTCCCTCCCTTTCTGGATTTCTTGGGCCCTATTGTAGGTGCTTGCAATCTCCACAACTCTCTCTAAAGTGAGGTTTATATGTTTTCTGACCCATTTCTGGATAGGGGTATGCAGTTATTGCTCTAGATATACTTTTTCCATGATTTCTACTTTTGTAGAAGTGATGGGTTTGAGCCATCAATCAATCATGTTCTTTACCCTATAGTAGAAAGCCCTAGGGGTCTCTTGGGGTCCTTCTCAAATTTTACGGACGGACTTTACATGTCTCTTCATCTACATCCATCCATTCTAGGATGCTTCATTTGATGTGGTCATAGGGGGGGACTCCCAGGGGATATGCAGCCTGATAAGCTGCTTGAAGGTCCCCAGAAAGGAGAAGACCCAAGTACTGCCCCACTTATCAGGGGACCATGCAACAGCTCGAGCCATCCTCTAAAAATTGGCAAAATAGAAATCCGGATCTTCTCCGCTCACATACCTTTACATTACAACAGAGGGGAGTGTGGTATGTCCTTGCGGTTGACTCAATGTCTCTGCCAATTTGCTGATTACCATTTCCTGTTTTTGGCTCTGTTCTGAGAGGGTCGTATGTAACCTTTCGCGGTCTTCTTTTGCCACTGCATGGAAATGTTTGCCCATTTTCTCATGGTTATTCAGCCATTTTCTGCATGACGGCCTTCATTTCCGAAGATCCCACTCCTGACACCACTTGTCAGCGGGATGGACAAAAACAGAATCTAGGAGGCCGTATACGGTTCTCAATGTTGACTTATTTATTGGACAGTGGTAAGGATAAGCAATAAGGAGTGGTAAACATGAATCTTCTTGAAGAAGGTATTGACTTCTGTCTTCCTCTCTTCGGGAGGCTCTTCCATCGGTGGTTGTTTTTCTCCAGGTGGCTCAAGAGAGGAAAGAGAACATGTGCGGTAAGTGTTTGATCTTATGGTTGTTTTTATTGTTATACCCGTCACTGACACCTTGTGAGAAGACGTGTAGCTTTGTAAGCTTAGTGCTCAAAGTGAGGGCAAGGTATAGGAGCAACTGAGGCAAGATCAAATAGATACAGCAATTTGTAATGAGACAGAAGAAGAAAAGAGAAGAAAAACAAATGAGGATGACTCTCCTCAGTGCTCGTTCTCCGTTACACTATCACAAAGTACTATTTAACTGAAGAAAAGAAGTCACAGTTCGCCCCCTAAACGGCCTTTTTACTATCTCCAGAATCGCTACTCGTGCCTCGATGTGACCTAGTTCTGGTTGGCCCTTTTTTAGAACATACCAAACTAAATCAAATTGAGGCCTCAACTTTTACGCCCGCTCCCCTCCCATAGCTTCTACGGTCTCGAGTCATGAACCCCTTATGTCCACCACAATACTGTCTCATTCAATTACCGTGGGGCCGCAGCTCTCCATAAGTGTAGCAGCAAACAGGTGTCTCCTGGGGGACTCCACCAGTCGTCACTCCAGATTTCTGTGTTGTCTTCCCTGTCTGCAGTGTACTCTCCCTTCCTTTTCCTTCCTCCAGCCATCCACTTCCTTCTCTTGCCTGTGATCCACCTCTCGCACTCTTGTCTCCCCATCCACGTCTCTTCCACCACTTCTGGGTTCTTCCTTCGTTCTCCTCCCTGTTCTCGCGAATTCTTCCTTTTCCCAGTCTCCCCCGCTGCTGGTTGGTTCCTGCAGAGGGTGGGGTCTATGATGGCCTATAGGGAAGAGGAGACGGTGAATGGTTTAACCCCTTGGTTACCTTCGCCTCCGTCTCCTAAAGTATGTTTAGGAAATTTTACATCTAGCCGGATACGTTTGTACTACTCATCTGCCCCCACCTGACAGTCGAGAAATCATGATATCCTACCTTCACATTGTCTGATTCCTCATTGTCTACACACTGGATGTAGGTATTGCTGTGCTTCACATTGTTGGATCCACGTGCTTGTTGCCCATCACTGACATTACTTTTGCGACATTCCACTAGATGCCTGATACACTGACATGAAAAGACCCTGTGGTCGAAAATTGCTGTACTGACATATGTTTCTGTACTAATTTATTTGATGTGGTATTCCTTTTGTGAGGTCGTCAACATGCCTGAAGCTGATGATGTAGGCCTAATTTGTTGTTAACTATTGTTTGGGATATTGTCAGATGTGTCTCTTCCTACCATGTTGCACTAGTCTACAGGAGCTGATGTAATCATTGAGCCTAGATCACTGAGTCATGTATGTTTTTTTATCTGTCTGATATCATTTCAGCCTATGATTTGAACAATATTATACAGATGTTGCAAACCCAGACACTTGTATGTTTGCCTTGTTGAGCTATGGTAGAGTTCCAGATTAACTCCTTTTTTAAATATACAACATATCCATGCTTCCATTAGTCCCTAATAGCAACGTTTACATGGTTGTTCTTTCACATGGCCATATGTGAGAATGACAACAGGAGACAATGCTTAGGTGAAGTGAGATTCTTATTAAGTGAACAGACAGAAAAAAAATCAAGTGAAGCGTTAGGAATGGAAACAAATTGCGAGGAAGTGAGAGTTGCAGTCATGGTGGATGAAATCTTCGTAGTAGAGTGCATTATCTGTAGAGTCCAAAGTCCAACATACTCCTCCCATCAAAAATGGAAATATAGGGCAGAAAGTCAACAAGGTGAATGTGTTGTGCATACATAGAGGGAGATAAGGAACAACCTTTCTTGCTGGCAGTGGTGTTTTTCTTGCCATCCTTTGCCCCTGAATACTTGCAAGGACGTCCCTTCCTTCTGACAGATAGGGGAATCTTTTGCTGCTGCGATCAGGGCGCTTGCAGGACTATCCTCCTCTGTTAGGACCTTCCTCCCTGTGGGTGCAGCAGATGTTGATGCTGTGGATGTACTAGGCACACAGAGAGGGGGAGATGACAGCGGAAAAGCCCTGCAGATGGTGGTGGTAAAGTTCAGCTGGACCCCTACCAGAGAGGCCACCTCAGAACAGAGTCCAGTCCCCCTTGGTGCCGACCTCAGCCATCTCAGTGTGGACATGTTCCCCCTTCTCTGTCACAACCTGGCCCAACATACCGTGGGAGCCCTGGTAGAATCCGAGGACTTGTGTGATGGCAGTCTGGGCATCTGTAACCTCAGTGGGCTGCCTCTGGGGCCCACATTTACCCTCCCATGATGGCTAGCCCCAAGGCCTTGTGCCCTAGGCACATTCTGCACCCTACCACTGGGTCCTTCTCTCCTCACTGTCTGGGGTGGTGATGGGGGCCATCTGAGAGGCCAGGACCGGGGGCAGTGTATGTTACTTACAGTGCTACGCGAACTGGTTGTGGGGCTAGTGATTATCAGTTTTGTGTCTGCTATGGTGGGAGGTGTGGGCCCAGTGAGCCCAACTGTAGGCATGTGTCCAGGCTAACCAGATGGGCTAGCGCAGTCGCAGACGTCCATCAGTTCAGGAACATTAGCATCACTGATGGCTTCATCTTGTTACTGGGTTGGAGTAGGACTCTGGTGGCCTTCATGCCCCTGCTCAAGCGCAGTGGTGGATTCACCTGTTGAGAAATGAGAAACAATCAATGGTATGTAGATGGAATTCTTTTGTGCCTGGTTACTTGTGGAGCTACAAGAAGTAAAGGGAAATGAGTTGTTACTTCATCCAGTGATTTGAAGGAAGTTTCATTTAGTTACTAGACATAAGGTTACACACTTTCTATGTATTTAATCCCGTCAGCTAATTGGATGTGCTGGTATTTGTTTTTAAGGGCATTGGGGATAGACATAACATCTCCAACACTCAGCTACATACACAAAGTAGTCATATTACGTGTATTTGTCGATTCCATAGAATCTTTTTGTCAAAGTTTGACAAATAGCCAGCTTGGTTATTTGAGTGGCATTGTTTATCTTGTTTAGAATCTATAGACAAGTGGTCATCTGGCATCGTGTCTATCATGGCTGACATGTATTGGGGTTACTCATTGTTATAGCGTAAATCAGGCCAACAATAGTTTGAGTTGATGTGTTCCGGACACCATCAAGCAATATGTTCCAGTTGTGTATTTGTGTGATGAACTTAGTCTATAATTTAACCATTTAATGATTAAAGTAGATCAGGTGTAAGACGGCCGACAAGCGATTGACGAACAAAGCATTCTAGCCTTTTGTTATGAACTGGAGTGAAAAGGTCTTCAGGTAGATGGGGGAGCTTTTCTATCTGTACTTAGCAATACTAAAGAATTGTTAAGCAGCATGAGTAGTGTAGATCAGGAGTAAGGTGGCCTACAAGTGAGTGGGGATACCAGCAGTCTGTCTAGCTTTTTGGTTCAAGTGGAGTGAAATGGCCTCTTTGTAGTTGGGGTAGCTTTCCTATGTCTATTTAGCAACACTTGAGAAACGGCAACCATTTCATGACTAGTGTAGATCAAGAGTATGATGGCCAACAAGTGAATGGTGACACGAGTAGTCCAAATGTTTGGTTATAGCTGGAGTGATAAGGCCTCCTGGTAGTTGGGGTAGCTTTTAAATCTCTACTTAGCAACACTTGAGAATTGTGAAACAGCATGACCAGTGTAGATTAGGAGTAAGATGACCAACAAGGGAGACAGAGCACAAGCAGTCTAGCTTTTTGGTTATAGTTGGAGTGTGAAGGCCTCATGGTAGATGTGGTCAGTTATATGTCAATTTTGAAACAGTTGACAAATTGTAAGTGTACCATAGCTGTGAACAACATGCATTTGTGATCGACCATACAGTTCCATAATGCACATGTCATGGGTTCTCACCAGTTATGTTGATGCCCCTACAGATAGCATTGCCACATGTGGCATTTGAAAGATTTGTATGCATGTGGTGTCATATGCACCAATACATGTTGTCACAGATCAGAAGACGTCTCAGATACTGTCTGTGATGCATGTTATGCGAGTAGCTGTAGGAGACAACAGAAAAGGCAGAGTTGAGAGCAAACAGGACATTGTGATTTTGTGGCAGTTGTTGAGTTATAACTTACCAGAGTCCAATTCCCCAGTATTTCATTCCAAACCCTCAGTATGTAGGATAGCAAAGACCTTCTCCTTCCAGGGCATGAGTTGTAATGGTGTGCTAGGAGGGCTACCGCTAGTCTTCTGTGCCTCCAGGGAGTGGCTGTGTACTTGCCACACACCTTCTACCTGAGGTCTTAATAGCTCTTCCTGATGTTCTGTGTGCACAGGGTGATACCAACAGCACTAACTCTGTTGTCTATCCTGTCCCACATTTCATTTTTCTTACTCTGAGGAGTATGCTGGACTTGTGCTCCAAAACTTTGGGGCTCTACTCTAATGATTCCATCCACCATGACTGTTAACTCTTGTTCAGTGAAGGCAGGTTTTTTGAGGGGCTATGGTAGTAGAAAATTATATGAGCAGAAGTGTGAGTACTTTAAGGGAGAGATACATACAAGGGATGTCCCAAAACAGTGCAACATTTTGTTTGCAGTTGGTGGAGAGTGTTAAATGGGGGGTAGAAAATGACTAGCTGTGTAAAGGGCCCTCTCTTTTGCTGTGCTGCAGTTGGGAAGCAAAGATTGTGGGTCAGGGCTGAGGTGTGTTTTACAGTGTGATTTGCAGGTGTGTCTACTTGTGAAAGCACCTCAGATGGGTAGTTTAGAATCCATCCAATGGTCAGTGTTGTATTTTTTTCCTTTTATTGTGAACTGCTGCGGTTGGGCACTATTGTTAGTCCGCCAGTTCGACTGTGTATTCGTAATATGCTCAGTGGCAGGACAGGACGGTGGGCCTGGGGGGGACATGGACTAACCACCAACAGTTTTGACCGCTGCAGGACCGCTGGGTGGACCACTGTGGCGGTGGTCGGGGTTTCAGACTGTACAACTTGTAATAGGGCAGGTGGTTGGACACTGGTGCAGCTACGTAGTGTCACACAGGAATGAGATATGTCTGATGTTGAATGAAAAGTATGACCTTGCACTAACAATGCCTTACACTAAATAATAAGACTGCTATGGCATACTGGATGAGCAGGAATGGACTCAGTGTTTAACAGTTACATCCTCATATGCTTTTCAGATGCTTAACCTTCACATTAATCTGTTCATTTTTACCTCGCCAACTGCACAGACCATTTACATGATTGTCTTGTCCCTCGCTCCTCTAGGCAGGTGTCATTTAACTTCCTATCTACCTATCATGTTGCTGTCTATGTCTTGCATTGTGATTATTTGGCTGGGGTTCTTGGGGTACAACCACAGGGTGATTGGGGCCCGGTGTGGGAGGAGGGTAGACAGGTGATTTGTTTTTTAAATTGTATGCTCAGTGCTCACCAACTGTATAATCCACAACATATGATGCTCTGCTTGGAGCCAGGACCCTATGCAATTTGGACTTGCCATGGATTTGAAGTGTATCACATGAAAAATTAAAGGTCTAGACAATCCTTGTAAATGTTGTCAGGTTCTCGCATATCTGTCACAACATCAGGTGAATGTGGTGCTCCTGCAGGAAACACACTTAGGTCCCAGATGCTCCCCTGGCTTTTCAAAAGCATGGGGAGATCACAGCTACTTAACATCTTACTCTACCCACTCCCGGCAGGGGCATAGTGATTTTATTCCACTGGTCGGCCAGGTTCCAGCATTTGCAGATGACCATAGACCCGGAGGGGAGGTACTTAATAGTTAAAAAGTTGTTTGGCAATACACACCTCACCCTGCTTAATTCCTATGCCTAATCTTTGACTCATCCTGTGTCTTACGTTCAAGCAATAGACATACGGGTATACTATTGGGGGGGGCAATCATAATGTGGTTCTACATCTGCTGATGGATTGCACTAAGAGTTTATCCCGTAAACACAACAAAGCCGGAGATACTATAGTTTCTTTTCCACGGGAATATGTCATGATTGACATTTGTAAGAAAACCCAGCATGATGGTAGGGAACACACATTTCCCTCCTCAGCCCATGACTCCTCCTGCAGATTAGATTAGCTCAAAAAATGTTTTATGGTGGTTGGCAAGTGGCCAGCACCACCCCCATACACTGCCAGATCATTCCCCTGTGCTTTTAGATGTCAGTCTTCCTGAGGAGTCCCATGCAATGCCTCAGTTGCAGCTACATCCTGCAAATTTGCGAGATAAGGCCTTTCTGGAAAATATACGAGATGCCACAAAGAATTATTTCAGTGAAAATAAAGAAACTGTGAACTCTGCTTCCACACTGTGAGAGGTTTATAATGTAGAGGTCCGTGGAGTGTACATAGCAAAAAAAACATGGGATTTTAAAATCCATCCGGGATGATCTAACAAAATTAGAATTGAAGATTAAATCATTGGAAGACAAGTATGATCGTGGTCATAGGGCCCCACTGAGGAGGCAAATGCAATCTAAAATCTGAGCTTATATGGATGCAGCAGTTAGAGAAATAGACTTCTGCAGCAAATATAGAAGGGCACAGATATATGGGTAGGTAGAGCACCATTGGCACACTGTGACTGCCCTGATAAAACTGGTAAGGGCCACAGCCAATATCACAATACTGCAAAAGGCAGGAGAGAGGACCGCATGTGACACACACAGTAAATTGGATGCCTTTCATTGTATCTACCAGCAGCTCTCTGAGTCCAGATTGATGGAGTCTCCCCGAGAATATCACATGATGTGCACCTGGCTTGGTTATCCTCTTACCAGTAGGACGCGCTCTGCCAGCCAATCATGGTTTATGCACTTAGGGGGATTATAGTTCACCTAAAAAATTGTACCTCCTCAGAAATTGATGGCCTTCCAGACACATTCTGTAAATCGTATGCAGAGGAACTAATTCCAAAGCTGCAAGTAGTATATGAGGAAATGTTGCAAAAAGAGAAGACTCCACTATTCAGTGGTGGAGGCAGTCTTTCTCACTCTCCTTAAACCTGGGAAGCCAGTTGATAGTTGCAGTTTGGAGAGTGCCCTGTCGATTATTAATGTGCATTGCAAGATTCACACAAAGCTATCACCCATCAGGCTATTATTGTTATGCCTCTCGAAGTTTGCCCGTACCAGGCAGGGTTCATTCCAGGACGACCTATGGCAGATAACCTGTGCATTCTCATCACAGTCACGCACCAACTGACCCCGGAACTGAAGAAGGTGGAGATAGTATCCTTAAGGGCTGAGAAAGCCTTTGATTTCATTGAATGGCTCTTCCTGCACACAGTCCTAGAGGGGTTAGGAGTGGGGAAAGCTTTGCTCAGATCACAGTGAGCTCCAACTCCCCTAGTGTTAAGTTGACAATTAATGACCTACTATTGGTGCCATGTGAGATTAGCAGAGGGACGTGGCAGGGGTGCTCTCTGTCCCCGCTTCTTTTTGCCGTTGTGATGGAGCCCCTGGCCTGCCTCCATCTAGAATGACATAATCATAGAGGAAGTTGATTTGTAATACAGCACTTTCTACTCTCGATGTATGCGGATGACATATTTCTCCTGGTTAAAAAAAACAGCCTGTAAACTTCACCCGATAATGCGAGAGAAAATATCTTATGGGTGATGGTCAGGATTGAACATCAACTGAAACAAATCCATATTAATGCCCCTCATGGATGCTATGTTGCGTCTGGTGATTGAGCATCTACTGTGCTAGTCCACAGACCTGGTTAGTGGGCATAATGTCTCATAGAAATATTGACATACTTATTGCGACTAATTACAGGGTCTGCTTATCTGCTATTGCGGATCTCATGCAAGGGTGGATTAGGCTGCCACTTATGGTGGCATGGAGATTTGCACTGATGAAAATGGTGGTACTGCTGAACCTGTGGAATTTGTTCCAAAATATTGCTCTGCACCTTCGAAAGGTTGTCTTTATTAAGCTACAATCGCTGATGGTCACATTGGCGTGGGCTGGAAAACAACCACATATTAGTTGGAGTAGACTGCAGAAGTCGTATATCAAGAGGGGATTTGGTGCCCACAACTTCGAATTGTGCTACCTTGTAGTACAGGCCTGATTCACTCATTATTGGGTACATAACCAGTGACAAGCTCTCCACCTAAACCTGGAGTGTGGCCTTGTGACTCCGCCCCCAATCCATGTGAGCCTATACTCTAGGTCACAGCACCCAGACCGTGAGTTTTATATGGTTCGTTGCCTGGGGTGGGCTATCACATGTTGGGCAGAAATGGAGGGATATCAGACTCAGTATTCATCCTAGGCTGACATTGAGCATTACCCACATGGTCACTTAGACCACTTACTGTTGTATCGTGTGGTGGATGCTACAAAACACTGCAGGAAACTGGTGTTGATAGCAACACTATTGGTCCACCTCATGGTAGCCATGTTTTCGGGAGGTAGAAAGATGTAGCAGTTTTATTGTTTTCTAAAAGGCATGGTACTGTGTAGTTAACTGACATAGCTGTAGGCAGAAACTGTTCTGCAAGTCACAAGACCTGTGAATTACTGGGGACCACTCAAGAGTGTATGGCTAGCCTAGATTCTGATGAACTGCATACATAAGGAGTGGGTTTAGTGGTTTCCTTGTTGGTTGGCAGAAGAGACAACAGATTCTGTCCGAGAACCTGCCTGATGTGGAGTACACAACAACAAGTATGGACGTGGCAGAGATGATGGGAGCAATGACTGAACAATACGCATCATGTTAACTGAACTTTTGTAATATGATGTGCTGATGCATGCTATGTTGTAATCATAATGCAGTCCGAGTAGGTTGTAAGCATTCCAAGTCTCAATAAAAAAATGGAAACTATTTTAGAAAGTTTTTTCAATTATCAGACACAAAAATAAAAAATTTCAATATTAAATCTTCAATTTTATAATGAAACTTTTTTTAAACAATAATTTACAAATCCAGTTCTTACAATTACAATCCAAAATATTAAATACAATAAAGATATAAAAGTAAATACTTTAAAAATCCCCCAGCCTATTCTCCTATAAACACGCCATTCCACTAATAAGACTCGTATTTAACATTTCATTACAATTAAATCAATCAAAAATGAAATCACATATAATAATTTTTGATTTAAATATTTGATCAATTCACATTTCTTATTAAAAAAACACATTTAAACAATGTGAAGTTTATAGAAAGTAAAAAGTAAAAACAAAATAATTTGAAATTAACTTTAATTGTAATGTGAAACTTACATATATATTGCAATAAGGCATAAATACAATTATAAAATATTTAAATGTTATTAAAAATTAACAAAATACACAGAAAATAGCTTAACAAATCTAAAATAATGATTAAGAAATACATTTGGAAAACTATCAAAACTAAATTACTTAACATAAATTTGTAAATTACTTAAATAAATACAACTGAAACATTATCAAAAGGATCAAAAACTACTTTAAGCATTACATATAAATTAGTAAAATTAAAAAGTTCTAACATATTAAATGACCAATTCAAAAATGTAATTTTAAATTAAACAAACACACAAAATAATTATTTAGACGTTTATACTTTGAAAATCTCCACATACTTTGTATGTGTAAACCCAACATTCTGCTCCAGAAAAGTTTATTAGACATATATTTTTATTTAAAATGTTTTCAAATAATAATTGTAATATTAAATACAATAAACATTTTGATTACATTTGATACATAACGTCAACCTATATTTAAATCACCCCATCACATTTTTAAAAAACTTTATAGAGTTTTATATAGCATGACCTTGACCTGTAGGTATCAGGTATCAGAGTGCTTTACATGATCACCAGTTTTGTTACAGATGGACATGTTGATTTAATGTTGCTGTTAGGCAGTGGGAGATTAAATGATTTGCCCACAATCACAGGATGTTAAGCATTTTTGCAGAGACTCGAACCCGGTTGCCCAACTTCGAGGTTGACCACTCTAGCCATTAGGCTACAACCTCTCCCATTCTCTTGCCTTAGATATTTATGTATATTATGTTTTTGTCATCACTTTTTTTCTGTAATAATCTTTTTATATTCAAACACACAGGAGCTTAGAGGGTACAGCTAGTCATAGGTCGCCCTCCACTCATAATACAACAAACAAATACAAGACCTAGACTTTTTGGGCACTTCTGGACATATCCTTCTGTTATGAGCATACCAAATTTTTGCACTAATGTTGCAAGAAGCCCTTCCCCTGTCATTAACTAGTTGATCTTTTTATATGACAAAATTTGTTTTTAATATTCTGTACAAACACCATTTTTTGCCTATGGGGATTCACCTGCTCCCCCATTGTGGGTTCAAGGATCATAGAGCAAGTTGAATGTGATAATTCACCAAAGCCATGGTTATTTATTCAAACCAAGTTAAATGTTTTCTTTGCTAAATAATCTGTGTTGGAGCACAGTTGTTCTGTAGTACCTAAAAAAATATGTATTTTGCTTAAATCTTAAAACAAATATTTACTTCGAACCTTTTACAGAAGTGTAAGAATTATGATGTTCCGGGGGATGGCTACTGGGTGTGGACAGTAGTTCTTCACCATTCCATGCACCTAGTATTATCTGGGTATGGCTGAATACTGTGCCAAGTATACTCTAGGAACAGGGGGACCAAGCTCAGGGGTTAGCCGAATAACACATCCTGTACTCACAGCTGGTTAGGCCAGTCAAAGGCAAACAGTGTTGTGTGTGAAGGGTACTTGGCACACAGTATTGCTTAAGGCCACGATCTCTCTTCTCAGACCTTGATGGACGAGACCAAAGGTCATGCTCTGGAAACTATTCTTGAACCCCTGTTTTCAGTGCAAGAACTGGTTAGGAGCAAACTGTCTATGAGCGGTGCTCTGTTTCTCTCTCTAGCACTGTTTGGCAGCGCACCTTTTTTGCAAGTGCTGTTTAGGAGTGAAATATGTTTCTTGAAGCTACAGTGCTGTGTTGAATGTCCTGTTCCTGGGGCCTAATTTATGAAAAGTGACGCATCGCTGCGAGAAAACAGCAATGCGTCAATTTTCATTGCGCCCTCCTTGCGACCCCAATGATACGTCATATTTACAATATGACGCATCATTGCGCAAGGATTTACCGATATGTCAGTATTTCTGACGTATCTGTAATCGCAAAAGTGACACATTGCTGGAGTGTGTCACAAAAGAGACGCAACTCCAGCAATGCGTTCTTTCACATGAAAGGGCCTGCGTCAGTCTTACGCCTGCTGTGAGGCGGGCGCAAGATTTTGACGCAACGACGTCCTAGAAGTGACGCAGTGAAATCTCATAGATTTCACTGCGTCACTTCTACGACCTTTCTTGCGTCAATACGCCCCCCTTGCATACATTATACCTGGCGCAGTTATAATTTGGCGCAGGGGTTTACACAGTGACGCATCTACCTAGATGCGTCACTTTGTAAATATGGCGCAACAAGGCGCATTTTTTACACCACTGGTGTGTCACAAAAAGTGACGCACCAGCGGCGTAAAAGTGACGCACAGCCTCATAAATGAGGCCCCTGATCTTTAAGGCACCTCCATCTGACTATTTCTTTTTCATTTCATCTTCCTGGTGAAGTGGAAGGACTTGGCACATAGTGGTTGGGTTAAACTAATTGGTTGTTTCCCGGAGAAAAACATTGACTGAAAATATGATTTACAAAAAGGCCTGAAACAGAAATATAAGATCAATAGTGTAATTTAAATGGATTTCGGTCTGGATACCACATAAGCTGTGGTCTAAGTTTATCGTATTCAAAATGTAATCACAACATTTGTTTAAAATGTGAACAGCGAATTAGCAAAAGAAATTACATAAATCAAATGCCAACATACTCCAGAGAAAAGATAACTTCTAGAAGCTAAACTTCTTGTTCAACAAAATAGTGACGAAAATTCGACAATCACATAACCTTTATTCAAACTCCTCAAAAATCAGATCATTAATTTGAAATAACGATCAAGACAGCGTTATTAGAATTCAACCAAAATGCAAGTAATGACTTTTGTTTTTCATATGTGGAAATACAATGTAAACAATCCCCTGCTTGGCAATTTGCTACGGTGACAGTTGTAAAAGAGTGGATTTCTTCAGAGAATGTAAATAACGATATACAATTTAAAAAGAATTCCTGCAAGTTATTGCCATTCATCAAAGACATTTTTCATTCCTGTTAAGGTGCAATGTTGGCTAATGTTTTTGACGACTAAGAGATTTGTCTAATCTCTTCCAAGAAGAAAAATAAATTGCAAAACTGTGTCATAAATCATTACAGCTTTAGAGGTGTTCAGCTAAAACCACCCTAAAACTTTCTGGAAAGCATTAGTTCATCACTTAATCTTAAAACAGTGATCAATTTCAAAATTAAAATTGTAAATTAAAGTACTAACACATACCAAATGTATTGAGATAGGGTTTTTTTTATAGTTCTGTTGTATTCCATTTCTATGATTACTCTGTTTAGTTCTAAATAGCACTAGAATGTATTAAGGGTTCCAGCTGATGGTTCGAGGTTTGTCCGTTGCTGGAAGACCTCTGATGTAGGCTGGCGTGTTGGGTTGATGCTGTATACTTCTGGAGAATAAAAGATACAGAAACCTGCTCAACTATCTCCTGGATTTATTCAGTAGAACCACACAACAAGTTCATTACCTGAGAATGCAACAGTAGAAGAGATAAAAGGAAGAGGGCTTGAACTCTACACCCTTGCTTACAGGAAGAAAAGTTAAATCCTGTCATAGGTGATATGTGCCTAGATAACTCTATGAATGTAAGGAAACTGCTATGTTGTCATATTTAAAGACACATCGGGAGGAAGGAGCAGATGCATTTAAGCTTGCCGTAAGGGACTTAACTTGATGAACGTGTGACTACAGGGGTTCATGTGCCCTTCTTCCATGGGACTTAGAAAACCCATCATTGAGGTATTGAAAAGTGAGATTAGTTAAGAGGTAGACACAGGACACTATGGTTTAGAGGCAAAGCACATTCCCTCATTAGGATTCCATATGCCCGTCCTGGTGAAAGCCACAGATTCAGTTGAGCTATAAGGCAGAAACAGGTTGACGGTAACAGTGGTGATGGGGTACAGTTAATTTTAATCACCAAGTGCCATGTCTAGCAAATAAACTGTTTTAGGATGCCACATTGGTGCCTCCCTGACTCCAGGTGTAGACCCGCTCTCCATCAAATGGAGGTTTTGGAGAGCAAGAATTGTCCTATGATGAAGCATGACACCTGGTGGAGTATGAGGACCATCCATAAACATTTTTTGTATGCCTAACACTTGTACTGAGTGGCGATGGGAGAGATACATCACATATCTCTATAAATTGCCAAATTCTCGGGGAGCCTATTTTGTTTACATATATTGAAAGTTGCCCATATTTTTTTTTATGTTAAAGTACTAGCACAGTGGTAAAGTGAACTGCTGTTAAACTGCACTGTGGAGATCATACATTGCTTTGAGGTGAGGTAGTTAGAATATTCCTCCTCCTAATTCAGACAGCATATGGTAACTAGAGGTGGGCAGAATCCATGGAGTTTCATTCTGTTTAATTCTGCACAGTGGTAAAGTGAACTGCTGTTAAAATGCACTGTAGAGATCATACATTGCTTTGAGGTGAGGTAGTTAGAATATTCCTCCTCCTAATTCAGACAGCATATGGTAACTAGAGGTGGGCAGAATCCATGGAGTTTCATTCTGTTTAATTCTGCAGAGTCACAGAAAAACTCTGTGGGATTTTGTGGAATTCTGTAAATGGACAGAAAATATGCAGCTTGGGCTGCAATTTAGCATTGGTAGCACAAGCAGTGCTGAATATCAGCGCAATAGCACCATCAACAGCACGCAGCCATTCAAGTTGATTCTGCTGCTGCTCGAGTAGGAGATCTACTCAAGCAGCAGCAAATCTACTCGAACGCTAGCGAACCCCACATTGAAAATCACACTAGGGGATGCCAAATGCTGCTCGCGCTCGCATATTATGGAACCTCGAGGGAGAAAAATTCCAATACTCAGCGAATGGCGGAATTTGCCCAGAGATAATTATCGCTATTGCTTGGTTAGAGACAAAAATTTACCGCTGAGCTGCGGCGATTTTTATCGCAGATAAACCTTGGTATTACCAAGGTTTATCGCAAATGCGATAAAAATCGGCCGCAATGCATGAATATCGCTGAAAAGTCAGCGATATTTATGCATTACCGAGCTAATGCTCTTAGCCATGTTATCCTCCTCCCAATGGATAACATGGCTAAGAACTGCTTAGGGCAGGTGTTAGCTTTTGGAGATATTCGCGCTTAGCGCGAATATCTCCAAAAGTTGGTAATAGGAGAGAGCGATGTTAGCAACTGTTTCCAGTCGCTAACATCTTGGCACGCCCACTTTGCATGTCATTAGTGATAAATATCACTGACATGCAAAGTGGGGCCCAAGATGGTCGCTATCTCCTATTAGCAGTCGCTAACTGGTGTTAGCGACAGCTAGTTAATAGGGTGATTATTTTATCTCCGCTTTCTTGGCTTTTAAAGCCTAAAAAGCAGAGATAAACCCCCTTGATAATATGCCCCTCGTTTTCTGGTAGCCTTGTGGTATTAACGTTACGACTGGCCACGCTGTTGAATTTATTAGAACCCTGAAAGCCTTGATAAGAGTTTTGCAGTTTCTTTTTGGAAAGGCCGTTAAAGTAGTTAACATCAGGCGAAGTGAGATACTAGGAGCCGGTCTGATATCCACTTCAACATAATAGCGACAGTTTTGATTCATTTTAATATTCATTAAATCATTCAGTCTGGCATTGTTGGTAAATCAGTCTCAGTACAGATTGTCAAACTTCAAACTTCATGCCAACCAGAAACATTGCCCTCTACAACCACCTAAAGAGCTGTAATGCTGGTACAGCAGATGGTGTGTCAGTAGTATTTAATCTCTACAACCGTTATTGTAGCATTGATGTGTTTGCTCATCAGCAGTTGTGCTTCTCGAGATTCTATTCTTTTTGCTAACTTGACTGTATAACAGACGCCTTTGTGAGTGCCATCGTGCAAGAATGTTTTAGTGTCAGTCATTGCTGAAGCGACTGATATATCATAAACAGAATGTTGGTGCAGCAAAGAAGCAAAGTGAAACAGTTTGTGTAGGATTTATGAGTGAGGAGTTGTACTAGAGAAGTGCAGAGCCCAGGAGCCAGAGGTTTCCTTGGTACCCCGACAGATGCATTGCTACCAATGGCATTGTAGTTGATCTGCAGAGATTTCCCCTTTTTCTGCAACATTGAGCCAAATAAATCATTCTCATGTTCTCCCATAGGAGGTCAGAGGGTACTCTGGTGTGACTGAGTGTTTGGTACCGTATGGGTGTGTGAAAAAAGGAATAGAGGCCCAGCAGAAACCACTCGTGCAACCCCCTCATGAATTTTGTAAACTCAAAGCAAGTTATCTAAACAATTCTATAAACTGTAATGTAGTAGCCAGTGCTACCTGTATGGACAGGGGTTTTGTACATGGTTTGTCCAGCAAACACTGAGACCTAAACAAAATAATGTTTTATACTAAACGACACGATGTGGACATTTTCTGTTGCAGAGAGCTGTGCATTTTTTATTCAGCAACAATGCCTTTGCCCATCTTGCATAGAAAGAACGCACACATTACATCATTATAATTAGGAAAAGGAAAAATAGAACTTTGTTCATCTCCTCGGTAGGAAATTTGTAATTTCCATCGCTTGCTCTCATACCCTGCCCGAGATTTTAAATAGATACAATTTCGAATTCCCTCAAACCCTGAGACCCCTTCTCCTGTTCATCACATCACAGTAACAGTATGGATAAAAAAAAGGGAATCTCCTTTTCACAGTCATTGTAAGTATAGTGCTAACCGTAGCGTCTTATAATCCCATAGGACTCTAGTCATTTAAATGAAGAAGAAATTATTGGACAATCAAACTAAATTCTGCAAATACAGAAAGCACAAGATACATTGAGACAAGCTGGCATTGTAACTACGGTCATACTTTCTGGGATTATTTCGCAATTCCGATTTTGAAAGCAGCAGGGAGTACACGATGCTATTATGATGTCACATGTATTGTTCAGATACCGCAGAGGAGGCACAGCCATTTAATGGTAACCATGTGACACTCTTCTTGCAAAGACAAGGTTTGAGTGGAATAAATGATACACTGCACAAAAAGTCAGTGATTACGCCAGAAGATCAACGTGCTATTATGGATGCATGAATATATTGGTATAACAAATCTAGATGTTTAAAATGCATGTTCCCTGAAATCACGGTCAATATACATTTACAAAACCGTCACTTTCTCTTTGCAGTCTCACATCATTAACAATGCGGCCTGACCTCTGTTGGGTAATTTGAGGCGAAATGAACGGTTTCTTCTTTAGCTACTGTTTCCCATCTCTTCTAATAAGTGAGAAAATTACACGTGCAGTTTTGTGCATCAGGAACCATTTTTGGTTTTTGCCCTCTTCATAGGAGTTCGCCTCATTTGACTTCACTTTCTATGGTCGCTGCATTTTGAAATACACTGGTGGACACTTTTTTTCTGCCGATGGTCATTTGGGCAAATTATATTTACATTTTTAGTAGCACAATTCGGGCTTCAGCTTATTTTAGACAATAGTGAACACTTCAAACATAATTTGATCCTTTGTGCAGGAGCAACATATTAGGGAAAAAGACTTTGCTTTAGAAAATGGGTCCTAAAGTTCGTAAAAGTGCATTTCCGGTAAACTGTCGGTTGGCATGAGCAGTGAAATATGTGGCTGGAATAATTGGGTGTTCACAATCCGATTAGATTCCTGCTATGAATTATTTAGCCAAAGTGTGCATGGAGACAGTGGATGTATCAATGCACCTCAGTATGTATCAAGCTGCGTATTACATTGGATATTTAATAGGTGCCATACTGAAATTCTATGGGATTCATTCGAACACATTTCCAATCCCAGGTGGCAGTTAAGCAGCTGGTAAAACTTTCTCTGCCAGGTGTGGTTTTTACCACCTACACATGATTGCATTATTCTGAGTGTTACCCCTGGGACTGAAGAATAACACAGTAATATTACTTGTCTTCACCCGTTCGGGGTGCACACATTCAGAATGTGTACGATTTTCCTTCTCCAAAAGTGGTGCAAATCATATTGCGAGGGCATATGGAAAAGCTCTGTGTCCCATTTATAATCCTGACTTGAATTAAATATGTCAATTTAACACATACAGTGGGATATTCTATACCCATGCAGAAATAAAATGCAATGCAAAATTCCTACGAAAAACGGCCAAGCGATAAAAACTGTAAAGCCTTTTATTCAGCTTACTTTGTATTGTCTCGCTTTTTAATTTTCCTATGTATAGTGAAGCTCTTTTACAAACATGTCCATGTTCCCACTGTGCAATTAAACCTAATAAATGGTAAGTATTTGCAAAGTCAATAGGTTTCGACTTTAAAATGAAATTAACTGTCTATTGTGCTTGTCAAAGCTGGGTACTAAAACTTTGTTTAAAATAGGAAGTAAAAGAAAACTGAAATTAGAGAAATACCAAATGCTTATCTTAAGGTAACTCAAAACCAGGCCTGAATTCAATGTTTTAGGACATAATAAAGAAATTGGTTTATTTTTCAAATGCTTTTCACATCAATTTTAAAAGGCCTATTGCAAATGATCCAGCTTAAAAGAACATATAGCAATCTGAATCTAGAGGTGACACAACAAATTAAGCAACACATTGTTTGTGGTCAAATGATGCATCAGGTGGAGAACAGCATAGCCGTATGAACTTAATAAGGCAATCCCAATGTTAACCTATGGGATAGATAGGCCTTGCAAATAGTGAGAAACGAATGTAAGGGCATTTTGCTACCAGAACATGTCAAACCTAAAAGTACATGTCCTACATTTTAATACTCAGCACTCATGGGGCTACCTAGGGAATACCTTAGAGGTGACTTACATGTAAGAAAACTGCATTCATATGCTCCGACACGGAAGGCCTGAGGCATGCTTAAATGGCTGCTCAGTGCTGCAGGCTCAATAGTATTTTTAATTTACAGGCCTTGGGCACATATAGTGCACTTTACTTAGGAGTAATAAGTACATTTAAACGTCAATTGTGGATAAGAAAATTTTACCATGTTTAGAGTACAGAGCATATGTACTTTAGCAGTAGTAAAGTGCCCAGAATCCTAAAGCAAACAAAAACGAGGTCAGCAAAAAGGGGAGGAGGAAGGCAACATGTTTTGGTGACCCTGCAAAAAAGGCTTTTCCAATAATAGTATTAACCCAGGAGATTGGGTTTCACGCACAGATGCCTATTGGTCCCATGTCATGAGTGGCTCCTTCAGCCACCCTGACATTTTAGTCACCAGCACAATGTATCTTGTGATTTGTTGTTTGATTTTTAACATGCCAAGCAGTGTTTTAAGTAGGCAAGATCATATCCTTACAGAGTCCTCCTTTCAATCCTTGATATTGCTTTCTCAGCAAAAGAAAGCTTTGAGCCAAAAAAACTAAAATATGTCTGACAGGATTGGAGGCTGTACCTGGCTAAAGTAATTGTAGAGGGGGTCTGGAGAAGAAGGCGTAGGACCCGTAGGAGCATGATAATGACAACTATGAGAATAAAGGCCAGAACATGGACTGCCAGGAGGGCTAAAACAACCAAAGCTACAAGGACAGAGAAACCAGGCTCAGGGAGACCTAATCCATGAGGACCAGGAACGAATAGACGATGAGGAACAGACAAGGAAAAACAAGACATGGGGTACCTGGACCAAGGTGAGAAGCATCAGGAGAGTCAAGAGGGTGTGGAGCGGGGGATCTTGACACAGTGGAGAAGGGCCAGAAGGAACAGAACCACCAAGGGGAGAAGAAACAGAAGGCCAAGTATCATAACAATGAGAAGAGTTAGAAGGGCCTGGGAGCAGCAACCAGAACCAGAGGAACAAGGACGACCAGGGCCACGAGTAGCAGACCCAGGTAGAAAGACCAATCAGGACCAGTGCCAGGACATCAATGAAAATATGGACCAGACTAGGCCCAGTGGGATCAGGATCTAAAGGTCCATGAGGGTCAGATTCAGAGGGATCCTGTATCAGGATGGCATGGACTACATGAACCAGTGTGACCCGCAACATTGGACCTTAGAGGACCAGTGCCATAGGAATGAGGAAGAGCAGGCACAGGAGGCCCATTGCTAGGAGGACCAGTATAGGGGGGATGAGGGTCAAATTGACAATAACAAGGTGAAATAGATAAATCAGGAGACCCAGAGGACTAGTAGGACTAAGATGGGGCAAGAAGACTGCAAGACTGAGTGAGCTACGGAAACCAAGGATAGTGGGACCTGATGAAAATCTCCAGACATTTTTCAAGTAAGTTTGAACTGTGTACTGCATTTACCAGGATGCAAAGGGGCGAACTGTGCTGGGACTGTGCGGCAGTGTGATCCCAAACCCCATTCTGTTTAAAAGTCTCTCTTGAGCCAGCAAACTGACGAGCTTTGGAGATGCACCTGTGTGCCTGTGAGTGGTACTGTGACCTGAGAGGAACTTGGCAGCATTTCCAGCAACCCCAGATGATTTTTCTTTGCTCTCTAAAACTGCTGCTCTCTACTGATAAAAGGCTCAACCCAGAAACACGTGTCTAGAGATATACAGCAATGTCTGCACCAACTTTGGTGAAAAACTCCAGCTATTTTTGAAGTAATTTTGAACTGTGTACTGCATTTACCAGGATGCAAAGGGGTGAACTGTGCTGGGACTGTGAGGTAGTGTGCTCCTACCCCCATACTGATATACAAAGCTTCACTCATGATTTCCAAAATATTTAATTAGCAGTGAAAGGTGATGAAAGTTTGTTTTTTATTTCTCAACCCCATTCTTTGCTCCCTGATTTTGCATTGGAAGTTACCTCGTTTTCCTCTGTCTCTTGATGTAAATTGAGCAATGATAACTGTGAAATATTGCCCCTTAATAAATTCAACTTCAGGCACAAGATTTCATCATCTAATTTTGAATGGCAATCCAAGCAACTTAAATACATTGGTCTCCCAATTTAATCCATCCCTCACTTCTTCCATTTCTATCAATATAGACACCTGCATTTAAATAATTGCCTCCCCAACCAGCAAATGGCATCCTCTCCACTTGTCTTGGTGGGGTTGTTTTGACACCAGTAAGATGATGTTAGTTTCTATCATACTTTTTTACTCTCTCTAATGCACCTTTACATGTCCCTCTTAAGTCGTACAAGAGATTGTATTCAATATTATCTTCATCACTCTTGAATCATAAAAAGCCTTGTATGTTGCCGAAGTCCGTGGCACACTGTGCGTGATCCTACCTGCACGCTGCCTGGGGTCCCGTCCCGACCTGCTTCAGCCTTGCCTGGGGACCACCGAGTTGCTGTCTGCTACCAACTGCTCCTGCTGTCTCCTCCCCCTGCCGCAGCCCTCGAACACTGGGACTGCCGCAGAGCGGGGGAGTAGAGACTACAGCCCCCAGAAGCCTCCGCGACTGGCCCGGAAGTCGCGTTGAGGCTTAGCGCTTGGAGGCACCGTAAAAGGGGCTGGCCTTCCCGCGTCGCGGGACCGCGCGCGGGGCCGTGCCCGGGGCTAAGCCCAGGCAAAGGGCGGGCCCTCTGTGGCCCTCAGAGGCCTGAGGAGTCTGGGCTGGGCCATAAATCCTGGTCGACTTAACTGCGTGCCAAAAGGTAATTACACAACTAACCGAGTACAGCTCCCTGTCATTAGCGGATATGAAGCTCAAAGCTAAGACCATGGTTAAAAAAACGCCGATTCATACACGCTCGGTCACAAGGAACAATGTTACAGCAAAAACTCCACTACCATCTCTAACCGCAATCGACCGTATGCTACAACAGACAATCGTGGTAGTAGCTAACGCTATTGAAAACACCGAGAGACGTTTATCTTTACCACCCAGTGCTTGTTTAATCTTACAGTCATCACAAACTGAAGATCTCACAGTAAATAACACAAATAACATAAATGTGACATCACTCTCAAATGATTCCATATTAATGCAATCTTATACAGGTCTCCCTGGTGCTGAGTTAATTCAAGTGGAAGATCATCCCATAGACCCTGCTGCGTTCCAAGATAGGGAAAGTCGACTGTCCATAACTTCCAACTTGTTAAACCAATGATACATCGGTTGGGGCTTTGGGGTCAAGTAATGTGCTCAGTGCTAGCGCTGTCCCGATTCCCTGCGACACCGAAGACCCCATCCCTATAGCCGACTCACCCAACAATAGCTGTGTAGACAGCACGACTGACCATGGCTCTGCCTACCGTAGATCTAGACGCACACGCAACAGGAAATTATTGGCTCCAAGTAGGGTGCATGTGAAACAAAGGGGCAGGGGAAAGAAGGCAACATCACCGCCATTAGATCAGGCGAATGGTGGAGAGCCGTCACTACTGCTGCCCAGCTTAAATGTAGGACCAAGGGATAGCTCTAACCCAACTACACTTAATGGGGAGTCTCTAATGGGTCACCTTATGGATGTCATGAAGCTCCTTATTGCCCCCCTAACTGATAAATTGGAGTTGATCTGTAAAAAAGTGGAAAACCTAGAGAAATTGGGCCTCGCCAAGTTAGAAATCCTCGAACACCTGGGTACACAAGTTAATCCATACTCGTTGCACGCACCTCCCAGGATTGAGGATAATTCGACCGTTAGTGATTTAACTAAAAAAATACTGGGTATACCCGCCAGAAATGCGGCCCCTGTGGCAGCCACTGGCAAGCTCGGTAACTCAAATTCCAACAGTCCAGATATTCTTACAAGCGGGCCTAGCGGGGTCAGAGGAAGAGAGGCAACGGGTCATGTGTCAGTAAACGGGAACCCCCCAGCACGCAGCTATTATAACAATACTATACCTGCTGTGATTAATCTCCCGCCAGAAAGCAGACCATATGTGGCAATTCTTGCCAATGTCCCGAAACTGAAACCCTCTCAATTTGAAAATAACGAGACATTAAAAAACAAAATCCTGCACTGGCTTGCCCACAACTGTGGATTCCCCCTGAGAGGGGCAAGTCAAATCCTCTCAACCCAAAGGGTAGGGTGGGTGAGTCCTAGTAAAAAGGAAATAAGCGGGGACTGTGTAATCATAAATTATAAAACCACTGAATGGGCAAGGGACTCTATTTTGAATGCACCGATCCCATCAGATAATGAATACAATACCACCTTGTTCCCCATGGACTACTTCTACAGGAACCACATGGGATTTAAAATCCCTGTACAGAACTTTAAACACCCCAGAGCAATACATATGTCTCACCCGCCTGTACAGCAGGCACCAGTACAACTAGCTGAGCACCCAAGGATTGCTTATGACTATGGCACCCATTATGTACCACAGCAACTACCGAATCTATTTAGAACACCAAACCCCAATTATTTTAATAACGCCAATGTACCTGGGTTAGGAATTAGCGCCTATGACCAATATGAAGTCCCAACAGCTAATAGGTTCCAGATATTTAACTCCCTAGATGAGAATGATTGACTAGGGGGTACTCGTGCTGCTAAGTCACCCGTTATTGAAGCCCCCGGGTTGATGGACATAAATGCAGTTGAGGATCCCACACCTGACATTGCCTTAGCAAACTTAAACGGCCCAACCTTGACAGATGTAACTACATGCACTGGCGATAACCAATTGGAAACCCCGTTAACACCCTTAGCCACAACTATCACTGACTCACCACTTGTAACTTTAGAAGAGAACCTAAGGGTCATTACCTGGAACATAGCAGGGTTAGCCTCTAAGGTAACTACCCCCATCTGGGATGATTTCATTAAACAGGGTTTCGATATCATTTGTCTGCAAGAAACCTGGCACAGGGATGAAATACACGTCGAAGGTTACACTTCTTTTAGTGTGAAGGCGGTGGCATCCCAGGCAGGCAGAGCCAAGGGAGGACTAGTGACCTTGGTATCCACCGCACTGACGGAGTTTAGTGTTAGCCATCATGAAGCACTTGGAGAGCATGCTTCCGTTTTGCGCATGGACCATAGTAGCTGTAGAGATTTAATAGTAGTAAACTTCTACAACAACTTTGTGGGGCCCAAACGGGGAATGATAATTTCTGACCTAGAGCGGGTCATTGATGTGACTTTATCAAGAACATCTAAATCAGCCGCAATCCTATGGGTAGGAGACTTTAACATTAAAACATGTAATTATGCCCTTAAAGGGGCCTGTGGTCACAGGGAGGAGTACTCAGGAAGGGACACTAGTGTATATAACCACTTCCCCCACAATAACTATGGCAGCGCATTAAATAACCTATTAGCCAAATATGACCTGGACCTTTTGGAATGCAACAAGAACAAAAACAATGTTAGGTGTCCTACATTCCATGGGAGAAACAGCCAATCATTCATTGACCACATTATGATATCCTGTTGCATAGTTTACTCCAATGTGTGGGTAATCGAACAATCAGTAAGTGATTACAATAGTGTATCCGTCGAACTATTGGGATGGGGAGCCAAAAGGAATGTTTATAGCCAACCAATTCACGACATCGTGGCTGAAAGACCAAATGGGATGAGGGTGAAATTGATAAAAGTTGACCCAACTCACTTTGTAGCCAATGTGATCTTAAAATGTAGCAGTGAGGTTGAGTATTGTCTGTCTTCTAATACATGCCCGCGAACCCTGTTATCCAACTTTCTTAACATTACAAAAATGATTGAGAAATCCTTGACATACAGAAATCGGAACTTAAGGAAGGTCAAGGCTGTGTGGTTCGATGATCACTGTGCCCAGTCACTAAAAAAGCTAAAAACATCACTAGATGCTATACCAAGAGATGCTAGCAAAATCAGGCGGCACAACTACAAAACTGCACTTTTAACCAGGAAGAAGGAATTGCAGGATGAGGCATGGGCAAAACTAGACTTGGCTGCAGTTACAAAGGATCACAAACTTTTTTGGGAGACTGTAAACAGCCCGTTTCTGAAGAACGATAACATTCCCGAACTAACTTCGCATGTCAGTTGCCGGGCCTGGATAGCACGTTTTACTGGGATTTTTAACTCTGATTTTACTTCTGATTTTATTCTTGATTCTAACCCCGATGTTTTAACCACAAATACTGATGTTGCCACCTGTTTTAAATGGGAGAAAATATTGTTTACTGTGACACTAAGTGAGGTGATTGAGGCAATTGAGAACAGCAAGGGGGGAAAAGCCCCTGGGCCTGATGGGGTACCCGTGGATTTTTATAAATTTGAGATCACCCTATGGGACCCCATTCTGACCCGCTATTTTAACGCTGCAATTGAAGACAAGTTACCGACCTCATGGGGACAATCAATCATAGTGCCACTATTTAAAAAGGGTTCCAGGGCAGAAGCACGAAACTATCGCCCAATTTCACTCTTGGACTCATCATTAAAGATTTTGAGTCGCATACTCCTGGTGAGACTAGAAACCTGGGTAGAAGACAACAATATCCTCTCACCTATCCAGTACGGATTTCGAAGGGGCCTAGGAACTATGGAGCAGTGCGTGAACCTGGAACTTATTATTGGCAAGTACACGAAAGCCAAGGATGGGAATTTGTTTATGTGCTTTGCCGATTTAAGTTCCGCATTTGATCTGGTGGAACACGCACTGCTCTGGCCAACTCTTCTTGACATGGGTGCACCACCAGAAATCATTCACCTTCTGGCCAGAATGTATAGTAGTCTTTCAAGTAAGGTTAGATTTGGAACAGATGGCGAATGTACCCCCTTTTTTAAAATTGGAAGAGGCATCCGACAAGGGTGCGTGTTAGCCCCACTTTTATTTTCTCTTTTTATTAATCAGGTTGATCAATTTTTACGAGAATCTAATGCTGATGCTCCGCTAATCAATGGAAAGCAAATACCCGTCCTTTTATATGCGGATGACGCGGTCCTGATTTCCAGGACTACGAAAGGACTGCAAAAGCTAATGGTCAGGTTTTATATTTTTATACAGGGTAGAAAGCTTAAAATTAATAAGGGTAAGACAATGACTATGACCTGTGGAAAGAAAATGAGGAAAAACAAGGCATTTTTTCTGGATGGGGACAAACTCGAGGCTGTTCAGAATTTTTGTTATTTAGGCATCACCTTTTCAGGAGATGGGAGATGGGCCAATGAACAATCATGTGTTGACCTGAAAATGATCAGAAATGTAAACTGCATTTTTAGATTTGCATCAAAACTCGGGGGTCGTAGAACCCGTGAGATGATCTCCATCTACAATTCAAGGTGTATGGCCTCTGCCTTGTACGGAGCTGGGATATGGGGTTATAACACCCAAATTGCCCTGTCTATTCAGCGGGAGGAAAACAAGTACTTAAAACGATTATTATGCCTCCCTGCTGTGGCCTCTAGTGAGATTACACACATAGAACTTGGCCTAAACTACGTTACAGATTTGATTGCATTGCGTCCCTTGTCCCTATGGCGATCCATATGGGCCAAAGAAGAAACTAGGTTCACACAGGAAGTAATTGTGGATTGTATCAAACTTGACCATCACTCTAATATCCCCTGGTTAAAACATATACAATTTTGGTACAAGACCCGCTTTGGTCAGGATATTTTTAAAGATATCTTAACAGAGTCAATTTTAACAAAGCGTGACCTCAAATCCACTTACCTGGTCCATGTAAAAGGTACTAGAATGAACAAGTATGCAATGCAAAGTACGTTTAATTTATATATGGAATACAACCTCAGCACAGGTCTATCTTCTTACCTTACATTTGTCAGTATTAATTCCCATTGCTTTGTCCTTGCGCGTCTGAGGCTGGGAATAGTTCACCACCTAGTGGCTTTCCCCACCGCAAAAAAACCTGGGACATGTCCATGTCCATGTGATGGAAAATCCAAACAGAGCATCTGCCATTTCTTATTATTTTGTAATTTTTATACTGGTTTTAGAAAGTTTTATCTGAAGCAATTGTTTCTAAATTACAATATGTGCAATTCAAGAGCCGCGATGCAACTGTTATTTAATTTAGCCTCCCCAGACGTGTGTTACTATCTGGCCACCTACATTTTAAAATGTATATCACTAAGGAAATCAATCATAATATGATTCTATATTATGAATGTGTACTATTTTGTGTGTGACCCACCGCTGAGTCAAACTGTTTACATATGTATTTATTTGCTATGCACTTTATATTGCATATTTGCACTTGCTGAAAGTATCATATGTATACGATAGGATTGGTATTTTGCACTTTACATTAGCGTTTTTTTGCACAAACTTTTCTTACTATGATAACTGCTGCTACAATGTTTACAGTGACTGAATAGCCTTTTTGCACTCAAATGAGACATGCTTTGTATAATAATATAATGAAAAATGAGTTTGGTGTATAGATCTTGATATAATTTAAACTGTTTCATCATTTAAAACCTACATAAATGTGATTTTGGAATTGTATTTATGTATGTTGCTATATGGTTGTACTTGTACAAACCGAATAAAGCATTTTGAAACTGAAACAGCCTTGTATGTCCTTAATCAAGTTAAAGTGGCCACGGCTGAAGGTGGAGTGAAATGTCCTGATTTCCCTAAATATCATAAATATTTTCTATTGAGACAATCCTCCCAATGGACAGCTCTTTCCTCGTTGTATATACAGTTGTGGGTCGACTTGGAAGTGGCATTTCTGTCCCCTTATTCGTTTTTAGAGTATTTAACTTCCACCCCAAAACATCAAAAACTGCCTACTCCTATTATCAAAGACACTTGTAAATTATTCACTTCTGTTACATCCTATTCTCCCATAAATTTACGCTTGTTTCTTAATTCTACTATTTGGCATAATCACTATATTCAATAAAGAACCATTCTATTTATTGGCATTCCTGGAGAATTAAATGGTTGATTTGAGTTCATCAATTGTTTGACCAGGACCCACCTCTTTCTTTTACACAAGCTCTGGAACTTTTTTGTCTTCCATCTTTTTTTGTACTAAATTTCTTCTTCTACAAAACATTATTTCTTAAGCTTGCAATCAATTCAAATACATTCCTTCCTCTAGTATTTCACCATCTACGCCATTAGCTACTCTTCTACCTACACACTCTAAAGCTTTAACTATCTATTCCCATTATTAGATGCTCCCATTATTAGACCTAAGTCTACAATTGAACTTGCATGGGAGAATGGCTTCTCTATAAATGTATCCTTATCTACCTGGAAATAAATCTGGATTAAGATTAGGAAATCTTCCTGTGCAGCCAACACAACACATACACTTTTGTATATATACAATTGACTCTTTATGACACCGGTAACCTTGCACAAGAATACTCCGGACATTCCGGATACTTGTTGGTCGTGTTCTGCAGAACACGTTGACTTGAAGCACCTACTTTTTCACTTGTCCTCACATTTCTATATTTTGGTCACAAGTTTGGCATCAGATTAATTTCATTTGTCGGAGCACTGATCCCTATTCTATTGCTAATGTATGTTTGGGAAGTGTGGCTGAAGTCTGGGTCATTGCTTCATTTAATATGCAGATACTTGACCGTTTATTGGCACTTGCTTTTCATCAATTAACTGGCAATTTGAGGAATTTTATACAATTATCATCTAAAGCTTGGTAGTATGCAGTATATCACAAACGCTGATTGGATACCGCTCCCCTTATCTTATCATATATGCACCCCTTATCTCTTGTTTCAAGACAAAACGATCTTTGGACACCTATTACTCAATTCCTTGACCATTCTGCCATCACAATCTTCGCCCCTACATCTCACACCCAGGAAGTTCTACAGCCTACCTGACTTCCTCATTGTGATCTGTTGCTCCATATTTGTTTTACTTTTTGTTATTTATTTACATCTGTTTATTTTGACAACTAATCAGACTGTAATTCTTTATACAATGTATGCCTTTTTCTTGTCCTCACCTCCATTATTTTATTCTTTTACACTATCCTATTGTATGTTATCCCATGCTCAATACACTCATTATTAAAACTGTGTAATTGCACTTGGGGAATCAAGGGTGAGGTCATGGGCATTGCATTTGGCATCTACTGTTTTTCTAAACTACTTGCAATAGCCAAATTGCACCATAACTTGAACTTAACTTTAACCTTCTTTTTTTCAGAGAATATACTGTTTTGCTAATAACTTTGGGGACAATCTTCAAATCTATACAGCACTTTCAAAATCATAGTTTAACCACTTTAGTCTTGGTATGCCAATTTCCGTGCCACACCATCAAGAAAGAGGAAGTAAAGAGATGTCAAAAGCATGGCAGTTTTCATTTTAAATCCCCAAAAAACTTTGTTCTAAGCGACACAGAAAACCACTGAACAGGATTGTACCAAAACTGGTATAAAGCTAGAACGTTCCCCATTGGAATGCCTTTGATTTGCTACTGTAGATCTCTTCAGCATTTTTCAAGAAATTCTTGTAACAAAAATGTGTTTAGCGGGTTTTGATGGAGTAAATGTTAGAGTTATCTGGAGAGTTTGTCTTCACATTGTTCTCAAACTTGGGTTCACAGACAGTTTTTAATATCTAAAGGTCCCCCATTGGGTAAAGGCTCTAACTGAGTAGCCACAAAAGAATGCTTAGTTTCTGTTGCCGTTACAGGAAGCCATGGATTGTTATCTTCTCCTTAAAGACAATTAAAATGAAGGCAACATAGGGGGGACAATAAAGCAAGCCCTGACCAAAACCAGGCATTAGTTTCAGGCATAAAACTGAAACCCAGCGGCACATTTCCAATGGCCATTCACAGCAGGTTATGTCCATATCCAGGATCAGCACCCAAATCCTAAAAAATAAAAGTGCTTTCCAACATAAAAAAAAGAAATGGTTTTGTATCATGGCATTCACAAACTAATTTCAGAGTGTATAAACCATAGTTGACAAAGCAAATCCACCACTCAGTGACCATGTGAAAAAGATTACGAAACCATAAAAAGTCCACAAACATTTTGACCCATGTGGGCTGCTGCCATAGTGTGTGGTCTTTGTAGAGGGTTCATAAACTATGGAACTCGTGGACCCATGTTCATTTCCTTTCTGTGGTTTCAGGACTCGGTTTGGAAAATTACCTTATTGAATCCCTTGCTGTTATTCACAGGATCTGCTCTGAGTTTGCGAGATTATGGACCCATGTTGGCCCCCCGTTCCTTAGTTTGCACACTGTGTACTGGATTCACAAACTATTCTTACTACTCGTGTGTTTTGAGTCAGCTGACTCAAAATGAAGTCTGAAAAGGCACATTTTGTCACCATTTCAGATTTAAAAAAATAATTATATCCTCATGAAGTCTGGGGTTAAGGAGGGGGGTGCACTGACATGGGTTGGAATTCACCGAACCACTATATTTAGAAATAAAAGGCAGTGCTTCTTCTGGAAGCTGCTTACAAGTAGAAGATTCTACATGACTGTACTTTCTTGAGTGAATTTCAGTGTTGTTTAAAACATATTTTATGATGTTATAGCCAATCCTAACAATAACTTTGCTCTAACTGGTGATTTGAAGTCCCATTTGTGCCCAAAATGGAAAAACATTTTTGGAGCATATTGCACCCGAATGAGGGTGTTTTTCCAAAATGTAGCAGATAGAATCTGCCACAAGTTGCTTAGATAAGTAGCCTATGTAGGTAGCTTAATACCGGTCAGTAACAGCTGAAAATTGGTAAATTTGCCTTTACCGACCGGTATTTAGCTTTTTCTAATGTAGGTGGCTGGATTTAGGGATTCGCTAATTTACCGATTCAGTAATTTAAGGAATTGGTAAATTACTGAATCCTTAAAATATCGAATTGGTAAATTACTGAATCCTTAAATCCTATGTAGGTAGCAATCAGTGAGTGCATTTTTTATTTAAGGATTTGTTATTATACAACTACAAGTTGGTGGTAAGTATCGAAAATCTTTAAAAAAACAATGTTGTGCTTTTTTAAAAGTGCCATGTGGCAGACATACATGTCCTTAGGGTCTGTATGTGTGCCACACGTGCAAACAAGCAAGATTCAGGGGTGCAACAGGGTGTCAATGTGACACCCTGCCACCCCCTATTACTGATTCGGTATTTACCGAATCAGTAATAGTGAATGGCTTCCAGGCCCATAGGAATGAATGGGAATTACCGAATCGTTAATACCGAATATTACCGATTCGGTAAAATTTACAGAATTTTTACCTACATGTTATTTACCGATTCTTAAATACCGAATCGTTAAAATCCGGTATTTAAGAATCGGTAAATAGAGATTACCTACATATGGCCCTTAGAATTGTATTTTGCACAACACTGAACAGGAGAAAATGTGCACAATTTGAGAAATATTTATCATTATAAGGTCTACCACTTGGAATCAGGGCAAAGTGCACCTTGACTAATTACCACATCTCATACTAAACAGCAAATGTGCCTCTGTGAGTTGTGCAATCCAAGTAATCATGATGGCCCTATTTCAGTAACTTCAATACATGAAATATTTTTAACCTCCCCAGATAAACAACCTCTTACTACTTTCAAGATTAGTTTCGACTATTACAAATGTCCCATGAATTTCAATAGAAACAGGAACAGGAGTAATTGGACAATCAGAGTAATTAGTCTTGTTTTTTTTACATGGATGCTGACTACAGCCGAGATTTTCGTGTGAAAATATTTGAAAATGTGCAGAAGTCTGCTTAGAAAGTTCGATTCTCGTGTGTTATTTCCTAGACCGTGTCTTCGCTGTTAAATTCTGCCCACAGATTTATCCTGGAGCGCCAGTAATGCAGGTCAGAGTCTCTCGCAGAAAAAGTTCCCCTTGTTTGAATTTTATGAATTGTTTCTTATTTCTAAAGCATGTATTTCCATTCTTAAGCGAGATGCATCTATTTTTTTTAACATCTAACTTCATAGGGGGTGTTTTAATCTATTCAAAGCTAAAGAAGAAATGGAATGAACCTTTTTTTATCTAACTATAATTCTTTGATAAACATATTCATAATTTTGGAGAATGCAATAGCAAGATCACTTTTTCCTTTCAACAAGACGTCCTTCATGCCCTCTATCCCAAGCCCTCTTTTCGTTTCCTTTGCTTAAGAGGTTGATTGATGCTTAAACGACATCGCCACAAAGATTTCTGCCTGTGGCTTTTTCGGCAGAAATGTAAAAGCCTCTTTGAGTTTCACAGCCAGGGCATGATTAATGTCCCAGAGTGAGTGAAACAAATTACAAATGCGAGCAAAAACCCTGGAAGTAAAGAGATTACTGTAAATGAAATGCAGCCTTGGAACTAAATTAAGTATTACACACTGATCCCTGGTGTGTTGCCTACTGGAGTTCAGGTGAGCATGTTCCATCACAATCTGGAAACTTTTTATCACATCCGTGTACTCAGGGCTCGAGAGGTAGACGCGGGCAGACGCCGTTCACCCACTATTTTTAGAGAGAAGACGCCGTCTACCCTGCTGAAAAGCTGCCCACTTTCAGCAGAGTGCCACCTTCCTTTTCTGCTTCTCCTGGCATGCACAGAATTATGCTGAACTCATCCAGGTGTAATTTTCTGACACTGGAACACTTTCAGCAGCCCCTGCAGAGATCAGCTTTTGTTCCTAGAAGCAACATGCAGGCGGCGCTAGGGCTTATCAGATTTAAAAGCCAGAGTTAAGGCGCCATTTTGTTGGAGTGTCCTGGCGAGCAGCCTCACTCCTAAATACAATGAAGGAGAAACAAAGACTCACATACTATCACTTCACAGGTAAGTAAGAGAGAAATGCTTTTGACTTAAGAATCCATTTTGTATTATTTCGAATAATCCATACTTGTAAAGTGCAAACATACCATCCCTTAAGGTTTCAAGGCGTTGGGGGCTGTCGAGGAGATTAAGTGAGCTTTTAAAGCGTAGGTCGAGAGTAGAGAAGTGGAGATGCAGAGGTCGGCACAGAGAATTGAGATTGTGAGATAGGTAGTACGAGTTTGTATAAAATGTGTATTGAGAAGTGAGGTGGTCATAGAAGGGGGTGTGTGAAATTTGTATATTTTGCTTTTGTAAAATAAAGTCGTATGTGTCAGAGTTACCCGTCACCTGGTCTCTAAATCAGGCAAAATAATTGATAAGTAATATGATAAGTATGTATGTCCTCGTAGTCATTCATCTTGCCATGAGAAAGAAATGAGATGACGAGAGGTGAGGTAGATAATAGGAAGGTACGAAGATGGCTAAGAAGAGGTCAAGAGAAGTGAAAAATAGAGAAGGTGAGAGATAGACAGAAAGAGATAAAGAGGTGTGGTAAAGTGAGAAATATAGTGGATGAAGAAGCAGTATTGGAAGCTGAGCTTGAAAGTGCTTTGAGGCGCGTTATAGAGAGCTGAGAGCTAGATAGAGGTGAGGCATAGTAGGATGGAGCAAGAAGCACAGAGGTGAAAAAGCTACATTTGTCTCACCCCCTCCCATTTCTTTGAAGAGCAAACAGTCACTGCATAGCCAGAAAACTGTACACTAAGGGAGAGAAGAGAAAGGGTAAGGCAGAGGATTATAATTCAAAATAAATTTATCATATTCCACTCAATGGATTGCTGAATATCCACAAAGCATTGCTTTGGTTTTTACAGCTGCAGAGAAAATGTCAATTGTCAAGGGAGCTTTATGTGATTGCACTAACTGTGATGTTGTGAAAATTGCCGAGTTGGCAAAGTGATTATTGGTTCATGTGGATTTGGTCTATGTTTATAAGCAATACAGAATTGTATTTTTATATGATACTGCATGTAGTCTCTTTTCTGGTGTATTTATTGTGTCACTGGTGTGTGTGTGTGTGTGTGTTGCGTAAATGCTTTACACATTGCCTCTGGGATAAGCCTGACTGCTCTGCCAAGTTACTAAGGAGGTATGCAGGGGTTATCTTGGATGTGTAACTCCCTTACCCTGACTAGAGTCGTGCGTTCTGCCTGGCTTATGTGCAGACCCAATGTCTAATAGTAATGCAGTGAAAACACGCCACAAAAAGGATCATCCACCAGATTAGAAAGATAGAGTCGAGTTTAATAAATAAAACAAGAAAAACATGAAAAGCATTCAGGCATTAAAACCAAATATATATATTTTATTATTTCAGTGCAAATCATGCCTAAAAGCACAAATCACTAACTGTGGCTATCTGGTCGTGATAGAATGGGACAAAGTCACAAGTTCAGGTCAACCACGAAGGAGCAAGGGCCGGCCACAGGAATCCTTTGAGTCCCACTTAACTGGGTATCTTCACTCCTGGATGCAAAGAGATATTGAGTCCCGCTTTGAGTATGTGTCGTGCAGCTGAAGTGATGTGTTGGTTCTAAAGACCTGAGAGGCTGCAGTGACAGGTACTGCATCGTTGTTGAGGGTCCCATTCACAAGAGCTTGAGATAGAAAGTCCAGCATCAAGGATGCCTTGCGCAGCTGAGGTGATGCGCAGATTCCGAGGAGATGGGGGCGGTGTTGCAAGGTCCTTTGTTATTGTTGAGGATCCCATTGATGAGAGGCTTGCGATGTGAGGGCCTGCATCAGAGATGCACCATGCAGCAGCACGGTTGAGCTTAGTACTCCGTTTGGCTTCCAATATAAATGTGCAACATGACATCATCTAGTCCAAAGAGTACATATGTGCCACACTACTTGATCCTCGGTACAAAACAATTCTGCCCACTTTCATTCCTTTTTCTGAAGGGAATGTTTTAAAATACAGGAAGTGGATTGTAGAGCACGCGAGAGACTTGAAAGAAGAATGGCTGGAACTTCGAGTCCCACTCCACAATTCTGGGGTGCTGCCTTCAACTTCCAGAAAGGGCAGTCTTGTCCCACATCAGCCAACAACACCATCAACCAAAACACCGGCAACAACAGTAAATGAAGAACCATACCCGACCTCTGCATTGTATTGGTTTTAATTGGCAGGGCTCAAGTCCAGTGCAGAAGCAATGTTAAAACAGCTTGAGCAAGTGGCAGCACAAATGACCATCCAAAGGATGTTCCAGGAGTATCTGGATGATCCAAAAGAGGTCTATGTGGATCGAACTCTTTTGATGTATTGGTTTGGGAAGATGCGCCAATGGCCAGAGCTCAGCAGGCTGGCAATAAAGTATCTGGCTTGTCCTGTTGCCATTGTGTCTGCTGAACGTGTGTTCAGTGCAGCAGGTATGGTTATCACAGTGAGAAGGACCAGTCTATTGCCTCAAAATGTGGAGAGATTGACTATGAACAAAATGATGCCCAGACGTGGATCCCTTGCTCACTTTGCCACTGGATTCAAGTTAACCTGGCTGATTATGGCTGATTAGCCAGAAACCAGTCCCAGGATGCTTGTTTGTGGTCCAGGGAAGACATGGCTTGGCAGTTTGGCCTGGACTGTTCCCATGAGGCACAGGGTCAGACTGATTTGCATATGGCCATGACTGAACTGGGGTGGTGCAGTGAGCTAAAGAATGTTGATGAATTAAATCCAGATCAGTAGACTGGGGGTGAGTTCTTACAATGTTCAACAGTCCGTCCATCATCCCGTTTGGTTTTTCTATGATCAAAATGAACCAACATTTTATACCACACAATTATACTGTTGATTGGTCCGAAAGTGATTGGTCCGAAAGTGAATCAAATGTGTTAGCTGACCAACTTCTGGGTGAACCACCAGGAGTTAGAGGATGAACACTACTTCCTGTCTAAGTATGCCAGAGTCCCCATATAACATTTTTTCTTGTTGAACTCAGTTCTTTCTTTAAAAAATGAAATATAAATTAGCTAGAGGAACATTGTCATTTTTTGGGTCAGATTTATGCTTCCCAACCTTTTTTATTAGTCACATATATATTGCCGGTTTGCAGTTGGACCAGTGCACATTGAAGCCTCCACAATTTCTTCATAACATTGGCAACAATGCCTGCCTCCATTGCATGCTTATTGCCTAATGCCTTTTCCTTTTTGCATCACTTAGCATTAGAAGTGCTGTCCCATAAAATGATTTATTACTGTGAAGACTGCCTGCCAATACCAAATTCCAATGTGTTACCTGTATCAAAGAGGATTGAATACCTATCTGAACTACCCATGCTTGGATTGGATGAGGTAATTTTAACTATTGCAACAGTGAGTAACTGATTGTGTGAGTGATAATTTAAGTTGCTTGGTGATTCATGTGGTGGAAGGCACTAAGGGAGGCTGTCGGTTGAAATATAATATGGGAAATTTAATGAGATGATTATTGATTTGCATTGTTTGGGGCTTGAGTGATGGGCGTTCATTTGTTTTCCTTGTAGGTGATGATCAGCCCTTTCACACTTAGCCTGATTTATTTAGTTGTAGGGTGTTCTCCTTTTTTCTGGTTCTTCAGAGACCAGAACAGTAACTTTAATTAACAAACAAAAACCTATGCAAAATACTGCAATTCTGTTTCGTTCTCTACTTGTCCTTCAACAGCAGTTCCCTGCACTCCACGTCTATCTTGCTCGGGTCATCGTGACTCATGAAGCACTGGTGTAGGACGGCAATATACATAAGCTAAGCTTGTTGACTCCGGAATTTGAGTCCACTTTTTATAACTTGAGGATTTCTTCCAGGACCACCAGCCACTGGTATTCCTGCTGGATATGCTCCAGACTCTGCTGCCCCAAATGGGCCGCTCTCTCCTGCCTGTCGAGTGGTCCGGCTTGCCCAGCTAACAGCTATATTGAGAAAAAAGATAAAAGCAAATTGTAAATAATGCACCCTACAAACAATTGTTTTAAATAACCTGGTGGCACAGCAGTAGTAGAACATTGCTGGTCCCCTAGGGTGATTTTAATGTATTTGATGTGATTATGATTAGGAGAGTCACAAGGCCAATTTGATGTTTTACCCACACATGTTGCCAAACATAAATAAGCACTAACTATGTGGCAGAAAAGTAACAGGCAGAGAACAACATCACAGTATTGAAAAAACAGTGCTTTGATTTTTATTTTACTCTTTTCAAGTAACTATAAACATAGTCAGACACTTTGAATTGAAAAATAAATGACTTCTCATTGGTGAGTGCAGTATATGGAGTACAAGGTGTGTGTGGTGGTAAAATAATAAAGCCATGCTCTTTGCTAGCCAGTGCCTCTGCTAGTTTGCTACTGTCTGCAGCTGTAGTTGACAATTATTTATTTTGAATTCCAATGGCCCTGCACTCTGCCAAATGCATTTCTCTTTCTACCAAAGAGGCAGATGAATAATAAATAAGATGCTATGTCATTAACACACCTCATGCAGGAAATGTGGATATTAATATGTTATCATGTCTGTTGTAAGTAGACAATGAGGAAAATTAATCAAATGGACTTCACTACAGGTAAATGAACAGACTATATAGGTTTTATTTGCCATATTCGTCACTCTGTATTCCATATGCCAAACTTGATATCAAATCACGCACTTACTCCCACTTTACTCTGTGGCCTCATTCGCCACCACGTATTTCCAACAAATTCATTTGCTTGGAAGTAACCAAGGAAAGGAAACTTGATTTGTTCTACTGCAAGGGCTAGGGTAAAGGATTAGACCGGTAGGGTAGAACTTTTTTAAAATATATATTAGAGGGGGCACTACACTAATCATCAATTCATCATCTTTGGCTTATTCAGGCATGTAACAATTCAAAAGGGAAAAAACTGAACAAGTGTAAATTAAATCTGTTATGGGAAACCATGATAGATGTTTTAGAATCACTTCACATGAGTATCGCATGATTAAATGTGGCACATGCCAAGAATGAATGTTCCAATTTGGTAGGCAGGGATGGAAGAACTTAGGAAAAAAATGAAGCAGTGAAGTACTAAGAGGTTGGTAAATGGACAACACACCTTCTGTGTTCGGTTTGCCATGCGTTGAAAACATTGCAAATGCCTCATTAACTGAAGCAGATGCACATTACACAGCCAACACTGCAGAAACAAATTGATTGCCTCATACTGCACTTTGTTCATAGTTGGCAAAAATGCCATGGGCTGGGAGGGGGGATGATAAATGATAGGTAGAATGGATCTAGCTCACTTAACAAATACAGAGAGTCAAGGAAGTAAAACAAAGAATAGAAATAAATACATAACACCCACTTAGCACCATAGCTTTGCTTTTTTTGTTTTTTAAATGGTTTTATTGGTAATCCATGATCGTACAGACAGAGACAAAATCACATGAGAAGAAGAAATAAAGCATCAGTCAATGGTACAACATTTCATAAGTAAATACAGAATATAAACAGAAAAACAAAAGAACAAGGAAGAGCAAAAACAACAGCATACCCAGGAATTTATAAGCCCATATAAAACACCACTGTTCCCCACATTTCGAGGCCAAGTTTCTGTTTCCTTTTGCCCTTGAGTGCATATGAAGGGTATTCAATATTGACGAATGCTAGAAATCTAGCCCGCCACAACTCAAAAGATGGTACATCTTTCTGTAGCCACATTGAGGCAATACAGAGTCTAATTACAGAAGTTGCCATGAATATCAGGTACCTGTGTTCATACAAAACTGAGTCCCTCTCAATTCCTTCATCTATCCCCAATAGTACCTGAGCATTAGACAGTTGTACCTTTCCACTCAATATTTCCTCCCAAAATTTCTCTATATGCCCAAATAAGCTGTTTAAATGTGTGCATAAATAAAAGATATGTAATATATCGGCCTCATCAGACTTGCAACAAAAACATTTTCCGTCATTGGGCCACCTCATCTAAGCATTTTGGCAGGAGTATAATATAAATTAAAAATAGTTTTGTAGTGTTGCGCACGTAGATTCGCTGCCATAAACAATCTTCCTGCAATGTCGTTAGAGGTTTCAATCCGAGCCCCACACGGCCAAGCCCACTGTCCCATTTTAAATTCTGGATCTCTAAATCATTACCTATAGTGTTTAATAATAACGAATACACATGACCAATACGCCAATTCTTCCCCAGAGCTTCAATAACTGGATTTTGATCTGTATTCCAGTGATGTGTACCCAGATAGTCATGGATTTGAAGATATTTGAAGAAGTCAGAGCAGCGGATTTGACATTTCTTCACTAGCATTTCAAAAGACATCATGTCCCCGTTACAGTATAAATCACCGATTGTTTGAACCCCTTTAATACGCCAATAATCTATTATTCGGTCCCAAAATATCGATGGGATAAGTACCGTAGCAGTTGAGGGCATAAACCCAGATATTTTCCCAAGGCTATAATATTGTTTCACAGACCTCTACACTTTAAAAGCTGTTATCACCACCTTAAACTGGGTCCTCTTGTAATAATTCATGTCCAAGTTAATAAACAAGCGATTTTTGGCTTCACTGCCCAATAACATTTGAAAGATAGAAGGAGCTTCAGCTACACTACACGATTCTGTCCCTGTTAGCATAATATTCATGTGCTGTAAAATACATACAAAGTAATATAGGGTAGAATCACAGACGGCCCAACCACCTTGTTCGGGTGATAAAACCATATATCGCATAGCTCTTCGCGATTTACCCTGTGCCCACACAAATCTAGCACATACAGTTTGTAACAGCGTAAGGTTAGCCCGAGATATCTCAAGTGGAACGACTCTCAGAAAATAAAGAATTTTAGGTAGGACTAGCACTTTTAAGACTTTGCAACGCCCTACCATGGATAGGTGTAAACATTCACATCTACCCAATTGCTGCTTTACATCACTTAAAAGAGATAAACAATTGACCTCTACCAATGTAGTTAAGCAGGCCTGGAAGTTTGATCCCTAAATAAGTCACTTCATTAACTACCCTTTGATCCAGGCAAGTTGTTATATTAACACATAATATTTGAGTCTTGGCAATGTTAAGCTTATAGCCTGAGACAGCACCAAACTGTAATGCCAAACGCTCTTTTTCTTGCATAGCAGTAGAAGGATTTGGTGTTACAACAGTCACATCATCTGCATATGCTAGAACCCGATAATGTTCTTGCTGCCATATCACAGGTTCAATCATGGAGGTAAGTTCAAGCATTTTAAAAAATGGGTCGATATATAGCGAGAACAACAAATGGGAACAGGACCTTGTTCCACAAGTTATAAGCACCGGGCTAGATTCTAAACCCATAATACGAATTCTTGCTGTGGGTTGACAGTGCATCGTTTGTATAGCTAGAATAAAATTAGGCTGAAACCCCCGTCGTTGTAGCACTGCCCACAAGAATCCCCATGCAACCCGGTCAAAAGCCTTTCGGCTCAAGCAGTATAAGGCTGAGCGGACTCCCCGTGGTGTTAGCAATATCCATTTGGGCCACCACCCTATTAATGTGGTTAGCCGTCCCCCTCTGAGAAATAAAACCATGTTGTCTTATGAATACCAGCGGGGTTATAACCCCCGCCAGCCGCGTTGCCAGTTTTTTCGAGTAGATCTTACTATCTGTATTCAACAGAGATATAGGGCTGTATGAGGCCGGGTTTTCAGCAGGCTTATCTTTTTTTTTAAAACAATAATTGTTGCCTCACCCCAAGACCGAGGAGGGAAGCCCATCTGCGCCTGTCTGAATGTAGCCAATATATCCAGTTTCAAGGAATCGAAAAAGGTTTTATATATTTTGAGTGGGAGCTTGTCCGGCCCAGCTGCCTTTCCCAAAGCAAGGCTATTAATGGCCCGCTCTAACGCCTCCAAAGTTATAGGAATTTCAAAGAGATCAGCCTCCTGCTTGCTTAGATTGTTATCGGAAAAGCACAGGGCCAAGGTCTCCACCGCTTGTTCATCAACACAATCCACCCTTTTGTACAGAGTCTCATAAAAATCATGAAATACATCTAGAATCCCCGCCTCCGTTTCTATAAGATCACCCAGGCATCTCTAATTGCATTGATCCGCTGGGCCGCCTCTTTAGATCTTAATTTCTGAGCAAGACACAGTCCACTTGCCTCCCCATACTCATAGTTCGTATGCTTTCTAGTCACATATTGCTTGGCGGTTTCTGTACTTCAATAAAGATAAATTTTACCTTTACAGCGTGCTACTTCAGTCAGAGAGTCAGTGATATCTAAACCCCCTTGAATATCTATTACAAGCTTCTCTTCTGCAAACGTTAGCGCAGCATGTAATCCCTGTAATACAATATGTAATTGCTTTTGCTTATATAAACCAAAACTGAGCACCTCCTCCCTAAAAGCAGCTTTATAGGTACCCCAAACGCATCCAATCCCTGCAGTGTTCCGATTGGTGTTAAAAAGTATTCAATCCAAATCTTGATCTTATTTACAAACACTGTATCACACAGCAGTTTCCTATCGAATGAGAAAGCACGTGGTTTGGTTCCCGCTCTAACAAGGGTTAGGCTTAGTACAAGGGGGCCATGATCCGAGGTAATACGTGGGTACACCTGAATTCTAGCCCCAATCAACATTGAATGCGACACCAAACAATAATCAGGCCTTACTAATTTTCGATGGGTATAGGAATAAAAAGTGTACCCCGGTTCATCACATCTCAGTGTGGCCCTTGCATCTGCTAGGCCATGATCAGCCAAGAGTGATTGAAGCGCCTTGTAAACTTTGGGTTTCCACTCTTTATAGCTATAACTATTATCCCATTAAGCCCGACGGCTCAAGGTGTATATTTAAGTCCCCACATATTACTAATGGGGTAGGCCACTGAGCTAACTCTACATTAAGCCCTTCTATTATTAGAGCCTCATCGCAGTTTGACCCATAAATAGAGCACATTGTGCACTTCTGCTTCTGCGTCCCAATGAAACATTTAGCAATGGCCCATCTCCCTTGCTTATCTGCTAGTACCCTGCCTGTCCCTTGAATATGATTTTTGGCTAAAATTGTGACACCTCTCATAGTAGTAGATTGCTGTGTACATACCAACATTTTAAAACCAAGCTCTAAAAGTAACTTTCTTTTAGTCCATGAAATATGGGCTTCCTGAAGACAGATCAGATCACTCTGAAGCATTGCCAATTCCCTTGCAACCCGCTGCCTTTTATTATGTTTATTGAGACCATTGACATTCAGAGAACAGCATCGGATAACATTGAATATTACACTACCCCCCATCAATTCCCCCAATATTTATGCATTTACAGCCTATAGTCAGAAAACAGTTAACAATCCTGCTCCTCTCCCCGGCACGATCATGGAATCTTTTTTTTTTTAGCCTTCCACCCACACTCCAAAATCCAACCCCCTCCAATTCCCCCCACCCTCAACCTCCCATCCCACTAGGGGCGTAAGGACCATGTCCTCAGTGATGGAAAGTGATTGTGAATGTGCCCTCCATACCCTCGCACAGGGCCTGCCACACCCCCCCTTGACCCACCCAGTGTGCATACCTACTCGTTACAAGTCATTACCAAACCCGACAAAAACAGAAATATAGTAATCCAGAACTCCATCTTAGTTACGCAAAAATATTTCATATTGTGTCCAAACACTTCTGTGCCTTAATTTCTGACAAAAAATAGAAAATCTTTTCTTTGTGGATCACTTTTAACTCCGCTGGATTTAATAAGAACGCTTGCCCTCCCTTAGCTTGAGAAGCCGAGATCAACTGGCGTAACCACCACCTCTGCTGTACAGTCACCTGACAAAAATCAGGGCGCACGAAAAAGTCACAGCCCTTGCCAGATTGCCTCCTATCTGGCCTAGCCAGATCATATAATGCTTCCCGAAGCAGAAAATTATTTAGACAAATAAGAATTGCTCTTGTCTTTTCCACCGCGCCCCCAGGTCTCTGTTTCTACACAAAAGGGAATCTGTGTGCCCTCATGATTTCAACATCCCAGTTCCAGCTCTTCAAATCCGGGAAGGCCTCGGCAAACAATTCGACAAAAAAACGTCGGGTATTTTTCCCTTCACTTCCTTCAGGCACACACAAGACTCTGAGGTTATTCCTACGTGCTCGATTTTCAAGATCTATCAACATCAAGTCAATATCCTCCTTTATTTTCTGTAATGTAGTGATAGAAGATTTCTGTTGTACCAGTTGGTCCTCTACTACAGAGACCCGCTCTACTGTTTCTTGTACCCTGGTTGCTACCGCTGCACAGGATTTAGCAATATGGCGCACAGTATTTTGCAACTTGCGCACCGCCCCCTGGGTCCGCAATGTTTCGGCTTTGGTTTCCTCCCTATGGGCCATTATTACCTTATAAATAGTCTTCAAAGTAACTTCACCCTCTGGTTCAAAATCAAAGTTTCCACTTTAATCTCCTTGATCAAGTTGAAGACTGGGTGAATGATCCCATAGGGGCTGGTTGACAAGGCTCAGTTTATCCTTTGATGACGGGTTTCCAGACTCAAACATTTTACGGACTGTTTCATGAGATTCATGATTCATCGTAGAGTCTAAACTCAAAACATTATCTTCTTTTTACTGCGAGCAGCTCTCATCTGCCCAATCACAAATATGGCTCTGTTTTTCAATATCATTATCATTCTTATACTCTGAGGTAATTGAGACATCGGACATAGAATAAAACTGTCCCCGTGAACCAGCGGATTCCCCATCATTCAGTAAGTCCATTGCTGCTTCTGTAGCCAGATTTACGGAGTTCAGGGGGAGCAATACATTTGAGCCCGATGGTATTGCCTCTACTCCGGGCATGAGGATCATTTCTGGCTTACCATGCACCCCCATATGCACCCCATATCAGAGCAGACTTCAGAGCTGTCAGTAGATACAGGTGAGGAGACTGTAGCTTTAATTACAGTTTTAGAATGTTCAGCACTGTATTCCCCTTCTTCTCCTCTAGGAACAACTGTTACTGCTGCTGCAGCATTGTTGCTTGTGGGCAGAGGCAGAGCCGGCTTAAGAGGTTGAAGATTCGGTAAGTCTACAGAATTAGAGCGTAATACAGCCTTTTTCTAAATATGTCTGGCACTATAGGCTCCTTCAGAGTACTGCTTTGTTGCTGACCTCTGCGACCAGACTGTGCTCCTTTAGCCCCATTCTCGAGTTCTGCTCTCCGACGCTCGGAACGGGCCTGGGATACAATGTTACTTGGAGTGTTGCTTGCACTGACCACCGGTGGGCCTGAAGGTGCCCCCACCATTCCTCCAGACGCTTCAGTCACCGCAGCGGCCGCTGTGCCTCTAGTCTTTGCCCCCTGTCCACTTCCTTTCGGGGTCATTTAAACAGTTAAATCCAAGGTGAGGAAAAATTTCCCAACACCCACACTGCTCCGGCAAAGTACAGCTGCCTTCTTCCTCCTGTCTCCTGTCACCTGTCTCCTCCAATACAGAGGACAAGCAGCGAAACCACGATCTCCGCCCCAAGCGCTGCTGCAGAGCTACCGAAGCGCCGGCACCGAATGGCGGCACCACGCCTCCGCTCCTATGCTCTGACCTCCCGTCTGTGCCGAGTGAGAGACGCCAGCTCCGACTCCAGTCCGCAATGAGAAAACGCTGCGTAGAAATTACTGCTGCATCACCACACTGCTGAAGGATGCTGAAAGATGAAGGTAAGAAGGTGCGGCAGTCACTAACACCCGGGCGGGTTCCACAGAGACCAGAACTCACAGCCTCTCACTCGGCCGACACAGCGGCCATCATCTTGCCCTCGGCATGAAATATTCTGGTGTAAATGGTTTGAGCATAAATATTCAGGTATAGCACCACAGCTTTGAATGATAGTGATAACCTTACATAAACCATTAAGCAGAGTAGGAGAGCAGCAGCATGCTCCTGAAGCAGAGCAGCCATGCTTATTCATTCAAACCATTCAAATATTAATTTATCCTTTGAGTCTAATTAACCCATGGCAACCATGAATAAGCTTTACTTTTTACCATCCAGTCTCTCACCAAAATTTCCAATACATTAGCCACCCATTTGATACACCAACCTTTCCTCCATTCACCACCCACACTTTCTCCCACCCACCCTTTCACTCATATACCATTTCCTTTCTTTTAAGTTGCCTTCCGTTCTTTCATGTCTCCCTCAAGCCTTCAAAGCTTTTTATGTGAGATTTTGCTGCATTGCAGATAGAGGAGGCCATAATAATAACTCAACCACAGTTGTGGCTGGTTAAGCTGAGGGGTTTCGCTTCACGGTCATTTTTGATGATGACGAGCGACACCACATCAATAGCTGGTGAGCATAGTAATTGCAAGAAATTATCAGCCTGATTCATCAAGCCGAAATCGGCTCGCAAAGGGCCAGATTCTGAGAATCTGGCCCTTTGCGAGCGCTATTTTTGCATTTGGGATTCATCATCCCAAATGCAAAAATCGGTAATAGCGATTTCGCTATTTTGCGATGAATTACATTTAAGGAATCTCTATTTGAGATTCCTTAAATGCAATTCATCATCCATTTAAAATTTGCGAATTCGCAATTTCGGCCCGCTATTTACCGCGAGGTCAAACCTCGTGGTAAATAGCGAAAACTCAGAAAAATGCTTTTAAAAGCATTTTTCTGAGTTGCATGTTGCACACACACATGTCCTTTGGACATGTGTGTGCGCAACACCTGTTTAAATTAGCATTTAAGGGATGCTACAGGGTGTCCTCTGGACACCCCTGGCACCCTTTAAATCGCTATCTTATTTGCGATTAGCTAATTGCTAATCGCAAATAAGGAATACTCCCCATTCATTCCTATGGGCCTTTTGGCCCATAGGAATGAATGGGGAGTTATTCCTTATTTGCGATTAGCAATTTGCTAATCGCAAATAAGGAATGTGGAGGAATTGCAATTCTTTTTGCGATTCCTACATCACCACCTGTCTCTCACAGTTTATCGAGAGCTCCAACTTTCTCGAGGGCAACCAAGCTGGCTTTAGACCCGGCCATTCAACGGAGACAGTGATCTTGGCCGTGCTGGATGCCCTGAGAGACGGTGTTGACAAAGGTACCCCCCAGGCCCTGGTATTATTAGATCTGTCAGCCGCTTTCGACACGGTGGATCATAACATCCTTCTCCGCCGTGTCGAGCAGGCTGGCATCCAGGGCCCGGCTCTGGCCTGGGTCAGATCCTTCCTGACGGGCAGGTCCCAGACCCTTAGCCTGGGTACCTTCAGGGCCCCTAGAGAGCAGTCGCTCTGTGGGGTCCCCCAGGGTTCTTCTCTGTCCCCTCTTCTCTTCAATCTCTATCTCCGCCCTCTTCTACTTTCTCTGAGGCTGTGGGACGTCACCGTGTTCAATTACGCGGACGACCTGCAGCTCATCTTCTCTCTTAATTCCCCTTCTGCTATTCCTAACTTTCAGTCAGCCATGTCCCACATTCTCCAGTGGATGGGCCATAACCAGTTAAAACTGAACCTCGGTAAGACGGAGCTCCTCCTTCCTGGCAGGAGCCCCACCTTCTGGGGGCCACACTTCTGGCCGGCGGAACTGGGCCCGTCTCCCACTCCCGTGGCCTCGGTGAAGAGCTTAGGGGTCACTATTGACTCTGCTCTATCCCTAGGGCCGCAGGTGGGGACTGTGGTCTCATCCTGCACTTACCAACTGCGCAGGATCAGGAAAGTGGCATACCTTCTTACACCTGAAGCCCTCCTGCAGGTCATCATGGCCCTCGTCCTCTCTCGCCTAGATTTCTCCAACTCGATCTACCATGGTCTGCCCAAAACATCGATGGGCAGACTACAGGTGGTCCAAAATCAGGCGGCGAGATTGGCCTTAGGGATCCCGAAGTGGCAATCTGCCAGGCCCCTCCTCGTCAAACTCCACTGGCTCCCTGTCGCCTCTAGGGCAGCCTTTAAGATCGGCTGCCTCATCTTCAAATCCCTGGCTGGCTCCTGTCCCATCTTTGTAAAATCTCTTATTCTACCCTATTGCCCGTCCCGCAACTTGAGATCCTCCTATCTTCATCTCTTAACCGTCCCTTCTTACAAGCTCTGCAGATCTGGAGGCCGGAGATTTGCTTACCTGGCCCCCAAGTTCTGGAATTCTCTCCCTCTTTCTCTTAAAACTTCTAATTCTCTGATTCTTTTTCGTAAATCTCTAAAAACTTGGCTTTTCCCTCATTCTGGTTAGTCTTTCTGTCCCCTCTATTTTCCAACCAGCGCCAGGAAACCCATGGTGTCAGTGCGCTATATAAGCACCCCTTACGATACGATACGATACGATACATGAATCCCGTTTTGCGAGTCTGTAATAGCGATTCCTTATGAATCGCTATTATAGACTCGCAAAACGGGTCTTTGATGAATCAGGCTATATGTGACTCAACAGTGCCCGCGCGTCTCCCCTCCAACTGACCTGTCGCTATCTCCTCCTGCAGCGGAACTGAAGCTGGCATCACTGATGTTCTGTGTGGCTAGAATAAAACATTATACATAATTTAGATCCCAGATTCTCAATCCCAAATGCAACATTAATGCCGCATTACAGCTCAGTTAGCATGTCAGTATCATCTAAATATCACTCTGGGCATTTAATTGGTTTGTTCACCAATTGGCTTTCCCGCACAGGTTATGCCCCAATTAGATATGTCACTGGTCTCTGTAGGCCAAAGTAGGCAAAGCTTCAGTCTAAGGCAGCCTTCCCCATAGGTGTATATAGGATTGTCTTTGCAGATAAGACAATAAACCACCCTGACTTCCTTATGAGTGTACATTAAATTATAAGGCCTACCCCAGGTCCATATCCAATTCTGCAGAGTCCCCCTGTGCCAGGCTACCTGTGTGCAGTTACTGGGCTGTGCACGACAGGATTCTCCCACGTGCAGCCCTTACACATGTGCACACACATGTGTGCACATGTTCACACGTAACCAGCAAAGTGCCCCTTACACTTGCTGCATCTCAGTGGCTTTATCCTAAAAGGTGAACACTGGCGGTAAAAACGCACAATCTATTTACCATGAGTTTACCAAGCGCAAGTTGCAAGTTATGAGGCTCCACCACAATAAAAGGTAAAAAACCTAGAGATAAGAAGGCACAAATCTGGGCAGATAAGATGGACACAACCCATTGTCTCACAGAGGGGTGAAAGTTACTATGCCCACTGCATTCTGTGTAACAGTAGGGAAAGCAATAGAAGTTGGACGGGTAAGATTTACTGTCCCACTCCAGTCTGTACAACGGTAGGGAAAGCGTGCAACGTCAGAGGAATTAGATTTACTATTCTCACACCAGCCTAAGCAACAGAAGGTAACCCACTTCACTTCAAACATATTAAATTTTTAATAACCATATTAATTTCGAAACAATATAAAACTCCTAATATAAACATTATTACTCAGCATAAAAATATATATAAATATACACACATATTTTTTTTAATTAACTAATTTACAAAATGTATAAATAATGTAATAATTAATTTTCAATTAAAAAATCCTGGTTATTTAATTATTAGGTAATTAACTTGACACCCTAAACCCCTACCAACCTACCAACCCACACCTAAAATCTAACAAAACAAATAAGCATAACTCAATTTACATAACTGATATTCAATTACATAACTAATTGGAAATAATAATTAATGATTAACTAATTATTAATTAATTAACTTCCCACCGTGTAACCCTACCTACAAACCCAGCAGCCTACACCTGAAGTATAAATAAAATATAAAATGATTCCCCAATTTACATAATTATGAATCAATTAAATATTTAATTATATATTAATAATAATAATATTTATTAATCATTATTAATTACCAATTCTTTTTAACTTGCTTTTATGATAATGAAATTTTATCGAAATAAAGCTTTTTGACTTAGACTTTGACTATTAATAATAATTATTTGTTAACTATTACTTAATTAACTTCCCACTATACCTCTGCAACCTAGCAGACCACAACTAAAATATAGCTAAAATAAATCAGCATTACATAATGTATACTATTAATACTAATTTCAATTATTAATAATAGATACATAATTAATTGTTAGTTAATTATTCCATAATTACCTTTCCACTCCATCCCCATAGAAACCCACACCTAAATGTGAACAAAAATATATGTGGTTACACAACTTACATATTTATTTAATCAATTAAATAATTAATAAAAAATTAAAAATAAACTGTTAATTAATACGAAAATAACTATCCACCCTATACCGCCTAATAACTTAGCAACTCACACCTAAAATATAAGTAAATTAAATTAGTATAACTTACTATGCATAAATAATATCAATCATATGCTTACTTAAAAATTAATAATTCATTAATAATGAATGTTTCCTTATTTTACTCCCCAACCCACCCCCCTACAAACACAACAACCTGCTATGACACTATAAATTACTATTAGCAAATACATTACCATTTCTGAATCACTTAAAATTACGAACTATATTTAAAAAAAATTATAGCAATTTTACAAAAACCAGTAAAATGTACATTTAATATATTAATTAAAGCACACTAAATAAGTGAAAAACTATTTTGCAACTACATTATGAAAACAATATTAACAAGAATGATAATCCCTTTCATGCTCATGACGGAATGGTTCCGTCGTGAGCACCAGTGTCCTGTGCTCATGACAGAACCATTCCGTCATGTGCGAAAGCGCACTTAATCCCTCTGTTGCAAACAGCAGAGGGATTACCTTTTTTGGGCCTCTGGAGTTGGGGAAGAGATTCCCCAACCTCCCAAGCCTTGCTTTATTTTCAATGTAATGATAATTACGCGCAGTCGTCATTACATTAAAAATTAAACTTCGTTTCAGTTTCAATGTTTCGGTGCTCGTGGGGATATCTCAGCCCCACAAGCACTGAATGAAACACATGGGAGAGGAATCCTTGGAAAGGGGATAAGGACAATCCCCAAGCAGGGATCCAGACACTAGGCACCATGGAGGGGGAGAGGCTCCTTTGCCAAAGGTCTTTGCTTCCCCATTGAAAAAAGCAAAAACAGTCTTTCTGCCCTTCCTGGGGGGCATATGGGGGCAGAGGCCCCCGATCGGGGGGCAGAAACCACACTAGACACCAGGCATTATTTTTTTAAAGGCCAGGGTGGGAGCGGCCCAGGATGGCCATGCAATGCCCCCACCCTGTCCCCCAATAACTGCAAAAGTCTTTCTGCCCCACCAGGAGGCAAATTGTGGCAATAGCCACTGATCTGCCCCCGGGGGGCTGAAAGTCCGCTAGACACCAGAGATTTCTTTTTGTACATAGGTGTGGGGGCTACCTAGAATGGGCATGCCAATTCCCCCACCCAAAGAAAATTTGCTACAGTCTTTCTGCCCCGCACCAGAGGCAATTAAGAGCAATAGTCCTGTATCTGCCCCCCTGGGAGGGCTGAAACCCCACTAGACACCAGGGAATATGTTTTTTTCAAAGTTAAGGGGTGGGGGGCACCAAAAAAGGGCATACTAATGCCCCCACCCCCTCAAAAAATGCCACAGACTTTATACCCCATCAGGAGGCAGTTGGGGGCAATAGCCACTGATATGACAGGGGGGCAATAGAGAGCCCACAAGGTGCCGGAGATTGTGCTAGCTTTTTTGTACATAGGGGTGGGGGCTGCCCAGAATGGGCATACCAATGCCCACACTCCCAAAACTATTAGTCACAGTTTTCTGACCCCCTTGGGGTTATATCAGGGTAACCCCCCCCCCACAGTGTAGCAGAAAGAACACTAGGCACTGACCTTTTTTTGCAAAGTGCCCAGCTGTAGAATTTGGGCCCTAGAGATGCCGGCACCTAAGGAAACCTAGCAAACCTGTACATTTTTTGATACTAGACACCAAGGGGAATCCTAATTGGGGTGACTTATGCGGCTCTTCTGTTACCCAGCATCTCTTGCAATCCTCAAACATTGTAAAACAAACAACATTTTCCTCACATTTGTGTGTTGGAAAGTTTTGGAATCTCCATGAATCCACAAACTTCCACCCACCCAGCATTCCCCAAAGTCTTCCTATAAAAATTGTACCTCACTTGTATGTGTAGCCCTAGTACTGTTGTGTGGCGTTTTAAGCTCCGAGTGAATTTTCCTGATTCATGCCCTTTTATAGGTACAATTCACATTGCCCTTATATAGGCATATAAATCAAGCCCTTATTTAGGCATAGCCCATGCCACCCAAATACAGGCATGGCTACTTCCACCTGTACCAAACGTCACAATGATTACTTGGGAAACCAGTTTAAGCAGTTGGGGACATTCCCCTTGATTGGATATTGATTTGTCCAAGAACTCAGTTACTTTACAAAGAACAACTACTCCCTATGGGTTCTTTCCTGACATTCATATGCCTGAATTTATGTCAAACTATGGCATTCCTAAACACCTTCAAGGTATAAATATACTTTCACTTGCTCTAGCAAGATACGGTGGTTCGGAGCAGTTCGAAGACCTACTTGCCCGACGAAGCTCGCAGCTCGCTACAGCAAGTGCAGAAGGAAGCCGTCTGATGCACTGATCAAGAAGCTGCCCTTCTCCTGCCGAGCATCCAGCTCCAGTGTTTCCGGATCCTCTTGCGGGGTGTTGGGAAATCGAGCCCAGAGACAGAGATACCAGACCTCCTTCATTCTAACCAAGGTATGGAGCTGATTAGAACCTGGAGAAACCCTTGGTAGATTCTTGGCAAAAACTAAACCTATGCTACACAATACTTACTTCTTCCCTCGTACTAGACTTAGGTCAGGTACATTAGGGTAGGCGTATTTTAGAAGCACCAGTTGAGCATTTTAGTCAATGTTATTTATGTATGTATTTTTATATGGCTTAGAAACCATACAATGCTCTTACAGTATTATTTCATATTACTATTTACGCTGTACGCATTATACTTTGCAGTCTGCATACCGATTGTAGCAGTTCACCTCTCTTGCATGAGAAAGAAGACTGTTCAATAAACCCTTTTTATTGAAAACGCCCGTCTAACTATTTCTCTGCAACTCTGTAGAAAGGAAGCATGCAAAATTGACTGAGTGAAACACTTATCTATTGTTTCAGCGACTCTGAGAGACATATTCTTATTCCTGGGAAATAAAGTTGTCTTGTTTATGCGGTTGTCAGAAACTAATCCCTTCTTGTGTATATGAGAAAGTGTCTAGTGACCCTTGAGATAGCTGGGACACACACAATTAAGTTTAGTATATTCGATAGAGACCTAGTTGACCTCAGTCCTATGTCAAATCGGTAGGAAATATTATTCCAATGCACAGAGCCTATTGGGAATATAGGAACTCCACACCATGGCGCCCAACGTTTGGTAAGGCACTAATTAAACGCTAGATACTAAAGTAACTCAGTCGTGCTTTTCTCAGACACCCCTTTTTCCGTAATACTCCAATAGACATCTGGAGTGGGTAAAGAGATAATATCCGCCATAACTGAGTAGGACAAAATCCTATGGTTTACTTTTTGGTTTTTCAACGTTGAAGGATACAGTGTTCCAAAATATTGTGCACCTTATCTTTGTTTCCTTGAAACTTGCTTTGCAAACTTTCAATTAACAAAATGGCCAACGAAGACAATCCCGGGACAAGTGGAGCTACAGGCGACAACGCCGTACAAGTTTTAAACTTTACAGGTTTCCAAGAGACTGAGGATGATGCTATAAGCATTCCAGAAACTTTAAAGAAAGCCTTCAGTAAAAAACTCATATGACATGGCCTATCAGCATGAGGTGGTAGAGTAGTTTTGTGATAGAGGTACATGAATATCACCAGACAGAGGTATTCTATTCATGGATAATCTTCCCTGAAGCAAATACAGGAACAAGGAACAAAAGTGTTTCACTTTTACAAAGAAGATGAACCACCAGAGGAATACCTTCCTTTCGAGGATATTGAAATTCCATTAACATACCAAGAGCATGCGCTCTGGTTTAAAGGCGCCCTAAAACATATACATCTAATTACCAGGCTCTGTCCACTAGGTAGACCAGGAGCAACTTGGCTAGATTTAGCCAACTACAGACCTGACCCTGACATTAAAGCAATGTCAGACGATTAATTACTTAGTAATATACAGAATTGAATTGAATTATATAGTTAAAGGTCTTTAATAAAAACACTCCCTCTCCTCCTAAAAAGAAGTGGGGGAACACTAAACAAACTTCTAAAGAGAAGTGTTCTCAATCCAGAGGTAGTTCTCCTCAAAAGGAGCCCTCTGAAAGAAGGTATAACCTCAGGAAGAGGGATAATTTGAAGAAAACCTGATAGTTATCAAGATACTGATACACGTTCCTCTGGTACCTTTCAGACTTCGTCACAGAAATCTGAAAGAAAAGGACGGTCAGAACAAAAGAAAGAATGTGTGAAGTGCAAAGACGACGACACGTTCAAAAAAGTAAGAAAGCTCAAATAACCAAAAAGATGGTAGCAGGTCTAAAAATCAAACATGCTGAGGATCTTGAGGACACAACTCAAGAATGGGGAAAGGGCTCAAACGATGTTGGACAGTGCAGCCGAAGTCACCATAGCTCGCAAGAACTTGAAGGATCATCTGGAGACAGTGGACTTGAATGAGTAAATCTAAGTTGAAACTGCAGATACCAGGGTTAGTGTCCCCCATAAGTTATACGAAGTAACACTACGGATGGAGGGGGACATTACTAGAAAAATAAGAGCACTCTTTTTGGGAGAGACTCTCTCAAGCTTATGACATTCTTCTAGCTAAACACGACTGGCCACCTGAATTTGTCAGGGAGTCCCACATGGCGAATAAACCATTATGCCAGCTTTCTCCAATCACATTACAATTCATTTAAAATATACTTATGCCAGGAAATGGGCACTAGACTAGTCTCCTGCATTATCTAAAAATCATTTAGGAAGGGATGAGGATTCTCCTCACCATAAAATCCGGTTAAAAAATAAACTGACTGCACAAAGGCAGTATCCAGTTAAGCAAGAAGCTAAAAAAAAGGTCAGGGAGATATTAGATCAACTTGAATACCAAGGGGTGATTGAATCATGCACCTTGTCAATGAACAATCCTTTGTTTCCTGTCTCCAAACCAGACAATACATATCGTCTAGTGTTGGATAACAGAATCTAAACTCTTGTTGCAAAACTTTTGCAGTACAATATGCACAGTGCAGCACTAATGAATAACATTGTACGTAAAAAAAACAAAACCACATTAGATATTTCTAACGGTTTCTTCTGTCAAAACATTGCACCAGAAAGTAGGTACTTGACCGCTTTCTCATTATGGGGACACAGAGTCAATTCTGTCGTCATCCCCAGGGATTCAAGAATAGTCCAGGGTTATTTTCAGCCAGAGTAACAGAGTTACCACAAACCTATGATGATGAGGCATTATCATATGTTGATGACATCTATCCAACAGACGATGACTTGGTTAGGCACTTGAACAGGGTGAACACCATAATATTGGGCTTCGCCTCTGCAGGGTTCGATTTCAGTTTTAAGAAATCACGAATTGCCAATTTAAATGTCCTTTTCCTAGGATATGAACTTTCTAGTGAATGCAAAAGCCTGGCAGCAAACTTTCTAAAGAAATGTGCGCTGCTCCAAGCTCCAAAAATGCTGAAAAACTTACAGTCAATTCTAGGTTTCCTAAATTTCAGAAGAACTTACATTCAAAACTACGCAGAAAGGGTTAAACTTCTCTACAAATTAATCAAACCTGATTTCAAAACAGTTAATTGGACTCAAAACCCACAGAAATATTGCGTTCATTGCAAACAGACATGTTAGCAACAAAACATTTACAAAGACGTGTAAACGTACGCAACTTAGTGATCCGAATCATTCTAGGACAATGCAGATTCATGTACATAACCTTTAATGAAGGAGAAAAAGTACCAATAGCTTACAAATCACATTCGTACACACAAGCAGAAATAAAATTCACTTCAACAGAAAAAATTCTGACAGCGTTTCAAACTGCAATGGCAAAAGAGAGAGCCCTCGCACAGGGTAAGTGCATAATGGTCGTTACACCTGTACCTGCCTTAGAGGCAGTGACGAAAGCGAGCATTCCGAATGCTAAAGCTTTACATCCAAGATGGATGCAATGGGTTAATTCTCTTGTTGCAACAGACGCTGAATACGTTTTTGACCCTTATTTGAAAACACAGGCATTTCTACAATTTGAACAAGAATGTCCTCTGCCTACTGAGATTCTGAGCAGTATGAATTTATAATTTATACTGACGGACCAGCCCAACCCGCTACGGGGGTAAAAAAGCTTATAGTGCTGAGTGCGCGATTGTTAAAGGTTGCTGGCTCGATGGTAAATTCCAACCAATAGTTACTAAAATACAATCTCTAGGAGATTGTACAGCTCAGTGAGCTGAACTACAAGCATTCAAGATAGCGCTTGAAAATACAGAACGCGAATTCCCCACACTCATAGTGTGCGATTCACATTATTGTGTTCAATCTTACAATGTATACTTGCAAAACTGGATTCAAAATGGTTACAAAGATGAAAAATGTGGCACAATTAAGCATAAATTGATTTGGGAACAATTAGTTCAGTTATGACAAGAACTACAAAAGGCTCACTTGTTACATACACTGAGTCATTAACATGATGGCGTTCACGTTGCAGGGAATTCATTGGCTGATGAAGCAGCAAAGGCAGCTGTGCAAACTGCTTCCGTAGTTGCTATCACTCGTTCAAAACCAAAAATAGACTGCAGAATAATGCTAGCTGTCAATGCCACAAGCAAAGGCAGCGGGCAGCGTTACATCAAAACTATCCACTCAAATACTCATAGATAATTGACGTAAACTCTGTTCCTTTTGCTCGAATTCCTGGAGTGGGGGATAAAGTGATTCCAAACAGGAAACGTAGAGTAGCTTTGATACACAAAGCACATTTGGTAGAGGGTCTGATACATCAGGGGATCTCTAAAGCTATACTAGAATTAAAAGAGACGTACTGGTGGCCAGGGATAAATGGTCACATTCACAATTAACTGTCATAACTGCAACAGAGATCGCAGCAGAGAACACCACCAGATACCTGACTTCAGTGTAGCCAGCCAGTACAGACACCATTGTTAGACAGCATTAGACTTTATACACGCCGACGTCCCTATGGACAAATGCGGTCCAACAAATATTAAGACCAGATTCATTTGGTGTGGCCTCATCGCTCGGCTGACGCTCAAACTGTTATAAAAGATATGCAAGTCTTTATCGGCACATACACAGTCGGCACGCTACATTCTGACCAGGGTCCTGCGTTAACCTCTCAAGCTTACAAGGAGGCCATGGCCAAATTGGGCGTTGCATTGCTGTACTCTAGTCCATTCCATCCTGAGGGAAATTCGGTTGTGGAGAGAAAAAACCCGGACATTAAGCAATCTATAACAGCTAGGGTATTAGGCTCCGGTGATGGTTGAGTCAAACATCTAATAAGTGTCCAACGTAGTCTCAATATTCTGCCAAGAATTTCTCTAGGGGGAATCACTCCATATGAAATCCTGTTTGGAATAAGAATGATTATTTCAGATCTCGATTGTTAGACTTTAGTGGTAGAACAAAAACCCTTCATATATCAAAGACCGTTTGACTGTTTTGCAGGACATAAATGAAATAAGAAAAAGCCAAAGCAACGTGTTCCTGAAGCAAACAACCACTGAAGAAAAACCATCCGTCCTAGCAAGGCCTGTCTGGATTCCAAAGATTGGGGATCTAGTCAGAGAAAAGATCACGGACAAGAAGGAATTTGGGCTTTCTTACAGACAACGAGTACCTGTCCTAGCAATCCATGGATCAAGAACAGTATTACTGCTGCCCCTTGCTGGTAAAAAGGAGAACAGGTTTGTATCCATCGACCTAGTCAAACCATATCATGGGGCCGATCATAAGCAGTAGGCCAAGTGGACTCCAAAGATGTAGCAGACGCCCTAATCTGGCTACTATCCAAGAGGTTCAAACTGAGAGACTCATCACCTTTGAAGAATCTGCAGTGCGAAAAGAAGGACTATGCAACAAAGCCATGGAACTTGTACCTCTTGAGACCCAAATAACAGTTCATCAAGAAATGCCTGTCTACAATGAAAGCGCATCTGACTATACAAATGTAACAAGTTATCAAGTGGTTCCAGCAAATTCAACGAATCCTGAAGCAATCCCTACAATTGACAGAACTGCCCCTGGCTATTTCATTAACTTTGATACGTTTTCCGAGGTTCCCAGCAAACCTGAAGCGGCGCCAGTAAAAAGAACATTTAAAGAACAAGCAACAGGGCTTTTTCATTGCCTGGAAAATACTTATCTGGTTTCACCATGGATTGAACTTTTGATTGTGTTGGGTGTACTTTTTCTTCTACTTTGTTTGACTCTTGTAATAACTTTGGGAATACTGATAAATGTAAGATATGTTAAAAAGGACACAACACGTAAGAACATCAACTTACTCCTCAAGCCACACAAATCATCTCATCGTGAACAAAACTTGTCATCAGTGAACATTACAGCCGTTCCTATACCTAGTGGTATAGCTTGGGACAGAACTGATTATGACATTTTCGGTCCGGCAGAGCTGTTGAAGATTCCACACCAGTTCAAGATTTTCTTGAATGACTTTGTTTCATCTAGTACCTTTTCTGATGATTGGGACTTTGAGACTGTTAATAATATGATGTCAGACTTAGAAATGTCTGCTGTATTTACAATTCATGAATACTTAGAAGGTTCATCAGATTATGAACAAATGTATTGTTATAATCACTATGGTCATCATTTCTTGCACTGATCTGCAAATCCTAGAAATGTATTGAAATATAACCAATGGGAACATTGTCTTACGCCACCAAAGGGTAGCTCCAAAACATTTTAATGCAAATTTCCATACTTTTCAGGTTTCACATCCAGAATCGTTTTACTTTAAAATTGTTAATAGGACAGAAATGAACTGTATTGTAGTATCTTACTACAAGGATACACGGACACAGGCAGGTATATTCTCAACTCTTTATTTCTATGACTGCCTCGTTCCCCGTCCCTACTCTAACTGACCCTTTCCTGTCTTGTCCCCACCTCTTCCCCTCTGCCCACCTAGCTCCGCCCACCCCAGCTACTGGACTGCTAACTCTCTTACATCTCTCCCTTTCTTAACAACACAACAAATGAAAAGATTAGTCCATTTCTACGATCAGTCTCTTAGGGGGTTGCACGTGACGCTGAGGTCTCGCTGGTGTGGACACAATGTTCTCGGTGGATGGTTCCCTTGCCAAGGAATGCCCAGTGTTGGATGTGACAGGCTCAGGTTTGTCTTGACTCTTGGGCGTGGGGACTGTAGTCGTGCTTTCATGGCCCTCAGGGGAACATTTCTTGAAGTGAGAAGCGTTGCGGGTGACTCGCCTATTTTCCGATTCTGCGGTCACCATGGTGCCCTTTTGTTGTACAATTGTGAGAGGCTCATCCTTGAAACGACAGTCAGTCTTTTGGCGCTGTTCTTGCTTGACGAGGACTTTGTCGCCCTCCTTGAGGGATGGTGACCGGGCTCTTTGCTTGTGGTCAGCATACTCCTTCATTTTCTCTTTGCGGCACTGATCCGTTATGGCCATGTCTCTGTGCTGCTGATCCGAGAGGGGCTTCCTCAGCGCTCCGTCCCAGGTTGGGATCCGATTTCTCATTGTCCTCCCAAGCATGAGAGTGGCAGGGCACTGGCCCGTCGTGGAGTGTGGAGTGGTCCTATAAGCGCACAGAACTTCATTCAGGGCGGACCCCAGATCTTTCTTCTCAGCGGTGGCTTGCTGGAAGGTTCTCTTGATGGTGGACATGAATCGCTCTACGGTGCCGTTGGCTTGGGGCCAGAGTGGTGTGACTTTGCGGTGTTGGAAGTCCATGTGCCTCGCAAAGTCACTGAATTCGCGACCGTTGAACGGGGGTCCGTTGTCTGTCTTAATGATCTTGGGTACGCCCCATGTTGCGAAGGTTTCTTCAAGCACCTTGAGGGTGCAGGCGGCACTGGTGGATGATATGAATTGGGCCACTGGGAATCTGGAATACTCATCCATGATAACAACTACGTACTTCCCGGATTGCAGGGGTCTGTAAAAGTCCATGGCAACTTCTTGCCACACCCCGTCGGGCAGTGGGGTCATCTGCAGAGGTGCAGGTGGGTTGCCGTGACTGGTCAATTGACACGAATGACAGTCTTTCAACGTGTCCTCAACCATCTGGTCGAGGTCTGGAAACCAGACACACTCTCTCAGTGCCCTTTTGGTGGATACGACCCCGCGATGTCCTTCGTGGGCGAGGTCAATTACTCCTTGTCTCAGTGTCGCCGGGATGACTAGTCTGTGATCTCTCAGGAGGAGGCCATCACTGGTTACGGAGAGTTCGTCAGCGATATGTCGGAAGGCCTGGAGTTCTTTCTTGATGGCAGGGTCCTCCTCTTCTTCCTGCGGGTGGTACCTCCATCTGTTGGATTGTATGCGCTTTAGTACTGCCTGCAAGATGTTGTCTTGTGTGGTTGCTTCCCGAATGGTGAGCATGGGGATGGCTGGTGGACGAGCATGGCCAGTCACAAAGTGGATGTATTCTTCCGCGATGGAGGGCGCAGCCTCTGAGGAATCTTGGGGGTGGCGGGACATGTAATCTGCTGGATTCTCTGCCTTCCCCGGTTTGTGAATGATTGTGAAGGTGTACTCTTGAAGCCGTAGGCCCCACCTTTCGATCCTGGGGGGCATTTTGCACTTGGGATTCCCATAGATTGTGACAAGGGCTTGGTGGTTGGTTATGAGCGTGAAGTGTTTCCCGTAGATGAAGATGTGGAAATGCTCACACACCCACACAACGGCCAGGCTCTCCTTCTGAGGTTGGGAATATTTCTTTTCGGGGTCGGTCAGGCTCCGACTGGCGTAGGCGATGATTCGCCTCTGGTCCGATTCATTGTCGTATTGGGCCAGGATGGCTCCTAAGCCTACGGGGCCGGCGTCAACGGTGATTTCAGTTTTTCTCCTTGGGTTGAAGTAAGAGAGGCAGTCAGCCGATTCCACGGCGCGTTTGATGTCAACGAAGGCACGCTCACATTCCGGGGTCCAATCAAAAGGCTGACCAGCTTTTGTGAGGAGTCTCAGTGGGTCACTTACGGTGGCGTAGTCACGAATGTAACGGGCACAGTAGCTCGCCATTCCTAGGAAGGAACGTAGGTCATTGACGTCAGCAGGACTCTTGGTGTTGTTGAGCATGGCGATCTTGTCGGGGTCTGGTTTCATGCCACTGGACGAGAAGATGTGACCGAAGAATTTCAAGGTGGATTGATGAAATTCGCATTTCGCTTGGTTGAGGGTCAAGTTGGCGTCCATCAAGGCGTGGCAGACGCGGTCAAGGGCGATGTCGTGCTCTCGCATGTCAGATCCGTAAACTAAAATATCGTCGCTATAATTGAGGGCATTGGGTACATGTTGGATGACAAGACGTATTGCCTCTTGGAAGATTTCAGCGGCTGATGAGACGCCAAAACTGAGTCTTTTATAGCGGAATAGACCAAGGTGCGTCGCAAAAGTAGTGATGGAACGTGAGCTGTCGTCCAGTTCGAGCTGATGATAGCCCTTGTTTAGGTCCAGTTTAGAAAACACTTTCGCCCCATTGAGCGCTGTGATCATGTCGCTCAAATGTGGGCCGGGGTGTCTCTCCCGTTCGATGGCCGTGTTCGGCAGGCGCATGTCCACACAGAGACGGACCTTGTTGGGGGTCCCTTTCTTGGGAACAATGACCACCGGGGACACCCATGGGGTGGGGCCCTCAGTGCGCTCAATGATGTCAGCGTCCAAGAGTTCTTGCAGTTCATCTTCAACCGCCGATTGTAAGTGGAAGGGCACCCGCCGTGGATGTTGGGCCACTGGCTTGATTCGTTCATTTATGTGTAAGTGAATCTGTCGGCCTTTCAATTTCCCAGGCCCTGGAATAGCGATGGAAATTTTACAACATAGTCCGAGCTGTCGTTCACATTGAAGAGCACATGCACTAAACAGAGGTGTTCAGCGGTGGGGAGGCTCAGCAGACAGTCAGCATCGGGCCCCTTAATGACATGGATGACTGCTGGGATGGAGATGTCACCGTGCGTGAGGGTGGTATCGAACTTGCCGAGGCCCGGGAGTGGTTTTCTTGACATCCAGGTGTACACACGGACAGGCGCGAAACGCAAGTGAGGTTTTGGGTCCATGCGTTCATGTTCAGCAACTGAGATGTAGTTGAGCGACGCGCCACTGTCCATCACGAACTTGGCAGCGTGATCGCCCACCTTGATGTTGAGACGTGGGTAGCGTTTGAGCTGGTCGTTGTCGGCGATCTCTCCTCTCAGGTTCTTTCCTTCTGTAGTCCGGGCGACGCCTGGGCGAAAATCTGGATCGGCGTGACCTGTCACGCGGGTTGCCACGATGATCCTGTCTTCCATGTCGTCGGTCAGAGATACGATTGGCATGTTCATTAGTGGTGCCGGGTCCAGTCTCGATGTCCGCCGCATTTTCTTCAGCCTGGTCGTACAGCCGGGAATTCTCCTCTATCTCCGCGAGTTCTTGCGGTTTTCTTAGTAGTCGTCGTCTCAGCGACTCCGAGTGACACCCAGAAATTATTTGGGATTTGATGGCCGCATCGGGCGAGAAGTTCGTGAATTCACAGTATTGGGACTGACGTCGCAGTCGATGTATGAAGGAGCTTAGAGGCTCTTCTTTGCCCTGGCGCTGTTGGTGGAACTTGTGTCGCTCGTAATTGACATTCCTTTTGTGCAAAAAACGGTTATTTAACACTTCCCTCACTTTGGTAAAAGTATCACCTTCTGTGGTTGGGATCTCTCGTACGATCTTGCTTATCTCACGCCCTCCTAGGTTGCGAAGGGTTATTATTTTGTCTTTTTCCGTTTCTATTTTGGACCCGTCAAGGTAGTCCTCAAGGTCCTCTAGCCATTCTTGCCATTTTAGGCCCATGCTGCTCCCTGTTGTGATGGTTAATGGCTCCGGTGCTCGTAGATGCGTTCCTCCCTTGACTTCCCTTTGCGCGGGAGGGTTAGACATTCTGACGGTGGACTTTCAGTGCTTGTTTTGACTTTGGTTGCAGTTACTGGCGTTTGTTTCCACAATTGTCTACTTCAGCTACCAATGTTTGTTTATTCCTTGCTGCCTGGGTTCACTTGGTAAGGTTTGCTGGGCTATCTTGCCACTGTTTGTCAGTTTTTTTTGCGCTGCCAGTGCTCGTTTCTGGTTCTTTGCCTGACTCAAAGATGGCCGCCGCTTGCTCACATGGGGTTTGTCTTCTGAACTGCCTGACTTTAAGATTGCCACCCCCTCTTCAGCCCACGAGGTTTCCTCTTGCTCCAGGCACACACACGCTCAGGGCTGCTGGACTCACTGTTGCACTGTGGCAGGTCTCCAATTTTCCGGCAGGGTTGGGGTGAGTTTCCGCTGCTCTGCGTGGTTTTCTGGCCTCGCGCGCCGCGCATCAGGCGGCAAGGCTTCACTTGTACCGGCGGTGTCAGCGCTGGCTGCGGGCACTTCGCCACTCGCTCTTGGGGCACTTCTCCCGCCCTCGCGGCGCTGCAGGGTTACTGGGGCAGTGTCGGAGTGGGCTTCCGACCTCACTCGGTCTCTTTGCGCTCCCGGGTCTCGCGCGTCCAGCGCGACCGGCGCTCTTCCTTCTGGCGCATTTCTTGTGGCGCTTCGGTGCCTGCCCTCTGCGCTTTCTTCCTCTCTCGACCCTTTTCCGCTGTCAAGGGAGACCAGGTCACTCCTGGGGGGCCCGTTGTCGGCGCCGCAGGGCCACGGTCGGAGCGGAGCTCTGGACGCTCCACGCTGCGGGACGGGGCTCACTCGGGTGGGTTTACTTCATCCCACCTTCGTCGCCAGTTGTAGTATCTTACTACAAGGATACACGGACACAGGCAGGTATATTCTCAACTCTTTATTTCTATGACTGCCTCGTTCCCCGTCCCTACTCTAACTGACCCTTTCCTGTCTTGTCCCCACCTCTTCCCCTCTGCCCACCTAGCTCCGCCCACCCCAGCTACTGGACTGCTAACTCTCTTACACGTATGTTGAAAAATACCAAGCAAATTTGTTCTGCAGCCTTTTATGCTCAGCTGTCTACATTAGGTTTCGACTTTTGGAAAGACATTACTGAGACAAAAACTGTCTGGGGCACAAACGACTGGCAGGTGCAGGGATTGGAAGCTTCAATTAGAGCCTGCCTCATCACAGAGCAAATCATGTTTTAGAATGACACTGTTCAACAGAAATCTTGTCTTGGGTTAACCAAGATCAAAGAGTTAAACAAACTGTACATACCTACACCTACACCTGATATCAATAACACTTCAGAGGGGGAGGTCGGCGTACATACTATTTTGCATCACAACAAACCAGATCCAGATTGGAAACAATGGTTAATCTGGCCCACAGACACAAACAACTGTCAAAAAAGATTCCTAAATAGGAAACAAGGGTTCACATTCACTAGGCCAGATCCAAGATATGTTCAGAGACACCATTCAGGAATAGTAAAAACATAGAGTGTAGGGAACCTGTGCCTTGAATGGCTACACAAGTCTACACTAAAGGAAGTAAAACAACACTTATCTTTACTTAAAGATTGCGCTGACCTGAGGGACTTCTTACAAGGATCTACTAAACTGCATCATAAATGTTGTATATACACCGGTAATTATGCTGCTTATATTGAAGCAGGGAAGATTACACAAGCAGAGACTGCAGAACGAATACGAGAAATTGATTGTATTAATTTAGAGAAATCTCTCTCTGTAGTTGACAATGGGTTAACAACTATGTCGTCCAGGATATATTCTTTGGGGGGAAAGAAGTGTTTCTTAGTGGTAAAAATTGTGCCATTCTTTTACAGAAAACTGTGCCACTGAGCTCGGCCGAAGAGACCTATGATCTGCAACTCGCAAGGACTTCTGCAGAGATCCACACCCTATTAACTACAAATTGCACTGTACATTTTTCAGAAATGTTAAGTCATATCTTAAACATGTCTGATACAAGTGGTATTGTACATGTATTTAAGACAGTTTTTTCGGGACTTTTAGTACCTTTTGAAGCAGTCCTAGGCATATTTCCAAATTTTGTGCACTCTGTGTTTGCCGGACTCCCTCTCATTTTGAGACTCGCTGCAGGGATACTATTTTTGCTCCTACTGCTTCGATATGGCAAGCCAAGTTCACTGTGGAGAATACTCTACTGGCGATTAATTGTCGTGAGCGCATAGTCCAAATTTTCGGATTAACTAGTTTAAGAGAATTGAATACCCAAGGTATGGAGCTGATTAGAACCTAGAGAAACCTTTGGTAGATTCTTGGCAAAAACTAAACCTATGCTACACAGTACTTACTTCTTCCCTCGTACTAAACTTAGGTTAGGTACATTGGGGTAGGCATATTTTAGAAGCACCAGTTGAGTATTTTAGTCAATGTTATTTATTTATGTATTTGTATATGGCTTATAAACCATACAATGCTCTTACAGTATTATTTCATATTACTGTTTACGCTGTATGCATTATACTTTGCAGTCTGCATAATGATTGTAGCAGTTCACCTCTCTTGCATGAGAAAGAAGACAGTTCAATAAACCCTTTTTATAGAAAACGCCCATCTCACTATTTCTCTGCAACTCTATAGAAACAAAGTATGCATGATTGACTGAGTGAAATACTTATCTATTGTTTCCGCAACTCTGAGAGATATATTCTTATTCTTGGGAAACAAAGTTGTCAGGTTTATGGGGTTGTCAGAAACTAATCACTTCGTGTGTATTCGAGAAAGTTTCTAGTGACCTCTGGGTTAGCTGGCACACACACAAGTAAGTTTAATATATTCGATAGAGACCTAGTTGACCTCAGTCCTACTTCAAATCTATTCTTATTCTTGGGAAACAAAGCTGTCATGTCTAAGCGGTTGTCAGAAACTCATCCCTTCTTGTGTATTCGAGAAAGTTTCTAATGACCTCTAGGTTAGCTGGCACACACACAATTAAGTTTAGTATATTCGATAGAGACCTAGTTGACCTCAGTCGTACTTCAAATCTATAGGATATATTATTCCAATGCGCAGGTCCTATTGGGAATATAGGAACTACACTACAGTACCAGCGGCAGGAAACGGCCCCTAACACGATGTCGACACATCACATTTTTCCTGTGAAAACTGACCCTTTTTTCCTACTGCGCCTATCTGTGGATTTTAGACCCTAACTCTGCCGGAACCTAGGGAAGCCTAGCAAACCTATACAGTTTTAAGAACTAGGCAGCCAGGGAAATCCAGGATGGGGCAACTTGTGTAGCTCACACCAGGTTCTGTTACCCAGAATCCCTCGCAAACCTCAAACTTTGTTAAAAAAACACATGTTCCTCACATTTCCGTGATGGAAAGCTCTGGAATCTGGCTGATCCACAAACTTTTACCCATCCACTATTACCCAATGTCTCCTGATAAAAAAGGTACCACACTTATTGCGGAGGCTTAGTACCCTTGACAGGAAACGTCCTATGTGCAATGTGAACACAACACATTTTTCCACAGAAAACTTACCCTTTTTATTGCAATGTGCCTAGATGTGGACTTTGGATTCTAGCTCAGGCGACACCAAACCTAGCAAAATCTGAGGTTTGCAGAGAATTCTGGGTACGAAAACATTGGGGGATCCATGCAAGTCGCACCTCCCTGGATTCTCCCGGGTGCCTAGTTTTCAGAAATGTGTGGATTTACTGTGAATGCAAGGGAACAACAGAACACGAGCAAACTTTGTTAACATTTCTGTTGGTTACTTTTTGCAATTTTTATAGCGTGAAATTTGCCCGTGCATCCAAAATGTATGCAAGGATGCATTTTACCTTAACGTACAGTGTAAAATGAATAACATATAATTTTGTGTAATTTTACTGGAATTTTGCATAGTTACGTGAAAGCAAATTATCTAAATGTTCACACTCCCTAGTGAACACCATCAGGAAAATGAACACCTTGTGGTAGATCTGTAGATTCTGGGAGAATAGGGTTGGGGGAACACAATAGACTGATAATAATGTGTCAGTAGTGCCTTGTGCCACCTATGTTGATAAAGTAAAGGGTGCAAGTTAAGGACGTTGAGAACATAGACATACAATAGGTGTTGGATGATGGGGACAAACAGGGCCCAGGTCAGTTGTGGGCCACTGAAAAGTGGCCCTGGTGGTATATATAGTGCTCCCACTCACCTCCGTACACCATGTGCCTTTCACGACATGGTGCATGGCACACGGTGCACAGACTTGTAGAAGGCACTGCACCACAGCATCCCCTGCTGCATCCCTTCGAAATGGCATTCTACCGCAATGGGATCATCGACTTTCCGACCACTAATACGGTGGTCATATCCAAATACAGCTGTTGGACTGAAGCATTCTTGTCAGGCAGTCTCCTGACCACCGCAATAGTTGCTGATGGTCCGACCACCCGGCATCATAATTATGCCCATAGACCCCTTCATGAATGATGAATTGACAGTTTTACATGCTGCGAAACACATGCAAAAGGAAACATGAATGGATAAGTAAAGGTTGAAATGGTTGTTATCTAACCATGCTCTGTCATCCATCGTTTGTAAGAAGTCAGTCCAAATGGCAGTGTTAGCAGAGCTACAGCATTGGAGGTGGAGGCAGGAGGCTAAGGGACTGCCAACATATGATCTGCAAAGGTGACAAAAAAGTGGTGATAATGTATGGTTTTATAATGTATCTTTCATTATCACCTGTCCTTTATGGATAGATCATTGTCTTGGTTGATGGAGGCTAAATAATTAGGGGCATATTTATCAATTAGTCAGGCAGTGCAGCAAGCCACCTTACTGTGCTTTGTGACTGGGAACGGGCAGGAATGCGCTGCAGTTAACATTATATGGTACATTCCTGCCTTTTCCCATTGCTCGCTCACAATGTTATGCCTAGCACAAATGCAGGCTCCCTTGCTTCATGATTACATTGTAAGCAAGAGTGGTTTTGTGCAGGAAGGGGCAACAGACTGCAAAAAGACACTCCTCTGATTCATTTTCCTCTTTCAAAATGCAGCACACATAGAAAGAGGAACAAAATAAGAAGAAATAAAGATATTTCTCCTCACGTTACTTCACCTGGGGAGGTAAAGCATTTTGACACATGTCCAGGTCTACCAGTAGTGGTAAATCCGGGAATTCGCCAAATACCAAGTGTGTTGTGTGGGAACACCCACGCACCACCCATGGAATGATTCCCTGGGGCAAAGTAACACAACTCAGCAATTTGTGCTCTGCTGCATTACTCCAGATTTATCAAGCAACTCAGGGCCATGCAAGTTGGCCTTGCATGGCTTTATAAATCACACTTAGTAATTGTGTTGCGCTTGCATTCTGTTGCGTTATGAAAGTGCAATGTAACTACTTGATAAATATGGCCCGTACGGCTATAGCAAGCAGGCTAGGACAATGTAAATTGCACATATCTCAGTGGTGTAGGTATGATAGTCAATGTAGTGACACAACTGGCTATGTAACAGGTATGCTTGGTGTTGCTAGTCCTGGTTTTGACCTTGTCACAGCTTTTGGTTTTGACACAGTTGCATGCATGCCGGCTACAGAAAGGTAAGGTAGACGACAAAAAGTATTTCTGGCCTCATCTATCCATGTGCAGAAGTTATGCTATTTAGCTTTGGCTAGTGTGGTAATTATGTCTGTGTGAGAAGGTGGAGAATTCTGCACTTTGTAGACAGGGTGACATGAGCAGGATTTCAGGGCATAGGTGAAATGTAGAGGTTTGTCAATTTTTCCTGGCATGATGTTGAAGTGCTCCTAAACAGAAAGACCATGCAGCAGGTCATGGTGCGTAGTAGAGATATCTACACATTGAGGGGGAGAGATGGAAATCTTGATCCAGGTCCACTGTCGTAGGGCCTGATATAAAGTTTGATGGGCAGGATTATCCGCCCCAAACCCTCAGTTCACCTGCCTTGTTTGGAGACAGGTGGACCCTAAACTTCCTGTTGAAGGAGCCCTATTGGTTTCGTAAAAGAAAAGTTTCCTCTGAGGGAATGACAGGGTAGTAGGCCATCAGAGAAAGTACATTGCACCACTGTTTAAGGTGAATACTATAATGTCCTTCTTTCTGTCCATCATTACCAGGTAAAACCTGTCATTAAGCGATAGAAAAAAATCCCAACTCCTTAGGAACTTCCCTCATCCGTATTTACGTTTAAAAAAAAAAAATACTGAAAACTTATTTGGGAGAATATTTCTGAAACAAAAACTTAGAAAATGTTAGTGACCTGCTATAAAAACAACCAGCGGCAAGTCACCAAACTTTTTGTACCTTGAGAGAACCTGCTGTGATGGATTCCAATAGTACAGACATGACCACTGAACAATCAATTATATTTAAATTAGTCTGTCAGGATGGCAGAGGTAATGTCCTCTGCTACCCTAATTGACTGCACTCCATTTCCCAAACCCAAAATCAGGCCCTTTTGTCTTGGCAAACTGACCTTTCACCTGTCTCCTCTCATACTGCCCCTTTTACTTGAGGCCCTCTCCAGTGGGGAGCCTGCTCCTTCAATGCATTCAGACTGTCTATGACCTCCTGCTATATGACGGCCGTCTCCACTTCACTGACGGTGTATAACAGCAGACTATGCTGTCCCCTGTAGAGGTCCACTACAAAGTTTGCTATATTGTCTTTCTTCTCTTTAATGTTATTCCTCTTCTTTTTGAGTGGGGCAGTTTTCATCCTGGAGGCTGCAGATGGCTCAGTGATGTCATGTAGCAAAAGAAAGATGACAAAACCCATGTTGTGGACAGTAGGTATGTGCATCCTCTTGTAAGGATTGGTCAGTGCGTATTACTTATCTCTGGTAAACCTGCTTCATGATTCTTCTAAATTGTATTTATTCATGTATTTATTTTATTTTTGGTCTTCCTTAGCAAGTTCTAGACCCAGATGAGTACAAGTGTTTTACAATCATGCATACATGTAATCTGTTGCACAAAAGTTGGCAGGAAAAAATAAAATTGAGACAAAAAAACTTGAATATGCAATGACAGTAAAAAGGAATAAAATGAATAAAACATAGCGTGTCATGATATCCCCAGAGAGAAAGAAAGCCTTTAAAATGTGGCCCGTTTGGGGACAAGATGCCAGTTACTGTTGCTTCTCAGGTAGGTGGATAGGCAAAAAATCTTGATGGAAGTGTCAGTGAAAAACAGCATCTAAATTCAGTGTGTCTTTGGAATACTGTGTCTTGTACTTACTTTTTAATGCTGCTTAATAGGAGTTGCTTCTGATTGCCTGGAGAGTGGAATTCCATATCCTGTGTATGCTTCCTGAGAAAGCCTGTTTGAGTGTTCTTTTTTTCTTGGAAGACTGGGGTTGCAGGCAGAATGTTTCACAGAGATAGTTTACCCTGGAACTGATCAGTTTGTGGGACAGTCATTGTTTGTGATTGCAGGCATCTATACACTATGCATGTCATCTGGATACTTTTCATGTTCTGAAATGAACTTTGTTGTTGCATATAGGTCTTCTTTCAGATGGGACAGATGGAGACTATTGGATGCCAGACAGAGGTACATTCTCATAGTCGCTCATCGACAGCACTAGGGATTGTATGACTTATTCAAATGAATTCTCAGGGATGAAAGTTGTAATCCCCCTGATGACTCCCTGCTTATATTTTGCTCCTTTGGCACCGACATTTATATGTTTCTATTAGAATTGCTGTTTAGCATCAAGCTCAGTGATTTGGCTTAGTCAACGAATAGATAATTGCAATCTAGTATGCTTAGGCTGTATAGCCAGGTTTGGACACGTTTAGAAGTTTGCACTGGGGAGTTCTGCTTCAATGGGTTCGGCTTGGGGTATTGGACTGACATCCAAGACTGGCTAGTTGAGGGAATTGTTGCAATGTTGTGATGTCTTTGGGGAGAATACTTCTAAGTATTATCAACATATAGATGATGGGCCAGGTTGAGGAGTTTCAATTCCTATACTTCCAAATACCCAAGGGATACATCTCTGCCGTTGCTTTATAGAAATACGATTTGCAGATTCATGGCTAAAATATGCCTGTCAAGTTACTACTATTAACCTTATGATCATATTGAGAGTTATATGTCTCCCCACCTTATTTGCATAGTAGTATGAGGGTAAAGACACACGTGCCTAATGCAAGAAGTACAACTGTGTCTGCAATTTGGAATTGAATCCAAGCAAAAACGGTGTGTAGTCATTTGTGCAATGTAGCATAGTACAACTCTGAGAAATGTACATTTCTGAATTAAGAATTTAATACTGCATAAGAGCAATTAGAATACAGGTTTATTTTAATTGTCCTGTTTTTATTTATCATAAATATGCTTACTTTTTCCATCAAATGCCTTGAGACATTTAGGGGAGATCCTCAAAAGATTTACATCAACTAGACTGTGCAAATTTGAGTAAAACATAATCGCCACATACATGTTAAGTGACCCCCACCATTCATAATCCCATTGGTTAAAATGATTAATAGATTTATAGTTTTCTATTCTATTAAATTCTGCCAGTAAGCATACTGACAGAAATTAATAGAATTTCTGCCAGTATGCTTAATTTGCCAGAAAGAAGATTTTTGGAGACAACGTTATGAACTGGTGATTGGAAAATGAAGAATGTATTTTGATTTCGTTACTCATAGTAATGATTTCACTGTCTGTATTGCAGATAGTGGCAATAGCTGGCAAAGGGGTTCTCTACCGGCCAACATTATGGTTTGCCTGTCCAATTTGTATTCAGACTGACCATAGTTTGTTGACAGTGGAGACTACATCATCTCCGTTGTGGTCAAACCCCTCCGATGGCCCAATGAAATTAGCGCCATCGGAGGTTTGGCTGTACATCCACCCACCTAATTTAGTCTTTATTGCAGATATTGGCAATAGCTGGCAAAAGCGTTCTATAACTGCCAACATTAGGGTTTGAATGTCCAATTTTGATTCAGACCCACCACAGTTTGTTGACAGTGGAGACTACATCATCTCCATTGTGGTGAAACCCCTCAGGTGGCCAGATGGAGTAAGCACCATCGGAGGTTTGGCTGTACATCCACCCACATAATTTAGTCTTTATTGCAGATATTGGTGATAGCTGGTAAAGGAGTTCTCTACCTGCCAATATTATGGTTTTCCTGTCCAATTTTGATTCAGACTGACCATAGTTTGTTGACAGTGGAGACTACATCATCTCTGTTGTGGTCAAACCCGTCCGATGGCTCGATGGAGTAAGCGCCATCGGAGGTTTTGCTGTACATCCACCCACCAAATTTAGATAGGTGGGCATACAGCTGTTTTTCAATGCCCACCACCACCTGGAAAAAACTGGTGGTAAGGGACATTGAAAAGTGCTCAAAGCCCACACTCACCATGGGAGCTTGCATTGTGATTGTTACTTTTTTAAGAAAGAAAATCCTGTTTTGGGATTTCCCTTGTGAAAATAAAAAAAAAAGTTATTAGTTTACCGCACAGCTCTGTCATGTTGATGAAGTCATCTGTCAAACTTATGTTGCATTGACAGGAATCTCCATGATGGATGTCCTGCCAATGCTAGAAATGTCAGTTCGGCCAGAGGACATTTCCAAATTTAGCAGGCATAGACCTCACCAGAGCAATGGATTAATTTTTTCTGTCACCTTGATGGAGTTAACCTCATCCACCAAAATATAAATAACACCCTTTGTCTGATTGATGTAAAATAAGAAGTGAAGAAGCAGAGATGTGCATTTTTAGGACCACAATTGATCACTCTGTTTGTCTAAATTCAAATGTGTTTTTAATAATGGTTGATAATGTGGTCAACAATGCACATTACATCAATGAGCTAAAGGGGAATTGATTTTATCAGGCACTCTGACACCCCTACCACATTTTTCTTACTTATTCTTCTGCTTCAGCCCAGCGGTGGGCGCCATCTTGAGTGCGGCAGGTGGGGACAGTGCTCAAGTCGGGCCGTCCTTCCCGCCCTTCTGGTGTACTTAACAGAGCCCTCTGCAGCGCTCGGTGCCCTACAGTCGCTCTCCCTGGTGAGGGAAACTGGGACTACGAGCGACAGAGGAATTGTAAAAACGGAATAGGCGAGCTGTGTTCCGAAAATCAGCGCGTTTGTAGCGTCTTGTAATAATTTTAAAAACTGTCTCATTTTATCTTTGGGGGTTTTAGCTAAAGGGGAATTGATTTTATCAGGCACTCTGACACCCCTACCACATTTTTCTTACTTATTCTTCTGCTTCAGCCCAGCGGTGGGTGCCATCTTGAGTGTGGCAGGTGGGGACAGTGCTCAAGTCGGGCCGTCCTTCCCGCCCTCCTTCCTCCCTATAAAATGTGTAAGCCAACCAGACGGCGCAGCGGGCTGGCGCAGCGGGCGCGCCGGACGCGCGCCGAAGCCGCGCCTAAGCCAAGCCCGTCTGCGCCCGTCCGCGCCAAGATCGCGCCAGGCGCAGGACACGATGCCCTCTTTCCCGCTACCATTAGGTATGGCTTTGATGAGCTACGCGTACTGCAAGATACAGCGGGAGTTCATCCATGCAAAGGTAGGGTCCCTACTGATCTTTTGTGGGGCCCATTTTCATGCCGACATTGTAAGTGGACGTCTTTGGTCACCACACCCAGAGCACCCAAACCACTGCCCATACCAAAGAATAAGCCCACTACTTTCAAGGGAGGACTTATTAATGCCAGGTCCCTAGCGTGCCACGGTCAGGACATCCATGACCTAATCCTACATCATGGCTTGGATGCCCTTTTTATAACCGAAACCTGGCTCAATGACTCCTCTAACCCAGATCTGGTTACTGCCCTCCCCCCAGATTTCACCATCTTCAGGCGGGACAGACCCATCGGGAGAGGAGGAGGAGTTGCCTTCATTATTAAAAAATCTTTTACCTGTCATACCTTTGATCTGGGTTATCTTAAGGACAGTGAGGGCCTAGGTTTTTCGATTAGAATTAATGCCTCCACCTCCTTCTCTGGAGGACTTATTTACCGCCCTCCAGGCAATGCTACCCCTTTCCTTGACTCTCTTGATGAGGCCCTTGGGTCATTCATGACTCACTATCCCACTTTTACTCTCCTTGGTGACCTGAATCTCTACTTGGAATCCTGCATGGACCCCCACAACATTAGCTTTCAACAGTCGCTAAGCATTTTTGGTCTCTCTCAACTTATTTCTTCCCCAACACACCTGGCTGGCCATATGTTAGATGGTATTTGCTCCAATCTGACAACCTTAACCACGTCCCCCCCGATTCCTCAAATTTGGACCGATCATTATTTTATCCCTTTTTCCATAATGGAAAAATCCTCCACGTCCTCCAATGCCAAGCACTCCCCCCCTTCTTTCTCCACCAATTGGAAGAAAGTGATCGAACGCATCAAGTCAGATCCCCAACCCTTGGAACCGGCCCCTATACTAGTCGGAGATGTAACGTCCGACTCTCGTAATTTCCATATCTGGATTGACCAAATTGTCTCTGACAACTCGGGTCCAAACGCCCATCATCCAGACCGCCGCCAAAGAAAGCCCAATGCTCCTTGGTACACCCAGTCCCTCACGGAAGACCATCTCCTTTGCAGAATCCAAGAAAGGAAATGGAGAAAAACATATGATGAAGCCTCTAGACTACTCTACATACAGCAGAGGAAATTATATCTCTCCAACATCAAGGCTGCTAAAAAAGAATTCTTCACCAAAGCCATAGAGGATGCCCAACAAAAACAGCAAACCATCTTTTCCATAGTTAAGTCCTTTACCCATCCCAAAGCCCTTGTACCCGAAATTCCCCCATCCCAAACTTTATGCAATCAAATTGCTGACTTTTTCACAGATAAAATCACCAATATTCAGAAGGATTTCCCCCAACCCACAATTACTACCCATGAAGCTGCCACAAATTTATTCACCCTGGCCAATTTTCCGCAAATTTCTCTTCAACAAACTCAGAAGGCAATTCTCGCCTGCAAATCTGGAGCTCCTACAGACTCATGTCCCCCTAGTATTCTTCATCATCTTATTGAAGCTGTAATCCCCACAATTAATGCCATCATTAATGAATCTTTCACTTCAGGCATTGTACCTGATGATTGGAAAAAGGCCATTGTAAAACCCTTAATGAAGAAGCAGAACAAATCCCCCACTGATCTCACTAATATGCGTCCGATCTCGTTATTACCCGCCTTAGGTAAAATTGCTGAGCAATTAGTGTACGGGGAGTTAAAAACATATGTAGAAAACAACCAGGTTCTGCACCCACAACAATCAGGCTTCCGCCCTGGCCATTCCACCGAGACTGCCTTGATAGAATTATCAGACTCTATTAAGTTCTTGCAGGATGAGGGGAGACAGGTTGTACTCATCCTGCTTGACCTAACAGCCGCGTTTGACACCATCTCGCACGCCATTCTTATCAACAGAATGCGGGAGATTGGTGTGGCAGACACTGTGCTGGCATGGTTAGTTTCGTTCTTATCCAACAGATCACAAACGATTGCATTAGGCCCCTATAAATCCAGCGAGAGATCTATCACATCAGGAGTTCCCCAGGGGTCCATACTCAGTCCTCTTTTTTTTAATATCTACATGGCCCCTCTCCTTGCAGTGATCGAATCCCATGGAATCCTCGCTACATCGTATGCTGACGACACTCAATTGGTCGTCACTATTGATAGGAAATGTCCTGATGCAGAACTTAGATTCCAGAATTGCCTCTCAGAGGTCTTTTTGTGGCTGAACAAAAATCATCTCAGATGCAACAGTGCAAAGACTGAAATAATACCTCTAGGAAAAGATGTTTCCTTCTGTCCAAAAGACTGGTGGCCTAAAAATTCAGAAGCCCCTCCGAGCGCTGTCTCTTCGGCACGCAACCTTGGTATTCAATTTGATACATCCCTTTCTTTTGATGATCATGTTCGTATCACTGCTGGATGCTGTTTTAGTCTTATTAGAAATTCTTCGACTTCCTCCCCATTACAGCCAGAAAATCAGTTGTGGTTGCTTTAATTCTCTCCCGACTCGATTATTGTAATGGATTGATGGCAGGAGTGAAGAAGTCCACCCTTAGAAAACTTCAAAGCATCCAACACGCCGCTGCCAGACTTGTGCTCAGACTTCCCAGAAGGTCCTCTGCTTCAGCAGCCCTCAACGTCCTTCATTGGCTACCACTCCACAAAAGAATCTTGTTCAAACTTTTACTGACTGTATACAAAGCTACCAGGAAAACTGGTCCCCTCTACTTCTCCAAGCGTTTCACTTACTACAATCCCTCACGCTGTTTAAGATCCTCAGGAACCAATCTTGTTACAATTCCAAGATTCAAGTTAAAAACCAAGGGGGGAAAAACCTTTTCCTTCCTGGCTGCCAGAGCCTGGAACAGCCTCCCTGTTAATCTCAGGCAAGTTGAAACTGAATCTCATTTCAGGAAACTTCTGAAAACCTGGGTGTTCCAGCAATCTGATACCTCAGTCCTAGCAGCTATATGATCTATTTTACTTCCTCGTTTCCACTATCTTCTGCTTGCTCAGCGCCAAGATGCTCCTCCCGGAGCGATAGTCGCGCTTTACAAAATTCCATAAATATCAAATATCAAATGAACAATAGACTTGTATACATACATAGAGGGGCATTGGATCAGTACTCTTCATCAATTGAGCAAACACAAGTAGATGATGGACTGAGCACTGAAACTTTTCAGACACTCACACCCAGTCACAGATCTGGGTTGAATCCATCATTGTTCTTTAGCTCACTTTGCCACCCCTGTTTAGACACAGCTATATGGAAATTAGTCTTGACTCTGTGCCTCAAGGCAGCAGTCCAGCCCGAACTGCCAAGCCATGTCTTCCCTGGACCAGAAACAACCAGGTTTCGGGCTAACAGCCCTCATCAGCCAGGTTAGCTTGAATCCAGTGGCAAAGTGAGCAAGGGACCCATGTCTGGGCATACCCTGCCAACATAGGGCGAACAAACCAAACACAAGGAGATGGTGGATGGAGGGCTGAAATTTTTCAGACCCTCACCCCCAATCACAGATATGGGTTAAATCCATCATCGTTCTTTAGCTCACTTCCTCACCCCCGTTCAGACACAGCAATATGCAAATCAATCTTGACCCTGTGCCTCATGGGAACAGTCCAGCCCAAACTGCCAAGCCATGTCTTCCCTGGACCGGAAACAAGCATCTTGGGACCGGTTTCGGGCTAACAGACCTTATCAGTCAGGCTAGCTTGAATCCAGTGGCAAAGTGAGCAAGAGAGCTACAGTCTGGACCGAACTGCCTACTCAGCTTTCATTCACTTTTTTGTCCAACTCTCTACACCATTGTGCTTTATTGTGGGATTCTGGCTCAGGTCTACAAGGTTTGGGTTCCCAACCCACAGGTGTAGGGAATGGGTATAGTGCATCATCAATTAAGCAGGAAATTCCAGGTTACTGTGGCCCCATACAACCCACTGAGCATTTCTGCAGGTGTGGTGTTTCTGATTTCTGGGATATTATTAGTCCCTTGACAGGTTTAAGGAAACAGTGGTAATCAAACTGATCTTTATGAGTTACACACTCAAGTAACACTTGAGACAGGATATCAATTTCAACATATTAATTTCAAAATAGTTAATTTAAAACTCCTAAATCTAGTGTATACAACATTGTATGGTAACACCACAGATGATAAATATCACAATTTGTGGCCCAACATCCTCACTGTGCTATCTCTAGGCGCAATGCTAGATAAACCAGATCAATAAATAATATGCCAAATTCTAGGCAGTGCACATATCTGATACTTCAGGGTTCATTGATTCTCTGGAATAGCTTCTCAGTTATTTTAAGCTATTTCAAGGCATGCCATTTGGATCTGTGTCCGGATATGTGCCCCAAGTGAAGTTTCTCTCTCCTCAGTGGTCAGTTCTAGAAGCTTATATACCATGACTACTGAATTTTAGCATCCATTGCAGAATCAAATCAGGATTTAAAGACACTAGATCTAACCAGACTAAACTAGTCGTGATTGTCCCCTTTAAACAAGCCTTCAGAGAGTCCTAGACAACAGAGGTCACAGCTGATCCTATATTATTACCCAAAAAGCTCTCAGTCTCCTGGGATAGGTGATTCATCTCCTCACTATCAAGAAGCAGAGTGTGTTTGAAAGTCCAGGCTCTGATGTTCTGCCTACCTTCCAGATCCAGATCCATCTATACCCCTGATTGGTCAGAAAGATGGGGTGTCAAATAGCCAATATCCTTGACCTTCCCCCTCAAACTGTGGCTAACCAAGATATAATCAATTCTTGATTTATGACCGTATTTGCAATTACAATACGAAATACCTAACTGATGGCCAGATCTATCTCTCCATATGCCGCAGAGTCCTGTCTGCGCCATCATAGAGTGGAGATTTGACCGAGATTTGGAAGGTGCCCTGGCTCTGCTATTTGCAGACTTATCCAATTTAGGATTCAAAACGATATTGAAATCCCCAGCCATGATTACTGGAGCTGGGTAATCCAATACATTTGAAAAGATAGTTTTAAGGGAGGAGGAGTCATCTTGATGTGGGCCATATTAGCCCACAAGAGTAAAAACAGAGCCCGAAATATTCACTCTCAGAATGACCCACCTGCCACAAGGGTCAACCAAAGAATCTAAGATGCAGGCTTTTGCTTGTTTTTTAATTAGTATAGTAATCCCCCTAATGTTGGCACTCTAGTCAGAGCAGATTAAGCAGTCCAACCATTTAGATTTGTTATTTATCTCGTTTAACTCTTCCTTTAGGAAGTGAGTTTCCTGAAGAATGATGACCTGTGCGGGGGAATCTCTAATGTATTTTGCCCTTCTGGATTTCATGCGTAGGACATTCACGTTCCAAGACAGTAACTGAACCATTCTCATGGGGGTTTAAACACAGGGCCCATGTATCGTTTGAGAAGCAGACATTGCCAGCACCAGACCAAGTAATACGGAATAAACATAACTAGAGCAGCCTGAACAAAAAAAATCAGCCTTAGGCGAATGAGTACACTTTTGGTATTTTACCCCCATGCTCCCCACCCATCGCATCCCTCCCCCCTGTGAACCCCTCACTGGAGAACCCACACCCCACCCACAATTTTCCTCAAATGATGAAAGTCCAGTCTGCTGCAACAGGGGCAACTCGCCCTGTCCCTTATAGAAAGGAAAAGACGAAGGTTAAGGATAAGCTAGAAACTAGCCCTTAACAGCCAATAACTGATTATTGCTATGTGTGCTGCTATATGGTTGTCCAACTAGTTCTGTTTTAAAGCAGTAGGACCAGGATTAGTATTTAGGTACCCTACTCCAAGTGTCATCCCACTTCGCTCACATACATGAGTGCCCGCCACCCAGGAACAGACTAGCTAACTATACCTCGCCTTTCTCAAAACTTTCAAGTAGCTCATCGGCCTCTCATAGTGATCTAACATTATGCATTTTGTCCTTGTGCATAACTTTCAAGGTTGCTGGAAATTTGAGTTGGGCCACTTCACCTAGCTTTTTGAAATCATCCATCTTTCTGCCCAACTCCCATTGCCTATCAAGAGTGACTCGGGAAAGGTCAGAAAGTACTTTAAATGAAAAATCTCTGGCCTTCAATGATTATACCTTTAGGGCCATATCAAGGATCTTTTCCTTCGGGGAGTAAGTGTAGAAATTTAAAAGGATTTTCCTAGGCTTTGTTCTATTGGGGTTCCTTCTATAGGGATCTCTGTGCGCCCTTGGAATATCCTTCCTCAGATCTTCTTCTGTTTCCTCTATCTGCCATGTCTCCTTTAATAGTGAGACAATGTAGGATTTAAGGTCATCCCCTTCCCTTCCCTTCTGGAATGTTCAAAATACGGAGATTACTTCTTCAGGAATTGTTCACTAGAATCTCCAGCTTATCATGGAGAACCTCATTCTCCCTCTTGAGAGCTAGTATGTCCACTTTTGCTGCACCAAGATCATCCATTAGTTCTCCCACAGAGTTTTCCAATGTGTCTGTTCTTGTGTTGAGGAGGTTACTCTTCCTCTTCAGGGACTAACAAAAGTTCCTGATCTCTCCTTGATTGGCCTCAGACACTGAAAACCCCTTTTTAATGTCCTCTGAGAGGGTAGAGAATGGAGCCTCCAGGGATGCTACGAAGGCCCTATTACATCTTGTTCTTTAGAGCCTTTGTCAACGACAATGACACAGCTCCCTCCCACACCCTGAGATGCTGAGACCCTATGACTTTCGTTATCCTTTTCAGGGACACCAACTGGGCCACTCCCGCCATCTCATAACCTTGTGCGGTTGAGGTAGATGATGGTAATAGGGGGCCCCCCAAGGCCTCTATCTTCTCTGGACTGGGCCCTGATCCATGCGGAGCTGCTGACCCAATTCTGAGTACCTCACCCTGTTTTACCACATCCAGCACGATAACTTGAACTTTGAAGTATGACCTGAGTGAGGGGGTAATCCTGACTTTATGATCTAGGGGGTTTATCTTAGCCTTCCCAGCCACCGCTGGAAGATGGAGCAGCTGCTGTCTGTGCCAGTGCTTATCCCCTGACACCCAGTTTAAAAAAAGTGGGCGGAAGCTCTTCCTACCACATCCAATGGCAGACTTCTCCTTCCTGGGAGACAGCTTGCTTCCTTTTACACCCGACTTTAGTGGTCCCAAGGAAGCTCTCCGTGCCCTTTACCTTTCTTTGCTCCCTTAACTGGGAGCGCAGTGCCTGGTGGCTGAGGAAATATACATTTTATGGTCAAGTTATGTTCCCTAGCGTGTACCCCACCGTCTCCATGTACCAGCTTAAAGTGCATGTAACTTCCCTCCTGTGCCAGCTATGAAGACGCAAATACATTTGCGTCCAACGTTAACATGTCCTCTTTCAGACCCACCCTGAATGGGTTGAATAGTCCGTTCCTAAGTATGCTATGCCAACGTCTTTTTGTAGTGTACTTTACACGTTTTTCAGCTCTGGCAAAGTAGGCCCTGAATTTCTGCCATCGAGCCTTTTTTCTGGCTTCTGACTCTGAAAGCCTCAGCCCAGGCTGCCTCTGTACCCGTGAACTCTGACTTACTTCCAGCGCGGCCCACCGCGCTTAGCTCAGCCTGCTGCCTGCCAAGACTGACTACAACCTTCGAATTATCTGTTCCGCTCCTCGAAAATACATTCCTGCCTACTAGTTTAAGTAAACATTCCCCAGCTGCAGAGCCAAAGGGCCGGCCTGTCTCCGTGCAAGTAATTCATAGCCTCTGTTACCATGCTTCCATGGAAGGCCCATGCCCCCACGCTTTTCATGCAGACACTTAGGCGCTTATACACGCACTCACAGTCAGTATAGAATAGCTTCTGCCCCAAAGACCTTTCCGTTCAGATAATATGGTTCCCAAACATCAGATATTAGATATGATAGAAGTACAAGTTGATCTGACATGCCAGACTTCTGTCTTTTTCCGCTAGTGTAAATGTCATGCCCCCTGCACCCTCCAGTCTCACGTCAATCACACGTCATGCAGCTGCGCGCGCATCCAAGTCTCCGATTTCTGCTGACATTGCAACATTTCTGTTTAGTGCCACCCCCTTGTGACACCAACCTGTGACGTTTCTAGCACACACCTCTAGTTCACGCCTAGTCCACGCCTTCTGATTACGCACTAGTAACACGTGGATGTTGTTATCTTGTCTTCTCTCAGCTGTTACGCCTCCTATATTGGTTTCTATGGTGTAAATTAAGTATATAAGCTATGTATTGTCAATAAAATAATGCTCTATCCCTTCCTGGACCCTGTGTGGTGCCAGGAACCTGATATCCAGTTCCGGAGCGATTCCTTTTTAAGGAATAAAACCCCTAAGAACTCTAACACCACGGACTCTGTTTCTTTCTTTCCGATTGAGTTATTATTGATTAAGTACTTACCTGCATAGAAATTAAGACGGTAAATTATATATTTACGACATTTTGGCGCCCGAATAGGGACCCCTCCCCCACCTCACGCGCCGGTTGGTGCGTTGCAAGCTCTGTCCCCTGCCATCAGTTAGAAGGAAACTACGCGTACCGGCAGGATTTCCTGCATCTCCCTCTGGCCCACGGAGGTGACGAAGACTGCGATCAGTACCCAGACGAGGCGGTGAGGAGTGCGGAGGATCCCGACCAGAGCCTAGCCGAAAGAAGCAAGGTCCGAGGTGTCAAGAGGCCCACCAGTTGTCCGAAGTTGTCCGAAGTTTTCCGAAGTTTTCCGAAGTATCCACGTATCGAGTCGAGTCCAGTCCAGTCGAGTTTTCCGAGGCCTTCAGTTTCCGTGCTTCTCGGTGAGTACCATTGCTGGGACGTATCTAGACGGGTTTGGGTACACAAGTCCGGTCTGCACTGTTTTTAGACAGTGTATCTGTACTGTTTAGCAGTATATCCGTTATTTCAAGTTTCTGCACTGTTTTAGCAGTGTATCTGTGCTGTTTAGCAGTACATCCGTTATAGAGGGTAGTGATATATGTCTCAGATGTCTTTTCATGTGATAAATGTCATGGTATGAGTGTGACTGTTTTTAATGTGCATTATTGTGTTCTTGTATAAATAGCTGTATCCAGTATTAAGTAGCAAGGATTGAGCATCCCGTACTAAGTAAACAAGATGCCGTTTTTTAACAAGTTAAAGCAGATAGGAACTAGGAAAGGGATACTAGAGGAAGAAATTCCTATCCCCCCTAGGGACACTCCAGGAAACTTTATGTACCATAAGCATGGCTTAGATGCCATATTGTATCTAGATTTATGGGCCGACTATACCAAGCATCTAGACGAAAGACACAGATGGCCTGTTACCGGAACATGGGATGCCGAGTGCATCATGAAGGTAGAGGAAGCACTATGGAAAAAGAAAGCTAGACAATCCCAGAAAGACGCCATAGAGTTTTGGCGTAAGGAATCACATAAGCGTGCTGAAAAAGAACTACGCAGAGAAGACAGACTTAGAGAATCAGATAAAGCACAAGAAAATGAATTAGTTACTGAAGGGATCCGAGTAAAAACAGAACAAGTAGACCGTGCACGAAACAATCTCGTAAACGGTATGTATCTCGTGGCCGAGGGTTCGCCTGAGGCCATTTCAGAAATACCGAAAAATCTGCCGCCACCATTGGTTCCAACTAAAGTAACACACAAGACCACTAAAGACATATTCCTGAATTCCTATTTAGAGGATGTAGCACCCGCTTACACCAATCTGCCTGTCCGCGCCCTGCCTAACGACAGGGACGGGGGTGGTCACCCGCCCCAAGATCATATTCCGCCAGTACCCCAACAGATTCCCCCTGTTCCACCACCTCCACCACTTCCCGTACCTAAAATGGATCTACCGAAACCACGTCTACCTGACCCTACTAAAAGACAAATTCAAGTTCAGATACAGACTCCACAGAGGGATAACGTCCAAGCTTCCGCCACAGGAGGTGCGATGGGGGGTCTCAGGACCCCGCCATTAACACACAGAGTAAACCTTAGGGATATGCAGAGTCCTTTCACGTTCAAATCACCCCGCCTCGACATACTCAAAGAAAACCTTTCAGTTTGCAGATATGATCCAGTACCCGGCAAAGACGATAGAATGATGATGGCATCACTACGGTTAAGATCTGCTACTGATTTCCTGCTGTGCTTTGCAGGAATGAAGGAGCGTCTAGATAGAATATATCAGTTCGTCCAGACTGGGAACGACCCTGACAGTATTAAGGATGCCATGGAGCATCAGAAAGTGGACGTTCAAGCACAGATACTACGTTTTTTCATAAATTGCCTAATAAGAGAACGAGACAGGCCTGGGACAGATCAGAATGAATTAGATGCATTAAACAAGTGGGGTCAAAATATATCTGAAGGAAAACACGACAAGGGGACTTGCATAGCCAGTATGTACAGGAAAATAAGAAAAGAAGTGATAGAGATACACAAACAAGAGAAAGAAAAGGCTTCCTCTGAGGAGGAGGGAGAATCTGAAGAACAAGAAAGGACTACAGACACTATAGCGTATGTAGGTAAGGGAACTTACCTTAGGAAGGGTATTCGTCCACAAAGCAAGAGAGTATTCCTCTCTGCCTTAACAAACCCGAATTCTTCTGAACATCAGTTCCAGGAGACTGATAAAAGACTTCGAGACCGAATGGGGTACCATGTACTCAATACTATGGATGAACAAGAACTAGCCCGGTCAGCCATATTATGGACTGAAAATCCGGATATATATAATGATGACACCGTAGCGCAGACATTCCTGAACCTTTCCCCAGACGAGCAGAAATTAGCAGGTGTATACATGATTCAGCACCTCCTCACGAAATACAGAAACCAACATTCTGATCCAGGTCCCTTACACGAAACATTAGAAGCATTACTCATGGATAGATGGAGAGGTCTCAGTACCAAGCTAATACAAATAATTCTAGAACACCGACATAGATATAACACTTTCATAAGCTCTGAATATGTTCCCGCTCCGCCCCCAGAAAGAAAAATGTATCATATGGAACGTCTGAGTGGCATTGAAAGTCAGAACCCCTTACGAGAAGTACACCCAGTTATGGGTGAGGATCATGTCTTGAAACGCGTGTATGTACACACGCCACTAACTAAGTTAGAACTGTTAGAAATGAAGAAACTAGTCCCGTGCCATGATAAAGACCCTGCAGGTTTTCACCGAGAACTTAAAGACATGTTACTGATGGGGGATTACACATATGAAGATATCATGAAAATGTTAAAGGTACTGTTGCCCACGGGCATCTACGAGAAATTAAAGGAAAAAGAATGGGAGGTGGGAGACAAAAAGATAGTATGGGCAGAAATAGGAGACGAAGAGAACAAACGTGTCCCAGGGGTAGGCCTTGGGGACAAAACTAAAGCATTACCAGGATTGATAGTACAGGTTCTGCCAAGATTACTGACAACTAGAAAAGAAGACTGGGATGCAATCTCAGCATGTAAACAGAAACCCGACGAAGATACTAGCGACTTCTATTCAAGATTCGAAAAAAGTTTTATTATTAATAGTGGTCTTAAACCAAGTAGCGAGTTGTACCCGCATCTTTTTGTATCAAAGTTAGTCGAGAATTCCCTGTTAGCAGTCAAGAATCGTGTATACAAGGTTGAGAGTACATGGCACGCAAATACGCCATCACAGATGTTACAGATGTTACAATACCATCAGAACAGAATTAGAGAAGAACAGGATCAGGAACAAAAACGTATGAAAGACACGAAAATGAAAATGTTAGTAGCCCAGTCGGTCCATACCGACGGAAACAGAAAGGGTACGACCCAGACAGGTCACGCCATAGCTCCCGTTAAAGGGACATGCAACTATTGCAAACAGCCAGGTCACTACGTACATGAATGTCCAGTTCTGAAACATAACATATCCACAGGTAAAACTAAAGAGAGACCGCATCCACCAAGACAAGATCAGGCCCAGCAACAGACCTCACAGAATGTACAGCCCATGCAGAACACACAGCCTATGCATGCTTCATCTCATACAGCACAGACAGTAGCGGTATCACAGCCACAGCCCATGGCCGCGACTCAACAAGTTTCTCAACAGATGTACCAGTATGCCCAAGCTGCTTACCCCGATTACCAACGATATGCATGAAAAAGCCTAGAGAGGGAGATGGGTTTGCCTCTTATTGAAATTCCTGTAGATCAAGAAGGTCCTTATGTACACAGTCAAGTATTGGGAAAAGACAGAAAGTTTTTAATTGACACAGGGGCAAGCCGCACCACAATAAGCCATGACGAAGTCCCAGGGGCACCCCTCTCAGGCTCACAGAATGTTTCCCTTGGTTTTTCAGGACAGCCCATTGTAAATGAAGTATCAGAACCAGTCCCCCTGGCTGTGGGTCCATTATCACGAGTTACAGACTTGTTACTTACGAAATCATGTCCAGAAAATCTGTTAGGAATAAAAACGTTGAAGGCTCTAGGAGCCATAATTTGCTGTTCCCCGGAGGGAGTTAGACTTTTTCTGCGGGATTTCAAGGGTCATTACGTTCTACGAGAGTTTGACGTCCGATTGAAAAATGTACCAGATCACTTGTGGGCAAAAGGCCCAACTGATGTAGGTTGTATGCATATCACACCATACCGTGTTACACTCAAGACAGGAGTTGTATTACCACGAATCAGACAATACAAGTTACCACCCGATGCTGTAGTGGCTTTACTGAAAATCATTGAAGAGCTCATTGCCCAGGGAGTGGTCGTAGAGACCGACTCCAATATCTGTAATTCACCTATCATTCCAATTCTTAAACGTACTGATCCCAAGGCACCGCCAGTATATCGGCTGGTGATTGATCTGCGAGAGCTGAATAAATGTATTGTACCACAGTATCCTGTGGTCCCTGATATCTCTTCCCTATTGACTGCTATCGATTCTGAAGCAACGTTCTTTACTGTAATTGACCTCAAGAACGCTTTCTTTAGTGTACCTATTGATCCAGAGAGCCAATACCTCTTCGGATTCAGTTTAAATGGACGAAGTTTCAAATTTTCCCGCGCACCTCAAGGATTCACAGAAAGCCCCAGCATCTATAGTCAAGCACTGAAAAGACAACTAGATTGTATTCAAATGCCAGTTAACACCGCTTTACTACAATACGTCGATGATCTGCTGATCACCGCACGAAGTGAGCCCGAATGTGAACAAGCATCACTGACAGTTTTACATTTTCTGGCCGACAAGGGACACAAGGTGTCTCCTTCAAAGCTACAATTCTGTGTTCAGCAAGTTGTGTACTTGGGTCACTTGCTGTCCAAAGTGGGGAGACAGCTCACTCCCGATCGCATTCAGTTAATTGTACATATGCCACAACCCCAGACACAAAAGGAAGTGCGGGCCTTCATAGGCCTCACCTCGTACTGCAGACAATGGATTCCTCAATATGCATTTTTAGCCAAACCACTCATCCAGTTAACGACACAGGAGGCAGCGACTTCGACCGTCCTCCCTTGGACTCAGGAACACACACAAGCCTTTGAGGAATTAAAGAAAGCATTATGTCGAGCACCAGTTTTAGCAACACCATGTTACAGCAAACCGTTTACACTTTTTGTTACAGAACGTGATGGTACAGCATTGTCTGTCCTCACTCAAGACCAAGCAGGATCATATAAGCCTTGCGCTTATTTTTCAAGTACATTGGATTCAGTAGCCCAGGCACTCCCTGCGTGCTTAAAGTCAGTAGCAGCAACAGCGCTAGCAATCAGACAGAGCGATTCAATTGTTTTAGGACATCAGTTAACAGTACAAGTTCCACATTCTGTAGAGGTTCTTTTAAACAGAACCCAGACTCAGCACTTGACTATAGCACGACTGACAGGTTACGAATTAACGCTATTTCAGCCACACATAGAAATCAGACGCTGCAGCATTCTGAACCCCGCAACACTGTTACCTTCAATTAGGACAGATCCAGCCCCGCATGATTGTATAGAAATCATTAATGCAGTAACAAAGCCTCGACGAGACTTAACAGAGGCTCCACTGACAAATCCAGACCTGACACTTTATGTGGATGGTTCATGTATGCGAACAAGTACAGGAGAATTAGTGGCCGCATATGCAGTGACCACTGAAACTGAAGTTAAAGAAACACATCGTATTGGCACACTGTCCGCTCAAGCGGCAGAGCTTATTGCTCTGACCCGAGCTTGTATACTAGCCAAGAACAGAAATGTCAACATATACACTGATTCCCGTTATGCGTTCGGAGTTGTACACGACTTCGGAATGTTATGGCAAGAACGAGGTTTTCTGACCTCTCATGGTGCCAAGATCCAACACGGTCCCCTCATTCAAGCACTATTAGAAGCAATACATCTGCCTTCAGGCATATCCGTCATGAAGTGTAAAGCACATACTAAAGCTACAGATTCTGTTTCCCAGGGTAACGACCTGGCAGACCAGACAGCAAAACATACAGCATTGACTCACACTCAGACAACTGACCTGACAAAGACAATAGGACCGACAAATTGTATGACAGTCAGGGATCCCACACTAGATGTTATCGATATTCAGACACATGCTACCCCAGATGAAATAAAGAAATGGATTGAACTAGGAGGGATCCAGACAGATCAAGGTTGGATGACGAAGGGAAAATCTACATGGTTTCTCCCTGATTCTATGGTTCAAGTCATGATCAATACAGCACATAGTCCAGCACATCTAGGAGAGAAAGCGATGTTAGACAGTTTACAAAATCTTTGGAGCAATAAACACTTACGAGCAGCAGCAAAACAGAAAGTGCGTACTTGCATGATCTGTTGTCAGTTCAATCCAGGTAAAAGCGTCCCTGTAGAGCAAGGTGGATTTCATCCTCCCGATCACCCTTTTGAAGTCCTCCAGATGGATTATATCCAGATGGACCGTTGTCGAGGATTCAAATATGTCCTCGTAATTGTTTGTGCACTGTCCCGTTGGACCGAAGCATATCCAGTCCCAGATTACACTGCTCCGACCACTGCCAAGCAGCTGGTTCGTGAATTCTTCCCACGGTACGGCATGCCTCGTGTCGTGTACTCAGATAACGGTCAGCCATTCTCATCCGAATTAATGAAGCAAGTTTCCTTGCTGCTGGGATATCAATGGAAATTCCATTGTGTCCGACATCCCGAAGCCGCAGGCCTTGTAGAGAGGCATAATCAGACATTAAAGACCCGCCTCGGTAAAATATGTCAAGAGAAAGGGGTCGACTGGATAGTCGCCCTGCCAGTGGCACTGTTCTATATGAGAATGGTTGCCCATTCGAGATCAGGACTATCCCCGTACGAAGTGGTTTTTGGTAGACCACCGAATATGTGGGGGACGCCCATTCCTAAGAAAATTACTGATGTTGATTGCAATATGTTGACAGATTACCTTGCCTCCTTGATGTCTGCACTCCAATCATGTCGTTCACAGGTTGCCGCAGCCTTCCCTGACAACACTGATGTAAAGCCGCATGATGTCCGTCCAGGCGACCTGATTCTAATAAGGAACTTTGATAGGAAAAGTCCGTTGGAGCCCCGCTGGAAGGAGCCGAAGACCGTCCTTCTTACTACGAGGACAGCGGTGAAAGTGGAGGGCAGAAAGGGGTGGATCCACACGAGCCATATCAAACTATGCAATGAACTGAAACCAGACCCAGGCTCGTCCACCCCTTCCAAAGACTGTATCGAGCCCAGTGACTTTAAAGTTTCCGACCGGGAGAAAACTCCCCAAGAAGAGTACCGATTAAAGCTCCGATCTAGCAAGTCAGACAGTTTAATTGTTTAAGTCCTCCCCTAGGTGAATCGGTTAAATAGTTTCTGACATGTATCCCCTAGATCGAGATAGAGAGAGAGAGAGACAATTCAAGAAACGCACATATTGCAAATCACTGCGTAGTCACTGTATAGTGACATTGTTAATAATGTTTTTCCTAAGTCTTCTGATTATTGTTGCCAGTATACTCCTTCCTATCTATTGCCCTATTTTCAAGCGTGAACAATCTGCTTACAATGTTTCTGCTGAACATTCTTTTAGCGAGTTACCTCCACATGAACTTTCTTACAGACTTGCGCTGCGCAACAACACATTCATTAGTATGTTACATCATTCCCATCAGACTAATAATGCTACAAACTGCTGGATATGTGGCCGACTCCCTCCCTACCAGAATTATAAGGGAGCTCTGCCCCTCTTTCCGTATCCGTTCACTCACAACGGCTCCTGTGGTGCATGGTTTAAAATAATTAATTCCTTAGATCCTGATATTGCTGTTTTCGAAGGGAGCTGGGTTTGGGGAAACTTGAACTTAGTTCTGCTCGACGTCTGTTACCCTGATAAGGAGGGACTCCCCACTAGAATAGGAACTGATCTAGAGAATGAAGTATATGGATTAGGTAATTACACAATTAACCTTATGATTCTTACTGTTGAATCCGAAGCTGCACCAGTTCTGCCCGCTATGTCAGTATTGCCAGTCACTGGTGAATTATGTGTCAGAAAGAAAGGTTCAGTACACTTAGGTCATAGTGAATGTACTACTGTGGTCGAATTCCGTGATCATGGTAAATCGTCCTTTAAAGCTATCCGTCATTCCTATTTTGTTTGTGGTCATACCGCATACATACGCTTACTTCCGGATTGGGATGGTACCTGTTATATTGCATTCCTTCTGCCACCTGTTTTTCTAGCTCCTCCTGATTATCACAGAACTACAAATCTAGTAAAGAATAGACTCAGAAGAGATATCCCACTTGTCGACTACACAGAAACGGCATGGGAACAATACACCGATTTTAATAAAGGATTCTTTTTTTTTTTAGGCCTAGTCCTAGTATTCAGTTGCTGCCTGTGCTTACAGTGTGGGCCAGCGATTTGTGGACTGTGTGCCACATCATGCATTGAACATTCCAGTTTCCTTTCAAGACGTGTAAGAAAGAAAGAAGAGCAAATGATGTTACAAGAACAAACTGATCGATTCATGAGGATCGATATATCATGAAGGGTCCGTAGGGAACAAGGAGGGAATGAGGAAATATAAATTTTATGGTCAAGTTATGTTCCCTAGCGTGTACCCCACCGTCTCCATGTACCAGCTTAAAGTGCATGTAACTTCCCTCCTGTGCCAGCTATGAAGACGCAAATACATTTGCGTCCAACGTTAACATGTCCTCTTTCAGACCCACCCTGAATGGGTTGAATAGTCCGTTCCTAAGTATGCTATGCCAACGTCTTTTTGTAGTGTACTTTACACGTTTTTCAGCTCTGGCAAAGTAGGCCCTGAATTTCTGCCATCGAGCCTTTTTTCTGGCTTCTGACTCTGAAAGCCTCAGCCCAGGCTGCCTCTGTACCCGTGAACTCTGACTTACTTCCAGCGCGGCCCACCGCGCTTAGCTCAGCCTGCTGCCTGCCAAGACTGACTACAACCTTCGAATTATCTGTTCCGCTCCTCGAAAATACATTCCTGCCTACTAGTTTAAGTAAACATTCCCCAGCTGCAGAGCCAAAGGGCCGGCCTGTCTCCGTGCAAGTAATTCATAGCCTCTGTTACCATGCTTCCATGGAAGGCCCATGCCCCCACGCTTTTCATGCAGACACTTAGGCGCTTATACACGCACTCACAGTCAGTATAGAATAGCTTCTGCCCCAAAGACCTTTCCGTTCAGATAATATGGTTCCCAAACATCAGATATTAGATATGATAGAAGTACAAGTTGATCTGACATGCCAGACTTCTGTCTCTTTCCGCTAGTGTAAATGTCATGCCCCCTGCACCCTCCAGTCTCACGTCAATCACACGTCATGCAGCTGCGCGCGCATCCAAGTCTCCGATTTCTGCTGACATTGCAACATTTCTGTTTAGTGCCACCCCCTTGTGACACCAACCTGTGACGTTTCTAGCACACACCTCTAGTTCACGCCTAGTCCACGCCTTCTGATTACGCACTAGTAACACGTGGATGTTGTTATCTTGTCTTCTCTCAGCTGTTACGCCTCCTATATTGGTTTCTATGGTGTAAATTAAGTATATAAGCTATGTATTGTCAATAAAATAATGCTCTATCCCTTCCTGGACCCTGTGTGGTGCCAGGAACCTGATATCCAGTTCCGGAACGATTCCTTTTTAAGGAATAAAACCCCTAAGAACTCTAACACCACGGACTCTGTTTCTTTCTTTCCGATTGAGTTATTATTGATTAAGTACTTACCTGCATAGAAATTAAGACGGTAAATTATATATTTACGACATGGCCCTTGGATCAATGGACTCACCTGTACTTGCTGAGAGGGAGTCCTCCAAGAAACACTTATGCTGGAATCCTGCTCCTCCTCAGCTTCCCTTTCTGTAGCAACCTTCACCAGGATAGAATGGGCGCAACAGAGGCTACCACTGCCCGCGCTGACCCGGAGGAGACCGCAAGCCGCTGCTCAGGCCCCTCCTCATCTCCAGGGCGGCCGACACCCACCGGGAGGAAACAGCGGAGGCAGGCATTATGCAGGTCTCAGCAGGCGCCGGAGGTCCAAAACACATCCAATGCAACACGAAGAGGCAAGGATAAGTAAAAGAACAAAGTGATCACCACACACGAAGAACCACCAGCAAAAGGTGAGTCGAATTCCTAGCTTCACCTACTCATTTAATCACGGGATGTGAGTGCCTCTGGGGAGAAAGCAAAACAAACAAGATGATGGACGGAATGTTGCACAATGGCAAAACATTCACCCCCAGTCACAGATCTGGGTTTAATCCATCGGTATTTTGCTCACCAAGCCACCCCAGTTCAGACATGGCCATATGCAAATCAGTCTTAGCCCTGTGACTCATGGAACCAGTCCAGCCCGAACTGCTAAGCCCTGTCCTTCCTGGACCGGAATCAAGCATCCTAGGACCGGTTTCTGGCTATCAGCCGTCTTCAGCCAGGATAGCTTGACTCCAGTGGCGTAGTGAGCAAGGGGTCCACGTCTGGGCATACCCTTCCCACATAGGGTGAACAGCAAAACAAACAAGATGATGGAGAAAGCGGCAGCTCATGTAGTGGCCGCAATGTTCTCCTCACAATGTTCCAGCTGGAGTGACAGTTTTGACTAGCCATAAAGAATCACAGAGGTTAATTTGCCTGCAGCAAAGAACAGATCTGTATTTTACATGGGTAGCTGAGTGGATTAGTAAAGCCAGCCTTTCGCAGTGCTTTTAAATACATGAAATGTGTGTGAGAGAGGGGCTATGGAGAGATGAGGGGCACTTTTGCCGAGGTGGTTATGAGAGAATCAGAAGGGGATGTCATGGGGAGGGGAAGCGCCAAAAAGATTGTCGCACCAGGCACATCCAGCGCTAAAGCCAGTCCTGTACCTGTGTGCTAGAAACTACTCGTACAGTCCTATTAAACTTATATGTAATGGTTATGGCTCCCACATTTTGGTAGTATATGTTCTTCCTCTCCCCATTTTTTTTTATTTCCGGCGTTATCCTTGCAATTAGAAAAAATAATAACGATTACACCACCTTGCCACTGCCAGACCTATTGGCTGTGCCAGTGTTTGGTATATTATAAGATTAGTTTCATGGTGCTGTGTAAACTTCAATAAATATATACTTTCAACTTCATATTTCTCAAACTAAAATACAACTGCGCAAGAAAGGAAAGAAAAACACGAATGAATGTCTATAGTCTGTTAGAAATAATTAAATTACACTTAAAATGCAGTTACTTTCTCAAACCAAAATGTTCTTTTAAATGCATTTTTCTTTTTCTTTTTTACCTGTTGCTGAAGTAACAACATCAAACGAAAATTTAAGCACTGAAATATGGCGCCTGAAACACCAACTGCAAAAGTAACGCAGTAAAATCGACAGAGAACCTGGAAAATGCCCAAACCTCAAAGTTATCGGAGGCAGGGCAGCAAGGGAGACAGATGGAAAGGCAAAGGCATCCGCCGACGCTGGTGCTAGAAGTTAGATGAGAAAAGACGTTGTGCGAATAATAGATAGCAGACATGCCCAGGAGCTACTGGGACAGATGGAAAGAGAAAGGCACCAGGGACCTTGCTGGGCAGGAAAGAGTTCCTTTGTGCTAAATAGAAAGCGGCACAGTGCAACGACAACCCATGTCAGGCACCAGCAGGATTAAAACAATAATCACATTTCAGCTTCTCTTGCTCGTAGCGTTCTAATTAAATACAGATTTGCGTTGTAAACTATGTTATCTTATCATGATGTGAATGAACTCGGTGCTAGACTGCTGTAACCGAGAATACATTAAAGAGCATGGCGGGGGCATTTGATGGAATACATTACTTAGTTCAAACCAGTCTGTAGCTTTACATGAATAAATAAGTACATGCCATGTCATACTTACTTATTTACCAACCCACTGCTATTTCCTGCAGCAGCACAGCTAGCCACAGGAAGAAAAAAAAGGGTTTACTTATTTCTCAACTGATGAAATCATGAAGGGAAATTAAATGTGGGAGTGATGACAGTTGTAGTTTTCCAGGAAGACTATTGATTTAAATTATTCAGACAGGTTACTTGTAAGGGTCTTTCACTAACAAACCAGGGGTATAAGTCCTATGAGCTATGAGCGTGATGTAAGGCAGCCTGCAAACACAGAAATGCTGGGGCACATTTATTAAGAATTCATGCACCGCAGGGCAGAAAGGCAAGTTGCTGAGCTGCAGTGCATGAATTGGAGGGAGCTGAGGAGAACCACATCTACTGAGATATGACACTCTTCAGCTTTCAAAGTGCTCGCCCACATGAGGCTGGCTAGCACCAACGCAGGCTTAGGTGCACCATGGTGCAAGGGTGCCTGCGTTAATGGCAGGATTGTTTTTGTGCAGGAAGGGATACCATGCAGCACAAAAACAATCCAAAGAGTAAATAATGGGAAGAAAACAAGATTTTTCTCCTTCTTAGGCCTCTCTGTGGTAAGAGTACACATTTCGTGCAATTGCAGCTTTACAAACCTTTGTAAATTTGGAATAGTGGGACATCTCCTGGTGGGTGCAAGGGAACACCCGTGCTCCACCCTCAGAAAGCCTACCACTAAGAAATGTAAAGCAACACAGTGCACGCTGCTGCATTGCGATTCATTTCTTTACAAATCCAAGAAATACCATGTAAATCAGGCCTTGCGTGGCTTTTTGATCCCAAATAAGCCTTTACGTTGCCTTGTGCAACAGAAGGGGCATGCAAAGGCCAAGTATATGTGCCATGCATGCTTGCTAGCATTATATGGCCCTAGATGCTCACACAAGCAAGATGTAGAGCTGGAATGAATGGGGCCAAGGATAGAAAGCATATGTGGAATAATGCATCAGAAATACAAAGCATGCTACTGGACACCATGAGATAAAGATTGAAAGCAGAAGTACCAAAAAGGGAAACCTAAAGTACTTAAAAGGAACATGAGTAATGCAATTATATCAACGTACAGTGATTTTTTTTATAATGCGGTTGACCAGGTTTGTTTGTAAACAATATATTATTTTGTAAAAACATCAATTCATTTAAGGAAATTAATTTTCATTAATAATTAAATGACAGAAAGAATGTCGTCAATGTTGATGTGAGCACACAGACGAGCAAAGGTGTACAAAAAGATACAATGGATCAAGGGTCAAATTTATCATTGAAAGCCACACTTGACAATCACAACCAGTCCACAATTTTGAATGTTTTCTTTAGTTTAATTGCATTAGTCTCGGATGTTTCATTGCATGCATTAGTTGATGGTCATCATCACTACATGGTGAAAGGTGAAATAAACTGGGAATAAACACTACAATGGTCAAGAAATGAAAAAGACATAACATCTGGCAACATCTGCATGGAGGTTAAATGTACTAAAATAAAACAGGGAAGTTATTGTCAACTAATGCAATTAGACTTCTGTTGATTATGTTGAGCAGTCAACACTTTATATCTGCCATTTAATTGATCATTAAGTTAATTGATTTAAGTTAATTCATTACTGCTTTCACATAATAAAAATGATTATTTACCGACGTATCTGGTCTACTAATTTATGAGTTTGCTTAATGATTCATCAGAGAACCACTGTGTTATTATAGGGAAGTCTAATTTTGCCATAAAGTAAAATGGTTTTGTGAACCTGTAAGGCAGTAAAATAATACAACATATAATGCGCAAATTGAGGAAAGTAGCAACCACGACTATTGCTTTTTATTATATTTGGGACTAAGTGAGAATTGGGTGGTAACTGTGAAATCCTCTGATTTATACTATGCCAATTGTATAGCTGCTTTTTTAAAATCCACTTTTTCACCAATAATTGGAGTTTTTCCTGTTTACCATTCACAGACCCATGATGTATATATTAAGAGTAGCTTTCAACAAAACATTTGTAAAGGTAGGAATTTAGGGGACACATTTAGAACATTGTCACGTAATGCAGGGCAGTAAAGCAATATTGCTGCTCTATGTTGTTTGAAAGGGAGCTGACATCCTCCATATTTACAAAGATATAGAGCATTTCTGCTCTCTCCTTTCACTGGTGCACTATATGAGCCTAGTGCCAGTGCAGGCACCCTTGCACCTTCCTGCACAAACAAAATCCATTGAAGTATTTTCCGCCTTCTGTGTGTGCTACAGAACGCAGCACGCATGAAAAGATGAAATAAAGAGTTTAAATAAAGATATTTCTCCTCGTTATCGCCGAGACACCCTAGGGTATTTGTGCGCTTTAGAAGTTGTGTAAATAAATAAATAGAATAAATAAATGATGCTTCACTTAGGAAGGCCTAGCATTTTTATGCATTTCCAGGTTTATGAGTCTTTGCAAATGAGGGAATGCGCCAAAATCCATGGCGGGATGCATAGGAATGCCCAAGTTCCACCCATGGAACACCTCCCAAGTTGAAATGGAATTTAAAGCAGCTGCTTTGTGTTACATTTCTTTACAAAGTCATGCCAGGTCACACAAATTAGGCCTTGCATGGCTTTGTAAATATTAGTGAACCCTTTGCATTGTCCTTGCACAAGGATAACACTAAGGGGCCCATTAGGATGTCGGGCGTATTGCCCCCGCCAGGCTGGCGGTAGCCACCGCCGGCCTGACAGGGGCAATCCCCCCGACATCCTGTCCTGAATTCTCCCCCATATTAGAAAGACCGTCTGCTGCTTTTCCAACCGTTCGCCTTGCGGCCGGGGCAGAAAAGGATTAATATGGTGGCGGTGTCTATTACAATGGCCCAAATCGGATGCCTTTCCGTGGCAGCAATGCCACCACATAAAGGCATGCGGTCTTCACTCTGGGGGTCCCATGTGGGCCCCCAGAGTGAAGGAGAGGTGGGGGGCGCACACGGGGGGTACCTGTGGTACCCCCCTTCATTTGCATAAACAAAGCGGCATGCACCATATTTGTTTATGCAAATGCTGTAATGCATTTTTAGCATTGTGGTATTAGGATGTGCCCACCACTGTGGTGGGCACATCCTAATACCCCCACGGGACCCCCACCCTTATGGCAGGCGGTCCCATTCCTTGCTAGGATGACGGGCGGACAAAGTCATAAATATCGACCTGAATGACTAGAAGCTACAGCTATACAAAAACGGAGAGAATGAGAATTGACAATGTTCATAGATTTGGTTTTGAAAATAGATTTAGGATTTCTAAATTAAATGTGTCATATGTCCATATTTTCTTTTAGCTTTAGATTTGTGAAATAAATGTGTTAACGGGATACGATGTGCATATTTTATTTTATGAACATATACACATACGTATTCAGTATGGAATACAACAAAGAATAGCAATGGTAAAGCTAATAGATCCGGCTTGGCAAGCTGGTGGATGGTCATTTTTGGATATAATTTTATTAGAACAGTACATGTGCTTTCTAGCAGACTTATGCCTTAGAAAAGCGAAAGAAACCTTTTTTGTCATCATGAACATCGTAGTAAAATATGAATCTTATTGGCACAAAGATAATCTACTATTCTTTGAATAAATGTGATCAGAAGACATGGTTTAAACACACAGACATAGTCTAAATAAACAAGGAGGACCAAAAAAAAAAGTATGAAGCAGCAAAAAGATTTGACATGGTAAAGCATTGGCCCACCATCTCTGGCACTTAAGTGCACCTTCTTATAGGTGTATGCGCTCACTTGACCAGGCTAAATGTTGTCACTCATAGTGCAAGACTTTCAATGGTGGAGGTGAGCTGATCCACTGCTCCTAGGGATGTGAGATTGATGGACTGCTCCTGAACTGGAGGATCACAGGGGCTGAAAAGGAAGAGCGGAAACGTTTCTAAGGTGAGAATAAAAGATGGAGAACACTGAGACTTTCAAAGGATCCAGAGAAGAAAGACGAGCGGATCCTCCCCTGCAAACTCCATGGGAGTAGTGGAAATAGTACCTGAGGAGGAGAGCAAGAGCACTGCAACAAATCTTCCAAGAAACTCTCACCAACTCAGATGACATAAGGCGATTGGGTCTTTGCTCCAAGAAATTGGGTTATTAGTTGGGCAGCATTTGAAATCTGCGTAAGTAATGGGTCCACAATTGTCGCCTCACTGGGCCCCATTGGAGCACTTGAGTCTCCCAGGGCAGTTCAGCAGAACAGTCCAAGGCCTACTTGGGGGGGGGGGGGGGGGGGGTGGACCAGTAATCACCGTTTGCTGGCAGCTAACTAATGCACTCCGCGCATTTTTCTTGGAAAAAGACAAAGTGCCTTTATTATATACACACTATTAAATACTACTCAATACTTTGCAAATATATACATCAGGAAGAGTGAATTACCTTTGGTGACATTCTGATATCACATTTGACCCCTTTTGTGACATGAAACCCTAGATCACAGTACCCACTTCGCCACCTATACCCCACAACAATAACACTGAATAAATGATTGCCAGTCAATGTTTTTACTTTGAAAAGGTTAAAGCACATTTATTACTCACACATTACTAAATACTACACATTGATTTACAAATGTAATGAGGAAGATGGAAAAAAATTTGGTGACACTCAGAGTTAATGAGGGAGAAGAGCTGCCACCTACCACTACATCACAAAGGCTATGTATTACAAGAAACAACGAGGCAGACAGCAAGATGGCTTCATCTTGTAAGTTGTCATTTATTCAGCAAAAAATGTTATGTTAACAGGCTGCCGCTAACAGCTCCTGAATGCCTCCTGCTCGCAGGGCACACCAACCGCCACCGCACTCTCACATAAACAAATGCTCGAGCATGAAGCCGACAGAAGTGCCACAAGCCGGACCTGTCACAAGCTCCTGCCCACAGAACAACAAAGAACAGACACAACACACCTCCCCCTTATACAATACAACGAAATGGCACAATATTCACCCCACCCCCAACAGAAAAGGAAGAAAAGAGTAAAACAACATGACAATGGAGTGCTAACACAATCAATAAAAAAACAAAGGGGCCTAAAAGGATGAGGGCGGACTTTGTCTGCCCGCCATCCTGTCGGACAACGGGACCGCCGGCCATAAGGGCAGGGGTCCCGTCCTTGGAATTGGAATGCACCCACCACAGTGGCGGGTGCATCCACATTTTTAACATTGCAGTTGTGCGTTTCAAAGCACAACATGACAGGCACCGCGCAGTGCCTGCCATGTTGCACTTTGAAATGCGGGGGGTACCATAGGTACCCCTCCATGTGCACTCCCCACCCCCCGAAGTCCCAGGGGGCCCACAATGGGCCCCCGCAGGGAGTCTCCGCATGCCTTTCCGTGGTGGCATTGCCGCCACGGAAAGGCATTCCCCAAAGCCCATCCTAATATGGCTGGCGGTGTCTGATAGACACCGCCACCATCTTTCCGTCCGCCGCGGACCCCCCAGCCATCCTAATGTGGCAGGTGGTCATGTCTGTGCGGATGTCGGGCGGATTGTCCCAGCCAGGCTGGCAGGGGCAATCCGTCCGCCATCCTAATGGGCCCCAAAGTATCTCAAGACATTACATAATCCTTGAATCTTCCAGGAACTTGGCAGAGACGTTTCCCAAACATTGATTTTTTTTAACCCTTTCATTTAATTTTCGTTGGTAACATGGTACATCAGCATTCTGTATCATGGGCACAATAATCGCTAACATCCTTCACATTACTTTATGTACATAAAGTTTATGGTGTTACATATTATTAGTGGATGTGTCAGATAGTTGCTCTATTGATGTTGTGCCGTATCTGGGTCTATCTTTGGGTCTATCTGTGTATGGCTCTTTTAGTGATTATTCTTTTAGGGTGAGATCTAGTCTCTAAAACTCCTGGTACTAACTACTAACAGGGGAACAGAACCAGGGGGGGTGATGAGGGCGTGGGCCGCCCCCATGGACCATCAGAGGGTTATGTTGTCATGAATAAATACATTAGGGGGGGCCTGAACCTTAGCGTATGTGGACCTGGGTGATGTGTAAGCGCTCTTTTTTTCCCTGATGACGCGCTGTGTATGGAGGTCCTGGCAGTGTCTGGGTATGTCTGGGGATTCTCCAATGATTCGGACCTTGGACATGCCTTGAGGTATTGCGTGGAGCACCTGATGCGTTCGGGGCTCCCCCTCGGAGACGTCCCACAAGGTTCTGCAGCGGAGCACTATCTGCCTATTCAGAAGAAATTGCCCCCGGGAGAGGCCAGTCTCTTCTGATAGCTGACTGAATGGAAGCATCTGGCCCTCTGCAAATAGGGACCCCACCTCTCAAACCGAGAGGTCGTCCAGGCTTGGAGTGACAGGGCTGAGCACTGGCTGCCATTGCAGGGTAAACCGACTAGAGGAAGCAGGGGGGCGTATAGGGGGATTCTGCCTGAAAGTTAGTGGAGGCACTGAGTGCAAGCCCGTGCTATGGCCACTTGTATGGGGTGCGTTGATACTGGGTGGCCCTTTGTTTCCCCAATATTGATGATGTACAATGTCTATGCTTCTCATGTTCCACGGGTCCCCTTTGCTGTGTCTCACGCCCCTTTACTATGACAACTCTGGCAATTCCACCATTGTCCATTTTGCAGCTTCACATCACACCCTTCCATGCTCACCTCTTCCACACTAGGGGCCCGATTCACAAAAGTAACTTAAGACAAAATCTTAAACTTACTACCATTTTGGTATTCACAGAAGGCACCTACTCATTTTGGTATTCACTGAAGGCAATTACTCATTGATAAGTAAGTGCCTTCTGTGAATACTAAAATGAGTAAGTGCACTTACTCATTTTGGTATTCACAGAAGGCACTTACTCATTAATGAGTAAGTGCCTTCTGTGAATACCAAAATGAGTAAGTGCGTTCTGTGTTTACCAAAATGAGTAAATCGTAGTAGCGGACCCGTGTAGCGGTTATCGCTCTAGTCTTTCTTTTTTGCACTTCCCTTCTGGCCATATATCACCGAAGGTTTCAACCGCGCTGTGGTAGTAAAGACCTGGGGGCAGCGCTGACTATCAGCATCATCGCTCTGTTGTTGGTTTAAATTTATATTTTATTTTTAACTGTTTACAAATTACTTTGCTGCTAAAAACTGTAGGAATTTGAATCCCAGTGCCTATCTGCTGCTGTCACTGTCCCACTGACCACTGTGCCCGTCTGTAAGAAAGGACCGGTTATCGCTCTAGTCTATCTTTTTTTTCACTTCCCTTCCGGCTATAAATCACCGGATGCTGCGGGCGTACGCAGCGGATGCGCTGGTGGCGTGCCAAAGGCAAGCCCGTCTGTGCCAGTCTGTGCCCGTCAGTGCCCAGAGCGCGTCCAGCTCCAGGACCCCTACTCAAATCCCCAGGAAGACCTATTCCCGTGATGAGCTCCTGAGCCTCAACCCCAGTGAGTGGCCTGCACGGATAGCAAAGATTGATCTTAAAAATATTCCACCGGTGCTCTGTAATTGGTGAAGAGCAAAGCCAAGTACTCCTAAATCCAATATGCCTAGGATAGACATGCAGCCTAATAATATCAGGTTTCTCAATGTCACGCAGGACGGGTTGGAATCACATCCCAATGATCAAACCATAAAATGATCGCCAATCACTTTAAGTGTATCAACTGCGTTCTGATTATTGCCAGGTCAGTAATGAAACATGAAACCGACCTGGAGTGTCTTATTCAACTTGAAAATCCTGGCCTGATTATCCTAACGGAAATGTTGGCAAACAAATGGAATTATGTAGTCCCATCTGACTATTTTATCATCAATATGGACGAGAAGGGGTCAAAGGGGGGAGGGATCGCCTTAATATATTCAGCATGCTCTAAAGGTTCTAAGGTGAGAATGACGCAGAGGCAATGTTTTTAAGTATAAAACTAAACAACATGGAATGCTTCCAAGGATTTTTGTTTATAGACTCCCAGGTCGCATGGAGTCCTGCTTCAATGTGGACTCCTTTACGCTGTATGGGGATTTTAATTTTCATCTAGAGGTGACGAATAACCCAGAGACCTCAAGTTTAATAGACACCCTAGCCAGTTTTGGAATTACGCAAATTGTACGGAACCCCACCCATCAGGCAGGACATACCCTGGATGGCATCTTTACTAACAGTGCCCACATTGAAGTGACCAGTTCGCTGCTTTTACTTTGGTCGGATCATTATGCAGTCAATTTTATAATCAACATCTACAATAATCATCTGTGCTGTAGAAATCAACCCCCTCTGAGCAAAGGACGTGCCTGGAAAAAAATATCCCATCAAGAGTTATCCACAACCTTGAAAGCAAATCTGACTTGCAGTGCAGATCCTAATCAGGCTGTTATGGATTTTAATAACTGGGTAATCCAGGCAATTAATCCGCTAGTGCTGAAAGTGAACAAGACGGCGAAGAAAAGACTGGTATCCTTCCCTTGGTACTCTGCAGAGCTAAAAACATTAAAAATAAAATGCAGCCTCAAGGAACGGACTTGGCTCAGAGCATAAGAAAGAATATTGCTTATAATTAAAAGAATACAAGGGAGTAATAATATCAGCCAAGACAGCCTATTTCACATCTAAAATTTTAGAAGTTACAAACTTCCCCAAAGAACTGTTCAAAACAGTAACAGCTCAGTCCCAACGTCCGAGTGACTCTGTCTTTGCCCCTGACCAAGCCTTTGTGGATAACCTTGTGGTCTTCTTTCAGACAAAGGTCAAAATGTTCTACGAGGAACTTCGAATTTCAGCCAAGTCTAAGAGCACGAACCATCTAAAGGCATGGGAAAAATACCCTTACCAAGGCAATCTAACTCAATTTTCAAGTCTGGATGGAAAGCAAGTGGTAGATCTACTGTCTCTAACCAAGTCAGGGTCTCCACTTGACCCATGCCCCCCATATATTTAACATCTAGCTAGGGACGAGGTAGGCTCATCATTGACCGCACTACTAAACTTAGTCATAGGAACAGGGATTTTTCCAGAAGAATGGAAAATGGCCTGTATTAGGCCTACTCTAAAAAAAACATCACTTGATCCTCTGGAGGCCAAAAACTATTGACCCATCTCTTGTTTACCTTTGCCTTCCAAAATCCTGGAGAAAGCCATTAATTTGGAACTGACTGCCTACCTTGAGGACAATAATATCCTCCATTCCACCCAGCATGGTTTCAGAGCTCGGCATTCCACTACTCAGCTCTGATCACGGCAACAGAGGAGATACGAAGGGTGCTGTATGAGGGTGGTAGGACGGCCCTAATATTGCTTGACCTTACGGCAGCGTTTGACACTGTAAACCATACAGTGTTAATAAACAGACTGCAGTGCGTGGCAGTCAACGGCAAGGCCCTGACCCTTCTAACCTCTTTTCTCAACTCCAGAGAACAAAAAATTTACTGGGAAGGTCTGAGATCTGAACGGTTCACCCTCCCGTGTGGAGTTCCTCAAGGCTCGGCTCTCTCGCCCACCTTGTTTAACGAATGTCTGACAAAATATCGAAGGACAAAAAAATCGAGATACAAAAATATGAGAGCAATAATATCAATGTCAAAAATATAGACATCCTATCTTCAATAAGGTAAGTTCAAAAATATTGGGGGAAAAATATCGATGTCAAAAATATTGTTTTTAAAAATATGTATTTTTTTAAATTAAAAAAATATGTAAAATAAATTAAATAATACTTAAAAATATAATGAACATAGTTAATATTTTATAATTTTTAAAATGAATAAGTAATATACATAATCTAATAAAAATTAATTAAACACATATATATATATATATAATATATAATACCACAATGAATCCGGTTCAAGTAGAGGCTGTCTTTCAGGGTGGTCGGTATGCAGTGTACCGGAGACCCTGTATTATCCAACACAATATCTTCCTTCTCACAGTACGTATTACGGACACAAATGAGTATCATTGCAACAAGATTTTATTCCAGCCACACAGCCATTATATAATATATATACTTACTTAATAATCAGTTTTAGTAATTATTTTAATAACTTATAAATAACTAAAAATATTATAAATGACAAATTCATCTATACACATAAAATAATAACATAAATAAAAATGTAATAATTATTCAAAACAAATTAAACAAACTTAAATTTACTTTTTATATTTTTAAATTAATTATGTACTACATTAACTAAAACAATACAACAAATATTAATTAACAGAGAGAATAAAATACTAGTCCAACTCCAAAAAAAACAACAGTAAGGAAAATGTTGGATAGCGTAGGGGTAAAAACGTACTATTCCGATTCCAAAGAGTGCAACAGTTGGAAAAGTGTTGGATAGTTTAGGAGTAAAAATTACTATTCCCACTCCAGAGAGTGCACCAGTAGGGAAAGTGTTGGATAGCATAGGGGTGAAAAATACTATTCCCACTCCAGAGAGTGCAACAGTAGGGAAAGTGTTGGATAGCTTAGGGGTAAAACTTACTATTCCCACTCCAGAGAGTGCAACAGTAGGGAAAGTGTTCGATCGCGTAGGGGTAAGGATTACTATTACCACTCCAGAGAGTGCAACAGTAGGGAAAGTGTTGGATAGCCTAGGGGTAAAAATTACCATTCCAACTCCAGAGAGTGCAACAGTAGGTAAAGTGTTGGATCACTTAGGAGTACAAATGACTATTCCCACTCCAGAGAGTGCAACAGTAGGGAAAGTTTTGGAAAGCGTATAAGTTAAAATTAAAATAATTATAAATAAATTAATATTTTAAAATATTAAAAAGATTACTTATTAAATAAATCTAAACTATTTACAAATACCAATAAATTATTATTACAAACATAATTACCAATTAATAATTAAGTAACAATAAATTAATAATAAATACCAATTAACAATAAGTAATAAATACTAATTCCCAAATAATAAACATTGAACAATAGTATATGTATTACAAAAAAAACCATATTAATTATTAAAAAGTAATTACCAATTAACTAATATTGAACAATTAAATAATTGGTTAAACCAAACATATTAATTATCAAACATTAATTACCAAATAATAATTACGTATTAATATATTAATTAAAAATATCATTAAATAATATTTAGTAATATTTAATTACCAATTAATGATTAAACAACAATACATTCATTTTTATAACCCAAAAATTATACTTTGAAATAATTACTAATTAATAATTAGTATCCAATAAATTAATGATTAATACCCAACTATACATTTAATAATTACTTAATTACATATCAGTTAGTTTACACACTATTTTCCTACAAACGCACAACAAACTCCAATAATAAAATTATACAATTAACATAATTATCAATTAATCAATTAATAAAAATTAATTACCAATTAATAAAAATGTATTACCAATTAATAAAAATTAATTACCAACTAATAATTAAATGACAATAATATAATTAACAATATCAATTAATAAAAATAAATTATTACTTAAGTACATTTAAACTACTTCCCACCCTATTCCCCTATAAACCCACAACCCACTACAGAACATAAATATCAATAATAATATACATACAAATCATATAAAAATCAATATTAGTAACATCAACATTACTTACATCGATAGTAAGAAAAACTACATTAATTACCTTCGAAATTATGTCACTTTGACATTAAAAAAAATCGATATTATTTACCTTCTATATTCTGTCCCTTCGATATTTTAACTCCGATATAATTGTAGGTCGATATTAAAATTTTTATATTTTGTCTGTCTACCTGTTTAACATCTACCTAACACCATTGGCAACATTAAATAAAAGTCATGGTCAGGTGCAATGTTCCCTCTAATTTTTTTCCTCTGTGTGCGGCAGTGGAGGGTCTCTGTGCGCTGCAACCATGGCTATGTGCGCCAGGAACCGAACCTCCCGTGTCTGCGGCGCCAAATGCCACTCGTTTTTGGTGCCCTCCTGCCCTCTGCCCCACTCGCTTTGGTGCCCTTCTGCCCTCTGCCGCACTGGCTTTTGGTGCCCTTCTGCCCTCTGTCCCACTCGTTTTTGGTGCCCTCCTGCCCTCTGAACCACTCTCTTTTGGTGCCCTCCTGTCCTCTGCCCCACTCGCTTTTGGTGCCCTTCTGCCCTCTGTCCCACTCGCTTTTGGTGCCCTTCTGCCCTCTGCCCCACTCGCTTTTGGTGCTCTCCTGCCCTCTGCCCCACTTGCTTTTGGTGCCCTTCTGCCCTCTGTCCCACTCGTTTTTGGTGCCCTCCTGCCCTCTGCCCCACTTGCATTTGGTGCCCTTCTGCCCTCTGCCCCACTCGCTTTTGGTGCCCTGTTGCCCTCTGCCCCACTCGCTTTTGGTGCCCTCCTGCCCTCTGTCCCACTCGCTTTTGGTGCCCTCCTGCCCTCTGCCCCACTCGCTTTTGGTGCCCTCCTGCCCTCTGTCCCACTTGCTTTTGGTGCCCTTTTGCCCTCTGCGCCACTCGTTTTTGGTGCCCTCCTGCCCTCTGCCCCACTCGCTTTTGGTGCCCTTCTGCCCTCTGCCCCACTCGCTTTTGGTGTCCTTCTGCCCTCCGTCCCACTCGTTTTTGGTGCCCTCCTAGAGGAGTACTACTCTCTCACCTTCTGCTATTGGCAGTCTTGAGTATCACTACACCTACTATGGAGTGCTTTCATTGCGACATATGAGAGATTATTTTATAATTCAAATTATACGAAATCATCACACATTTAAATATTTTTAAAGGTTGAAACCTTTTTTTAAAAGTTTTGTTATGTAGTCATGACTCTACATGCTAGCTAGACATTGATTTTGTCAATGATGCTGGAGGATGACATTGGGGCCTGAGTGACAAGAAGAAACCACATTTCATTTTTGGCATTTTTACACAGAGCAAACCGTGCATAAGAAACTAGGAGAGCCTCACAAGTTAATTTTTTTTGCAGCACAGGGAGATAAGCCAAGATTCACAGCCTCCTGAGCCGAAGATTCAAACTTGGTCCCCCTAGTTACAGGGTGGGCACCTGTTACCACTGGGTCCTATCGCCTCCTGTGAAATTTCGGCATGCTATTGGCTCGTGGTACCAAGACGACGACCTCCACCACAGCTAGACCTCTGGCTCAACCCTTCAGTGGCCCGCCCACCTCTAACATACCCTCATTGAGTGTCACAGCACAAGCCGCTGACCAAAGTCTCAGTTTGCATGTCCACAATCTCAGTGCCTGAACACAGGCCCTAAAGCAAGTGTTGGATCTCATACCACCAGTCAGACCCCTCCCCCCCTTAACACACACATGGAGCAGGTGCCAGAACACAATGCACGGACACCACATCAAGCCGTTCTCGCTAACCTCTGGTCACATTGCCAGATCATATGTCCAGCTAAGCCTACCCCTAAAATTAGCAGCCTAACACACACTGTTGCAGTGGCAGCCGGTGTTGTAGAAGCGTTTTTACTTATTTCCTCCCTTATGTTCTACTGCTTTGTGTCAGCTTCAGGACTGGATGTAGTGACTTTACCAGTAGCCAACATACCAACTTTATGGTGCCAGTCAGGAGCCTATGGTACCAAGCTTAGTGGACACGTCAGAATCAGCTCACAGTCCCCTTGTGGTGCAGTCAGTTAACAAGCTTTCCTAACAAAAGCGTAGGCAGTTTCCAAACACAGCGTGTGTTTGGAAACTGTCTACTCTTTTGTTAGGAAAGCGCAGGGAAGACTCTGGCCTTTTGTTTAAGTATTACTGTTAATCGGAGCCCGTGAAGGGGCTCTGATTAACAGCAATACTTAAACAAAAGGCCAGAGTCTACCCTGCCCTCCCTCATAGCCTCAAGCGCCACAAGCCCTCCCCCCACCTCCTTACCTGCACGCCTCACGACCGCTCCGCCGCATTCGCGCCGCTCGCTTCTTTCAAAGCGGCCGGCGGCGCGACTTCCTGACCGTGTGCGCGCTCCACGCTAGGTGGTGCGCGGTGAGGTCAGGAGCAGTGCGCGTGCGCGCGCGAGCCTTAGAGGGAACGTAGGTCAGGTGCTTGTATCGTATGCTGATGACACGCAAGTGCTAGTATTGGTCACTCAATGTAACAGTATGTCAGCAGCTCGGTTCCGTGATTACCTTTCCTCTGTGATGTCATGTATGAAGTGTGGCTCACCGGTTAGAGGCGGCAGACCCAGAAGCAGAGGTCGGCCCGGGACCAGGGTTCAATTCCCGATGCGGCAGGGTACGGAACCAATGTCAGCAGGCTCGATAAATCTCGCCTCTGTGCCTCTCTAACCACGGGTCCCACGCTGCAACTCTGGGCAATAGCTTGCTTAATCTCCACAACGGCCCCCTCGCTGCTGGGGATGCCTGGCTTCACCTTGGGGATGCCCAACAGGGACCATCTCTCAGGAAAACCAGGACGGGTTCCCCATCGGCACATACCGCCAAGAAACCTCAGGGTGAATGTGTGCTCTACAAATTCATACTAACATAACATAACATATGAACGTCAACTTTTTAAAACTTAACACCAAGAAGACCCAGATTCTGGAATTTGGCAAGAAACCTTCAATCTGGAACCAGTCCGGGTGGCCCCCTGAAGCCGGAACATGTCTGCAGCCGGTGCCGAAGTCCAGAAACCTTGGTTTTCTCGCTGACAAAGATCTCACTTGCCCCCCCCCCAAATAAACCAAGTAGTCTCCGCTTGCTTTTTTTACACTCAAGACACTGCGCAAAATCTTTCATTCATCCCGTTTTCCCTCAGGAAAACGGTGGTTGGCGTGCTTATTTTATCAAGGATCGACTACTGCAATGCCCTCTATTTGGACGCTGAAGTGAAACAACTCAACAAACTTCAGTCACTACAAAATGCTGCAGCTCGAGTGCTGTATGGCCTATCCAAGTATCACTCCACCTCGGCCAGCATTAAACAACTTCATTGGCTCCCGGTGAAACGTTGGGTTGACTTCAAAGCTTTATGCCTAGTGCATAAAGCCCTCTATGGAGGTGGGGCAGAAGATGTACAATCATTATACCCCGATACATCCCCTCGCGCCGCTAAAGGTCTATGGACACTGGGCTGGTTCTTCCTCCCAAGATGAAAAGGGGCGGCAAAAGTTTTTCATTCTTGGCAGCTAAATTATGAAGCTCCCTCTCTGTCTCGCTCCAACTTCAGCCTTCTCGTACCATCTTCAGGAAAGCTATTAAAACCAGGCTTTTCACACAATGGTAATGTCAGAGTAGCCCCCAGATCACTCTACCCAGCGCCAAGATGCCTTGGCATAAGTGCGCTCTACAAATACCCTCAGTCAGTCAGTCAGTAGTAAGTTTAGGATTTTGTCTTAAGTTAGCTCTGTGAATCGGGCCCAATGGGCAGGACCAAACCTCAATATTTCCTTAACCTTCTTTGATTTTGGTAGTTTCACCTGCACATAATCACCCATTTCCACCACCATATTCTTCATTCCTTTTATAACATGATAGCGTTCTTTACTTTTAAACTGATTATTCTTGAATTTGCTCACGCCAATTCAATGTCGTGTGCCCCAAGTTCCACAGATTTTACACCGGGCAAGTTGTTCAACCAGGCAGGACTCAATAAGTCTTGAGAACCCCTACCTCTCAAAGCAGTATAGGGTGAAATCCCAGTCACGCTATGTGGACTTTTATGATAAGACCAAAGTATGGCTTGCACTGCATCACACACATCAATACTTCCAAGTACATTCCCTCTCACACAATCTGAAATCATTTTATTAGCTCTCTCAGCTTGACCATTTCCATGGGGATGGTATAGACTACATCTTTCGTACTTCATCTTGGCCCCTTCGAAAAATTCCTCCATTTCTGAAGAAACAAACTGTGCCCTATTGTCGGATAATGGTTCTGAGGGAAACCCTTCCCTTGAAAAAACATCAGTGAGAAAACTGATGACATTCTTAGTTTTGGGTTCACAGGTAAACTTCACCTCAAGCCATTTGGACTAATGATCGATCTACACAATGGCAAATATCTGAGCTGGTGGGAGAATTCGGAAAGGTCCAAGAAAATCAATACTCACCCTCTCCCACATTTTCTGAGGAACGTCAGGAATGCTCATGGATGGAGTAATGCACTTAAGGCCTTTGTCAGTCTTCACACAAATGGATCACTTTCCAATACTATCATCCACATCCTTGTCCATTCCGGGCAACCAAAAGATCACTCTTAACCTCTTTTTGGTCATTGTCATGCCAAAATGACCATCATGACTAATGAGTCTATCTCGAACAATACATTGGGGTGCCAACTGGTCCATTCTGAACAATAAACCATCTTCCAAGCAAAGTTCAGACTGGACTTTACAAAACGGTTGGAAGTCAACAGAAAGGCACCCTTCCCACGGCCAACCAGTTTGGTGTACTTCAGAACTCTTCCCTATACCAGTTCTTGGTCCAAATGAGATCTCTTCTCCCTTTCATTAACATATTTGTTTTGCAAAGAAAGCAGATTGGCCATTAAACATTTACCGTCATCTTGATCCTCCGGTATTTCTTCCTCTCCTGCAATGGGCAACCTAGATTAATAGTCAGCTTTCTTGTTCTTACCTCCAGGAATGTATTCCACAATAAAATCACACTCCAGCAGCTTGACACTTAACCTCACCAACCTAGCTGTAGCTTTGGAAGAGTGAATATCCGTACCACTCAAGATGGGTATAAGCAGTTTGTGATCCAACCTCAATTTAAATCTAGTGCCCCAAACATAGGCTTTAAAATGCTCAATCACCCAGACACAAGTAAGCATTACTCGCTCAATAACAGAATACTGCCTTTCTATGGGTTTGAGCGTACGAGATGCAAAGGCCACAGTGCGGACATAATCACCACCACCTTGAGATAGCACAACCTGAGGCCACCAGCACTTGCATCCACAGTTATAGTTAGAACTTCGTCAGGACTAATTGGACTCATTAAAGGGGCATTGGCTAAACTGCTTTTTTGAGCTTGTCAAAAGCAAGCATTTGTGATGCACCTCACAGAAATTTGACATTTTTCTTTAACCCTTTGGGTGCGGCCACGATTCTGCGCCTTTGCGGCAGAATCGCGATTGGGCGGGTTCATGACGACCCCCAGCCATCATCAGCACACGAGTACCGTAATGCATGACGGCTGGGGGCCGTCATCAGCACCGAAGGGGTTAACAAGGCCAGTAGGGGGTCTACAATGGTTGAATTTTTTTGCCACAAACTTCTCATAATACTCACACATTCCACAGGAACAGGTACTTTTTCAATAGCTTCTAATAACCCAATATTCTACTTCGCTCATACAAAGTACACGTTTATCCTTTCTATGTTTAAGACCTGTTCCACTCACGGCATTCAACACAGCATTCAACCTCTTGAGATGTTCAGGAGCATCCTTACCATAAAGCAACACATTGTTCTGAAACATCAGCACACCATCCAACCCCTTCACTACATCACTCATTATCCTTTGAAAAACCGCTGCTGCAGAAGCGAGATCAAAAGGCATCCTGCTGAATTTGTACATACCATTAGGTGTTATGAAAGCTGTCAGATGTCTTGAGTGCTCTGCCAAGACAACCTGATGGTAGGCTGAACACAAGTCAAGTTTTGAAAACACATTGGCTCCTGACATAGTACACATCATTTCTTCTATTTTATGTAAAGGATACCATTCCACCCAAATGGCTTGGTACAGGCTCCTGAAGTCAATGCACATCGTGATATCATTATTCTTTTTCCTTGCCACCACGATAGGTGAAAGCCATAAGGAAGATTCAACCGGTTAAATAATACCATCCCTGTGTAAATTGTCCAGCACACCCTTCAAACTGGCCCTCATACTTAAAGGCACCACTCACAGCTTGTGCTTTACAGGAAAACACCCATCCTTTACCCTTATAACATGCTCAAATCCTTCTAGCATATCCAATTATTCTCCGAATATGTTGTTGTGATTCTCAAGTAAGGTGTGTATGTTGTCCAAATGACCATTTAACTGACTGTGAATGCACTACCCCACCCCTGATTCAGGACAATACCCAAGCAGACTTGGTGATGTCACCCAAGAATATCTGGAGCAGTGTGTGACACATAAACATTCCCTTGAACCTCCCGACCTTTGAACCGAATGACATATAAAAATAAACCAAGAAGATTATTTGTGGTGCCAGTAGCGGTGGGTGGTGGCAGTAGCTGCCGGGTAGTGATGTGGGGAGGGGGAGGGGCAGGGTGGGGGTAGTAATCTATGGATTACAGAGGATTACAGGTAAGTAAACATATAAATACATAACTTATTTTGTTGCGTGCACTGCATCGCATTTGAGGATGCATGCCATGCAACAAAATTTGTTTTATTTATTTATATGTTTACTTACCTGTAATCCATAGATTACTACCCCCCACCATGCCGATCCTCCTCCCCATGTCACCGCCCAGCAGCTACTCCCACCACTGACCACTATTGCGTGGTGCCATCATACCTCCAAAATAAAAACATCTGGTGGCACTAATGTTTCATCCACATTATTTTTCAGGACAGTATCCTTGGACATAATAGTGATTTTAGACCCAGAATCTGTTAATAGAGGTTTCATAAACTTCCCCACTAGAAATACCTCAATAGGGTCTTTGAACCCAGGCACATCAATTTCATGAACTCTTACACAATTAATCTTATCATAATTAACATCGCTACTACTCCCAGCTTCTTCTGCTGGGATTGTACTGGTATTATCAGCATTTACTTGCTCATGCAATGACACATTCAGTAATAAATTATGCATGTCTTTGGTAAGGCTCTGTTCATAGTCTTCTGTGAACACGTTCACCTTCCTTTTTTTAGCTCTGCAAATTTTTCCAAAATTACCAGTAATGCCACATTTGTTGCATTTTCTAGATATGGCTGGACATTGCTTGTAAGATGCTAAATGAAAATTGGATCCACAGCAATAACAAAAATTGCCAGGAGGAAGTGTTCTTCTCCCCTCCATCACTTTAGGTTTGTCAATTGGCTTGTTCACAGAAGATTTGATACCCTTCCCTATCAGCACCGTATCCTCAGACTTGTTACGTTCCTTAACTAAGTGCTTTCAATATTGAATGCCATTGGAAATCTCTATAGCTTCATCTAAAGATGGATTCTTACATGTAAGCAACATCTCCTGGATTTTCTTATTAAGGCACCTGGTAACCAGCTGTTTTCTAATTAATTGGTTTGTAAAATTACCAAATTTGCTTTTAGCCACCAGTACGCAACATATGTATCAACAGATTTAGTGGCTGTTTGCTCCTTAGAGAAAACTTTATACCTCTTTACTAGTAAATTTGATGGTTTGGAAAAATGCTTCTCGAGCCTTTTAACAGCTTCTTCATACTCATCTAGTTCTTCTCTATCCTGAGGTGTGTAAACCGGAAAATGCGTAAAGAGCTCCTGACCTTCCATACCTAGTGAATGTTCTAACATCCACCGTCTCCATTCAGATTTGAACTTAAAACCATCAGTTGCCCCCAAAAATGCATTAAACGCTTGAAACCATTCTTTCCAAGGAACATTAGGTTCTCAAGTTGACTGTAAGAATGGTGGAGGAGGGTGAAAGACTGCATCACAAGTGTGAGCACACAAACGAAAAGTTACTGTAAATAATGCACATTCTATCGGCAAATTAATAAAAGGCCTGTAAACTTGCCAGGATAAATCGATGGTGTTGTTCCTGTCACCCTAAAATATTGAAAATCCTTACAATGGTAGATGACAGGCTGAATGCTAGTGGTGAGCCAGTCACCATGAAAAGTCCAACCGGATAACTGATGTTACTGTCACTGTATTTTATCTTTTAAGAAAAATCCCATAAGTGGATAACACTTGAGCCCATTGAATGTGTGCCAGAAAACAACCAAATACCACTGTAAATCTTAATTGGAGCAAAGCGTTCTATTTCAGTAGGAACTAGACCTTGTACCAAATACCTGACTCAGACACAAGGTCAGGAAGAGAAAGATGGCTGCTGCGCATGCGCGTAGCTCACCCGATCTGGCAACATCAGACTATTGGAAACATACTCAGCAGCTGCTCATAATACTGCTCGGCCCTTCGTCCTTAAACAGAGATGATCATTCAGGCTCCCTTTGACTTGTCGACCTCATGCAGAGTCTGCCGCAATGTAGGGTCTTCAGTCATCACCAAAATTACAAGGAGCAATGAGGCAGACAGCAAGACAGCTTCGTCTTGTAAGGTGTCATTTATTTAGCATTAAAATATATGTTAACTGGCAGCCGTTAATAGCTCCTGAAAGCCTCCGGCTCGCAGGGCACACCAACCACCACCGCACTATCGCATAAATGAATGCTTGAGCACGAAGCTGACGGAAGCGCCATGAGCCAGACTGTCCACAAGCTCCTACACACAGAACAACAAAGAACAAACACAACACTCTGCCTGAGCACTCACAAAGGGGTTTGACACTAGTCTTTTGAGACCCCAGACATGCTGATGCCATGTAAGGGAAAAAGAGGAGCATGACACCTCCCGGGTGGAACACTATAGAAGCGCCCTCCACAAAAGTGGACACCTGGTATACACCTTGGACCCTTAGACCCAACTCTTAATTACAATTCTGGGGCTGTGAAAGACTGCCAGAAAGAAGGACTGTTGTGCAGCTGAAAGGACTGCCACTCTGCTGGACTGCTCCCCTTCTGTTCTAATTTTCTGCCCTGCTGCCCTCGTTGCCTGTGTGAGAAGGACTGGGACAGCATCTCTAAACCCAGGACCTTAGAATAACTCCAAGGGTTAGTTGGCTGGCCTCAGCGACAAATCTGGCTTCCAACAACGTTAATCCCAGCCCCAGGTCTCTGTCATCTGTGAGTCTTGTCTCCCCAAGTGGTGCCCTCCCAGATCTAAAACCGTAGAAGTGGCCCTGAAGGTACTGTGCCAGCCCATCTGTGGTTTCAGTAGAACTGAGACGTCTCCTCCGCAGCGTGGTGTATTTTCTGTAGAACCGGCACATCGTCTCTGCTGCATGGACTTATTGGTGCAAGGAATTTGCATCGCCCTTCGCAGCTCATCTGAGATGGCGCATTGCCACGCAAGGACATCACCTCACCCAAAGCAGCCCATTGTAACCACCACTGCATGATGCATCTCATAGCAAGGACCAAGCATCGCAATTCGCAGCCCCCTAGAATTGCCACTGTGGGATGCCTATCCACTGCCTATCCACTGCCGGGCCTTACATAGTCTCTGCTGCACAAGGCATCCTAGACATGGGACTCAGCATATCTTCACTGTGGTCGTCCTGAACTTGTGACTTAATCCCGGTCTAGCACTAGATAACCATAGTTGGCACTTTTTTGTTTTGCCGCTGTTTCACTGAAATCTTCTAGATTGCATTTTTCCTTGTTTATTGATTTTTAAATAAAATGTACTTTATTTTTTATAAATTAGAGTGGGATTTTTCATGTGTTGTGTTTTTACATTATTACTGTTTGAAGTGCTGCATAAATACTTTGCACATTGCCTCTAAGCTGTGTGCCAAGCTACGAGAAGGTTTAGTACAGGTTAATTTGGGGGTGCTTGTGACATCACCATGACAAGGATTGTGTTTCTCTTGAGTAGGGTTTCACCCCCTCAACCAGTTACCCAATATCTTAAAAAGTGTAATCAGGGCAGGGCTAAATTTCTCCCCAGCCTGGAAGACCAACTCCCTTCTACAACCATGCCCTTTTGTGCACTGTCTTGCACCTATACGCTTTTCCGAGTGGGAGAGCATCACCAGCTCAGGCAGCTGGTAACCATCGGAAGCCTAGGCAGAAAAATGTCAACTTTCTAAACGTGGCATTTCTAAGATGATAAATTATAATACAGCCTTATGATTAACGAGGACTTCAAATTACAATTTAAAAGAATGTGAGAAACATTTTCAAGCTGCTACCAATCCGAATTTAGCATTTAAGAAATGATTTCCTATACAGCCTTGATACAGTGAAAATCATTTTTGAGGATATTTCATTGTAAGGACGTTTTCAACGTTCATTTCTTCATACCCTACATTTAAATATCATGCACACTGATGTTGTAGACAACAAGACCCACATTAGGATAACGTAATAATATTAAAATGGATGGGTTAGGTCTGTCACCGGGGTATTTAGATAGGTCAAATTTGCATTCCAAAACTGCCATAGGCAAGTTACCTGGGTGCAGCAACCAGGCTGTGCACAATTATAGTCTCGCACGTGCAGCATGTAGCTGTGCACATACATGTTCATGTGTAAAGATTCCAGTGCCCCTAATCCTAACTACATTGCAGCAACCTTATCATGAAAGACAGACACTGGCAGTAAATATGACTAGTCAAATTTACCATGATATTACAGGGAGTGAGATTCAGGTAGGGAGACTGATCCACAATAAATGTCCAAAACTGGGTGATTGGGAAAGGATCACACTGTGAGGGTAGAACTGATAGGGTGGTGAGGAAAAATACAAGTGCACAGAGAGGGACGCTGTTCTATAATCACAAAAAGAACATTGTCCTTATCTCCCACTTTAAAATACCCCCACAATTAAGGATATCAATATGAACTACTACTAACCCGACGCTGGTGGTGGCATTTTGTATTTAATTTAATGTTCAGACTTCAGGTGTTGTTCTGTTTACTTACTCTCCATGGCAATGGAAGGATAGCTATAGGAAGTCCACTGGGACACGTTTGGTCGGAAGGACAAGATAGGACTTTGTGCAATACAGACATAACATTCGTTTTCTGTCCCTACATCCGCTGCATAATTTGCTAAAGAATACTAGTTCAAACTACAACTATAATCGAGTTTTGTTTTTTTGTCTTTGAAAAGGTGGAAATAGAATATGTGCACATATGTGTGTTGCTTTAATTGGAAGACAAAAATATGGACTGTTGGTAATTCTAGTCCACACATGAATGAATCCCAACCCAAGTACATAAGATACAAAGGCGGTCTAAGAAGGACAAGCAAGTAGAAGGAACTGAGATGGAGTGTTTTAAATAAACAGCAACTCAAGTCTTACGGCATTGCTACTTGTTTCATTTTTTAAATCTCTTGTTTTGTGCTGTATAATTTGAATTCTGCTGGGGGAACCGAGGCATTTTAGATCTTTTTATATAATTCTTGCCTGGTGCACATGTTTAAGTGCCCCGCTTTCGTACATCAGACGAAGCGGCTATTTTGGCAGGCACGCTCTGCCGCACAGTTAGAGTTTAGTTTCTGGGAACGGTCTCTACTTAAGAGTGGCCGTGCAGTGGATAGAACAGCTCAGGTAGGGTGTCTTGCAGCACCGCTATGCTCTTCATTTAAAAAAATCACTTGATTTCTGCTGTATGATTGGAATTCTGTTGGGGGGACGGGGCGTTTTAAATCTTTTTACATTTTGGGATGTTTGCAGGGTGCATTTATAAGTCCCCCGCTTTTGTAAATCAGTCTATGTTTTGGCACACAGCCTCTACTTAAGAGCAGCTTTGGGGCGGATGTGTCGATGGTGCGTCGAAGGCTTAAATGCCCGAACTGGCCCAGGGAGCAGGAATCTTGCATCTATCCATCCAAATAGAATAGTATTTTCTGCAGTCCAGGTCTGTCTTACCTCCTTAGACCCCCCAGTGAGTCCCAAAAGCTGCATCCTTTGCCATTTCTTGCTCAGCTCAGATTGTAATTCCTCTAACTCTCCCAGCAAAGATTATTTTTACTCTCCAGGACAATCTAGAAATGAGGCCACAGGCTGGAATGAGTGATTCACGAGCAGGCATGCATCGCTACATTCCAACACATAGCCAGGACTCCATACATCTCCAAGATTACAACACATCCCTCTTTCAATACAGAAAGAACAAATAAAAAAAACAGGTTATGTTAATTGCAATACAGGAAATCAAAAATTAAACAAATCCTAAAAAGGAAACATGTCATAAAAAATCCATTGAATAAATATAAGTAATGATCATCGTCTTTTAGCTACACCAAAGATCCTGCAAAGGAAACATAGCACAAAGAACAATAGCATCAATATCAGACAACAATTTTGTACTTCACAGGCAGATTTCTACACCTACCAGAGGGAGCAGGAACTTTTCTGCTGCAAGTACCTTCAGTCATGGTGCCATAACCATCAGACATACTACTCTCATATGGTGCGCAAATATTTGAGGATTTTCCAGGATATCTCACCAGCCTAGACATGCTCCACATACAACCTGTGTCAACTTTCACAACATTCTTTTTAATGGCAACAATTGCAATGAAACTAGACTTTCCTTTAGGAGTATGTCTTGGACTTTTCACCATAACCTTATCAGCAAGACACAATGTTTTGCTTTTTACATGCATCTTAGAGGCATAATCTAATTTGTATTTTTGCTGATATTCAGATATTCTGGAACGCCTCACTTCAACAGACATACCCACATCAATACATGCAGGCAACCAAGACGGGTTTAACTTTGAAACAGCCTTCCTTCCCCTCAAGGCTTCGAAAGGAGAATTTTGGGTGACTACATTAGGAATAGTCGGTGTGCCCACCACGTATCTCTCAAGACACTGCTGAAGGACAACCTGGACTCAAGAGCACACTGAGCACAAGCTTTGACAACCCGGTTCATCCTTTCAGTCAATCCATTGGCCTGCGGTGTATATAAGGCAGTTTTCTGAGGAATTATGTTGAGATCTTTAACAAACTTGCACATCTCATGGGGCACAAATTGCACCCCATTGTCCTTAACCAAAAATGTAGTCACACCCTCAGAAACAAATACATCTCTAAGGAAATCAATAACAGTTCTTGTGTTCACAGTGGACACACATTTGGGGACCACCCACTTGGAAGTGTAGTCAACTACCAAAAGAACAAAACTTTCGTAGGAAGGCAATAATTCAAAAGGACCTACAATATCTGAGCCCAATTTTGACCACACCAGATCAGGAACCTCTACAGGAGATAAGGGCGCATGATTGGGAATGCAAGACTTATCGCTGGAGGCCCTTGAGACACAATCCTTAACCACATTTTCAATCATATGATCCATACCTGCCACCAGTATATCTCTCTCACCCAAACTTTGGTGAGAGTTCTCCACAAGTGACCCTCATGGGCTATGTTAATTAATCTGTCCATGAATTCAACTGGTGGAATCACTCTGTCTCCTCTCATAAGATTGCCGCAATAAAACGACAACTCATCTCTTTACAACCCAATATGCTTGCATTTTTTGGTCTAAAACTTTATAGTCAGGCCACCCTTGACTAGTCCACATCTTGATAGAAGAAAGGATGTTGTCCTCCTTTACACCATCCAACCATTCACCACTGGAAAGAGCTGGCTCAACAATCCAACATTCACTTTCAATTTCAACATCATTCTGTGTACATTCAACAGGCAACTAAGAGACAATCAGCAGACTTGTTACTAGGGCCAAGTATATACTGTACCCGAAAATGATATTCCTGGAGATCTTCACTCCAGCATCTCAGTCTTGGTGTATCATGTTCACTGTGATGACACAAAAAGATTTGGACTAAAGGACAATGATCTGTTCGAACCAAAAATAGAATGCCCCAAAGATAAAACTTAAAATGTTGCACAGACCAAAACACACTCAGCATCCTTGAGGGCCCTCGGGGCAAAAGCAACTGCTCTCTCCTCCCCATCCAGAACTTGAGAGAGCACCGCCTCCAATCCCTTGAGACTGGCATCAGTAGTTAATATAGTTTTCAAGTTTTCATCAAATGCCCTAAAGTAGGCATCTTCCCGATTTCAGATTTGATGTTATCAAACACTCTTTGGCAGTCATCAGACTACAGGAAGTGCATACTCTTTTTAATAAATCTCCTGATAGGTTCAGTCCCACTAGCAAATCTTTGCACAAACTTGGAGTAGAGCTCCGCAAGTTCCAAAAATGACCTCACCTGTTCCTTATCCTTCGGTGTGGGAGCCTTTACAATACTTTCTACAAGTTCTAACTTAGGTGGAGCTGCACCGACAGCTATAGTGGAGATTGGCGCTGGCACACCGCTTTAGCCATCACCTACCCAGCCGAACTTCGGACATATGTTTCACCTTTTTCTCCGCTGCTACCTCATTCCAATTGACTGCCAGCTCCCCCTGTTCTTTTTAATCCTGACACTCGACTTACCAATAACTGTATTGAATTTGTATTTTTTTTTGTTATTAATGTGAAATTTCTGTAACTGGTAACACGCTGTTTCATTATGTAAAGTGCTTCGATACCTCCGGTTATAGCTAGCGCTATATAAAACTCTAAAAATAAATAAAATAAAATAAATCCCTTCTCCTGAGATCACATGTCCCAAATATGTAACTGATTCCTTTCCAATGCAACACTTTTGATTCTTCACAGTAAGTCGCTTTTCTTTCAACCTCACCAAAACACTGGGTAATGTCTCACCATGTTTGCTTCACTCCTACCATAACCCAAAATGTCATCTTGGAAGAACATGATGTTGGGTATACCTTCCAAGACCTTCTTCATGACCCTCTGGAAACATGGCGCTGCCAATGCCAACCCAAAAGGCATTCTCAGGAAGCGGTAAGCTCCAGAGGTGTCAAGAAGGATGGAAGATAGCTCGAATCCTTGTGTAGAGGAATCTGGTGGTAAGCGGATGACAGGCCTAACACGCTGAAAATCCGGGCACCTTTGAGCATGCTAACGGACTCTGAAATATTGGGCAAAGGTTGCCGATCTACCCAAATCCATTTGTTTAAACCCCTAAAGTCTACACACACCCTAACGCTGGCACCACCATCTTTTGGGGATAAAAACAATGGGGGGCAACCATTCTGAGGCTTCAATTTCTTCAATAACTCCCATGGTTAACAGTCTTTTGAGTTCAGTTTCCAAAGGTCCAATCATTATATTACGCACCTTTCTCACTTTGTGCACACAAGGTACAGCTCTTCCTTTGAGAACAATCCAGTGCTCAAACCCCTTAAGGCAACCCAAGGTATCTTGAAAAACTTCAAGAAACCTTCCAAAGTATTCACTACCTTGATCCTCATAGTCCACCAACATGACTTGATCTCTGGACTCTCTTGCACTGGGATTGAACATGATACCTAAGTCACGCTGGTGTCTCCATCCCAACAAATTGTCCCCTCTCGCAGCTACATAGACTTTTCCCACAGTCCGTCTATCTTTGAACTGAATTCAAGATTCAATATATCCAAGAACATTTATTTTTGCACCACCATAACTGACAGGATTTATGTCAGGTGATGACACTATCATACTGTCCAACCCCACAACCTCATCCTATTGCTTGTTGCCGACCATAGTGAAAGGCAAACCAGAGTCAGCCTAGACAACAAAGTCATGACCGTCTACCAAGATGTTGCACTCAGGCATAGTTATTTTCCCCGCATCAACTTCGCCATCCTTATCACTGATACTTAGAAGTACAGTACGTACAATCTTAGGTCCTTTTTCTGGGTCACAAGTTTTGGTAGATGACTTCCAAACTCTAGCATAATGTCCTTTGACACCACACATGTTACACACTGACTCTCTGGCATACCAATCAGGATAATTGGAAAAATGTGAGAAACTTCTACACGTAAAATACTAAGGTTTAGGAAACTCCCCTGGGGCTTTGTTACCTGCATTGCTACTACCATTTAAAGAAGGACCTTCACTGTCTATTTTCGTTGCTGTTCCTTTAAGAAAACTCCACATGCGTGTATCTTTCTCCAAAAGGCTTTTGCCTATCACCAGGTGAAACTTTGGCTATATTGTCACTAGCCGCTAAAACATCATAATCCACTAAAGCATGAACATCACTTTGCCCTTCTTTTTTAACGTCACGGTTTTTCCTCATCTCTTGCACCCAAGTAGAGGTATTCTCCATACCCTCTACAATGGAGACAGCTTCCACCAAAGACGGGCTCTTTGACAAAAGTTTCTCCTGAACCCAGGTGCTGTTGATGTGGGTATGTCTGTTGAAGTGAGGTGTTCCAGAATATCTCAATATCATACCCACATCAATACACGAAGGCAACCAAGACGGGCTTAAAACGTTTGAATAAAGTTGTCAGTTTTTTTCTTTTCCCAATGCGGCGTGCGTTTCAAATTGGGTTTCAGCGTCGATTCAAATTGGTTAAAAATGGCCAACACGCCACGTTATCACACCGTGAATACGTGCAGCGTGCCTTTCAAGGTGCGTTGCGAACACAGATGGAGGCTAAGCAGGAGACACCACTCGCGATGTGGTAGTTGAGCAAGTGAGCCTTGCGAGTCCCATAGAACAGCCTTCCAAGTGTCAAAAATGCAGAAAAATAAAACTAACTAGTATTATGTAATTATGAAATCACAGTCTCCGTGTTTCCGTAAGTGTCCGTAAGTCAGCGAGCACAGACCAGCAAAGTCCTCGGGGTGTAAAAAAGTCCAATAAGCAGGCAGGGGAATTGGTGCTGAAAATACCTGTCCCCAATCAAACAAGAACTACTCGTCGCTAACCCTGGGCGGTAAACTATGCCACGCTTGTGAAGTGTGGGGTAGTTTGCACAACTTTTTGCTGGCTCGCGGTCCTCAACGACAAGTTGGCGACTGCGAGCAAGCAAAACCAACATCCCGCAGAGATTTTCAACACCGGGAGGTCAGGTTTCTCATTGAGAGTGGTAGCGTATGTGAAACTACCAGACAACGTTGAGAAAGCTGCCGCTCGAGTACAAATCTACTCGAGCGGCAGAAAACGACCGCTTGCACTGTGCATGATGCCATTCGCAATAATTGCACAGTGCGGATAAGCATCCCGTACTGTGCAATCATTGTGAACAGCATTTTCCTACTGCACTACGCAGTTCGCGTAGCTACGCGTTGCATGCGTAGTACGAAGTGCACTTTGCGTAGCTATGCATAGCGCTACTACGCCCATGGTTAAGTTGTCACCAGTGTTGAATCTAAGCATGCAAAACTACCTCCCCAGGAGATGTAGTAAGTTGACAGATACCAACTTGGAAGGCCCTTTCTCTTGCAATCACTGTAAATCTCAGTTCAGCACACTACCTGAGGACAGAAAACCGAGTGAGAAACAAACTCAGCCACTCGAGGGGGAGCCGACAGGCGGCTGGACCACCCAGAATCACAGGAAAGATTCGTCCATCTCCTGGGGGAGTAAGAATCTGCTCTGTAACATCAGATCCCTGTCCAAACACTCCATAGAGGTCTGGGACCTCATCACTTCTGAAAAAACAGACATTTGTTTCCTGACGGAAACATGGCTAAAGCCCCACTCGGTCCCAGCTATAACTCTTGGGATTCCAGTGGGGTACAAAATAGTCAGACAGGATCGGCCCGTCAAGATAGGAGGGGGAATTACAATTGTGCACAGGCAAGAAATAGACATCTCGGTAATTGAAGGAATATTTACCCCGGAGCTAGAACTTCTGATTTTTAAAATTAAAACCACACCCAAAGGGTGCAAGAAAGGTGCCCTAGTCTATCCCCCCCCCCCGGTCCAAATATCAATTTTTCAATCTCACTTTTAGAATCACTGGCTCCACATGTACAGGAACACGAAGACTTCCTGCTTCTAGGTGATTTTAACGTTCATAGTGACTTAGCAGAATGCAAGGAAGCACAATCACTATTAGTAGATCTGTCTTCACTGGGATTGAAACAAGTTAATAGCTGCCCCACACATAAGGCAGGACACACCCTGGATCTGGTCCTGACCAACTCTCCATTGACTAAATGTGTACCCCCTTCCCAAATAGAGTGGACTGACCACTTTATTATTGAATTTTACACTCCCATAGCTAACCCCCTGCCAACTAGTCAAATTTCCATACCTACCAAGAGAAGACAGTGGCACAAAATGACTCTGGAATCTTTCAAAGACAGATATGTTGAACCCACTTTGACCCCTACAGTGAACATTGAGACTGCTATGGATAATTTCGAAGGAGCAATTGCCACAGCAGTAGATATCATTGCTCCCCTAAAACCTTTCAAAACTCGCCTAGCTCAAAAACAAGAAGTCTGGTATTCAGAGCATTTTAGATCATTAAAACAAGCAGCTAGAAAACTCGAAAAGAAATGGAGAATATCTAAATTGGCCGAGGACAAAAAAGGTTGCTGGCATTCCCTCTCCTCATACCACAAAGCCATTCATGTTGCATGAAAGAACTACATTGCATCCCAGCTTATGACTGCGGGAAACTCTCCTAGAGTGCTTTATCAAATACTGCAATCTTTCGTGAAACCTATGGCTTGTGAAAGTCCGGAGCTGCATCGCAGCAACTCTGCAACCACATTTCGCTATTTTTTACTAAAAAAATAGAAGGAATTTATGAAAAAATTATCAACTCTACTCAATCCTTTGATGGAGAAAAATCATCCCCTAGGTTAATGGTAGAGACAGTTACAGAAACTTTCTCCACCCATCTCCTTGACAGGTTTCCACACATTTCTTTAGAGGAGGTTACATCCCTAATTCCCCAGATTAAAAGTGGATGCCCAACTGACATAATTCCGGCAAGATTAATGCCTATGCTGGCCAATGTTCTAGGCCCTGGGATTCAAAAACTTGTGAATCTCTCCCTTAACAACGGAGAAGTCCCCATGGAATGGAAAAGGGCCTCGGTCAGGCCTATCAGGAAAAACTCAGTTATCCCATGGACAGAATTCAACAATCTAAGGCCTATATGTCTTCTCCCGTTCATGGGCAAACTTGTTGAGAAATATGTCAATCGACATCTATCTAACTATGTGGAGTTGGCAGGTGGATTGGACTATTCTCAATCGGGTTTCCGGCCTAAGCACAGTACCAAAACCACCTTGATGTCAGTCGCAGATGATCTACATACGTATCAGGACAGGGGCTTCTCTGTGATCCTGGTACTACTGGACCTGTCTGCGGCGTTTGACACTGTGTCTCACAGCATCCTGACAACTCGGCTGGCCAACATTGGCTTGAATAACAAGGCTCTAGCCTGGCTTAGGAGTTTTCTATCTAACCGGACCCAACGTGTGACCTTGGGGGCCTATCGTTACAGAAGAGACTGAGATCTCAAAAGGGGTGCTACAGGGCTCTTATTTGAACCCCACCCTCTTTAATATCAATGTGGCACCCCTGGCCAGCATCATGAGAACATATGGCTTTATTCCGGTGTCCTACGCCGACGATACCCGCTCCTCTTCCCTTTCAAACATCTCACCCCGAGGTCAAGAACTCCTTTTCCCAGGGTATGAAAGGCTGTGGCGCATTGGATGTCCACCAACTATCTTCAATGCAATGTCGGTAAGACCGAAGTCATGTTGTTTGGAGAAGCAAAACTGCTATGGACTCCGGACTGGTGGCCACAAGATCTTGGTCCAGTCCCGGAGCCAAAGCAGGTTGTAAAAAATCTAGGAGTCAGACTAGATCAGGAACTCTCCTTAAAGCAGCATAGCAACTACGTTGTGGGTTCATGCTTCCATGTAATTGGGCTCTTACGGAAAGTATTCCCTCTGCTTCCCGACTCAGTCAGAAAAACTCTGGTGCAGGCTCTTGTTTTAAGTCGCATAGACTACTGCAATGGCCTGTTTCTGACCGCTAATGAAGGAGTTCTAGCAAAACTCCAAGTGGTTCAAAACACTGCAGCTCGACTAGTCCTTAACGCCCCTACCCGAACCCCTTCCAAACCTCTATTGGCAAAACTTCTTTGGTTACCCATAAAACAGAGAACCAAATTCAAAACTTGCTGCATTATTCATAAATGCCTTAACGAATACCTAAAAAACAAATTCATCCCCTACGTTCCTACACGCTCCCTCAGGTCCAGTGACCAGGATTTGCTATGTGTCCCTCGAACTAAGAAGGCTAGACACGGTGGTAAGGCACTGTCTGTGGCTGGACCCTCTCTTTGGAACAGTCTCCCTAGAGCCCTCAGACAATGCTCAGAACACCTACAATTTAGGAAACAACTTAAAACCCATCTGTTCCAACTCTAATCATCCAATCTAGCTAAACTTCTATACATCTTACCGTTGTGGCTGCCAAAGCGCAGAGATACTCCTCCGGGAGTTGAATCAAGTGCTATACAAACCCGCAAATAAATAAATAATTAAATAAATAAATAAATAAGACTTCTTTCTGCTGGTAGAAATGAAGAGTTTATTCAAGATACAGCACCAACTGTACAGCAAGATACCCATCTCTGGAATGAGTGATTCATGAGAAGACATGCATCACAACATTCCATGACATAGTCTGGACTCCATACATCTCCAAGATTACAATACACACAGTATCTGGTATTCTGTTTAATCACACTCCTGCTTATGCTGAGAATGTGTGCTCTTTGGTTCCTGACCTGCTATCTCCATACATTCTTAAATGTGCCAATTTTACGCTGCTTGGTGGTTTAAATATTCATCTGGAGGATCCCACCTGCAGCACTGGTATGGCCCTTAAAAAGGACCTTAGTGCCTTGAACATTGGCCTAATTAATTCTACACTCACATAAGGCCAGACATCTATTGGATTCTATTTTTTCAAACATTAAGGGCCTTACTACTGATATCCCCTGCCACTGCTTTGGTCTTACCACTTCTCAGTGCCCTTCTCCCTTCAAATTCCTAACTGTCCTCTGCAGTTGCAGTTGGATCTCTGGCTGTGTTCAGAAATTTGTCCAAATTATCTCCCCTCTCTCAACTTCCAACACCCAGACCCCATACCGAGCCTAGTGCAGTATATTGACCTTGACCAACCTATGGTTGATGATTGGATCTGTGATTTCCTGGATGGAATGTTGGCTGCTAAACCAAGCTCCTCAGCCAGACTCCACCCTCCTTCCCCTTGGTATAATAAGACTTTTGCATGGGGAGAAAAAGCGGTACAAGTTCCTGGAAGGTCTTGAAGAAAATCGTACAATGAGGATAAAAAATGTAAGTACAAAGCAGCACTAAAAGATTATCACACACTACGGAGAACTGCCCGGTCAACATTTTACTTGGATATAATCCCTGATGCTCAGAACCTTTTCAGAACTCTTTTTAAAGTAGTTAAAGAACTGTCAGATCTCAGTAATGTATCTCCTTCCCCTTCACTGTCACACTTTCAGTGTGTGGATCGAGCACCCTTTTTTGTAAAACAGGTGACAGATAACTAACACTCTCTGCCACAAATGTTCTGACGAGGGAACCCAGATGGATGGTAATATCTCCTGCACTAGCCCATGGATGGAATGTCCAACCAGCAAAGCAGATAGCATCAAGGCACCGCAAGCCACTTCAAAAAAGTACTTATTTGTCCCTCTGGACACCTCTCTCTTTCTGACTTTCATACATTCCAAAAAGCATGGCTCTCCACAAGTCCATTTTCCTCCAACCAACCTTAGTACACTGGGGCCAGACTTAATACAAGCGCGGACAGTTCTCCTCAATTGCTCCTTACAAGAGTGACACATTCCTTAGGCATGGCCCCATGCCATGACCCTGACCCTCTTAAAAAAGCCAAATCTAGATCTCTTCAATTTGTCTAACTTCAGATTGAGCTTGATGCTTCCCATTTTTACCACTTGTGCAACTTACTGCTTTTGTGGAGCTTTTGCATCCCTCACAGTTGGGCTTTAGAGCAGGACACAGTACCCAATCTGCCCTTCTGGGAGTCACTGAACATCTAAGATGACTTCTGAATACTGATGGAATGGCTGTGCTGATTCTACTCGGCCTTAGCTCAGCCTTTGATTCTATTTTACATACCACTCTATAAGAAAAACTGGCAAACCTGGGTCTCCAGGGGACAGCCCTATCTTGGATGACCTCTTTTTTGAAAAATCACACTTTGCAAGCCTTCTCTTCAAGATTTACATCAAAGTCAGAGAGTGTCTGGGCTAGGAGCCAGCAGTCAGGTGAGCCCAATGTCCTACTACTGAAGCATGCCGCCACCATCCCTTCTTCTCTTCCACCAGCTTCCGGGTCATGAGTTGTTTCCAGGACAGGACGCAGCGAGAGATGTGAGCCGCGAGCCATGAGCGGCGGTGCTGATGCACAATGCAAAGTGGTATAAGCCGAGTCAGCCCTGGGTAACTTGAGGTTGTTTGCTTAATCTCCCATGAGACGGAGAGAGATGCGAGACGTGAGCTATAAGTGGTGGCGCTGACATGCAGAGCAGAGCAGGGTAAGCTGAGCCAGCCCTGGGTTACTTGAGGCTGTTTGCTGGATCTCCCATGAGGCGGTGAGAGATGCAGTGAGCTGCTGTGAGCTGCGGTGCTGGGCTTAAACAACTGAGAACAGGAAGAACTGAGTTAGCCCTGAAGCTCTGAAGCTTGTTTGCTGGTTTCCTCGTGAGGCAATGGATGGTCCCCGGCACTGTGGTGAGCATGCTGAGTAAAACACAGAGCAGAGGAACGGTTGTAAGGACACCATTTCTTCTTCTAAAGTTAAGAGGTAATTTTAGCGCTGTGCTGACACTCTTAGGGGCCACTGCAGGGCTCATGTAAGTTTGAGAAGTCTTTGGGGGGAAACGGTCACTAGAGGAAATGAAAACTTTGTCTAGGCTTTATATGAACTACTATCAGATTGCCTCTATTGCCTGACCAGCTGCCCTCCAAGTGCTTTGGCTGTATATGACTCTGTGGTTTGTTGGCTAGCACCTAGTGGATGAAGCTGGAATCTGGTTGACCTGTCTAGTAATAAGCCCACCTGCCTGCCTCTGCAACACTGTGCCTTAGGAGGTATAAAGACCTGTAGGCCAGGAGCAGGCAGAATATTTAAAGGCCAGGACTGTGAATTTTGCTGCAGATGATCCTGAGAGGAACAGAAACACGAGCAGGATTGTAAAAGGGTGGCTAGACAACCAGTGACCAAAGACCCTTTTGTGTTGCCCGGCGGTGTCGCCTCTATTACCCACAGAATATTAATCAATGAAGAAGCAGGCGCTGGAGACTGAAAGGCAGGAAACAAGGGTTTATTCTCTCCGGAGGAGAACACATCAATTCGGACAGCAAGTATCGTCACGAGGTGCTCTAACCGCATCTCTGAGGCCTGGCCTCTTATACGCAGGTTTATTGCTTTATTACATGAAACATATACTTGTCAGTACTTTGATGTACGGAAAGGTATCTTAGGAATCCCCGCTTCAAGCCCGTTCCCACACGTTTACAGTTGAAATCCCCACCCCGGTCACAACAGGTGATGATTATCGCGCAGCTGGACATTCCGCCGATTCACGGAATGTGTGGAGTTGATCGGATCTCATGGGGTGAAGGGTGTTCGATCGACTCGAGGGTCCTTTGATAGGGGGAAGTTTCCTACTGTACAGGGGTGGGATAAACAGTATCCACAGGGCCAGGTGGCGGCCTGGGAACAAGGGAGAAAAACGGGCATACAGGAAAAAGGGGGGGTTTGTATCAAAGGACTTGGGACTATGAAAGGGATGAAGGGAGGTGTCGCGCTGGGAACAGGATGGGATTCCGAGGCACCGCTGCGCTGAAGAGGGGTTTATGACCCAAAGCATGTGAGAGCGGGAGGGGGTTGTCACCGTGCGGGGGATGCCTGCGAGGTTAGGAGAGAGAGAGACGCGCTGGCTATCAGCGAGGGCAGGGAGGCCATGGTGCTTAAAATGGCTGCCGCTTACGCGCAAGGCATGTGGGAGCGGGAGTGATCAGTGCGTGGGGGTGTTTGTGAGGGTGAAGAGCCGTGCTGGGGGTCAGGGGTGTGCAGAGGATGGTTCTGATCAAGGCAGCTGAAATGGCGAGGGGTGTACGATAAAAAGTGTGGCATCGGAGAAAAGGGCAAGATGGCGCAGATAATGTTCACCAAACCGTATTAATTTTCCACAGTCCTCCCTTTAACATTTCTAAGACATCTTGCTGGCCTATTTCCTATCTATATCTACTGCGGTGGTCAAAAGTAAGGAAGTGATAACCCAGGTGAAGGAACTGTACATAAACATCACATTTTTAAAATCTTTTCATCTTAGTGGGCGGGCTCATCGTTAAGCTTGTTGCAGGAAAGTCATAGTAATGCAATACCAGACAAAAATTATATAGTGAGAGCGTTGGGTACAGATCATAGATGCTTATAGTCATTCGGAATAGGAACTGATAGGTTACCACGAAAGTAAGTTCTTTTTGCACTCGGTTGGAGCATAGTCAATTCAACGGTGGTTGAGAGAGAAATGTGACATAGTAAAAACAATAATCAGGGTTTCCAGTGTCTTATGGTCGTGGACCATTATTAGTGAGTTCTCAGCATTCTTTGTCATCTTCTGTTGGCACTGTTGAGCACCCGCATTACAATTTGTTCTTTAGTAGGAATGTCCATGTGGGTTGGGCCGTTGGAGGTCTGCGGGCAAGAGTGTGTCTTTGTTTTGTTTCGCCAGACCTCGTGGGAGAAGTACATTACGGTTTTGGAGCAGGTGTATTTTCTTCCATAACCCAGAGCATGGTCTTTAGGAGGAGACAGAAAAAGGATTGTGATGAAGAGTGTAATTGTCTTTGAGCTGTGGAGTCTGTCTGTCCTTGGGTCTCTGTAGTGGGTATTTCCTGTTGCTTCCATCATCTTCAAGGTGCTCAGTAGCGGGCAGAACCACATACTTTGTTTAGCTCCTCTTTGGGGTGACCCTTGGTGGTGTTTAGGTCATCGTTCTGAGATTTAACACAGTTCGTGGTCTACTTAGTCGGAGCTCCCTCCCTTTTGGCGCAGGAAATACCCTTCTCTGGATGGTACAGTAGGATTTAGAGGATTTTGAAAGTTCAGGTGGAGGGAGGGGGTGTGTGAGTAGTCCTTATGGTAGGTCGGAGGAGGAGGGGATGGAGCAGGGCCAGATCGGGAACAGACCAGGGGGACGGAAAATTTAGACAGGCGGGTCCATAACCAGGTTCAGAGAGCGGGGACTTTTCGGCACATGTCGATCATAAAGCAGGGGCCTCAGGTCAGCCCTTTCCTTTCATTCTGTCAGAAACAGTGCCTCGTCCTGCGACTCCTTACTGTTGCGGTCTCGCCTTGGCCAATGTCGCTGATGTTCCACGATCTGCAGTCAGGCCGCGTGCTCCCACATCCGGTCTCTTTCTCCTCCGACAGTGGTACCCTTAAATGAGTTTGAAAAGACAGTCTTTAGAGATTTTGCAGAGGAAGGTAATCACATAAATCTATTTCTCTCCCAACACTAAGCAACTGGGTAAGCATCCGTTACATTGAGGTATTGCAGCCAACGTATAAATAATCGGTGATAGGTTTGCTGGGTTCCCTACAGCTTTTCTTCGTGACTATGTCTTTGGTACTACATTCATTGTCGTGGAACGAAGTCTGATACTTATTTATTGCATTTTATCACAGTCACGTCAATTCTTCTGGCAGAGACCCACTTTCCTAGTACGAGTCCTATGGAGCTTATGCCGTCCTTCAGGGCTTTGTATTTTACGAAAAAGTGCAACGTGCTATTCACCATGGTCTGATAGGTATCTTTCTGAGGAATGAACATAGGCTAAACGATTTTTCATTATATCAATGCATCCTATCTTTCGACTAAACAGTTTACTTACAGCAGGGTTTTCTTGCAACAAGTTCTTTCATTTTTTGACTTAATTCTAACTTCGCAAACATTATTCTAAATTCTACATAGTTTCTTGCAACCTGGCTACTTTATTTAAAAAAAAACTCGGGGCTTGCGATGACTATTCAACTCATCCTTGGGTTGAGCGAGGTCTAACGGAAAACAACTAGGAATATAACGAACTGGGGCAAGGGACATTTTTCAAACTTTCGTCCAGGGCAGCTGATACAAAACTGGGGGCATTCTGGGAAAACGGGGATGTCTCGATCACTTTTTCTGTTTGGGTATTAAGATAACTTCGGGACGGGGAAGTTCGCGTTTACCAGAAACATTTTTATCATGGATGCCACTGACAAGCAGTTCCCTCAAAATGGGTCAGATTAGGGAACCTTAGTCGTCTTACCTGTCCCTTTCTTATCGGCCAATCTAGGTTTCATCAGTATTTAACAGAAAAGGAGAGGTAGTAACGTGGTATCGATGTAATGTATATTTTTTAAGATAAATTTGTGCAAATACTTGTGGTATTTGGAGCCAATCAGGTGGTGCACCAGGGGTAGTGGTTCGCCAATTAGGTGCCAGTCGCTAGGAAGAGTGAAAGTGTGGAGGAGAGAGAGAGAGAGAGAGAGAGAGAGAGAGAGAGAGAGAGAGAGAGAGATAGAGAGAGAGAGAGATCAATAATAGGCTAAATAGTACACGTGTGACACGGAGAGTGGCCGTGTACTATTTAGGCTATTCAGTGCATTACCCAACATGGGACATTTCGGGTCTGTGTTAGAATGTAGAAAGCATGCAGTTTGGGACGGTAGAGCATTAGGCCGGGTACATAAGGACATGCATTGAATTGGGTGTTCTTAGGTGCCATCTTGCAGCGTAGGTCCGCTTCGTGTATCGGACATGGTGTGGCTCCAGATCTTTACTATACCCTAGTCGTGATTCCAATGTAACCTGTAGAGGGAGAAAAAGGAAGAACGGGAGGGGGAACAACATTCGAGCATATCAAAGGTACGGGTACGAAAGTTCTTTACTTACTACATACTCGTCTTATCTCCTCGGGATATAATCCCTAGGGCCATGGTTTCCGAAGTCAAGGGGGCGGGCAGTGTGATAGGTTGTTCGTGGGGGAGGGGGTGTCCGAGGGTGGCATTATAGATCGTGTGTAGGGAAAACGCTAAAAAGAAATCAGAGGCGCCTAGCGCGAGGTATCTGGTTTGCAGATGTATCCAGCTATCGGGATCCTTAAATCACTCCCAACGCTGTGATGTTCTAAGGCATATCAGTTCTTCGGCCAACCCTGTCCCTTAGTACCTTCGAGCATCATACCTTTATAACATTCTAACATTCATACCGCTTCGCTTTTACCCATTCTCAGAAGTCGAGGTCTTTCTTCATGCGTTAGTTCCTGAGCTTAGTCGCATATTTGGAGGCAGCGTATCATACCTTAGATTCGATCATCAATCCGGGGCCGAACAGCCATTTTCTAATAACCTTAAAAAGAGAGCAAAACGGTTGCGCACAAAATAGCCCTCCCGCCAATTCCCACATTTACAAAAGTATGCGATACCTGTTCATAGCTTGGAAAACCTTTATTTGCATAATCGTTCAGTAAGTAAATATGTGAGTGCAATCGTATTTGGCCGGACACGGCGATGGCTGAAGCACATACAGTAGTGGGCTATTTTGCAGCATTTTAAAAACATTGAAAAAACGTCTACTTAGTTATTTGCAAGGAACTAAAAACGTCTATCAATAATTGAGGGATCAGAGGGTATTTATTTCATAAATTGAAACACAGTCAGACTAATTGTAATCACATTTCCTAGATGTATACCGTGGGCGTGCGTCATAAGCTACGTTATGTATCGGCTACAATAAATATCATAATAAATCGTACATTGAAATCAACATTTTAACGGGTTCCTTTCAAATGTTCGCCAAGTGAACCCTCCTCCCTTTTTCGTCAAGTGTGCAAAGGTTCACATACATATCTCAGAACATCAAGTCTTGTTAGCCAAGGAACACCACGAGGTGTTCGTAAGTTCCTATTGATACCGGCGCCATTTTGGGCGATGTCGGGTTGGTTGCACCAGAATCCCTTTCGGCAGTTCAAAAAAACCTGTGCTAACAGAGGGGCTGGTAATGTGGACCGTCAATCAAAAGGGGAGGGAGGTAGAATCTTCCTTACCGGGTCACGTTGAGGTTCAGCCAGAACTTACTCGAATCCGTTAGCCCACAATATTTTTGGATGATTCAAACTGAAGCTGGTGCCGACACGAGAGCACCACCATCTTGTGGCTATGTCGCGGTCATTTCATTAGTGATCAAGGCAGTTGTTCCCCACCGGAAGCCTGTGGATGCCGAGGGCTTCTGGGACTCTGGTAGAATCTTCAAAGCTGTGGGGATGTTGTCGGATGTGGGGGCTCGTGCCCAGGCGGGCAAGCGCCCGAGTTGCAATACCGGACAAAGTTACTCCAGCGGCCTAGACCCGCCTTCCAGGGGGCCCAGATGCCATTTTGAGACCCTGCAGCAGCCGCCCTTCGTCGCGTCTTCAAGAGTGGAAGAGACTTCTCTGGGGCGAGAAAAAATGGAACACCGTGTCGTTGGAGCAGGACATTGGCTCGGGGCACTAGGATGCAGCTGTGGCGCCTCTACCTGGGGAGGTGAGGGAGGCTCGTTCGCGCCGCCTCCCTCTCCCAGTGCATTCCACGCCGTTCCTTCAAATCAGGGGCGCACATGATGACCACCCTACACCCCTGACTCGGCAAGTACTCTGGAGGACCATTGCATGTCCGGTACTGCGCAAGTATGCCCGTCGGACATTGCATGTTCTGTGCTGCGGAAATAGGTCCGTCGGACATTGTATGTTCTGTGCTGCGCAAATAGGTCCGTCGGACATTGTATGTTCTGTGCTGCGCAGGTATATCCTTTTGCCCGGCTGGAGGACTTCGGCGCCGGGCCGGGGCGGAGAAAACCAGGAATCTCAACCGCTAGACCATATGGGAGAAGAGGATGGGACGTGCCGGGCCCGTGGAGCCTCCTGTACATTCTCGCCGGCGACCTCTTTGGTCTATGGCTGTCGGCAGGCCCTGCCCCACACGTGCTGTGTGTTTCACTTTCCGGATGGGCGGGACCGCTGACCTGTTGCATTTTGGGAACTTCCGGAGTGAGCGTAATATGTTTTGTATTGTTCCTATTAGTACAGTTTTACTTTAAAGAATGTTTTACTAGTTGTTCTATTTATCGTTGGTCATGTGTTATCTTTACCGTAATTAAATCTTAAATTGTATAACAGAGACTTGGCTTCCTTGAGTCTTTTTACTAACGGGGACCTCATTACAGTGGGGGTAGGTATTTATGCCTGGGTAATGGGGGCGGGGTATCCACGAGCACAGATTTCTTGCATGGGGGGTTGTCTATGCAGGCCTGTAATTGCTTTTGTTTTTCAGAGTGGGGGGAGAGTAATCAGTCCCAGAACTCCAACATGTCGTTGAAATTGGTCTGACGAAATCTGTGCCATCGGGCATAATCAAACGTTGTAGTCCTATCTGTCCTGTCCGTGTTAGTCTGATTCGTTTTTGTCTCGCGCCTTTTCCCTTTCTGCCGGCTTGTTATTTCTGTCGGCCCTCCGCTCTTACCTATGTTCCGTAGAGTCGGGCATTGGGCTTTCCAGTGCCCGAGTCTTTTACAAAAAGCACATTGGTTTTGCCTTAAGTCTGTTCGCCCTGCGCGTAGTGTCGGGGGGTTACTTTCGGGTCGTTGTGTCTCGGGTTTGTCCTGTCGGTACGACCCTTTACACTGTTCCCTTTTTGTGCCTAATCTTTGGAACTGTGTCGTCGCTGCCCCTTTCTTTTGCCTATCAGACGCTTGGAAGGTCGTCTGTCGCGTTTCTTTACCTACTCTGACTTCGTCTCTTTCCTTTCGTCGCATTGCTTCTTTGCGCCATATACCGAGACTGTCGAGCATAATAGGCGTTGTCTTGCTACTACGAAGGGCTATTTCTAACGTCTCTATTTTGTCAAGATCGAAGGATCCTACCAGTGGCCACTGTTTCTCTTGATTTGCTTTGGTATACTTGTGCCATAGCTTACTATAGGCTATGGTAATTAATCCATACTTTGTGAACATTTCTTTATTAGGGGTGCCTTCCAGCGGAGCTAGATGGTCCACCTTTAATAAACGGTCCGGGCTGAACCAGCTATCGATCAGTGGGGAGAAGACAGGCATGACGGGTCACAATGGGGACAATAGTCAGCACTACCTATCTTATCACTGTGTGCAAAGACTAGACCAGGGGTCTCCAACCTTTTGTGTAGTCCGAGCTACTTCTGGCCAGTTAAAATCGTCGTGAGCTACTGAACCCGAATCAACTCGCGCATTTTTCCGAGAGACCCCCACCGCCCAGTTTCATTGACTTGAAGCCTAATTTCATCATCTACTCACATACCCAGAAAATGACATTTATCACAGCAAGGCGTTTGGCGCAATATTAGAAATATAAGCTGGCATGCAATTCAACACACAAGAACTCCTTTTACTACGTTTCATGCCAAAACGACAGGTTCCAAGCTTGGGGGCATCAGCTGTCTGAACCCAATACTAATAAATGAATATATTGCAGTTTTAAAATAAGTGAATTTTTTGGAGTAATGCAAGTAAACATGTGTCAAAAGTTTACAGTAGCGCAGCCTGTCCTCACATCGTTCAGCATACATGCTGGAACATCTATAACCTTGCTCGCTGACCTTTAACCTCCAAGAACATAATCATGTATGCAACACCTTCCCCACTGAACCAGGTTTTCATATTGGCTTGCAAAGGGGATTAACAACTGGGAGACAGGCCATCTCTGAACAAGTACAGGCTCTGAAAACTGTACCTTCCTGGACTGGAGAGACCCAGGAGATGAGCAATGGTACATCGAGCCTTACACCTCTAGGAGTGCAGAGCTCTGTGAATTGATATGGGGATGCACTATTCCATCACTGGAGACTTGTAGAGTCGGGGGATGAAGTCTCAGAGTGCTGAGCTTGAATCTCAGACGTTTCAGAAGACTGGCAATGTGATTCTGGTCAGGCACTGGTAGGGCTGTACTGGGGTTTGTCACTTTTAGGGCAAGCTGGGCTCAGGGGACTGGCACAGTGACACTGCCTCTCACTTCCACGGATTTGGGAGCTCAGGTGGTTGGCACAGTGATGCAGAGAATGGCAGCGCTAGTGCAAAGTGGGTTCAGTAACTAAACATGCTTGGAGCAGAGAGGAGGTCTACCACCAATATGTCTGCATCACCATGAATATGGCAGGATTGCCCCAAAGGTGGAAAAGTTTGTATCGTTTTCTCACCATGCACAAACATGTATTTTGGTCCGTTCTACAAAATTCTCCATCTCCCGTCCGTCCCATGATTACACCACACTTTCTTTTCCCTCTAACTCTCTCCCTCTCTCTTAGTCAATCTTTCTCTCTTCCTATCTGTGGCTGTCTTTCTTGTGGTTTGTCTCCATTAATAAGGATTCGGCAGAGAGTCGCCAGGAGAAGAGTCCTGGAACTTCTTTTTGGGTTACAGTACCATTTTGGCTGCTGCTTTTTTGACCTCATCGAGGTGGAATTTTCCATGTTTTAGTGGGTCAAAGTAAAGGTAGTTTGTGTTGTGCATTAGCACGTAGTGCAGTGAGGTGAGATACGGCAGAGAACACAGAAATGGCTTGATGTGCTGGCCGTTGAACTAATACGAGTAATAAGAGTTGCATCTCTACTAGGTTTTGTACCGTGGTGCGGATGGTGATTGACTAGGATGGGTGAGCAAGTTTATTGAGTTGGGAAGTAGGCGGTGCATTGAGTACAGGAATAGCTGTGTCAAGGGCATGTGGATATAGAATGGCTGACCTGCACATGTAAAATGTTGAATATTATGCAAACCATACCCAGGAACTTCCCAGTCTCCTTTGAATGCAGCAGCAGAATGACTGGAGCAAGCTGGAGAAGACTAGCAAAGAATTCTTCTGACAAACGGCACTGGCACTGGAATGCCATTATTACCCATGAAATGGTATCTCATTACACAGACCAAGCGGATTGGCATTTCCCACACTGAATAAGCACATTTTTGTATACTAGCCAAGTTATGTGTGATAGAATAGTTGCACAAATAGACATATAGAGTGCACAGATTTAATGCAACTGGGCAATTTTGACAAGTGCTGCCTGCCTTTATACAGGGTCCTTGGTCCTTCCAGAAACCTAACTAGCTTGAATTCGAACAAGTAGTTACACTTTTTGCCACTTGTTGTTTGCAGGAAGGGCATATCCAGCCTTCCATGTTTGGATGTCAGGGAGTCCGTTTCTAGGGCCCAAAGTTTGCTTTGCTCATAAAATTATTTTATGGTGCATACTTGGAGCACAACTGCTCACTGCGTCAAATATCTCATCTAGTCAAAGCACCACCCATTTCGTGCAGTTCCACAGATAGTTTACAATTAGTTCCCCAACAAGAAGCAATTACGCTTCCCTCCTAATCAAGAAGTGGATGTACAATAAAGATAATAAACGTGTTCAAGCTAAGGGCAAAAGTAGAAAAAACACCGCATTTGCATATGCAAAAACAGGAATACACAACAAGCAACTCTAGGCAGTCAATATAAATGTGTATGTATCCAGAGCGGGGAACCATCCAAGATTTATATTTCGAAATGCTCTGTCTGGACAGAAAAAACGGTAAGAGAAATAAAAGCAGTGCAAAGGAACAGAAGGGCCTGGCCTCGAGAGAACGTTAACAATTCCCAGGACAAGCTGGAGTTCACCACCCACGAACATCCTGCTTGTTAATAACCCCTAGTCAGAGCTGAGGGCCCCCACTATTGTTCAGTGCACCGTTGCTTCTAGCAAGGTTTTCACTCTCCGAATAGCGCCTGGGAGCTGCAGAGCAGGTACATTTGATGTTTTCGAACATTTTTGGTCAGTGAATGTTGTGAATCTATGTGTGCGCAAGTTTGTGAATGCTGGGTGTGAATGAGTGAACATGTCTGGGCCACCCGCCCCCCTCTCTGCTAACATTACCATCCGCCACTGGCCGACACCACCCCGCTCCAGCATTACGCCTCCACTTGGACAAGTAACTGATAATTTCTGCTTTATGGGGCACGCACGAAAAACGGCACAATCAGGGTGGGGAGAAGCTTACCTGCAGTCAAAGGCACGTCTCCTCTCCAGGCTGCTTCTGGCGGTCTCTTACTGCTCCGATGCCAGCGCGTTTTCAGTAGATGAGAGAAGCCGGAAGCTCCAGGAGAGGAGCGTCATCGCGTCATAACGTCATCCTGTTCTCCCGCCCCATCCACACATTATGCCCAATCCGGGCGAAGGGCTAGAGCTAGACGAGCTACTCCCGGGGTCTCCGCGAGCTACCGGTAGCTCGCGATCGACCGGTTGGAGACCCCGGGACTAGACAGAATATTTCTATTCTACGTTGTTTGCAGGCAGTGAATACCTCAAGAGCCAATATCAGACAGTTAATGTTTGGTCAATAAAATGGTCAATGGGGAGAATAAGTAGGCCCGCAAAGGTCTGCGTTACCTACCCTTTCACTATCTGCAAAGAGGGAACCTATTCTTTCCTGTTTGCAGACAGAGAATCTCCAGAAAACAATCCGTAACAGTTAATCAATGGGGAGGGGCAATTGATCAGTGGGGGAGAAAGATAGGCACGACGGGTGCGTTACCTATCCTTCACTGTTTGCAAAGGGAGTGCCGGTTGTTTCTCCGTTTGCCGACAGCGAAACTCCAAATAAATTAACAAAGAGTAATACTAGTATTTTTTTACAATCAATCAAACAATTTCTTAATTCGTCGTGTCTACACGACCTTACCCGGACCGCATGGACAGTTTCTTGTCTTCCGAATCCAGCGCCCGATCGTCCTCTTTTCTTCGTAATCCTCGCGGCACTCCTGATGGTTCCCAGTCAGGACCGTAGATCACTCGAGAGAGGTCTGTTCGGAACCAGTGAAGTTCGGATGATCGGCTGTCAGACGAGGGTCTATCGGACAGGGTACCTCTCGATCGTTGCAGTCGTTCACTCTGTCGTCAGGACCTCTCCCACTGGATCTACGAGTCGCTGATGGGCCCCACGCTTGGGACGCCAATTGTAAAAGGGTGGCTAGACAACCAGTGACCAAAGACCCTTTTGTGTTGCCCGGCGGTGTCGCCTCTATTACCCACAGAATATTAATCAATGAAGAAGCAGGCGCTGGAGACTGAAAGGCAGGAAACAAGGGTTTATTCTCTCCGGAGGAGAACACATCAATTCGGACAGCAAGTATCGTCACGAGGTGCTCTAACCGCATCTCTGAGGCCTGGCCTCTTATACGCAGGTTTATTGCTTTATTACATGAAACATATACTTGTCAGTACTTTGATGTACGGAAAGGTATCCTAGGAATCCCCGCTTCAAGCCCGTTCCCACACGTTTACAGTTGAAATCCCCACCCCGGTCACAACAGGTGATGATTATCGCTCAGCTGGACATTCTGCCGATTCACGGAATGTGTGGAGTTGATCGGATCTCATGGGGTGAAGGGTGTTCGATCGACTCGAGGGTCCTTTGATAGGGGGAAGTTTCCTACTGTACGGGGGTGGGATAAACAGTATCCGCAGGGCCAGGTGGCGGCCTGGGAACAAGGGAGACAAACGGGCATACAGGAAAAAGGGGGGGTTTGTATCAAAGGACTTGGGACTATGAAAGGGATGAAGGGAGGTGTCGCGCTGGGAACAGGATGGGATTCCGAGGCAGCGCTGCGCTGAAGAGGGGTTTATGACCCAAAGCATGTGAGAGCGGGAGGGGGTTGTCACCGTGCGGGGGATGCCTGCGTGGTTAGGAGAGAGAGAGACGCGCTGGCTATCAGCGAGGGCAGGGAGGCCATGGTGCTTAAAATGGCTGCCGCTTACGCGCAAGGCATGTGGGAGCGGGAGTGATCAGTGCGTGGGGGTGTTTGTGAGGGTGAAGAGCCGTGCTGGGGGTCAAGGGTGTGCAGAGGATGGTTCTGATCAAGGCAGCTGAAATGGCGGGGGTGTACGATAAAAAGTGTGGCATCGAGAAAAGGGCAAGATGGCGCAGATAATGTTCACCAAACCGTATTAATTTTCCACAGGATCTCCAGCCGAGGTCTTCACTCCCCCACCCCTAACTCAGAAGACTAAGAGAAAAGCGGCACAGTCCCGAATTTTGGCAGCCAGGAGAGGAAGAACTAGCCAGACAATAAGGGGAACAATGAGTACTAAGAGCTCGCAAATGGATCTGGTGCTTCTGGTGTCTTCTCCTCCGTCACCAACTTCTCCAGAAACTTACTCAGGGTCATTAGGATCCTCTCAAGCAATTGAGATTAGTAGTAAGGGCCCTAGTGGAGTGGACTCCGCAGACACTGCCAGGATCCAGAAGATAGCAGAGGTGGCTCCAGATGAGGCACTGGACGAAGCAGCCCCACAGCAATTCAGCATTCGACAAACTGATAGTGGGGCCACTGGTGAGATTGGAGCTCTACAAATGGCTTAGACATGCAATATGAGCCTCTCATAGACTACCCTGTATTCTCTAAGAATAATAATTATAAGCCACATCAAATGGTCACCAATGCACCCCCTGCTGGTCAGTCACCACTTGAAGAAGCTGCTCAGGTTAACCAGCAAACAATTTCTGGCGAACCCTGGGACATAAAGGTGAGAATGCCCAAGAAAGAGGGCCAGAGGAGCAACTGCAATTTATACAGTCGGTGCGGTCTACTCAAGGGGCAGATCTGGGCACATTTATGCATAAACCTATGAGATCAGGTAGCCCAGGGCTTTCATCTCCCTCATTTCAACACAATCTCTTGATGAAAACTAGGACCGAAAAGATGGATTTGCTTTGTCAGCAGGGGGCGGGAAGTAGCTATGCTTGCGTTGGGGGAGTGCCACTATGGTCCAGTCTTCCATTGGTCCTGACACAGCTAATGCAACAGATTTTTGTGACCATACTGGGGTAAATACAGAACTGTAAGACCTCACAAGCACAGGAGCTCTTTCTATTACATCGAAGATGAGATAAAATAGAAATTAGAAATACCTGATCGATTCAAGAAATTGGAGCAATGTGTATCTGATAATGAGGACCACTTTGCGTCATGTGACTCTGATATTGCATTTCTCCAGAAAAAGCTCCAGGCCTCGCAGTTAAAGATAGATGAGATGGAGAATTATGCTAAACGTTAAAATCTACGCTTTACAGGGATTCCGGAGGACAGTAAACGCCTAGATGATCAGCATAACCCGGTGGCTTATATTGAGTCAATGATTAAAGATCATATTCTTGAGAAAGCACCTGAAGATCTTACTGGAATGCGGGCCCACAGAATTCCTTCCCAGAAAATTCCAGGAGCTAAGTATCCCAGGACAAGGATTGTGAATTTCTCTGATTACCGCATGAGGGAGGCTGTTTAAACTAAGGTGATCCAAAAGAGGGATATTACTTTACCCAAAAGAGCCAAAGTAAGAGTGTTCTCCGATATCGCAGCAGTAGCAGCATGAAGACGGAAGGATTTTGGGGCTTGATGAGCCAATTTATGAGTGCAGGAACACAGGTTTCTATCACCCAGCAGTCTAAACTAAAACTTTTATAGAAAGGAAGGTTCCATTGGTGTGTCACCCTTAAGGAAGTTCAAGAGCTGCTACAAAAGATTGTCCAAGAAAATGGAAAATAATGAAAGGAGGGGTACTTGAGCAGTGACTCTGGCTCATATCATCTGGTTTATATTTAGAAATGGAAACTTAAGCTTGATTTTGTTGAACTTTAGAAATTTAGACGCTAAGTTCACTTTTACTATGTGTATTCTTTGCTATTTGCTCATTGTTCTCCTTTAGGGCAAAGATGTATTGGATAGAGTTACTATTTTTGCTTGCTGCTATAGGTATCTCTCTCTCTCTCTCTCTCTCTCTCTCTCTCTCTCTCTCTCTCTCTCTCTCTCTCTCTCTCTCTCTCTCCCTTGTAATGTTCTAGTATGTGAATCCTAGAATGCACTTTGCACCATTTGCACTAAGCTTATGGTCAATTATGCACCATCGCATTTTAATCTTTTCCCCCTTTATGAGGGGGGAATGATACAATCTCTGTCGAGCTGGGTAAAGTTTAGCAGCAGTTTAGCAGTTTTTCCTTCTTCCAATGCTCAAAGTACTTTGGGTTATACATGGAATTAAAAGCTTGATTCTTTTGTAGTTTTAGAAGATTTTAGACACTTAGGCATCAAGCTAATTTTAACTCTGTTTATTTCTGCCATCTGCACTTTGTTCATGGCAAGGGAGGAAGATGTATTCGGATACAGCCTTGACCCTGTTCCAGGCAGGTCGCTCCCCACACCACACAGCTCCACCTGCCTGCACCCGTATCCCTATCGCGAGTTCGAGGCCCTCCTCAGTAGGTCTTTGTGGTATCGCTCTACCCCTTTTTCAAGTACTCGTCTGTTGTGTTTCACTTGTGTTACTTTGCTGTATTCTGTGCTGTTGCTAAATTCCATTTTGTCTGGTATTCTGGTATTCTGCTTTTGCCCATTTTGGCTGTAATCCCTTCACCGCTCCTGCCTTCCTCCCCTCTCCTGCCGCTGCGTCTCCTGCGGCTCCGCCCCCCTCGCTCACCCATTCATTCCAGCTGCCCACCTCCCAGGTGCTCCTCCCTTCCACCTCCCCTTCTTATGGAGGCCGCTGCACAGCTGCGTCGCTGGCACACTAAAGATGTGCCAAAGGCAAGCCCGCCTGCGCCCACCCGAACCTGGACTGCGCCCTGCTCCAGACCCCCTGGCCCCCCCAGGCGTCACGACATCAGACGCCACTACGATTCCAGCATCCTCCATGCACTCAATGCCGGCAGATCCACCACCTGCTTCCAGGCCACCCCGAAATGCTCCCACGGACCCTTCACTTGCTGAAAGTGTAGCTTCATCAGCCAGCGTATCCTAGCACGACTGCGCCCCCACCAAGGCAGGCCACAACTATCTCAACTGCATACTGCTCAACTCCCGCTCTGTCCACAGGCACACCGTTGAACTCTGGGACCTGCTCAACTCATCCTCCCGCAGGTCGCTTTCCTGATGGAGACCTGGATGAACACCTCATCGGCACCCGATGTTGCCATCCCGGATGGCTACAAGATCACCCACAGGGATCGCACCAACAGACTGGGAGTAGACATCGCCATCGTCCACAGAAATACCCTCAGGAGCTCAACCAACCCCGAAGACACCCTCAGCACCACCGAACACCTGCATTTCCATAGCCACAATGATCCCAACACCAACCTCAGAGGAACCTTCGTGTACAGGACCCCTGTACCCACAGGCACAGTTCATCGACTCCATCACAAACGCAGTCAGCTCGCACCCACTATCTTCCACAGACTAAGGATCCTCCTTGGAGATCTGACCTTCCACCTCGAGAACACCGATGACAACAACTCCACCAGACTGCTGGACAACCTTGCCTACCTCGGCCTCAAACAGCTCTTCACAACACCGATCCCACATGCTCAACCCCATTTTTTAGCCAGCAGCCACGTCACCTTCAGCCACACCACCGAGCTCCATTGGACCGACCACCCCTGCATCCACTTCTCCTTCGAGAAAACCACCGCACACACCCACCAGCAAAGAATCCCCTACCGCAGCTTTCCACACCCCATTCAAGTTTGAATGGGGTGTGGAAAGCAGGATAAAAAGGAAGTTGGAGGTTAATTGGGGGAGCTGCTGCTGTCGTGTGGAATGGAATCCGTGGGAAAGGGTGAGAAAGCTGGCTGTTCAGCAGATCTGGAGTGACCATGGGGCAAAGACCGTGGAATGTTTTAGGCAGAAAGTGGTTTATGTCTATGGTGGGTGTTTATCAGCACTGCTTATGAGGGAGGTTTCGTGGGTGTACAGACAAGGGCTAGATCGTAATTGGCACCGTGAAGAAAAGAATATGTAAATGTTGATTTATTGTAAGACATACAATTGAGGACAAAAAATAGTAATTGTTATTATTGTTTTTACGATTATTTACAGTGACCCCTGACAAAGGGCACTTGATTGCCTGAAATGCATTGGGCTCTTTTAATAAAACACTGCCTTGGATGAATTGTTGCATTGCTCGTGTTCTTTTATGAGGTCCGGATGGGCACGATTAGAACATAAGAAATCACTCCACGTGTGGCTATAAATATAAGTGGAACTAAAAATGTTTAACCAAAAATTTGTTTACAATGATTATAGTTATGGAAAAGGATTAACAACATGATCGCTGTGAAAGCGTGTTTAACTGTGCGACTGGCATGGGCGAAGTGGAAGGCCCCCCCCCTATTGTTATGGGAGAGATTATATCAGGTTCTTCTGAAGTGGCACGATTTATTTTTAAGTATGACACAACCTTTGAAGGTAATTTCATGTAATGTAAATGGCTTTTTGAATGTCCAAAAAAGAGGAGCAATATTAAAATGGCTAGGATCCTTCTCCCCACATGTGATTTTTTTTTACAGGAGACACATTTTAAATCCAATTCCCCTTACCTGTACTCCCTAAGAAGTATGCTCAAGCATACTTCGCTTCGGCTCATGCTGGGGTACGTGTGGTGGGAATCCTTTTACTCTTCAGAGCTAGACTGGGAGGTGGGTAAGGTGAATCGGGACAAGGACGCAAGATGGTTTTGGATTGAAGTCTCAGATAATGGAATAGCCTGTGCCCTGCTTAATTACTACGGGACAATTTTTGATGACAGTAAGGCCCTAAAAACAGATTTATTGGCAAATGCTAATGGTTTTATAATTATGGGTGGAGACTTCAACCTAATCCAAGATTTAGGCCTGAATACCTCCGAACAAGGGTAAAAAGCAATAAAAACCAAAGACAGATAGATTATGAAAAAGTATGAAAGAAGACTTCACCTTATTAGATCCATGGTGGATTGGTCACCCAGGCCTTACTGAGTTCACGTGCTACTCAGCTAGATTTAAAACAGCATCCCGATTGTTTTTTTTCCTGATAAGCAATCTTCTCACAAGAGGGAAATCTGTGATCCGTCCTTACACATTTTCAGATGACTCCTTGGTCTTCTTGATAGTTCTTCTACCCGCCCAAGGGAAAAAGTAATAGGTGGTACTTCGACAAAGCATTGCTCACGGATCCAATATGGATTGCCGAAACTCGTGAATTTATACTGGTGTTTTTTAAGGAAGATATGAACACAGCATCAGGCTTCATGGTTTGGGAGGCTTTTAAGGCTACTTTTTTGGGGACGGTGGTTGCATATAGGGTAAACCTTTACAAACTAAGGAAATACACGATTGCTGGACTGTGGATCGGGCTAGGGGAGAACTTTTGTCTAGGCTCCCTGGGGATCCCGAGGAAGAGGTTCTCCAGCAGGAATTACTAAGGGTGAAAGAGGAATTGAAAAACGTGTTTATTCTCGAAGATTGCTGGAAGTAAAGCTTCTCAACAAAAACCCTACGAAGAGAGCCAGCACATGGGTACATTTTTAGCCTGGTCTATAAAAACGCATCAGAGCAGGCAATCAATCCCACAAATTTAAGATCCCAGCACTGCCAGTCTTGTCAATGATGAAGATGAAATTGGCGAAATCTTTGCGTCTCATTTTTGTAAGATCTATGCGGAAGTTCAGCTAGTTCAGCCCCATTCTCCTGTGAACTATTTTAGGACAGTCCAGCTACCGACGATTTGCGAGGAGGACTGTATGATGCTGAACGAACCAAATACAGCCAAAGAATTAGGTGAAATTGACAAACAAATGGCAAATGCTTAGGCAAGTGGTAACGATGGGATTCCTATTAAAGTTTATAAATTGATTTTAGACAAACTTTCCAATTTTTTGGTATCCATGTGCAATCAAATTATGGATAGATTGAGGATCTCGACAGATTTAAGGAATCAGTTGTGATCTCTATTTTAAAAGAATGATAAAGACCAGAAAGACCCAAGCTCCTATTGCCCAATAAGTGTACTAAATGTAGACTATTAGCTTTTTATGGAAATCTTGGCAAATATAAATTCGGACTATGCGCAACAGGTGATACATGAGAACCAAACAGGGTTTCTGCCTGGAAGATTGATGGCTGCAAATGATTCAGGCCATTGACTACTTCTCTGCCAGGAAGGATAGTGCAGCCATTTTAAAGATGGAAGCAGAAAAGGTATTCGATCAGGTGGATTGTCAAGCCCTTTTTCCTAATCATAGGAAGTTTGGTTTTCCATGAAGGAATTTATAAGGGTGAAATTGCAAAAATAATGATAAACTTTAATCAGGCGAGAGAAGTGGCGATGAGGCAGGTTACTAGGAAATTATGACCTCTCTCTACCCCCTTTTATTCTCTCTTTTTATTGAGCAACTGCCGATAAAGATTTGCTCCAAAGTATTAATTTGAGCTCCCCTAGCAGGAATTGCAAAGATTAAGCTGTTTGCCAATGATTTGATCCCATATTTGAACCCCGACAAGTCAAACATTCAGCTGGCTCTTGGAGAAATCCAGGCATTTACAGAGCTGGGGGTCTATATCATTGACTAGTCCAAAACGGTGCTTCTCTTATTTAATGCACGGGAAACCGATCTTCCTGAAGTGATACCTTTTCTGCTTTTACAACCTATTAGATACCTGGACCTTTATGTTACAGCTGACTTCTCTCAACTTTTTCATCTGAACTATGTTAAAACACTTGATAAAATAAAAAAAAACCTGCTAGAAAGATGGTTGCTTCTACCTTTGACTATAATAGGTCCAGTCTCCTTGGTAAAGATGTTGATGCTTCCCCTTAATGATATTTATGTTTTTAAATCTTCCTTTAAAAACACAATTCTCATATTTTAATAAAGTAGATAGGGTGATTCCGGAGTTCGTATGGTAAAAAAAAGGACGTCGGACTAAGTAATCTATTTTACAATTGGATGTTGAGCAGGGGGGGTTGCACTGCCTCATTTGACTAATATTATCAAGCTGCACTACTTAGTTTAATAACTCAGCTAGTGGCCCCTTTCTCGAATTTTGATAATTTTGTACTTAGTCTCATGCTAACAGAAAGTGCAATTAAGCTACCAGCCTTCCTACGCACTGCAAAATTATCAAAAAAGCCAAGATATATGGTCATGAACATATTTTTAAATCGTATACATCGGTTCAATAAAAACTACAGTGTCCCAACATGCCACGCATATTCCTCTCTCCAAGACTGTCAACTATGGGGTCTTCAGATTTCGCAAAAGGGGATGCAGTCTTATAATATGCAGGGCTTTTGCAAGCACTCATTTGATAACGTGGGATGGTTTTGTAGCGCAATTTGAACCTCAGAGCCGTGATCTCTGGTTAAGCTTCAGGCAGATTACATGTTTTTTCTCTATTAATTATAAAGTAATCAATGAGAGATCTAGAACAATTTTAAAGGAGCCTTCGAGTTGAATTTAACTGGTATTGGTAGTTGGTATAGACTGTTGCGACAGGACACGAATAAGAGTCTCGTCGAAACAATGCTCCCTAAAATCGCACAGGATACTACCTGCTGGTTTAATATCCAGAAATGGCAACAGGTCTGCAAGCTTAACCATAGGGCCCTGAAGGAGGCCAAATTTAAAAGGATGTCCTTTCTTTCAAAATGGATGGTTTAATACACTCCCCTCAGGTTATATAAATTGTTTCCTTAAATTCCGAATTATTGTTTTAGATGTAATTTGCTGGAGGAAGGTGACTGACCACATATATTTTTTACATGTCCTAGATTACAACACTTCAGGGAGGAGGTGTTTGGGTTTATTGGTGATGGAATGTCAATAGCCATCCCACCATCTACATAGTTAGCCTTATTTGGCTTTTCCTATGCAGTATTAGCTACCAAAACACAGGCAATGTTTTGTTTTCGTGGCCATAGCTGTAGCCAGATCTTTAGTATTGCAAAATTTGATATATCAGAAGGTCCCAAAATTGGGTCAGTGGCTGCTTAAATTAGACCCAGCCTATAAACCTGAAGAGGTCTACGTGAAAAGGATAGGGGAGCTTTGGAGATTTTGGCTGACTTGGGAGCGCTATGCTATGACGATGCGTGCAAACGATAATATGTAACTTAGGTGATCTTGTGCATAATATAAAGTTAGTGATTGTTATTTCATAGTATGCATGTTTCTTAACTTGTTAAAATGTGGTTAATTTGCAGTAAAAAGCAGAGGTGGTATTTAGGATGCTTTTTTTGTATATCATGTAAAATAGAATATGAACGCGCTTTTTATTTTAAAGATGAGATTGGATAATATGCACGTTTAATCTTTTTAATGTACCTTGCTTATCATGTGTTCCATGTAAAATAGAATATGAATTTGTTCTATTTATTGTGTATTTAAATATTATTATTATTATTATTTTTGAAGCTTGTAAAGTGTGCGGCTACCCCCGACGGGGGTGTCCCGGCGCTATAGACAGCAGACTTGGAAAGGAGAAACACTTTAAGAGATGGTGAACAACCAAGTTTTCAGTTTGCTCCAGAATAGTGATTCAGAAGAAATAAACCTAAGGTCTAGTGGGAGGCTGTTCCAGAGTTTAGCTGTCATTACACCAAACGCTCTGCCACCCATTCTGGAACGGCAAAAGCGAGGGACAACCAGGAGACGCAAGTTGTTCTACCACAAAGATCTGACCGATTGGGATAATATAAGTCTCTTTCTCAAGTATCCCGGGCCCGACCCATTAAGGGCCCGAAAAGCAAGAGTCAGAACCTTGAACTGAATGCGACGGGCAATGGGAAGCCAATGTAGCTTCTTACGATAGGATGCGACAGAATGTCGATAAGGGATGTTGCCAATCAGTCTCGCCGCCGCATTTTGAACGATCTGCATGCGTTCAATTTGGTACAAGGGGGCACAGGCATAGAGACTGTTGGCGTAATCCAAGTGTGAGGTGATCAGGGCATGGATGATGGTTCTACGGGCATCAAGCCGAAGGTACGGAAAGATCTTTCTAATCATACGTAGTGTCCCGAAGCACGCTGCCGTGACCTTATTAATTTGAGCTTTGCAGGCTAGAGCATTATCAAATTGAAAGCCCAGATTACGTACTGTTTGGACTGGAATGGGGGGAGGATTAAGCACAGTCGGTCACCACAAAATGGCAGGCAGCGTGGTTTTCTGATTAAAGAATAGGACCTCTGTCTTATCAGTGTTGAGTCTGAGATGATTAGAGGTCATCCAGGAGCATATATTGCTAAGGCAATGGCGGAAACTGGCAAAATTGGAGTCAGAGTGATCTCTAAATGAAAACACAAGCTGGGTATCATCAGCATAAGAGATCACTCTGACCCCCAGGATTCCACCACCTTCGCCAGAGGAGCAAGATACACGTTAAAAAACAGGGGGCTCAAAGCAGAGTCCTGAGGCACGCCGCAAAGAAGGGGTTTACCCTCTGATTCAAAAGGTCTAAGAAGGACCTTCTGGGTCCGTCCTTTAAGAAAGGAGCCAATCCAGGTCAGAACCGAGCAACCCATTCCAGTCTGACCCGGATGATCCAATAGTATCTTGTGAGATACCGTATCAAAAGCGGCGGATAGGTCGAGGAGGACCAACATGGACTCCTCGCCCCTATCCACACACTCCCGGATCGTCTCTGAGACCTCTAAAAGAGCGGTCTCGGTACTAAAACCAGTTCTAAATCCCGACTGTGAGTCATGTAGCAATAGGTTGGTTTCTAAATACTCCGCCAGTTGTTTCTGAACAGCCTTTTCCAGGATTTTAGCCGGTTTAGGAAGGAGAGAGATGGGACGGTAATTACTAAATTGCACCGGATCAGCGTCCACTTTCTTCAGAATGGGAATTAGCATTGCCTCCTTCCAAACAGTCGGAAATTGGCCTGTGCACAGCGATGTGTTCCAAATTGAAAGGAGTGGACTGATCAATAGAGGTGCCAGATTGCCCATCACTTTAGCAGGGACCTGGTCTAAAGGGGAGCCAGATTTGCACTGGACAAACAGACTCAATGCAGACTCAATAGTAAGCTCTTTGAAGGACACCAATAACACTTTCTCAGGGTCCCTGTCACTGGAAATAGGGGGGGCCAAAACAGGAGAGAAAGAAGACGTAATATTGCTAATTTTATCTTGAAAGTAGTCCGACAGTCCATTACATAAGGCCTGGCTAGAGGTACTCTGAGGCACCATAGCAGGGGGATTAACAAAATCCTTTACAATACTAAAAAGAGTTTTGGAAGAGTTATCTGCATTCTTAATTTGTAAGGCATTAAAGTCTCTCATGGTAGATCGTTTTAGTTTTTGAATTTTTTTTGAGCAGTCTTGTAGATAATTTTAGACTCCGAATCATAGGTTTACCGCCATTTGCGTTCTAACTTTTTACAGCGGCTCTTTTCCTCTCGCAGGGCAGGAGAGAACCAAGGAGCAGACGGTCGGGATCTGGCGGAGGTAATAGGTTGTAAAGGGGCAATGGCGTCAATGGCAAGCAGAAGGGAGGAATTAAGATTAGCCACTCTTTTATCAAGGTCATTAGACAGAGGGTCTGGTTGATAAGAAAATAAAGGATCCAAAGCAGCACAGGTGACTTTGTGCCATTTTCTCCCGTACTCCCTGCCAAGTGCTACAGGACTGGGTAATGAGGGAAGAGTTAGGTCAAAAGGGAGAAGGTAATGGACTGACCATGTAAGGGGAAGAGACGGATGCATTGTGATACCAGGATGATTAGAAAATATTAAATCAAGAGTATGGCCCGCTATGTGAGTCGGGCCCTGAACTAATTGGGTTAAGGTCAAACCCTGCAGAGTTTCTAATAAATGAGTGGCCTGAGTGCATAAAGAGATTGGATGCCATGTAAGTTTGCCTGTTTGATGTACCTTACTAATCGTGTTTGCTATTCACGCACAATAAAAATAAAAAATGAAAAGATTTACGTCAAAGTCTCATTCTTTTACTTCTTGAGTCCCCCAAAGATCAGCCTTAAGCTGATGCAATTTAATACCTATGTTCGTCCCCTTGCAGATATTGTGGAAAGCTGTGGCCTTACCCTGTTTTTCTACGCAGATTACACTGAAATCATATTCTCTATGTCTTCTGCTCAGGGTCATAATTCTGATGCCCTGAATTCTTGCCTGGGTAAGATATCCACCTGGATGAATACCAACTCATTAAAGCTTAATGGTGATAAGACCAATGTGATTGTGATGGGTAAGAACCCCCTGCATTGGCCTGAGCCCTTAGGAACTCTCCCGGAACTGGTCTCTAAAGTAAAGAACCTTAGTTGTTGGCTGGATATCAATGTGTTGAGGAAATCTCAAATTACCAGGGTAGCTTCTACCTGCTTCGTGGTCATGAAATGGCTAAAGAAAAACCTCTGGATGATCTCTTTTTCAGCCTAAAGGACAGTCATCCAGGCCTTGGTTTTTTCAAGACTGTATTATAGAAACATCTTCTAATTAGGAGCAGGCAAGGCCTCCATAAGATGTCTACAAGTCATGAAGAACTCTGCCACCATGCTTCTGTGTCACTTTCCTAACTACACCTCCATGTTGTGTCTCCTTTGTGATCTTCCCTTGCTAACGATGGCCAAATGCATAAAGTTCAAAACCTTATGCTACATGCATAAAGCTAGGGCAAGTACCGGTCCACTTTACCTACAAGAACTGGTGGTACCATACCAGCCAACTCGCTCCAATCGATTGAGCAGCTAGTATCTCTCAATCAATCAATCACAGTCATTTATATAGCGCACTACTTACCCGGAGGGTCTCAAGGCGCTAGGGGGGGGAGTGCTGCTACGGCTCGAATAGCCAGGTCTTGAGCTTCTTCCTGAAGGAGAGGTGGTCTTGGGTCAGGCGCAGGTCGGTCGGGAGGGAGTTCCAGGCCTTGGCGGCCAGGTAGGAGAAGGACCTTCCTCCTGTTGTCGTTCTTCGGATGCGGGGGACGACGGCGAGTGCGTGGCTGGCTGATCGGAGATGTCGTTTGGGAGCGTAGAAGTTGATGCGGTTGTTGAGGTAGCTCGGTCCTTGATCGTGTAGGGCTTTCTTTGTGTGCGTGGGTGAGGAAGCGGAAGGCGATTCTTTTGTTGACGGGGAGCCAATGCAGGTCTCTCAGATGTCCGGAGATGTGGCTGTGTCGTGGGATGTCGAGGATGAGTCTGGCTGAGGCGTTCTGGATCCGCTGGAGTCTCTTCTGGAGCTTGGCGGTGGTTCCGGCGTAGAGGGCGTTGCCGTAGTCCAGTCGGCTGGTGACGAGGGCCTGGGTGACCGTCTTCCTGGTCTCGGTGGGGATCCACCAGAAGATCTTCCGTACCATGCGCAGGATGTTGAAGCATGACGAGGAGACGGCGTTGACTTGTCTGGTCATGGTGAGGGAGGAGTCCAAGATGAAGCCCAGGTTGCGTGCGTGGTCTGTCGGTTTGGGTGCGCTGCCCAGGGCGGGGGGCCACCAGGAGTCGTCCCAGGCGGAGGGCGAGGAACCCAGGATGAGGACTTCCATCTTGTCTGAGTTCAGTTTCAGGCGGCTGGTCGTCATCCACTCGGCTACGTCTTTCATCCCTTCGTGAAGGTTGGCTCTGGCGGCGGCGGGGTCGTTGGTCAGGGAGAGGATCAGCTGGGTGTCGTCAGCGTAGGAGATGATGTTGAGGTTGTGTTGGCGTGCGATGGCCGCGAGGGGGCTCATGTAGACGTTGAAGAGGGTGGGGCTCAGCGAGGATCCTTGAGGGACGCCGCAGATGACTTCGGTGGCCTCTGACTTGTACGGTGGTAGACGGACTCTCTGTGTTCTTCCGTCGAGGAAGGAGATGATCCATTCCAGTGCCTTCTCCTGGATTCCGACGTTGCTGAGGCGCTGCACTAGGGTGCGGTGGCAGACAGCGTTGAATGCCGCGGAGAGGTCTAGGAGGATGAGGGCCGCTGTTTCTCCGTTGTCCATCAGGGCTCGGATGTCATCGGTGGCAGCGATGAGGGCGGTCTCGGTGCTGTGGTTGGCTCGGAAGCCAGACTGTGAGGGGTCGAGGGATCCATTCGTCTCGAGGAAGGCGGCCAGCTGCTTGTTGATGGTCTTCTCGATGACTTTGGCTGGGAACGGGAGGAGCGAGATGGGGCGGTAATTCTTGAGTTCGGTGGGGTCCGCTGTAGGTTTCTTTAGTAGGGCGCTGAGTTCGGCGAGCTTCCAGCTCTCCGGGAAGGTGGCGGTGTCGAAGGAGGTGTTGATGATGTCCCGCAGGTGGGGTGCGATGACCGCGTCGGCCTTGTTGAAGACGTGGTGAGGGCAGGGGTCAGTCGGAGATCCGGAGTGGATGGAGTTCATCATGCGGATGGTGTCTTCGGTGCTGATCGGAGTCCAGGCGCGGAGGGTGGTGGTGGGGGGCGGTGGTTCGGTTGTGGCGTGCGTCGGTTGAGTGCTGAAGCTGTTGTGTATGTCCGCGATCTTGTTGTAGGAGGCGAGGGAATTGCAGAGGTCTTGCGATGGGGTGATGTCGTTGTTTCCGGCGTTGGGGTTGGAGAGCTCTTTGACGATGTTGAAGAGTTCCTTGCAATTGTGTGCGTTGTAGTCCAGCCGGTCCTTGAAAGCAGTTTTCTTAGTGGCGCAGATCAGTTGGTGGTGCTTCCGGGTGGCAAGCTTGAGGGCGGTCATGTTGTCCGGTGTTGGTTCCCTTCTCCAGGCTTTCTCGAGGGCTCGGCAGTTCTTCTTGGAGCTCTTGAGTTCGTCGGTGAACCATGGGGCCTTCTTGCTGCCGGGTCTGCTAGGCGGGGTCCTCAGTGGGGCGAGTTCGTCCGCGCAGTTGTTGATCCACTTCGTGAGGTTGTCGGCGGCCTGACTGGGGTTCGCTGAGCTGGCGGGGGGGGTCTGGCTCAGGGAAGCGGCGAGCTGGTCGGCTGTGATCTTGTTCCAGCTTCTTCGAGCAACCGGTTGCTGGTGGTGGTGGATCGTCGTTCTTCTGAAGGTGAAGTGGACGCAGCTGTGGTCCGTCCAGTGGAGTCCGGTGGTGTGGCTGAAGGCGATGTCTTTGCTGGATGAGAATATGGCGTTGAGTGTGTGTCCGGCGAGGTGGGTGGGGGTGGATACCAGCTGCTTGAGTCCGAGGTTGGCGAGGTTATCGAGCAGGGTGATGGTGTTGCGGTCGTTGTTGTTCTCCAGGTGGAAGTTGAGGTCCCCCAGGAGGATGTAGTCAGCGGAGGGGAGGGCATGCGGGCTGACGAAGTCGGCGATGTCCTCGCTGAATTGTGTGCGTGGTCCCGGGGGTCGGTAGATCAGGGTGCCTCTGAGGGTGGTCTTCGGGTCGGTGCGGATCTGGAAGTGTAGGTGTTCGGCGGTTTTCAGGGTGTCGTCGGTGTTGGTCGTGATGTGGATGGTGTCCCTGTGGATGACGCGATGCCTCCTCCAGTCTGTTTGACGCGGTCTCTTCGGGTGATCTTGTATCCCTCTGGGATGGCGATGGCGATGTCGGGTGCTGAGGAGTCGTTCATCCAGGTTTCCATGAGGAAGGCGACGTTCGATTCCAATAGCTCGCATGGGTGGTCTCACCTTCTTACACTTACCACCGAAGTGGTGGAACACTCTGCCAGAGTCCTTGAGAAGCTGCCCCTCACTGACCACCTTCTGCAAAATCTGAAACCAGGGTTGTTCTGATCACTTCTCACTCCGCAAGCTCCTACCACCTTGCTAACCACTGGGTGAACCTTTCTCGATAGCTGTGTTCTATACAAGAGCTTATAATACCAAATACACTCATAAAATATAAATTAGCATGATAAAAGCAAAACCATCATATAATGGTGCCTGTGTTGTTGGCAGAATTGTTTTGGTGCAGTAAAGGGCACCTTCTTGCACAGAAACAATCCAGGGAGGCTTTTTCCTCTTTCCATGTGTGCTACAGAATGAGGAAAAGACCAGAAATAACTTTATTTCACCTCGTTATGCCTCACCTTGGAAGGCCTAAGGTTTTGGCACGCCCCAGGTTTACATGTTTTATAAATCTGGGGAAGCGTCAAAATTCATGCATGCTACTTGGAAACACACATCACAACGTCCATGGAGTGCCTACTGGGCACAGAGTAAGGCACCGCAGCAATTTGGCTCAAAGCAGGAATCATCTGCATTCAGTTTTGCAGTTTATCTTAAATCAGTCACTTGCCTAATAAAAGTATACACCTTCGATGTCTTATAGCTTTTTTTTCTGAAAGTTGCGAACCAACTCCAAGCAGTTGCAAAAAAACATTGCGCTAACAAACCTTTTCTTGCATCTATTTTACAGTGTCAAATTCTTGCAAAGGAAAGTGCTGTCAATAAAATCTTAAAATTGTGAATCACATGTGAAGACATAGTGGGGCATATTTACAACAAGTGGCAGAGCGTGGTGTAATCCTACTTGGATAAACACCATGCTCCGCCAATTCTGAAATACAGGGCTGCACCATATAAACAACAATATGGTGCAGCCCTGCTTTTCCTCCTGTGCTGGCACTAAATGTAGCAGCCTAGCGCCAACGCAGGCACCCTTGCACCATAGAGCAAGGGTGCCTGTGTTTAGGGGAAGATGGTTTATGTGCAGGAAGATATTCCTTCCTGCTCATAATCAATCTTTAAATGGTGTTTTGTAACTTTTTGGTGTGCTGCTTAATGCAGCACACATAGAAGTTACAAAATGTCATTTCTTTAAGGATTGTTTATGTGCAGGAAGGGTCACCTCCTTGCACGTAAACAATCAAATGCCTTTTGCTGTTTCTTTGTGTGCTGTGCAAATATGGCAATATATACTTTGTGAAATCCGATAAAATATTTTAGCTTTCAGCCAATGTTTATTTTTATATCGGTGAAGGAGGTGCAACTCTTAGAAAATAAAGCTTATCAAACATCTTGAGGAAACGAAGCAAGAAGCCAAAACTATGGAACTTAAAACCCCATATTTTGGCATTGCCAATGCTTGTTTTTTTGGTTGTTGTTGTGAGTATTCATTTAGCATAATCCTACCTCTGAGGCTCATTGGAATCTTGTGGAGAGCAGTGGGCTATGGGCCTCACGTGCAGGGTTACAGAAGAATGTGGGGAAGTTTAGAGAGCAGAGTCATGCAATTAGCATTAATGAGAAGATAGCGACATGATGACTATGAAGGAAACAGGAAAGATACCTTCATGGGTGATTGAAATATGGTGAAGTGATGATTCTTGAGATCCTATATGAAACAATGTAAGGAGGGGCATGTCTTGGATTTGTATGGTTGCTTTGTAAGGGAAAACATTTTACGTGTGATTTATTCATTGTCACCACACTCTGTGGTCTGTGACACTCTTTCACTATTTGTGATGAAAGGCATTTGCTTTAGTGGACTTCTATATGTGAATGAGCAGTCTTGAACTCCCCATGTTTGTGAGGGTTGAGCACTGTTAACAATGAAAGGCAGCCATTGTCAGAGCCCTACATGCTGGCTCACATGTTAATAAGTCGATACACTAATGGACATAATTATCAAGGGGTTGTGTTGCTTTTGCACCATGCACGAAGGTGCAAAAGTGAGGCAACCCTCACAATGCGATTTATCAAGCCACGTAAGGCCACCTTGCATGCCCCTGAGTGGCTTATTAAATCCAGAGCAACGCAAAGCAGAACAAATTGCTGTGTTACTCTACCCCTGGGTAGCATTCCATGGCTGGTGCGTTGGTGTTCTCACACAAAACTCATGGATTGTGATTCATTCCCAGATTTGCCATTACTGGTAGACCTGGAACTGGACTAAAATGCTACGCCTTCCCAAGGGAGGTATAACGAGGAGCAATGCCTTAATTTCTCTTTTTTTTTTACCTCTTTTTACGTGTGCTGCATTCTACAGAATACATAGAGTAAGGAAAATGCCTCATGGGATTGTTTTTGTGAAGGAAGGTGTCCCTTCTTGCACAAAAGCAATCCTGCTTACAGTGCAAGCACCTTTGCACCATGGTGCCTGAGTGCTTGCATTGGTGCTATTCAGTACATTGTGCACCATCACTTAGGATAGGCAGGAATGCCATTTCCCTGTCATGCAGCACAGCTCAGCAAGGTGACTCGTTGCACTGTGTCACCGCTTGATAAATACATCCCATAGGTATTAAAGTCACTCCACTAAAGATATTGTCGTGTCCTCACATGTATGCCATAGGTTTCTACAATGTGAGTTTTCATTGGCAGAAGTCTCTATTTCTGCAACACCTTCAGTTTCCACTATGTTGTAATTAAAAGTACACTCTTTGTAAGCAGGAGTCGGGTAGCCAGTTCATGTAGAATAACAGGTTGTAGGTTTATTGAAGAGGTTACAGGTTATATAGTAAAGCACCGTACCAGGAGCAGCATCCTCTCTGCACAGCCAACTCTATCTAACTGGTGAGCAACCTCCAGTCACTCACCAACATTCCATGACATCACACAATGCTGGGAAGAGTAGGAAAGAATTGAGATGTGCACACAATATATCACAAGCACAGCAGATTATAACACATCTCTTTCCCTTAGAAAATGATTAAAGAGCTTTGAACAGCCTTTATAAATTATACAAACAGAAGATGTCAGAGACTCTAGCTATGATGAGGGATGTAAGACAGAACCCCGCATGCATTTACCAAGCATGCCTTTACAATGCAGTCTGTACCCCGACTGTGATTTTACAACGCCTTACTTTAACATGGGAGTCGTTAAAACAACTTGCTTTAGGGGTGCTAGACTTTGGAATAGTATAACTTACTATTCCTTCTCCATTATACCCAACAATAAGGGAGGATGTTGGACTTAAAATACAACACCAGTCCAACAATGTGCCCCCTTAAGCAAGTTGTTGTAATTACTTGCGTGGTAAAGGAAAGCATGTTAACGTCACTGTCAGGGTAGTGACTGCACTGCAAATGTTGCTTGTGGAAATGACTGCGTGGTAAAGGACATTTCCCATGATAAGTCCTATAAGTTACTCAGATAGTGGTCGAATGAGACCCCATTCACACGAACCAAAAGCACATGTGTACTCAGGTCACACTAAACCCATTCAACCAAAATCTTAACCATTTGCTCTCTTCTTTTCACTCTTACCTGGCCAGGGACATAGCGTTAAAACACCCACACTCACCCCCTACTTCATACATTTGAAGGACCAGGGATTTAAAACACTCACCTCCTACTGCATACTCTTGCAGAACCAGGGACCTAAAACACTCATTCCCTACTGCTTACTCTTGCAGGACCAGGGGAACTAAAATACTCACCCTGTACTGCAAACTCTCGCAGGACCAGGGAACTGAATGACACTATACATAACTCATTCTTTGCAAAACATGGACACCCTCTACTGCGCACACTCACAGGACCAGGGACCTAAAACATGGAGTCAGCTGTAGCCACAACTCCTTGAGACGCAAGGACAGAAACGAGGAGCACTAACTCCTCAGAAGACTCTTGCATACAGCAATAATAGAAAGCATTTTTTTTAAATTAGCATGGCATGGATGAATCTACTCTGGCAGCACATTCAGCATGGCTTTGAAAGTTATTCTCTGGCAGCACCCAAAGTCCATATAACTCACTACACGAGAAGGACAAATAACCAGCTACTCTATTAGAGGACTGGGAATGTGGAAAATAAAGACAGTGGGGGGAACCTATTGGAAAACCCTTAGGGTTGTTAACATTGGCCTCAGACACTTAGTAGTGGCATGCTTCATCATAGGGCTCTGATACACCCTGGCACAGACCAACGTTGAGGTTGGAGCCCATATTTTTTTATGGAAAAGAATATTCTAATGAGAGGGACCCTGTTGCAGAAAAAAAACTGTTTAAAACTGTCTAAGTTGGTATCCCTATATTTATGTATTATCAGCTGCGCTTGAGAGGGTTAAAAATATAATGAACAGGTATAAGGAGAAGCTACATCTCCATTACCCAGTCTCCACGTACCAACATGTTTCAGTCAATTTCAAACGCCCTTCTGGGTGACTGGCCTTTTTCAGGCTACAGATCCCTTGTTACAGTCCTAATCCCTACAAGTTTATTTACCCAGATGGTAGGGATAAGTGTACGGCAATACTTGCCTTTAGTAGACACACTCAGTATGCATACCTTCAAAGATAAAATATATTCCCTTATTACTGGAAAGGGGAGACCACTCGGTCACCCCGAACGTATGGATGGGTGCCCCGATCCCCCGGGAAACCGTTGCAGGCGGGGGGCGTGTGTCGGCCGGTATGCACATAGCGGCGTGGTCGGAGCACGTCCCCGCCGCCTAAAAGGGTTGTCCTAAACACCCGCCCGGAAGTCCGTGTACCGATGGGCGGGATGGGGGGCGCGGCCCCGGCTTCCCGCTGCTGGATAAAGGCGCGGGAATCCAGGAAAGCATCCTCTTGTTCCTGCGCTCTGAAGGCTGCACCACTCGTTGCTCGTGAGCCCTCAAGGGAACAAGCTGCAGTTTTTTGAACGTGTAATCGTTGTTTTTTCTGTTTCAGTCGTCAAGGTGTAGCTGGGATCCAAGTCACTTCTGGAGGACAGGCTGAGCTGACGTTGAATGCGGACATGCCTGGTAAGAAGACTGGAAGAGCTCCGAGATGGAACGTATGCTGCGCACATTGGTGAACCAAGTGTCGGCGATGGACAGGAAGTTCGGTAAAGTAGACCAGCTGGGTCGCGGTTTAGCGGCCCTCCGGAAACAAGTTGAGGCCCAAGATGGGCCCTTGGGGTGACCTAAGAGGATCGTAGGGCCTGCTTTGCCAAACATTACCCCAGGGGGGGATAAGGGGAAAAAGAAGAAGGGGAAAGCAGGTCCTAGCGAAGCCCCAGTCCCGATGGAGGTCCCACCGGTCCCAGTAGCACCAGCGTCCAGCCCGGTACCCACACCGGATGGGGGATTGCCAATCCCTGTGGTTATCACACCGCTGGATGACAACCAAATGCCTCCCGAATTAGCGCTTCAGTTGGCGGCGGTGTTACCCTGGTTGAAGAAGGGAGCGGGGGGATCCGCGGCTGTAGAAGACCCGGCCGAAGAAGCTAGACTGATTATTGAGCAGTTAAGACAGACAAGGGGTGCTGGGGCGGCGAACGTGCCTTCTATCTCTCCACAGGTGGCGAAGGTGGTCGCAGGCGAAAACAGAATAAGTCGGCGGACACGGCTGGAGGTGCGGTGGAAGCCGGTAAGAGATCACTCCCAATGATGAGTGAGGGCGCGGTACCCTCAAGGGGGGAAAGCTTGGCGCAACATATTCCCATGGTTACTAAGGAGATGGTGTGGGCCAATAAATATATTAACATGTTTTCATTGTTAACTGATCATCGAGAGTTAGAATATGCCAAGACTCAGAAGGATTTATGGCACGCCAGTGTATGGCGGGCAAAAATGGCGGAATTCAGGGTCGAGGAGTCGATGATGAACTGGATCAGGGCCTTTTCTATTTTTGTAGCGATTATCGCTGAACGTACACCGGAAGTGTTGAGTGACCTGGCTTGTTACCAGAGCAGGATCACAAGCTTCCATGAGAAGTATGGAGGAGAAGAATGGAAAGGGTATTACAAGGCGTTTAGAAAAGCAAAAGAGTTTAATGAAACACTGACTTGGGATTGTTTAGATACGGTATCTTGGCATGCGCAGCTCTTGCCGGGATCAGCGGGTGGCTCAGGGTCGAGCACAAAGGGCTCCAGGGCCTTTCCACAGAAACAGTCGCAGCCCTTTCGGCCAAGCTACGGGGGGAGTCTCAGCCTAGATCGGGCGGGAACGGAAGTAAGTGAGGAGTGTGTTGGGGTTTCAATAAATGTACGTGTATTTCAGGCCGCAAGGAACGTGTAAGTTCAGGCATGCATGCTCCAGTTGTGGTAACACCTCACACCCTGAAACTAGCTGCTGATCCAGGGCCAATGGTACCGGAGGTAAAGGGGGTACCAAGCAGGATTGATACGGTGCCCCGGAAGTCCACACCTTTGCCCATAGATATCCTGGCTTTGACCCCATGGCTGAACAGATACCCTGATCATGCGTCCGCTGGGATCTGGCGAGATGGCTTCTCACATGGCTTCAGGATCCCGGCGGGTGATTTTCGGGGGGCCCCCTCATGTAAGAACCAACTGTCCGTTCAGCACAACCCGATGGTTGCCACCAAAAAGATCGCCAAGGAGGTTAGCTTGGGGCGCGTTGCAGGACCCTTTGGTGACCCACCAACGGCTGATTTTGTATGTTCCCCATTAGGGGTGGTGCCTAAAAAGGACCCGGGGAAGTACATCCATAATCTGTCGGCACCGAAGGGGGCTTCCGTCAATGAGGCGATCGATCCTGTCATTTGCAGTGTAAAGTATGCATCTTTCGATGACGCAGTGGTAATGTTGAATCGCTTAGGTCTGGGTGCATTGTTAGCAAAGTCAGATAATGAATCTGCATTTAGATTGCTTCCGGTGCATCCCGAAGATCAACGCTTGCTGGGTTTTACGTTTCAGGGGAAATACTACATGGATATGTGCATGCCAATGGGTTGTTCAATTTCGTGTGCCTATTTTTGAAATGTTTAGCTCGTTTCTGGAGTGGGTGTTCTCAAAGGCCACAGGGCACCAACATGTGATGCATTATCTTGATGATTTCCTCTTTCTTGGCCCAGCGGGCACTCGGGACTGTGCACGGGCATTGCAGGACGTCTGCGTGCTCATGCGGGGTTTCGGGGTACCATTGGTGCCAGGTAAGAGAGTGGGGCCGACTACCTCCCTGGAGTTTTTGGGCATAGAACTAGACTCCGTGGAGGGTTGCTTCCACTTGCCGGCGGAGAAGATCGCCAAATTCAGGGCTTCCTGGTTGCAGTGTCTCCGGAACGAGAAAGTGACATTGCACCAATTACAGCAAACAGTGGGTCAGCTTAACTTTGCATTAAGGGTGATACCTATGGCTCGCCCTTTCTCACGATCCATTGCCCAGTCCATGGTAGGCCTCAAGGAAGGGCACCATCGCACGAGACTGTCGGCGGAGGTTCGCCAGGACATGCTCATCTGGCTGGCATTCCTGGTGGACTTCAACGGCCGAGTGGTCTGGAGCAAACCCCCGGCCTCGTCGGCGGAACTAGGCTTATGGACTGACGCAGCAGGCAGCGTGGGGTTTGGTGCGATCCTCGGAAACCATTGGTCGGCCCAAAGATGGCCAGCATGGTAAGAAACAAGCAGTTTGATGAATAACATTGGCTTCCTAGAGCTCTTCACCACCTGGGTGGCTCTGTCGGCATGGCCAGAGGAATTCAGAGATCGCTCGGTGGTATTTTGGTCCGATAACATGACTGTGGTTGAGTGCATTAATCAGCAGGCAGCACGCTGCAAATGGATATTGCGATTGTTGAAAGAAATTGTGTTGAAATGCTTGAGATTAAACGTGCAATTCAGTGCAAAACATGTGCCGGGTGTACTGAATAATGCAGCTGATGTGCTCTCTTGTTTCAAAATGCAGGCTTTCAGGGATTGTTTACCCTCAGTGGAGCTAGTGGCAGCGCCATTTCCCGAAGCACTATGGCAAATCGGGACTCCGGACTACAAAACCTCGTGGCAGCCAGTTTAGCGCCCAGGACAAGGAAATCTTATGAAGGGGCGTTCCGCTCGTACTGCACCTTTTTGGGCCCGGCAGGGGAGCATAGATGGGGTCAGGAGGAGTCCTTTGTCCAATTTTTAGTGGCACTTCATGAGGAAGGCCGGTCGGCGGCAACCTCAAGTCGGTATAAGGCCGCCATATCATTTATGGCTCAGCTCCGTAGGATCAGGGACCCGACGGACTCCTTTCTAGTCAGGAAGGCTCTGCGCGGCTGGCGGCCCTTAGAAGGGTGCAGAAAGGATAACAGGCACCCAATAGGATTTGACAAGTTGACCTCCTTGCTGGCTAAACTAGAGGAGACATGCTCCTCACCTAGCGAGGTTATACTATTTCGGGCAGCGTTCGCATTGGCGTTTTATGGGGCCCTGAGGGTGAGCGAACTAGTGGCTGCCAACAAAAGAGATACGGAAGGGGGTCTGCGCAGGGATCACATCCAAGTAAGGGGGGATTCTTTGCTGATCTTGATAGCCAGGTCAAAGACGGACCAGGAGGCCCAGGGGAATAGCGTTGTGTTGCAGCGCGCTCCAGGTAGTCCCGGTTGTCCCTTAAGGCATGTTGAGGCCTACCTAAAACAAAGGTTGACAACGTGGGGGGGGCCTTGCTGCGACATACGGATGGCACCCCGTTGACAAGGTTTGAGTTTCAGAGGGTGCTGGCAATCACGATTGCAGCTCCGGGCTTGAACCCAAGTGATTTTGGGACCCATTCATTCAGGATAGGGGCCGCTACAGAAGCTACGGCTCAAGGTCTGCAGGCAGACAATGTTAAGCAGTTAGGCCGCTGGTCTTCGAACTGTTTCAAGAGGTACGTGCAACTGCCCATGTTGTAAGTTACTGATGAAGTGCACTCACGCTTGTTGTCTTTTGTTTGGATTACAGTTTCACAAGCCTGTGACGCAGGGCGGAAATTGGGACCGGCCTAGCATCAGCTAACAACCACTTTAGGAATAAGGAATGGAAGACGTGTGGTCTGGGTCGTGGGCCACTCATACGTGAGGCATGCCGGGGATATATTCAAGACAGGTGATGCAATCCACACATCTGAGGAATATGGGTTCAGGGTGTCCTTCCATGGGAAGGGCGGCCTGTGTATTGACCGACTGCAAAGTTTTGTGGAAGAATTACTAGGGCAGCACAGGTCACCACCATCTGTAGTCATAGTGCACATTGGGGGCAATGACTTGGTAAGACTGGGCAGATGAGCTTTAGTTGAGCACATACTTTCTGCAGTAAGCTGGTTAGCAAAGAGGCTCCCGGGATGTACAATAGCCTAGTCTCACATGATTCCGAGGAGGGTATGGCGGGGTGGTTTGTCCACAACAGCGTTGAACCATTCGGTAAAGAGGGTCAACAATAAAATGGAGAAATTGTTTCGCTCTGCTCATCTTCAAAGCATATCTCATGGGTGCATCTGGGGGGTATACACCTGTTACAACGCAACTTTTACAACTACCTACTATTACAACGCAACTTTTACAACGTATACCATTACAACGCATTGCGCTGGGGGGCGCTCTAGGATAGGGAATAAGTTTAATTTACTATCCAACACCTTCCCTAGTGTCCACGGGGACTGGAGTTGGAATAGTAAATTATACTTACCACTATCCAGCACCTCTAAGCGCTATGCGTTGTAATGGTATGCGTTGTAATGGTCGCGTTGTAATGGTAGGTAGTTGTAATGGTATGCGTTGTAACGTCATACATCCCATCTGGGGTGATCACTGTTATTCTGATGATGGGGTACACCTGTCCAGGGTGGGGAATGACTTATTGATAGGAGACATGATAGCTTGGCTAGTGGGGTTGAGGAGACATGACCTATAGGAGGTGTGGGGGGCCAGATAGTCGGTCAACTATCTGGCCTGTGGCGGTAAGGTCATGATTGGTGAGCAGTGATTTCAAGGTCCCTAGGGGGGGCGCCACCCATTATGGATGGGAGCGCCCGGGGGGAGGCGGCCATTGGCCCCTCCCACAGGGGGTGGCACCCATTACGGATGGGTCGCCCAGGGGGAGATGGCCATTGGCCCCTCCCAGGGGGAGACGGCTATATGCCCCTCCCCAGAATTTCCCGGGGGCCGGATATCCGCTCCGGCGGAAGAGAGTGCGGGGAAAGGGGGGGGGTCCACGCTGTCCTTCTTACAGATACCCCGCACGAGAACTCGGACGACCTTAAGATGGCGTTGAGTGAAAGGGGGCCCCCACGACAAGGGAAGTTACAGTTGGCTACAAGGGTAAAGTCCTTTGCGCATGTGCCACTCACACGTGAGGGTGGGAATTTGGTGATAGGGATCTGACACCGGTTAAGACCTTGCCGTTGGCCCCTAACGTTAGGATGTACAAATTCGTATATAATGCATTTGTCATGATGTTAGACTCGATTAGGAAATCTTTGTATTAGAGATTTGTTAAGGTTAGCCTGAATACCTGTCTTCATCAAATGTAATGGAATGTTGAATTTGTACATGATACATGAAACGTTTTTAATTTAAAGTTTTAAATTTTGTTTCATATTTTATTAAATACGGCCGGGGGGGTCGTGAGGCCCCCCTGCCTTCCAAAAGTTCAAACTGTGTCTGTCTCCTCCCATTGGGATTGGTGGTGGAAGGGGTGGCGGGCATCCCGGCCCATATGGAAAGGGGAGACCACTCGGTCACCCCGAACGTATGGATGGGTGTCCCGATCCCCGGGAAGCCGTTGCGGGTGGGGGGCGTGTCCCGGCCAGTATGCCCATAGCGGCGTGTTCGGAGCACGCCCCCGCCGCCTAAAAGGGTTGTCCTAAACACCCGCCCAGACGTCCGTGTACCGATGGGCGGGATTGGGGGCGCGGCCCCACCTTCCCGCTGCTGGATAAAGGCGCGGGAATCCAGGAAAGCGTCCTCTTGGGCCCGATTCACAGAATGAACTTACTACTTTTGGCATTCACAGAATGCATTTACTACTTTTGGTATTCACAGAATGAACTTACTCATTTCGGTATTCACAGAAGTTAGGACTACTAACTTTAGGATGCCTAAATGCCTTCTGTGAATACCGAAAGTCTTAAATTTAGGATTTTTCTCAATTTAGTAGTAGTAAAGTTAGGACTACTAACTTTAGGACTCCCAAATGCCTTCTGTGAATACCGAAAGTCCTAAAATTAGGATTTTTCTCAATTTAGTAGTAGTAAAGTTAGGACTACTAACTTTAGGACGCCTAAATGCCTTCTGTGAATACCGAAAGTCTTAAAACTACGATTTTTCGCAATTTAGTAGTAGTAAAGTTAGGACTCCTAACTTTAGGACTCCTAAATGCCTTCTGTGAATACCAAAAATCTTAAAATTAGGATTTTTCTCAATTTAGTAGTAGTAAAGTTAGGACTCCTAACTTTACTACTACTAAATTAAGAAAAATCGTAATTTTAAGACTTTCGGTATTCACAGAAGGCATTTAGGCATCCTAAAGTTAGTAGTCCTAACTTTACTACTACTAAATTGAGAAAAATCGTCATTTTAAGACTTTCGGTACTCACAGAAGGCATTTAGGCGTCCTAAAGTTAGTAGTCCTAACTTTACTACTACTAAATTGAGAAAAATCCTAATTTTAAGACTCTCGGTATTCACAGAAGGCATTTAGGAGTCCTAAAGTTAGTAGTCCTAACTTTACTACTACTAAATTGAGAAAAATACTAATTTTAAGACTTTCGGTATTCACAGAAGGCATTTAGGAGTCCTAAAGTTAGTAGTCCTAACTTCTGTGAATACCGAAATGAGTAAGTTCATTCTGTGAATACCAAAAGTAGTAAGTGCATTCTGTGAATGCCAAAAGTAGTAAGTTCATTCTGTGAATCGGGCCCCTTGTTCCTGAGCTCTGAAGGCTGCACCACTCGTCGCTCGTGAGCCCTCAAGGGAACAAGCTGCAGTTTTTTGACCCACCCACCAGCCCCTGTTGCAAAATATTTGGAGTGAACAAAGTCCTATGTTGCTATTTGATTGTAATAAAACATGCTTTTTTTTTTGGGGGGGGGAATCGTTGCTTTCATCTTAAATTTATGACAAGAGTATGCATGTAACTGAATACTTGCTTATAGGCCTTTTTTCCTTTGTAGAAATGTTAAGGAATGTATGCAATAAAAATTGTTTTGTGCTATAGGACCTTTTTTCCTTTGTAGCAATGTTGAAGTCAGTGGATATATCGAGCGGTACTACAAGAGTTAGCACAGGTTTCTTTCCCCTAGTAGGTAACTAATTGTCGTATTTATTTAGTCTTCGGTCGGGCGGTAAGGTCATGATCGGTGAGCAGTGATTTCAAGGTCCCTAGGGGGGCGCCACCCATTATGGATGGGAGCGCCCGGGGGAGGCGGCCATTGGCCCTCCCACGGGGGGCGGCACCCATTACGGATGGGTCGCCCAGGGGAAGACGGCCATAGGCCCCTCCCAGGGGGAGACGGCTATATGCCCCTCCCCAGAATTTCCCGGGGGCCGGATATCCGCTCCGGCGGAAGAGAATGCGGGGAAAGGGGGGAGTCCACGCTGTCCTTCTTACGGATACCCCGCACGGGAACTCGGACGACCTTAAGATGGCGTCGAGTGAAAGGGGGCCCCCACGACAAGGGAAGTTACAGTTGGCTACGAGGGTAAAGTCCTCTGTGCATGCGCCACTCACACGTGAGGACGGGAATTTGGTGATAGGGATCTGACACTGGTTAAGATCTTGCCGTTGGTCCCTAACGTTAGGATGTACAAATTCGTATATAATGCATTTGTCATGATGTTAGACTCGGTTAGGAAATCTTTGTATTAGAGATTTGTTAAGGTTAGCCTGAATACCTGTCTTCATCAAATGTAATGGAATGTTGAATTTGTACATGATACATGAAACATTTTTAATTTAAAGTTTTAAATTTTGTTTCATATTTTAATAAATATGTCCGGGGGGGTCGTGAGGTCCCCCTGCCTTCCAAAAGTTCAAACTGTGTCTGTCTCCTCCCATTGGGATTGGTGGTGAAAGGGGTGGCGGACATCCCGGCCCATATGAATACACTTCCCTCAGTGAGGATCTCCTCCTTCATAGTATGATCAATATACACAATCATTACGTAAAAACCTGTTCCATAATACTCCCACCATTATGTGGCACCCAACGGCCTGTGCTATGTGAGACACTCACTTTAAATCCATCACAAGCATTCTACTGTTATAGTAAAATTGCTTTCCTTACCCGAGTCCTTTTATTGCTTCTCCAAACTCAGAGCCAGAGTGGGAACATCTCTCAATAGTCACACTCTACAAATAAAAGCAATGCAAGGGGAAGAACTTTTTTCATTATTATAAAAAACCCTGCTCAGTATAACCTTGTGGTCACTCTCTGTCCATCTATTTCATTAATCATGTTTGATTTTCTAAATCTTTTCTTGGTATTAATTCATACTCTTTATTCTATGCATCAATGCAGGTAGCCAAATGTGCCCTTGAGTGAGGTATAAACCCTCTTTAAAATGTAAACTAAGGACTGATAATTCAAAATTCAAATAGCCATTGTATTGTATTGCTATCTGAATGCCCCACTCCACTTACTTCGTCAAGGTGCGCTGACTTCTTTCTTGCTACTCTGCCGTTTCATAACTAGAGGTCATGTGCATTCCTATTGCTATCCTGTTCTACAGCTTGTATAGGACCCATACTTCCTGACTGGAAACTCCTGCAGCCGTATTTCAGTAGTCGGAGGTTTGCGTTTTTATGTATGACGGTATATCCTATAGTGCCAGAACCCTGTCACTGTTCATATAACAAAACTAAGGGACCATTTTCAATGTCACATGGAAACTTTCTGCTGACACCTTGTCGGATTCAGTTCCGCCCAACTAGTGAGCAGCAGTTCCACCCGACCCATTACGATGCAACTGAACACCGTTCGGAAGGTCTCCCATTGACTTCAATGGGAGCCTGTGTTCTGACCGACAACACAGGCTCTCATGGGGAAAAGGGGTAGCTCTTTTTACCTTGCACCCTGTTGCTGGCACCCCATGGTGCCTGCCACATTCTGGTTTTACTGGGGGAACCCTTGGGTACCCCCATGACCCCCAACCAGAGGCCTCTGGATAAAGGGGGTCTTGCTAGGTGCCCCCAATAACAGTTTTCAATAGCCTTTCCTTGTCACACAAAATGAGTCGGAAAGGCTGTCCGAATCTGACATCAGACTCCATCGGTCCGAAACGCTGTCCATAGAAATGTACGATTCGGCTCCGTCTGACTCTGATTCTCCAAATGCCGATCGGAACCGATCGGATTGAACAAACTGTTTCCTTTACGATTGCGAACATCATAATCGGTTGGTCGGGATTCTTTCTGACCGAGTCGGGCGGATAGGTTCTGACACAGTCTAGGGGAATTCGAATGCCGTTTGGAGGCTTTCTGCACGACATTGTAATCAGCCCCTAAGTGTGTTTTGTATATGTGATCGCCAGGACATTAGTGTCTTATGTGGCACATTTTTCTGCTAATCTTCTGTTTTGTCCTGGTACTGGTTAACACATTATATCCCTTACAGGGATACCTACTGTTTCTTGTAACTTAATATTCCGAAACTTTAATGCAATATGTAGGTCTCCTAACAGATGTGTAGGATATATCCAGTTCTACTCATTCATGTTATTAGTAGACTCCTTCTCGCCTATTCTGCTAAATATCATTATGATCCCCTCAAACTAGTATGTTCCAGTATTCGGTTAAAGGGACCCGTCCGAACCTCCTAAAAATAACCCACATTGCTTTTTTCTCGAGTGCTGTTTAAGTGGTGCCAGGGAAATGAATTGTTGAGTCCCTTTACATTGCTCTGGAGCCTGTGCACTCATCTATGTTCTCCCTGGAACAATAATTTGTACGAAGTCTTTTATTGTTCCAGGGAGGCAATGTTTGTCGATTACCACATATCTCAGATCTTTTTTCTGAGTGTTGCATTTCAATTTTGTTGTTATCTTTTTGCATCTAATACTGCTCATATGCTCTAGTATCCTGACCTTTATTAGCTTTGTCGTAATTCCTACATATTGATAACCACAAGAGCATTTAATGAGATGGATTATGTCCTCAGAATTGTTATGGTTCCTCAATTCCCAGGAGTATTTAGGACTAAGATCTATTGTTTTGCAGGTTTGTGGTCAGTGGGCATGCCTTGCATGTTCCACAGGCATAGTGACCTGTGATAGGGGGTAAACCCCAAAGTGTCAGGTCAGCTTTGCCTCTAGGTTTTGATATTTGAGGTTTTGTGTGTACCAAAATGTTTCTAATGCTAGAGCTCTTCTTAAAAGAAAAATTTGAACTCTTTGGGTTGAATCTATTCTTGTTAAGATGCCCCTGTTTTTAATGATGATTTTTCTAACATAATTAAATACTATGTTAAATGTGATGACACAGATTTCTGACCTCTCTCTTTCTTTCATATGTCTAATTGTGAATCGCTGTTAAACGTTACTCGTTTCCAGGCCTTTCTAAACACATGTTGAGGATATTGCCGTTCCTAGAGTTTATCATTGAGTTTTCTAGCTTCATTCTCAAAGTCACTGAAATCTGAATAGCTTCTCCTCTGGTGCAAAAATTGCCCATAGGGGAGGTTTTCTCTGAGGGAGTTGCAGTGGAAAAAGTTGAAGGATAGTAGATTAAGTCTATCCGCAGGCTTGTGGTACACTTTGCTCATCAGTTTTCCAATTTTAGGTGTTATTGTCAAGACCAAAAAGGTAAGCAACTATGTGGTAATAGTTGATGTGAAAAACAGAAAGGGATTCCTGCTATTTAGCATGTAAGAAATTCTTCCACCGAGGTACTATCATCCTGCTACATTACGAGCACATCATCAGTGTACCAACTGCAGACTCTAATACAACCCGAAAAGGAGTTACCAGAAGAATATATATTCTCGTTCTCAAAGTGTGAGACATACAGGCATGCCAAACTCAGTGCAAAAGAGCTTCCCATGGAAGTGCCATGGGACACAAAGTCCTCCACTTCGGTGAGGGACATTTCACCCAAACTTACAAACAGCACTCACAGATCCAATACTTAGAGACGCGTTACATTTCGCAAGGTGTTCTGGAATCAATTTTGAGACTCCAATGAGTTAATATTCAAAATCGTTTTAATACTGGCGTTGGATTCCCATTTTGATCCTCCATAGCGGAGTTCGCCTCTCATTATAACGTTGCATGCACTTTGAGGTGTTTCTAAAAACAATGATGCCGACATGGCTTATGATGCTGATTCCCACGTTGACTTTCAGTCGGTATGAGCTCTAGTCTTTTGTGACTACGTCCCAATTAGGCCATTCCCAATCAATGATGATCACACTGTCATTAGGGCAGCACTTGGCATACTCAGGATTCTGTTCCCTCGCGCTTAGAAGCCCGTGCTTCAGATCGAGGCCACACAGATTACCCAAATGGCAGAACGTCCCACAAAGATTAGCATAAACATGCGCCAAATGCCACATTTGAACCACCACCCACGGCACAAGCATAGCAAATTATAACACACTACAAGCTTCATATAAATGTTGAGCTTCTACAGGTAGTAAGGTAGGCATGATGATGGTTACATTTTGATACATTATAAATAAGGCTCCCTGTTTTTCATTTTTACTGATTTCTACAGATAAATACAGACAGAAAACTATTTATTTTCCTTTCTGTATTTATTTTTAAACGTGGATAAAAACGGGAATTGGGTTGTTTTTGATGATGTCAATCATGACTGCCAGGCCAATAGCTGTGAAGATAGACAGACAAGGGGATTAAAAAAATATAGGGATTTTACTAAAGAGCCCTAAACAGCAGTACGTTTGCACAACCTTGATACTAAAATGTACATGTTTTCTTACAAGTGCATATTTTACCATCTGAGTGTGTATATATCATTGTAAACGGTCATGCGTTCTGGTACAAGTGCACATTAACTGGTTAAATAAATGCAGAAATATACACGTTTCAGCTTCATTTTTTCACAAAACCGAAAATAAATATGGAAAAATACAGGTGAAATGAGCAAAAAAGAAATATGGATAAATACAGACGGAAATAACAAAAATATACAAACTATAAAACCAGGATCCCTAATTATAATAGAATGGGTACAGCATCATTTAGGAACATGTTTGTTTAATGATGAAAGACTAGTTTAGACTTTGCTATGTGGAAAGAGGTACTACGTTGTAATGTCCTTAGTATTGTGCATGTTTTTCATTCAATTCTACTCTTCCTTATAACAATCATATCTCCACACCCGCATCATTCCTTTACATTCAATTTATAATTTATCATTTGAGATACAGCTTGGTAATTAACAATGGATGTGCAAGTGGAGATGGTCCTATCTATTACCAGCGCTTCTGCACGGAGAGGCCTTAAAATGCAGAAGAAACAATCAAAACAATGTGTGGACATTTTCTTTTTTAACTGTTATTCATAGCAAGCCAGAAAGGCCTTTCTCTTTCGTGGGTCACCCTCATGTAATAAAGACTGGATTAGGTAGAATGAAAATTGGCATTTATTAAGCAAGGCCTTTATATTGATATACGGTCATAATCATAGCGTGTGTCTTGTGTGGACCTAAATGCAAGCCCGTTTGATCTGCAATATATGTGTAACAATATACAGTTTAATTCACATATAAGATCTCTATCTCCTCATCTGGATATTTGCTAGCCATCTCCTCCCAATCTGTTGTTCAAGTGCATGTAGACACAACCACCATCACTGTCTCCTTCTGGTCACATGTCCACTGACTGCTATGGGATCTTCTTTCCAATTGGCATGGTATGATATCTCCATCATAGCGCTATTGTTTGGCATGATTGCCTCATGGAACATACTTCACTTTTCAGTGAGCTGAGGTGCTGGTCTGGCATGAAGTCACAGATCTAACAACCCTGGATTCACACGATCATCTTTTTCACTGCAGCATAACTGGTTCGTGCACAAGAAACAAGTCCCAATCCAAATCAGACTTCGCTCTTCATGTCTGTCCTTTAAAAAAATATTACAACTGAAATGTTTCTCTTCTCCATATCATTCACATTTATTCTCACAGTGTGGAAGAACTGGCCGCGCCCCTAAAGAAAATGCCATTTTAACATGTCTACAGAAATTTACATTCCATGGTGAAGGCAAAATACAGTTATGTCAGGGAAGTACTGCCGATACCTGTGATATTGGCTTGGACATGTGTCCTGACCTGTCTACTTACCAACTTTTTTGGGTTTCTTTGCTTTTGATGTTTGCCATCCTGCTGCGTACATCTATTGCAAAGGAAATGTGTCTGCAAGGGATTTACACATTATATAGAGATGCACCGTACATTTATGAACTTTACACTTTGCTCTTTATTTCTGTTTTTGCTTCACTTTGGTTGTACATATTTTCCTACCTTACTCCATATTGTATAGTTTTTGTTACAGTATGTCATTTGTATACTCCTTTTTTAATATATGATATATTTGTTATTGCTTGTACCTTGAAGATAGGCTGCTATCAATGCTGCAAATAACGAGTAATTAACAAGCATCTTAGTTTCCCTCGTTGCATGTCATGACCACCATAATTTCTATTCACAGTTTAGTATTATACACCTAGATCATACAACCGGAAATTTGGCACGGGGACTGCTATGTACAAGCACCAGCATGTAGAAATATATTGCTTCTTCCTAGTCATAAAAAGTGCTTTAACCTTATACAGATATAATAGTTCCATAAAAGCAGACTCACCTCTCCAGAAAAGTGATGGTGACTAAGGGCCAGTCACAAAAGATGACTTGAAAGTACAACATTCATATGCATCTATTAATTATTGTGAGACCTTTATAGTGTTTGTATAAAAACCATAAGCATACTGTCTGTTTTACAAAGTTACGCTCTTAGACATTGCCAAGAATTGCTGCGCAGCTCCTAAAAGCAGGGTGTTCGACCTAACATCCTTGGCGTGGTTTCTCCAGACTTTTTGCCTCTACCGCCTGCATTTTTGATGGTGCGCTGGATTTAGTTTTGCTGGCTTAAATTTTTGGGCACTTTGCCACTGCTGATCAGTGTCAAAGTGCAGGTGTTCCCTGTGATTATCATTAGTTATTCATAATTGGCATATTTGATTTACTAGTAAGTCTCTAGTAAAGTGCACTGGGTGTGCCAGGGCATGTAAATCAAATGCTACAAGTGAGCTTTCAGCAATGGTTGTGCCAACCACACAAGTAGCCTTTCAAATGTGTCTCAGACCTGCCACTGCAGTGTCTGTCCACGTAATTTGTAACTGCCATTTAAACTGGCAAGTACACCCACATGCCCGGCCATAACCTTCCCTTCTCTTACATGTAAGTCACCCCCAAGGTATGCCCAAAGTACCCTCCAGGGCAGGGTGCAGTGTCTGTTAAAGGTAGGACATGTGTTTTACATGTCCTGATAGTGAAATACTGACAACTTCGTGTTTCACTATTGTAAGGGCTAACTCTCCTATAGGTTATCTTTGGAGTTGCACTGTAAACTTGTTCATGTGTAACTTTCAATTGGGAACAGCTAGAGATTTGGAGTTTAGGGTTTCTGAATTCAGAATTTATTAACACACCTTTCAGTGAAGGTGGTTTTCAAATCATGTGTTGGAAAATGCCACTTTTAGAAAGTGGACATTTTCTTGTTTAACCATCCTGTGTGCCTTTACCTGTTTATCTTTTCACCATCTGGCTTTGGAGTGACAGGATCTTGGGATGTGCATTCACTCTAGGCAGTCACAAGGGGGGTTGGGGCGTGTCCTGCCTTTCCTGGGTGGCTCATAGCAAGGCAGAAAATACCTTTCTGCATTTAGAGTGGTAAGATGAGTTATCACTAGCACTTGAATAGGCTGTGTCTGCTCGCACAATGCCATCTACACCTCCTGTAGTGAAGCTGGACAAGGGAGGACAGAACTGGTTTTTACTGAGCTAAGAGCTCCTGCAACAAAGACTGGGGTATAAATATTATCAAAACCCCCAGAATTTTACATCGCTTCTGGAAACAAGAGGACCCTGCCAAGAAGAAGAGCTGAATAACTGTATAAGGAGTGCTACCCTCTCTGTTGTGTGAGGGGTGGGTTGGCCTGCTGTTGCTGTTTCTGGCTGGAAATGGACTGACTCTTTAAAACCCTGCTCTGGTCATCTGTTTGAGAAGTTCTCCAAGGGCTTGTTTATGCTGGCCCCCTGTTATAGTAGACTCAGTGACATCAAAATCTTCCCTGTGCTCATCTTGAAGATTTACCAGGTCTGCTTTCCACCCTCCCACAGCAGCACCTGGGGCACTGAGGAAGTGGGTGACCGAGGTAAGGAAACTCCAAGCAGGTTTTTCCTATGTTGCCCAGTAATCACCACAAGCGTGGTCTGAGCTTAGGCCAAGATGGAAGGCTGAGAACTGACCAGTAATGAGACCATTTAGTGCATGCCTCTCTACCCCAACAACCACTTAAAACAACACTCAATGACGCATGGGGTCTCCCTACATTGACAGGTCATGCCAAATGCGGTAGCTGTGTGTGTTGTGAATCAACCATAGAAGGAAAAAGTTTTGAATTCGGTACAATCAAATTGGACAGGAAATACTTTTCAAACTGTAATTCAATAAACGTGGTATACGCTATCTTCTGTCCCTGCATGTTGATTTACATAGGTCAAACCACCCAGAAGATAAAACTCAGTATTGGACAACACCGCAGCAGGATCCGCTGTAAAACCGCGAACGCCCCCCTCGTGGATCATTTCACAGAGAAAGGACACACTGAAAAAGATCTGATCTGGACTGTAATAACATTTATCAAACCTCCACCTACGGGAGCAGATGTCTCTATGCTACTTAGCAAAGAGGAACTGCACTGGATCCTCAAGACCAACAGTTTCCGTACTGGATTGAATCGCCTTGAAGACTGGACCTCCCTGCTCTAATGTGTAATCCTGTATAATAATCAATAAATAATTGTACTGCAATTTTAAGTCACCTGCGTCGCTCTCACTCTCACTATCGACTAGAATATCACCATTCACCACATTAATCTGTCCTATGCACTCTATTTCAAAATGGCCACTCCATTTCCTCATTATTTTCGCTGAACCTGAGTCCTTCCTCTGTCTCCACGCCCACCCTTCAGTCCTTCCTCTCTGTCCACGCCCAGCCTTGCCTATAACAGGGCTTCCCAAGATGGCTGCCACCCTCTATCCTGAAGCCGGACCAGCCATTGAGCTCCTGATCTTGAAGTAAGTTAGTTCCCAATCCAGGAACTAGAGACCATTTCCAACTCACCTCAATTGGAAATCTAGTTACAACGCAATTTTTTTTATAAACCCTCTTTTTCATACTGTGCGATTGCGCACTTGTAAGGAATCCCTATCTTGACTATCCAAGTGGTCTCCCGAACTAACACGGTAATTGTAGCTTTCCCGCTTTTCATCCCACGGATGTGCCACAAGCCTCTTCACAATGGCTTGAGTGATAGTAATTCTGTCCTCCCTTCACCTCTAGATCCCTATCAGCTGGCTAACCGCCCCTTGTGACCCCGAGCTATCGCGCCCGCTTCTGATCCAACTTGCAGGTATCCTCTCACAAGCCCGTCTTAAAACCTACTTCACGTCCTAATTAGCCTTTCTGACCTTGTGTTAGCTCGATATTATTGCATGATCCTTTTTCTATGTCGTCACACCGACCACTGCGCCATAATTACCAGTACTCTAATCATGGCAGGAGACATCATCAGCTCTCTGTTCTTGACACATGCTTTATCGAATGTCTCCTACCAATCACTGCACCGTTTTCATTCACTTTTTCATTTCATTACCACCTTCATGCTCACACGATCTAATGCATGAACCCTGTGATTGTGGTCTTGTCATTGTTTAAACACACTGACTGCTGCGCCTTACGCACAAGTGTTCACGTAACAACACTAGATTGCATCCGCATTTAAATTAATGCATGACCAATCCAGATGTGGTCTCTCAGCAGCCGTACAATACCAATCACTGCGCCGTCCTCCCTTTCACTTTATCACAATGTATTCTGTATAGATTGATCGGCAAAGAGTGGTCTCACCTCTTTGGCCACGCACAAAAGGCACTCAGTCACGCCAAACCTTCCTCCCCCACTCGTTGTTCCACACATCTCACCGATTTTAAACTCACCAGTCACATTTTTACATGCCTAACAGTATTCATGTTTACCAATTCATGTTCCTTTTTGTTTCTTTCCCAATTTCTCCCCTGTGTCATGTAATTGTACAGTAATGCGATTTAGGCATAGTGCAATTTTAAATTCATAAAGACAACAATGAAATATTATGTTGTCCTGAGGATGATGCCCAGTATCTAGTGGTGGTATCGAAACGTCGTCGACACCAAAAAATGGCATATGCAATATGACTATGCAATATTGTAATGTGCAATGGTGTATAAGAAAATGATCTTAGTCTGTTAAAACTTTCAAATAGGAGTGTACAGACGTATTTCACTTTGCCCTTTGGCCATTCTCTGCTTCGTTTTGTTGTCTCACTGTTTCGTGGGTCACGGCTGTGCCCACTTGTCATTGAATGTTTCTAACAATTTAATTTCATTTATATTTGCAAAATAAATTCTTGTCCGGCTGGACAAAAGACATACTACCTATTTAGAGTATGATTATTGTATATAAGTGATGCTTCCTTTGAAAATAGGGACCATTGTTTTCTATAACAGAGTAATGAGGCTCAGCACCAGGAAGAACCCTGAGGGTGTCCCTGTGTTGCCAGGGCAACCACCGTGCGGACTGAGGAGGGAGCCCAACCACGCCTTCCTGACCAATGCTGGAGAAGAAGTGCGGAGTCATCATTGCGGCTGCTGTGAGGGACAGTAGCCGGGCGCCTGGGGTTTGAGCCAAATGGGAGACCGGAAACATGCCTCTGCTACTTTAGCCTGAGCCCGGCACTATTGGGCCACGAGGAGCTCAATGGAGCAGCCACCCCTCATATGTACCCCATTTTGGTGGTACTAACCATCAGGCTCTCCTCTTTTAAGGTTCCATCAGAAAAACAACTTATAAAGTCTATCAGACTCATCAAATTGGGCGCGCCACAAGATTCATGTCCCTCCAACATCATGCATATGATCCCTGCTCAAGTAGCACAAAATCTAAGGCCAATATTTGAGAATATGTTTGATAAAGGATATTTTCCCTCTTACTGAAAATAAGCCTAGATTCTCCCCCATTAAAAAAAAGACAATTTGAACGCTCAAGACCATAATAACTACCGACCAATATCTAGACGTCCTTTCTTCACCAAGTTGGTAGACAAAGTAATGAAACAACAACTCGCTGAATATTTGGAGGAACACTCCTAGTTAGATGACACACAACATGGGTGAATCGACTCTGGTGATAGCAACAGAGGAAATACGAGAAGTACTTGATAGGGATGGGACAGCTGCACTGATCCTTCTGGATCTTTCTGCAGCTTTTGATAGGGTCAACCATGAGATTTTGTCTGACCGTATGCTTAGGCTAGGGATAGAAGGAACAGCCTTTGATCTCTTGTTAACTTTCCTAGCAAACAGACAACATAATGTGAAGATGGGCCAGTTTGCCTCCAGATCTTTCTTCTTGCCCTTTCGAGTTCCCCAGGGCTCAGCACTGAGCCCAACTTTGTTTAATCTGTATTTTACTTCACTAGCCTCTATAATCAAAAAGGCCGGCTTTTAAGCCAAATTGTGGCATCAATGGCAAATTCTGAAACCAATCTGGGTGCGGATTTCAGCTCATGTATGAGTAAGGTGAGCAGCTGGATGGACTGTAACTGCCTCAAATTAAATGCTAATAAAACAGAGTTTATCATTTTCGGTAACAACCCTTTCTTCTGGACACAGGACTGGTGGCCACCTGAGATGGACTCTTTACCCCAACCCTCAAACAAAGTTAGAAACTTAGGGTTTGTGGTCGACAAGGAACTAAAGTTTAGGGACCAAGTAAACAAAACAACTTCGTCCACCTTCTGTTCCGTAAGGTTAATAAAAAAAATAGAAAAATGTCGGCCCCCGAACTACTTTAAACAGTAATGGCACTCATTCTTATGAGGATCAATTACTGCAACAGCCTATATCTCATGATTGCAACAAGACTCGTTAAGAGGTGAGAGAGCGCAATTTGAATAAAAAATATGTATGAACCATATTTACAAGCATATCACATAAACATAGGAGTTGTAACGTGAAGTTGACACTTATAGCATAAAGTTAACCGATATAATCAAAGTAATATAGGAAATGTAACTGTATTTACTCTTGAAATGTATTAGATTTAGAAGGCCCGTATACGTAGTGGGCTAATGTAGAGAATTGTAGAAATGCTTACGAAATGTAGAACTTACAAAGTAGAATTCATGTACGTGTTTAGCTTTAAATGGAGAAACCGCGTGAAATGTAACATGGAGAAATGTGCAGAGAACATACACGGCGATGTAACAAATGAGAATATAAAGTTATACTCTATGTAATTTATATGTACAATATATTCACTTATATGTAAAGAATTTGCTAAATACGAATATATATATATATGTGTGTTAAAGGTTATACTGTGTAGAAGGCTTCTTGTAAGAAATGTTAGAAGGGTTTAGGTCATTTGTGGTTTTAACCTGACTGACCAAGGGTTCGCAGGAGTGTAGTCCGCTGTTTGTGATTTAGTGGGCTCACAGGAGTCGTGAATAGCCTTGATGTGAACGTGCGAGCCAAGGAGTCTAGTGCTTGCTAGATTTAAGGTGACAACGCTGGACAAAGTTTATGGCCTAAACGTGATAAGAAGCGCTTGGAATTTGAGAGTTGTTTTGAGAAGTCCATTCACAGGACCAAGAAAGGTTATATACATAACTATAAAGATTTGAGTTCTACTAAGGTTATGAACTTATGTTCTGAAAGTGTCAATTGTAATATTGAATGAAGTCAACAGCAAGAAGACGAAGATGACATCTGAGGAGAAAGGTCAACTTAACGGACGGCGAAAGAGACGAAGCAAGGAAAAAGCTAGAAGATGACCTCACGGGGAAAGTCCGTGGTGGGCGTCGAAGGGGCGTTCCACCCACTCTGATTGTGTATTTTAGGGACAGCACCCCGGGGAGAAGATAGCGATTAGCAGGAACAGCGAAGGCGAAAGCGAACAGCTCCGAGCAGAGGCCATCATAGAGAGCTCAGAGTAGATGACTTGAGCAGATGCGCTGAGAGAGATCAGAGCGCAAGAGAGCAGTAGGCCGAGGACCCTTAGAGAGCGGATGGGTAGGCAGAGAGGGTACTGCTTCTTAAACTTAAGTTACCTTTAGAGGCTAAGAGAGTTTGAACTTCTTTGGGAGTCAAACTGCTGACACCTTTTTAGGTTAGGAACTTGCGAAATAGGGATGTCACTTAGTATAGAGTAGGGACAGATTTAACTTGATTAATTTTCTCTTTCTGTAGATGACGCAAAGGAACCACTTCACATCGATGCTTTAATTTGCTGATTCTCGAATTGATTTTGTATTCTTTTATACGTTTTGAGATTTATCTTGAAAGGATTGTATTCGCATTTAAATTTGACTTTTATATAAAACTTTCAAACTTCATCAGTTGTAAGTGGTTCTTCAGAGTGGCGTCAGTCTATGGGGTTTATCTAACCTATGCGGGGTTTGTCTTTTACTCAATGACAGATAAAAAGCGATCCAAAATTTTCGAATGAGATAAGTTATTAAATTGATCATAAATTGATATTAAAATCTCATTCCCCGCAGTTGGTAGCAGAGAAAGATGGTTTTCTTCTTGAGGAAGACAACCTAGGTCAGGTCTAGTTTACCCCAAGGTCCCTAGTCATCGACGACCAGAAGAAGAATCCCTGGCGAAGACGGTGCTGACGGTGTATCGAGAGAAAAGCAGCAGAGTCGGTCGAGAGTGAGTATAAGGGTCATGCGTTGTAAGATTGCGGTATTTTATGTTGTACCTGTGTTGTAATGTCAAGCGGAGTTGAATGCCTGTAGTGTGATTGAGGGAAGGTTGTGAGCGCGCGCAACCGGATGAAATCTTAAGCTCCAGGGAAGGACTTAAGTGGTTCGGGTGTATCGAACACCCAGAGTAATTTGTCTACCATTGAAAGGGGGTCATGAGGTACCATTGATCGCCCGACAGACCGATGATAGGGGGAGCGTAAGAGTGAGTGTATGAGTAACGGACGCTGGTCGTACGTTTACTGTGTGTAAGTAACCTATCAGTTGAGGCGATCGTCTGACCGTAAGAGGGAAGACGTTTCGTCAGTTGAGGTGACAATTACAGTTAGACTGTGGCCGTACAGTCAGAGAAAAGTGATCGCTTGGACGGAAGTAGTCATTTTTCAGCGTATGAATGAAAACGCATGCGAAATCGTGAGACGAGTTGAGAAAGAAGGAGAACTGCTGCAGAGGGAACGAGTGACGTCAACATAGAGTCGCGCTGAGATTGGTTAGTTGTCATACGTCAGCGTAGAGCCGCGCTGAGATTGGTCGGTCAGCGTAGAGTCGCGCTGAGACAGGCCGATTAGCGAGAGCCGCGTAGGGATTGGTTGGTGGTTGTCATCGGGACGTAAACAAGGAAGAGAAAGAGGAAAATAGTAGAGTATCAAAGATGAAGTGTTTTAAGAGGTTAAGAGCAATCTTTAGGAGGAATAGAAGAAATTTATATGCCGGAGAAGAAGCTCCACCAGAAGGCACACCAGCTTATCATATGGCAGTAAATGTAGGCTTACACTCGATACTATGGATTTCCGAGTGGAATAGGTTAACTGAAGGGAATAAGGAACTGACGTTTCCGAGATTCGGGACGTTTAAACTAGATGTATTGAACGAACTGAAAGCGGTAATGCTTGCAACGAGACCTCTACCGAGGCCAACACAGTTTGAAGCCCTTAGTGCATGGTTTAGAGCAGCACACGAAAAGAGCGTAAAAAGGCGCCAAGAAAGAGTGAGAAGATCAGTAAAGGCAGTGCAGGATGCTAAATGGGACGAGGAAGCGAAAAAGTAGAGAGTACAAAAGATAGAAGCAGACAAACTGTACCCGATGCTAGAAGTTACGGGAGAAAAGAAACCTCTAGAGGAAGATGAGGAAAGCGAGACGGAGGAGGATCTGATAGAGAGGCTATTAACAGATAGACCACCTCCGTACAGCGGAGGGGCCGCAAGTCCCATATTACAACAGGAAGACGGACCTAGATGGGGGGAATATAAATCGATCCCAGTAACAGAGTGGGATCCCAAGAAAGACGAGGAAGTACCTCAATCTAGTTCCGAACAGAGAGTAGTGGGAAGATTCGTGGTCCAGAAAATGCCAGAAACGCAACATGCAAGGTCCTACCAAATGCCAGACGCTTTACAGGTACCTGTTACCATAGGCCCTATTGTGTCAATCTACAACCCAGAAGGGGTCCAGCAGGAGGAACAGGCACGATGGGACAAGGAAAGAGCAGAGATGGAGAATAGGAATACCATGATAAATCCTCAGAGGCAGATACTAGCACCGATGAGTCGGAGTACCCCATTAGATGCCTCAACAGGTCCCTGGGTAGAACAGGGGGGCCAAAGAGGGCCAATGGACTTAAGGGGACCAAAACCGAAATCCCATAAGGAATTAAGGGAATACCTGAAAGAATGGGATACTGCTGAAGAGATTCGGAATAAAAGTTTAGAAACAGGAGCAGAGTGGAGAGACCAGGATAACAGGATTCTCTCTCATTGTGGAGCTGGCGAGAGCAGCCCGGAGTGGGAGAGAGGGAGCCAGGAAAGCAGAGGAAATAATTGTCCTACTATCAGCGGCAATAGGCAAATGTGCGACGACAGGAGTGCAGGGTGTGGCGAAGTGCCTCGCGTCACCTTTAGTGAAGGGGAACGAAGGACGCAGGAGTACCGAAATACTTTCAGATGCACTCACCATACCCCGGGTGAAACAGTGCAACATTGGAATCACGGGAACATGGAGAGTCGTGAAGGGTCTCGCCATGCATCCGGTGAACGTGAGCGAAGTCACGAGAATATAGGGAGTCGCGAAACGTCCCGCCATACTTCTGGTGATCAGGATCGAGATCGCGGGAGCATGGAGGGCCATGAAGGACCTTATCGTTTATTGAGCGACACCAGACAGCAAGCGAGTTATAGTGGTTTTGAACAAGACGGTGGATCCTATCTTGTACCTGGAGAAACCGAGCCGAAAAGGCGCAATGTAGGGATGGGGGATGGAGTAATGTTCCACCACACCCCACGGGAAGATGGAAAGGCTTGGGATCTAGAGAGGTGGGAACAAAGAGATGGAAGGAAAACTCCTCATAACTCACCTGTGTTTAGGCGTAGGGCGCATAGTGGAGGTGAGAGGGGTATGAGCGAACCACCTAGGACTGACATACTGAGAGCGGAAATAAAAGCAAGACGGATTGATGTAATGAGCTTAAAATCAGACTTGGACGAAATAATAGACGGCACAGTGGCAATAGAGAGGTTGGATCTGTACGCACCAGATGAAATATTGTTCTTATCCAAGGATGTTACCCGGAAAGCAAGGGCAGCTCATGAAAAACTATCTGAATTAGCGGAAAAATATATGATAGACATGTCACGAACTAAAGCTTTACAGCCCAATCATAGGTTAAATTGCACAGATCGAGATTTAGATGAACGTAGAACGATTGGACTAAGAGTACACATAAGGGAACTGGTCATGTGTATTAGAATATGGAAAGATCTGGATAGATGGGAGGAAAAATGGTCTAAGAGGGGATCTGTCAGAAGAAGTACAATTGTGAAGTCCCAAGATACAGGCCTAATGAGAATGGAAGCTTTCCCTTTGCGAGAAATCGCGAACGGAAATTACGTTCACGTACCTTGGAGTAGGGGGGATTTAGCGGCATTTACTAATTCTTTCCCGAAGCTAAGAGAAAACCCCGTTGAGTGGTACAAGCAGGTAGAGAGGTTCGTGAAGATCTCTAAGGTGTTATGGATCGATTTGAACACATTGTTCGATATCGTAGTACCCGGAGATTTGTGGACGGTATGCAAGCTTAATGTTGAATGGCCCACGTGTGAGCCTCCGAGAGATACCCAGACAAATGGTCCATCAGATAGAGTCATGGAAAAATATGAAAGAGTGATAACATGGCTAAAAGAGAAAGTGCCAGTGCAGGACATAGACTGGGTTAAGATAGATCGAACAACTCAGGAGCCCAAAGAGACAGTTCACGAGTTCTATGAGAGGTTACTGAAAGCATTTAAACAATACAGTGGGTTAGACGTAATGGATCCTAAGGACATAGGACAGTTTGTGTCGAAGTTCGTTCTAGGATTAAGACCAGACATAAGCCTGATGATACAACAGCATTTGATCTGTTGGCAGAACAAACCTTTAGACGAAATTTTGAGGTATGCAAGGTACTGTAGCGACAAAATAGATTCGAAGGCAAAGAAGCTCAAGGAAAAGCTAATGCTGGTACAAATGCAAGCAGCTGGAAAGGGTGGACAGCGGCAACAGGGAACAGGAACGCAAGGAAAGAAACAGAATAATCAGAGCAGAGATGAGGAGGAAAGACCAAGGCCGAGAATGGATATTGCGACACTGAAAAAGACAACGAGGTGCCATCAGTGTAATGAGGTGGGACCTTGGCGACGCAAGTGTCCTTACAATGTTGAGACAGGGGAATTAGAACAAGAGGAGGAAGAGGTACAGAATAACGTGGTTAAGGGAGCCGCAGTCCCGAAGGGAAAGTTTATCAAAGGGGGGACTCAGACTCCTCGAGCCCCGTTTCCTCAACCACCTCGCATTACAAACGGAGGGAAAACCTATAGACAAATGCCATTGTTTGTAGGAGGAGAAGAATGCTACTACGTTGATCCTCTTACAGGGCAACGAGTGAATAGGGAGGAAGACTGTACTCTAGGTGCAGCCCTGGAAGTAGATCAGAGGGGACCATACGTAGAGGCTGAAGTAGCTGGATGTCCTACAACCTTTTTGGTGGATACGGGGGCCACTCGATCCACGCTGAGATCAGCGGTAGTCCCAGGTCTGCCAATATCGGGAGAGACGATTCAGGTGACGAACATCAGTTTGTGATCTGTGATTCTAGCCCTGTGTGTTTGCTAGGAAGAGATTTGTTGTGTAAACTGAATTGCACAATACATTGCACACCTGAAGGAGTAGAAGTGCAGACCAATGATGAGGATGCCGATTTTAAGGTTGTAAACTCGCAGGAGTGCGTGGAACTATATCCTACCTTAACAGTGGAGGAGCTTCCACAGGATTTGAGGGAGAAAGTGTCAGCTGAGGTGTGGGATTTTACTGGAGAGGAAATAGGATTGATCAAAGGAGTAGAACCAGTAAAGATCTTGGTAAGACCCAATGCTGAATATCCAAGAACACCGCAATACAAGTTGACACCAGAAACGATTGCAGGAATAAAGCCTGTGATCGAATCCATGATTAAACAGGGAATACTGAAGGAGATCGTGGGAAGTCCATGTAACTCCCCGATTATGGGTTTGCAGAAGCCTAGTGGGAAATACAGAATAGTGCAGGATCTTCGAAAGATTAATAATATTGTTGTCTCATGTTGTCCAGTGGTACCGAATCCATCAGTGATATTATTTCAGATACCGTTCCAAGCTGAATGGTTTACCGTGATAGATTTGTGCCAGGCTTTCTTTTCGATTCCTTTAGATGAAGAGAGTCAGTATCTTTTCGCTTTTAAGCTGGAAGATCGCGTTTTAACATGGTGTCGTATCCCTCAGGGGTATACAGAAAGCCCATCGATCTTTAACCAGCTATTAAAAAGAAATCTTGAAAGTCTAGTACTGCCTAAGAACTCGGTTCTAGTCCAGAACATAGACGACCTCCTAGTTGCGTCAGAAACTGAGGAAGCTTGCAGAGTAGACACCATAACCTTGCTAAATCACTTGGCCGAGAACGGACACAAGGTGTCTCCAAGTAAATTGCAATATTGTATGACTGAGGTGCAATACTTGGGCCATAGGATTGAAAAGGGAAAACGGAAGGTGTCTCCAGACAGAATAGAGGCGATCATGAAAATGAACGCGCCTACAACACAAAGAGAAGTCAGGATGTTTCTAGGTATGGTCGGTTATTGTCGGCAGTGGATAGCCAACTTTTCACTAAAGGCAAAACCGTTATTACAACTGACGCACAAAGGAGTAAGTGATCCGGTACCATGGGACAAAGATTGTTTGATGGCATTTTTGCAGCTGAGGGAGGACTTATGTCGTGCCCCGGCTTTAGGGATGCCTGATTACACAAAACCATTTTTGCTTTACTGCTGCGAAAGAGAGGGATGCGCGTTAGCAGTTTTAGCTCAGATACATGGAGATGCGCGTAGGCCAGTGGCGTATTTTTCGGCTACATTAGATCCAGTAGCCGCAGCGTTGCCCGGATGTCTAAAATCCGTAGCTGCAACGGGTGTCAGCATTGAACGTTCTGAAAGCGTGGTAATGGGACATCAGTTAGTGGTGTACGTACCGCATTCTGTGTAATTGTTAATGACCAGGACTAAGACTCAGCATCTGACAAATAGCAGGCTCACACGCTACGAGCAAGTCATACTGGCTGCCGAGAATGTGACCCTAAAGAGATGCTCCGTCTTGAATCCTGCAACTTTGATGCCACTTCCAAATGAGATAGATGATGAAATTTGTACAGACCATGATTGCCTTGATGTGACTGAACTATGCACCAAACCGAGACCTGATATTGTAGATGAGCCATTGACTGACCCCGATGAAATATTCTTTGTTGATGGTTCATGTGTAAGAGACGATATCGGTCAGCTGAGAGCAGCTTATGCAGTTTGCACAATTACGAGAGTAATAGAAGCCGCTTGCCTGGAAGGAGTACACTCCGCTCAGGTAGCTGAAATTGTTGCTTTGACGCGTGCTTGCCTAGCAGGCGACAAACTTCGAGTCACCATATACACCGATAGCCAGTATGGTTTCGGGGTAGTTCATGATTACGGGCAGTTATGGTCTCAAAGAGGTTATATGACCTCCTCGGGTTCTCCCATTAGGAATGGAGAATTCGTGAGACTATTGTTAGAGGCATTGCAAGGTCCAGCAGCCATTGCAGTTGTCAAATGTGCCGCGCACACGAAGAACGTAGACTTTGTGTCGCAAGGCAACCGTTATGCTGATGAAGTAGCGCGTTACTGCGCAGAACAGGGATATTCTCACACTGATGTAAAAGTGGGGGGAATCCAAGAAAGAACTGAATTGACAATGTTGTTGGATACTGTAGATACGGGGGATGAGCTAAGGAGTGTTCAGGAAAATGCACCAGATGATGAGAAAAAGAGTTGGGAAACAGCGGGTTGTACTAGAAGTGAGATGAACTTCTGGATATCTGCAGATGGGAGAGCAGTTTTACCAAATTAACTTGTTAGTCCAATGGCAAGGAAATTGCATGGATCAGCACACATATGTAGAGATGCTATGGTGAGAGTATTCAGACAAACGTGGTTCAACCCGAAGTTCAGAGTAGCGGCAGAAGCAGTGTGTCAGCGATGTGCGATCTGTCAGCAGCTAAACGTAGGAAAGAGAACACCAGTCACATTGAGTCACATTGGGAGGTCTGGGGGGCCTTTCAATAGAATGCAGCTTGACTTCATAGAAATGCCTAAATGCAATAGACTCAGATACGTTTTAGTGATTGTTTGTATATTTTCTAGATGGGTTGAGGCTTACCCTACACGTAGGTGCGATACACTTACAGTAGCAAAACTGTTACTTAGAGAGTTGATACCGAGGTTTGGGGTGCCATCCTCTTTGGAATCGGACAGAGGAACTCATTTTAACAGCGAAATAGTGAAGATGCTATGTTCAGCTTTGAGTATCGATCAGAAGTTACACTGCAGCTATCGACCAGAAGCTTCAGGGATTGTAGAGCAAATCAACAGCACAATCAAGTCCAGACTTGCCAAAGTTTGTTCATCAACATCCCTGAGTTGGCCAGACGCACTTCCAGTGGTTCTTATGAGCATACGTAGCACACCAGATAGGAAAACAGGTCTCTCTCCTCATGAAGTGCTAATGGGGAGAGCCATGAGATTGCCATCGGTTCCGACTGCAGCACTAGTGAACATCACAGACGATTTGATCTTGGACTACTGTAAGGGACTATCTGATGCCGTTAATTCTGTGTCCCTCCAGGTCCAGGCTGCAGAGGTTCCATCAGCACAAGATTTGTGCCATGACCTGAGTCCGGGGGACTGGGTTTTGGTGAAAAAACACGTCAGGAAGAACTGCTTAGACGTGCGCTGGAGAGGACCGTTTCAAGTCATACTTGTGACGAATACTGCAGTAAAGTGTGGAGGTTTGCCAAACTGGATACATGCCTCACACACCCGAAGAGTGCCAACACCTCTAGAAGAAACAGCTCCTCTCTCGGATGAGAATCCGGCGGAAAGCGGAGAAGCCATAGAGGGGGAAAGCCAAGCTGTGGAGGTGATCGAAGAGGCTGAGACTGAGACGGAACAGGTCGACGAAGGTCAAGACACCAGTGGGACCGAAGTCGCCTCAGGAGAAGAGAGTAATTGGGAGATCGAATCAGATACTGAACAAGCAGAGAGTGACCAAGAGACAAGTCCAAGAACAAGGAGCGGGAGGACAAGGAGTGATGAAGCTAGTTGGCCGGAGAGAAGGAGAAGGCCAAGCTTAAAAGCAGATCAAGAAAGAGCTCTTGTCCCGATCGCTGAAGAATCGGATCAGGAAGAGGAAACTACAGACTCAGGAACTGAAAGTCCAAGAAGATCGAGAAGGGTACGTGTGCCCTGCAGAAGGTATGCCACCCCAGAGTGGACTTATCTAGCAGATGTCTTGGGGACAGAAATCTGGGAGAGTGAAGAAAGTGAAAGTAATCGATCACGATCCATTTGTGGCAGTGGAGATATGGATGTTGACGCCTGGACTCGAGACTGAGGGGTTACTGACTTTCACACTTCCCATACCCCCATATTTGAGTCAAATTCAAGATCTAGTGCTAAATAGATTACAATTTCCGACTTTTGGTCATCAAATTCCAGAGGAAGAAGAAAAAGTCATTCGTTTTGAGTTATTGGAAATAGTTGTGAAAGCTGCAGGTGCGAGAATAATTGTTGATGCATAAAGACTTTTGTATATAAGCTATAAAGAAGAAGATAACTTAGCGCCGAGTGGAAAGAAGAATAAAATTAGGGATTACATTTAGAGGACGGAGAAGGGTTAGGGTTGTCTGTTGCTAAAGGAGAAAAGACATTGTTGAGAAAAAGAGACTTTGTTGATAAAGAGCACTTTACAGACTGAGAAAGCAAATAAAGCAAACAAAGACTGGAAAAGAAAAACTTTTCGCAAAAGAAGAAGCTAAGCTGTTTGATAACATGGAGAACGGCAACCCAAACCGAAAGGCTAGATGCATAGTAGGTACACTTATAACGGTAGTAATTTTTCTCATAATTACAGTAGTAACAATATCATACATAATAGGACATGAAACCGATAAAGAAACAGCAGATGTAAAGCCTGTAACGACTTTGAGACCTGCTCTTGTGGGGAAGAAAGAGGAGAGCAATGAAATACGTGAAAAGGCGTTACTGGCAAATGAAGCTCGTAGATTACATGTAGACGAGTCACAGGGAAACTTTAGGTCAAATGCATATGCTAAATTATTATATGAGTATATCGATGCCATGGAGGCCAAAGAATGCTATGTATGTATGCAATTGCCGGCTTCTGTAGACGAAGGCATTAGATACCATCATCTCCCATTGACTTATGGGATAACATGTAGTTTACTGCTTAGTATATTTTATGGTAGGGAAGGATTCGAGTACTACTTTTCAAATTATGATTCGGTACTGCCTGAAGTTCCGAATTATAAGCAAATGAATAAGTGGGACTATTACAAAAAGGAGGATAGATTAGCCAAATTCTTTCTTCCGTGGGATACATTGGATACATCATATGCACGCAGAAATAATCTAACTTGCAAAGTGTCAGAGGTTGAGAAAAAGTTTATAGGACAAGTAGATGACCGATACAGAAGGCAGAAGATTCTAAAAATGTCAGGACAGTGGAAAACTGATTGGACCGAAGAAGAGAAGGCACATAAAAAGAAAGGTAGCAATGGTCCAATAGCTTTGGATAGAACGCAGAAAGGGAAGTTATGTTTAACTCGAAGCAAGACGTATTATGAGAGTGTATTTGTAGGTGAAGTAAATTGCGAACATGCTTTTAGATTAGAGTACTATACGAAAGATTTCATGAAAGGGATGCAAGCTATTCCGAATGTGTATTTTGTATGTGGAAGAAATGCCTATGTAAAACTACCTGACAATTGGTATGGTTCGTGTTACTTGGCAATTGTCTTCCCCAAAATATATCATGCCAAGGATTTAGCGATAATAGAAGGAAAGGCTTCGACAAGAACGAAAAGGGAAGTAGGAGATGCAGAAGTGGTTGGAGATGTATTTGGAGCGATGTTTCCTATGTTAGGTTTAATACTTAACGATGTTAAGATTAGGAGACTAGCTACAGTTGTAGATAGACTATCTGCAAGCACTGCAAGGTCATTAATGTTAGTAGAAGGCGAGATGCAGTCGATTAGAGCAATGGTTCTTCAGAACCGACTTGCTTTAGATGTACTGCTAGCAAAAGAAGGCGGAGTTTGCAAGGCTTTGAAGGTTTAGGAATGTTGTACTTATATTCCTGATAATTCAAAACCACTTGAGAAAGTCATAAGCAACATTACACAGATTCATCAAGAGATCGAAGATTTATCAAAAATAAATGTTTGGGAAAAAGTAGGTCATGGAGTAGGAAAGGTTGGAAGTTGGTTTGCCAACCTTGGTAAAAGCATAGTGTGGTATATATTAAAACCTGTATTGATAGTATTAATTTGCATAATCACATTTTTAGGTTTCGTGAAATTGTATAAATGGTATAGGTCGAACCGGTTACAAAGATCCATGAGAGAGCAAGAAAGGAGATTGGCTGTGTTACAAGACCAACAGTACAAAAGTTTAAGAGCTCTCGAAACGATGAAAAGAGGGAATGTTGTAACTAGTTCTGTGTAAGGGTGCTATTCAAATTGCATTTAGTGATGACTCCAGAAGTCATCAAAGGGGGGAACTATGAGAGCGCAATTTGAATAAAAAATATGTATGAACCATATTTACAAGCATATCGCATAAACATAGGAGTTGTAACGTGAAGTTGACACTTATAGCATAAAGTTAACCGATATAATCAAAGTAATATAGGAAATGTAACTGTATTTACTCTTGAAATGTATTAGATTTAGAAGGCCCGTATACGTAGTGGGCTAATGTAGAGAATTGTAGAAATGCTTACGAAATGTAGAACTTACAAAGTAGAATTCATGTACGTGTTTAGCTTTAAATGGAGAAACCGCGTGAAATGTAACATGGAGAAATGTGCAGAGAACATACACGGCGATGTAACAAATGAGAATATAAAGTTATACTCTATGTAATTTATATGTACAATATATTCACTTATATGTAAAGAATTTGCTAAATACGAATATATATATATATATATGTGTGTTAAAGGTTATACTGTGTAGAAGGCTTCTTGTAAGAAATGTTAGAAGGGTTTAGGTCATTTGTGGTTTTACCCTGACTGACCAAGGTTTCGCAGGAGTGTAGTCCGCTGTTTGTGATTTAGTGGGCTCACAGGAGTCGTGAATAGCCTTGATGTGAACGTGCGAGCCAAGGAGTCTAGTGCTTGCTAGATTTAAGGTGACAACGCTGGACAAAGTTTATGGCCTAAACGTGATAAGAAGCGCTTGGAATTTGAGAGTTGTTTTGAGAAGTCCATTCACAGGACCAAGAAAGGTTATATACATAACTATAAAGATTTGAGTTCTACTAAGGTTATGAACTTATGTTCTGAAAGTGTCAATTGTAATATTGAATGAAGTCAACAGCAAGAAGACGAAGATGACATCTGAGGAGAAAGGTCAACTTAACGGACGGCGAAAGAGACGAAGCAAGGAAAAAGCTAGAAGATGACCTCACGGGGAAAGTCCGTGGTGGGCGTCGAAGGGGCGTTCCACCCACTCTGATTGTGTATTTTAGGGACAGCACCACGGGGAGAAGATAGCGATTAGCAGGAACAGCGAAGGCGAAAGCGAACAGCTCCGAGCAGAGGCCATCATAGAGAGCTCAGAGTAGATGACTTGAGCAGATGCGCTGAGAGAGATCAGAGCGCAAGAGAGCAGTAGGCCGAGGACCCTTAGAGAGCGGATGGGTAGGCAGAGAGGGTACTGCTTCTTAAACTTAAGTTACCTTTAGAGGCTAAGAGAGTTTGAACTTCTTTGGGAGTCAAACTGCTGACACCTTTTTAGGTTAGGAACTTGCGAAATAGGGATGTCACTTAGTATAGAGTAGGGACAGATTTAACTTGATTAATTTTCTCTTTCTGTAGATGACGCAAAGGAACCACTTCACATCGATGCTTTAATTTGCTGATTCTCGAATTGATTTTGTATTCTTTTATACGTTTTGAGATTTATCTTGAAAGGATTGTATTCGCATTTAAATTTGACTTTTATATAAAACTTTCAAACTTCATCAGTTGTAAGTGGTTCTTCAGAGTGGCGTCAGTCTATGGGGTTTATCTAACCTATGCGGGGTTTGTCTTTTACTCAATGACAGATAAAAAGCGATCCAAAATTTTCGAATGAGATAAGTTATTAAATTGATCATAAATTGATATTAAAATCTCATTCCCCGCAGAGGCTTCATATATTGCAAAACACAGCAGCTCTTTTCCTCTGCACAATTCTTAAGTATGAGTCAGCCAGAGGAGCAATTTGGAAGTTACACTGGCTGCCAGTCAAGCAATGATACCATTTCAAAGCTCTCTGCATAGCCTATACATCTTTGCATGGACTTGAACCAGACCATTAAAAAAGAAACTAAAATGGCACGTCCTAGCTGGGACACTTTGATCGGGATTCACAAGGAACCTGACTGTCTCACCATTTAGAAAAGCAACCTTGGGTGAATAGAGCTTTTTTAGGACCACTGCCATGCTCCAGAACAGTCTCCCACTAGCACTAAAAACTGATCCCACCTTACTCTCCTTTAGAAAAGCCTTAAAGACCTGGCTTTTTTTACTCACGAAAAGAAGTTTTTCTGCACACCTGCCTTATTCCAACTAAGTCACTGTCTCAGCCTAATCAGATTTTGATAGTGCCAAGACGCTCTTGGACATGAGGTCGTGGTTTATAAGTTACATTACATTACCATACAGTTGTGGGGCTGCCGTGAATGGCCCAGATATCACCTGGCAACCTTTGGCAATGAGAACCCCGCACTCCCTTTCCTAAGGGCAGATCCATGCCAGTGTTCAGCACTCCCACCACTCTTGGGAAATTGACATTCTTTCTCTTAATATTATGAATGCTGTATTTTTGTCATTTTTGGTCTTGTCGCAATTTAGATAAACTATTACTTATTTTTTCTTAACTGGTGTGGTGTCGCTTTTTTGGTGTCTTCACTGTATTACTGTGCATTGGGTGCAAATACTTTACACATTGCCTTTGGAATAAGCCTGTCTGCACATGCCAAACTACCAAGGAGGTGAGCAAGGGTTATCTAGAGTGTGTGATCCCCTTATCATGACTAGAAGCAAGGGTCTCTACTTGGGCTAGGTGTATACCTTAACCAACTAGAGACGCCTATTTCCATCACAGGGCATCTGCAATCTTTTTCTACTCAGCACAAGGAACAATCGTGATACCTAGTTATTGTCTTTTTTATTATACACATGGAGTCAAAACAATTATTTTTGTAAAGGTTTGTATTACTTCTCAAAAGCAAAGAATAAACGTGTGTGCACCATTACTTTATAGTAAAGTCACTAATACAGAAGCAACACAGGGAGCAACAAGAAATTTTCATATTTATCAATGATATTCAACATTGTAGATATTCAGTGCAATCAAATGCACTAGCCACCTGTGTTTTTCTGAAGTGGCACCTGCCCAACAGCTCAGGTCGTTTCCAACCCCTGATTAGACTTCCCAAGGATTCCATTTGCTCGCCACTTATCCATCTCCGCTATGGTCAGCTAACAAGTATAATCTAACTTTTCCCCTTACTCTATGACTAAATGATAGTTCGTCTGGGCTCACTCATGGCAGTCTACAATGAGTAGGTTCAAATAATCGCTATCTCATTGCCCTCCAGTTACCTAGGCCAGCTATCATCTTATCAATCTTTCACACTGTTCTAATGTATATTTCTTCTTCCATTGCACATTCAATCATCTTTCTGTTAAGTCAGACATCAGCACTCTTGACCTTAACTGTTAAATTTGACTGCAAAATTACCCCTGATTTGATATTATTTTCTGTTGGGAACTAATTTTAATAGACTCTGCTTAAGTTCTAGTAGCTTCGAGATTTGCTATGACTTAAATTCAATATCACAGTAGAATACTTTCAGTCAAGTGCAACTCCATGTTATGTTAGAAAATGTGCAACCACCTCACCACATTATAGATATATTGAGGATTTATTGAGATATGTGACACAGCTTCTTTAGAGTTATAGAGGATTTCTCCAAATGTGTGGCTCAGCTTCTATACAGTCAAGTAGGATGTACCGAGATACTTAAACTGGACCAATTAAAACATACATTTACACTTGTTGTCAAGCTCTCTCCGTTCCTTGTCTTTCAATTGTACTGACTGTCAGAGGTAAATTGTCCTCTACCTAGCATTGTATCTCCACCCTTTTCCTGTCTGGAAGCCAAATATAGGTTAGCTAAACGTTTCCCTCCTTGCACCACTTTTAACATAATTTACCTTGTGGGGTGACCTCTGATGCAACAGGGAATGTTTTCCAAATTCCCCTAGCTATCTCCATCAGACCCAGAGGTAGCATGTTTGGATAAGTTCTAGAATTATTCTTTAAAAACATTTTCAAGTACTTTGTGAAATACCAAGACAACTTACCTCTTAGATTCACATGGCTCAACCTCTGTGGAAAGACAAAGTAAACTTGCCTTTGCACATTTTTGACTCTTCAAAGACTAAAACTCTATTTTCTGCTGTGGTTCATATGTTATTTATCTAATGTTAATTTGTCAGATCTCTCCTGATAGTCTACATTAAGGATACAGGGCATAGCAATCGCTATGGACTTACACGTTGGTAACCACATATGCACATTATTTTCAACTCTATTGTGTTGACAGGTTTTCTTCTCATCAGTTATATTTGAAATGGCAAACACAAGGTTCAAGTCAAGCTACAGTAGGCCCTATTTTGGATGCCTTAAAGCTGCAAAACCTCTGCAGTCACAACCCTGCAATAGAAAGCCTTCTTTAGATCGCAATGTTCCTAAATCTTCTCTTCAAGGTCTCCCCTGACTAACTTTCCCACTCTCTTGGCTCAGATGTGGACTTTTATAATTGATGGTGGCTTCCCCCACTCCTGCTTTGCTGTCAAGATAGGCAAAATAATCTTACCTTGCTTTTTCCAATCACCTTTCCTGACCAATGACTTTAGTTTTTTGTCAAGGAAGCCATTAACTTCCACAACATATCAATGGAGTTGCTTTAATAGAACAAAACAGTTGAATGGCTTGAAAAACTGTAGGTTTGGAACATTTAAAATTTTACTTTCCAGAGGAATACACTGGCGATCAAGATTAATGGTATTCCATTGTCAGGAAGCAGGGCTGGAGGTAAATCTTACCACTTGGAACTTTGCAAGCTTGGGGAAGCAATACTCTAATATCCACCCATAGTCTGTCCCAAGGAAGAAAACAGTGGCAGTCCCTACAGAGCGTTGGCACTGCCTGGACCGAGGCTTTGTCCGTATTAAGAATGCACTATGCAGCAGAGTACCGACATCAGAATTTTTTTTTTAAAGTTCATGAGGTGTCAGTCTTGAGATCTGACAGCCATCTATGAGATTCAGGTATAACTGTCCTTATGGGCCAAAACATCTTCTTTCTAGGCAATATCAATACAATGTTGGTGCAGCCAGGGCCTTGCCACTGAGTTCCAGGATTCCCTTTGCTAAACACCAGTTGCTTCCTTTGATTCTACTGAAGACACTGGGAGCATGAAGAAGAATTTTCAGAAGTTCTGTTGTTAAGTGAAAATATACTTACAATTTTTTTAAACATTTATATGAACTCTTCTGGGACTTGTGTTTGTAACATTCTCCTTTGAGATTTACTGGGATTGAACATGAAGGACTATGACACGAGGACTATGTGCATATGGTATGTATGTGTCAGCATATAAGGTTATCAGAGTTCTTGTTTGTTTATATAAATTCCAGTAGCAAGAGTAGCCAAATATTTATTTTTTGTACAGTACGTTGCACTGCTACACATATCAAGTTGAAAATATAACTCATCTTCTGCAAAGAGTGCTTGAGGCAGTTATTCTATTCACAGAGATAATTATGCAGTGAAATCATAATTAATATGTTCATTATTTTCATGTTTCATTTCATGAATTTAAATTTTCACACTAAAGTACAAAGAGATATTTTCTCAGATATATTGTTAAGATATATACTTCACTATTACAGTTACATGACGAACTTTCATGGCACATTACTAAAGACATCTCTTGAATGAATAACTTACAATGTATCCAGCACAAGACCTACTCCAATAGTTTTGTACTGGAGCTGATATGGTCTAGCCTTTAGACTGCACTACAGCTTATTGACAACAACAAACAGCAGCAGCAATGCTAAGTGAGAGTGGTCAAATCCAGTATCTCTTTTTCCTCTCTTATCCAATTCCCCGATTATTATTTCTTTCTAACACTGGCCTTTATATTCCTGTGTATGTAGTAATTAGTGGAGGCAGTGTGAAACAAAAAGTGCATTACTCCAATTGGTTTTGATCACAAAGTTAGTGTATCCTGACATATAATTTTTGATTTCTGAAATTCTGGCTAGATCAGCATTCCAATGTCCATCTGGCTGCAGATGTTATAGTATTAATATAGTTTTCTATTTTGATACAAACTCTTTTTTTGTCTATTTGCATAATAGTGTTCAGGCATGAGACTGTCTCCTCACTCCAAAACTTGCACTTTTCATATTTATATTTTCATTCAATCTAACATTATTAGTGTTTCATCTCTGATAATAGTCAATTAAAACATTGTTTGTGAAATGTGGTAATCAATTCAACCACAACTCCTATATTGAGTAATGCTGGAGCCACTTTAGCATGATAAAAAGCCATCTTAACAATTGTTAAAATGATCCCATATGCGTCTAGCAGACTACTGAAAAGTTCTCACAGTATATGTATTTGTTATTGTAGAGAATTGGCAGTAGGAAAAAATGATGGAAGTGAGTACTGTAGTATCTTGTGTATTATAGAGCACAGGACACCTATGGTCCCTAACAGACTCCGTAGTCTAGTGACGTAAGTGATTGGGTGTGGTTAATGACATTTATGACACAGTACGAGTCAGTTAACAGTTACACTCTAGAGAATAAAGATGTGCAATACAGAACTCTGTGTATGGTTTAATTCATTTACATGCTATCGGCCTGGGGAGGATGCTACAACTGGTGACAAGATAGTGGATACATAAACCCAGCAACCTGAAGAGTTGATAGTTCTCTCCCAGAGAGTTCGCTGCGGTCCAGTAAACTGCTCATGTGTGCCACGTGCACCTCAGTCGAAGTGAATGATTGTCAGGTGGTGTTTGTGGAGTCAAAGAGCAGCCCCAGCCAGGATGAGCCCAATCGAAGAAAGCGAAGAACCAACAGAAAGTTTTATTTATTGTTACTAAAACAATTGTTACTATGTCTTATTTAAGTCGTGCGATGCCACAATTAACACAGAGCCATCATTCATTCAGTATGATAATGTTAATGGCATTGACAACCTGCTGGAGAAAGCGCAACAAATGGCAACTGCAAAGTGCACTGTGATCAGAAGTTAAAAAAAGTCAAAGAATTACCAAGAGACAGAGGTCAGCAAGGCAAAAGAAAGTGTGAAGAAACGCTAAGTGGGGAGTACCACAGAAAAAAGAAATAATCATCTACCTACCAAACATCTAGGGTAAAGAGAGTCGTCCGACCTCAGTGCTAGGTGCAGCGACCCAGATGCAAGCACAGGTTTCTGTGCTTGTGAGGCTGTTGAATCCTGCCAAACTGACAGAAGAGGCAATGAACAGCAGTTGGAATAGTGCAATCTGTCAGCTCCTCCATGGCTGTCAGAGAGAGCACCCGCTACAGCGCTGCCACCTTCTAAAACCACCATCCATTTTCGATGTTGCTAAGAAGCAGAATAGTGGCGCAAGATGGACTGTCTGGATCATAGCTTTTGATGATTCATTGATGAGTTGGAAGAATCAGATGACAAAAAGATCTTCAAATATCTCAAAAACATAGCAGGTGATGGAGTAAAAGAAGTGGTAAAGAAAATCTCCTGAGGTGAAGAAACTCTGTACAATCAAATTAAATAAATGCTGAACACCAGATTCAATTTAATGCAAAATGCTGACTGTGCAAGGTACATCTTCACTCAGGAGAGACAGAGAGATGGTAAAATGATGGATGAATTTGTTGAAAGACTTGAAATGCTCATCAAACACTGTAATTTACAGATGAAGAAGCCATTCATCTCAGAGTCATTGATGGTTGCCGGTCCGATTCCTTCAGAAGCCATATGCTGAGAAAAATGCTCATTCTGGAGCTTGTGCTCATGGTGGCCAAAGCCAAAGAACATGCTGACAAACGGACCGCTGACAATGAGGCTGAAGGAGCCCAAAGTGAATTGGCTTTGAGCATGAAAAGCAAGGAAAAGCATAAGGTTGAAGACCACAAGGCGACTTCTCCGAACAAGAAGTTAAGTTTTCGATGTGCATTTTCCTTTCCACATGAAGGCAGATGTCCCACCATTGGGCAGATATCTAAAGTATGCGGTGAAGAGAATAATTTTGTAACTGTTTGCAAAGAGAGAGAAAAAGAGAATGCGTCACGTTGTGAAGACATAATGGTTGTGAGTGCATTATCTTGTGAAGACAAAATGGCTGCCAGAAAGTTCCAGCAGCCTTCCAGTCAATCACACCAAGGTAAAAGGCAACATCAGTTGAGGCAAGTAGAAACTGGAAGATGCTGATCGTCATCCAATTCCTCATTGGAAGGTTCTTCGAAGTCACTGTCCAGCGACAGTGAAGAAAGCGGGTGTGCAATATAGATGGTGCCTACTGACAGTTGTGCGCATGTAGGTGTGATTCCTAGCAAGAAAAAATAAGTCGGAGAACAACTGACAAGTGAAACCATCTCATTCATTTGGACATTGTCCCAAAATAAAATTGAGGGTTAATGGATGCTATATACCATTTGTACTAGACATTGGTGTGTCGATAAATATAATGCCTGCCCAAAAGTATCATGAACTGTCTCCGGTGCCCCATTTCATACCATCGAAAAGCAATGTATACACATGGGCAGACTCTACACTACTGCAAAATCAAGGCTCATTTATAGCGACTATGAAACATAAACAGATGAAGATACAAGCCCTAATCCATGGCCTTCAGGGCCCCTATTCGGGTGCATGTGGGCTCAGCTTCATCATCGCTGCTGACATGGGATTAATTTCTGTAAACTACAAAATCAATACTCATGAAAACATTGTGAATCAGTTTCCGGAATTGTTTCATGGATTAGGAAAACGTATGGCAATGAAAGTGCAGCTCCACATTAATGAGGACATTCATCCTATTGCTCAATGACATAGTCAAATTGCTTTTTATTAACAAGAGGCTATTGAAAAAGAAATTGCGACTTTGCTAAACCATTTTAACATTGAGCACTCTACTGATCCAATGCCATGGGTGTTGCTGATAGTGGTGGTACCTAAAAAGGAGAGTGGAGGATCTGTGTGAATTTGTGTTGACATCTGTCTAGCAAACAATGCGATCGAAAGAGAAAAACACCCAGATCTGCACATTGCTGATATGATTACTCAATTGAATGGTGCCAAAGTCTTTTTGTGCCTTGATCTGTACAAAGTATATCATCAGCTCGAGCTGGAGGAAATTTTCAGGTACATTACTATGCATTCAACTCATGTTGGTTTGTTCAGATACAAAAGATTGAGGACCACCGCTGGAACGTCACTTTTTTGATGTTTTGGTGGCGCAGTGTGCCACTGACATATTCATAAAGCCACGTAAAGCCATGTTACGTGGCTTTTCCTGGCCTTTTAAATATGTAACCCTTTCATGCAGAAAACTGCCTGAAAGGGGCGTTCTATGGGAGTTGCTGGGGCGATCCCAGCAACATCCATGGTTTTTGACACTGCCCCAGATTTACAAGAAATTGTAAGTCTGAGGCAGCTTCAAAAAAGGAATGCCTCCCCAAGGGAGGCTTAAGGGAGGCACACCAAGGATAAATATCTTTATTTCTCCTTTTCTGTCCTCATTCTACGTGTGCTACATTCTACACCACACATAGAAAGAGGAAAAAGCCTATTGGTAATGTTTTTTTGCAGGAAGGTTTACCTTCCTGCACACAAATAATTGTCCTCGCACCGCAGGCACCCTTGCACCATGGTGCAAAGGTGCCTGGATTGGCGCACGGCAGCCCAATGTTCCCCGCTGCAAGGGAAATGGAAAGGAATGCACCGTATATAATGGACACTGCACATTCCTGCACTTTTCTTTTGCTGTAGAGCTGCACTGCCCTATGATAAAAAGAAACATAAAGGAGGCCCAGAGTGTCATCAGCTGCCAAACGTTTTCAAGATGTCATTTCTCGCATTATGTGGCCTGTCACATATGCTTTCAAATATAGTGATGATTTATTAGTGTTTCGGACCACATGAAATGAACATGCTAGAGCCCTTTAACAAGTGTGCCATCTACTTGCTAATGCAGGTCTTACATTGAATCCTGAAAATTGCAAATTTGACAAAAAAAGGTAGAATTCTTTGCCCACTTTTTTTTGGAAGGGGGACTTACTCAAGATCCAGCTAAGGTTCAGACTTTGTCATCTACCATTGAAAGAGGTAACAAACTGAAATTTTCATTTCAGTGTTCGGAGTTTGATCAAAGTTTCAAGATGGTTAAGCATGCCATTGAAAATGCAACTGAAACGGCATACTTTGATAAAACATTGCATACAGAGATTGTTGTGTATGCCAGCTCAGTGGGTTTGTGCACAATTCTTGCCCAACATAGTGAACAAGCAAATGCATGATGGCGTATTGTGGCTTCTGCTGGCCGAAGTTTGTCACAGGCTGAAAAAGCTTACTCACAACCTGAGAGCGAGACCCTTTCACGGATCACCAAGCAGTGCTTAGTATCTTTGGCAATCAAAAGGCCAAGATGCCCCCTCGCATTGAGAGGTGGGTGAGACTTCAAGAGTACACCATTGTGCACTGGCCAGGAAAAGATCAAAATCCTGCCAACTACTTTTCTCGAGTGCCCCTGCAGTGCCAGGGTGCCCCTTCTAAAGGGGCCAAGGACTAAGTTAACTTTATTGTGAGATCCAGCACTCCTGCACTGTGTCTGTGGAGCAAATAATTGCTACTACCAACTTAGACAGGAATATGTTTATCCTTAAAGACATTAATAAGCATCAGTTCTGGGGAACATATGCTTGACTTCCTGATAATGACAGTTAATATCAGAAATTCACGAATGTGCATGATGAACTATCTGAGTCATTTGTGTAACTGTTTATCTCCCAAAACACTAGAGCATCCTTTCAGCAACTCAGATCTTCCAAGGTACCTCTGGGAGAAAATTGCAATTGACTTATTTAAACCCCTTGAAAATAGTCATTACCTCAGATGTTATTAAAAGTTCTTCCAACTTTTCTGACAGCCCCCTGAAGTTTCCGAGCTACATTTTGTGTGTGTTTGCTCTCCATTTGAGCTTCCTCACGATGTGCTACAACGCACTGAAGAATTGATTCCCGTGTGGGGGTGACTGGGTTGCTACTGCTTCCTTAGTTGGATGTTTTTCAACCCCCACCAATTGATCCCTTAAAGAATAATCCCACCTTAACTTGTGCGGTCTGGGATTTTCTGTTCTGGGCGCTCTGGAGTTTGACTTTCGGATAGCCAGAGTATTTTGCCTGCTACTAGTTCCTTTGTCAGAGCCACTGTCCTCACTTGATTCAATATTAGATCCCGACTCTGATTCCAGCCCTGACCAAGTAGCATCTGAGAGGGAGTAAAAGTAATTTGCTTCAGAATCGACATCCTTCTCCACTGGCAGCCTATGTACCCTTGAAGACCCTGCGGGTTCTTTCTCTGTCCCTTTCTTAGGCCTTTTTATCCTTGACTCTTGCCCCTTAGGGATTTGCCAGCCCCCACCAGTTTGCTTAATCGGGCTCCCCCGGCCTCTCCTGGGGTCTCCCCCTCATTAATGGGCTCACCCAGAGCAGTGGGATCTACTCCAACCTGTTGGGGGGCATTGTCCCCCGCGCTTCCTACCTGAGGCGCATTCGAGGCACTAGTGGGAGACACATTACTTTCAGTTATAACCGGCTCGACCGTGAAGACCTCTATAGCACTCCCCTGGAATCTTCTGGGGCACCTGTCTCTCCCATAGATCCGGCATCCCGCTTTAGCTCTGGGGATAGCGCAAGCAAAGTCTCAAGTGATGCCCCCTGTGAAAGTGTCTCAACATCATTTACCACCTCCTCTGGTCAAAATGGTAGCTTACCAACGATTTTCCTTCACTAACCGCCAGCTCCTGACTGCTCTTCCATCCACAATGTTTGAGCGCCGACCCCCCCGAAGCAAATCGATGATGGTCCGCTGTGGCTGGGGCTGCGAGCCCGAGCCCCTCCGCTTCCCATCCAAAGGATTCTCCGTACGGAGCCTCCGTCTGCATTCCTGGGCCACCACAGGAGTAATCTCCGCCTCAGCTGCATCTCTACTGGGAGAGTCGAGGGGGCCAGTCTATGTGGTAGCCCCTCTTCCCCTCTCGCTGATTTTAGGCGGCATTGGAGAGTCGGTCCGAGCGCCACTACACGCCGAGCCCCGTATCGCTATCTGAGATAGCCCGCTCTCGAACCCCCTGCAGCCTGCAATCAGCACCTCTGCAGCCGCCGTCAATGCCGCTACCCACTCCTTAATGCCAGGTAAAAGGGGTTTGTTTTCCTTAGCTTGGGCCACTTGCATTCTGCGCTGAAGGACAGCGGGGGTTATATCATATAACCAAGCTCATGTCACCCCCCTGTGGGAGTCAACTATGACTGTTTCACACAGCCGCCATCTTGCTTTCTGGACCTGCACTCGTCCCAGCAGCTTGTAATATCATCTGCGACTGGATGACCGAAGTAGAGTCAAAGACTGCAATGCTAGAGGTGGATCTCGCTGGATCAAAGGGGCAAGTGGAGGCTTAGCACCCCAGTAGCTGTGGGCCTGGTACCAGAATATCGCCTCCTATTCAAGAAGAAGACATCACACTGGAAGAGGTTAACGAGGTATTATCGTCTATGGCTTCTGGGAAGGCGGCTGGCCCAGACGGGCTACCCATGGAGATCTATAAAGCTACGCACAGGTAACTTGCCCCTCTACTGTTGGATCTGTTTTTAGCAGTTGAGCAGAAAGGGATCCCACCTAAATTATGGCAGGAGACTAGTATAGGCATTTTCTTGAAGAAGGGGAAGGTGGCGGAAGACCCAGCCTCCTACAGACCAATTACGCTGATCAATGCTGATGAGAAGCTTTATTCTAAAATCTTAGCGAGGAGGCTATCTAAGATAAGTGATCCTCTGGTAAGCCGTTGGCAACACGGTTTTATCCCTAGTAGAGGTACGACCAACCATATCCCAATTTCACTATTTAATATTGCAGAGATCTCAGGGCAACAGATGTCATTAATACTATTGGATGCCCAAAAAACGTTCGATCAAGTGGAGTGGAATTATCTCTGGCAGAACTTAAGGTCAAATGGTTTTGGACCACGTATGCTTACAGCTCTAAGAGCTATGTATGTTCATATGCAAAAATACAATTGATGGGGCGGCAGTCGGGGCAGGTGAAGATCGCAATGGGGAAAAGGCAGGGTTGCCCATGCTCCCCTATCCTTTTTGCATTATACATAGATCCATTTATCAGAGCGTTTTTAAATGATCCTGTAAATAAGCCGGTAGTGGTCATGGGGTACAGCACTAAAGTTCTAGCCTACGCAGATGACATTGCGGTTGTCACCCCTGACCCCCAGGTGACGATAGGTAGAATCGAAAACCTAGCTCGGGAGTTTGGGGATGAATCTGGGTATGGGCTAAATGCCGATAAAACTAAGATTGTTTGCTCTAAGTCAGTTACCTGGCAGGATTATAGGAGAACAGAGGTAGCTACTTACTTAGGGATCTCTATTGCAGCAGATGTCGATACAATCTGGAATATTAATGCAGACCCTCTTATCAGTAAAATAGGTGCTGACTTGAGAAGAATGGACAACCTACATTTATCTATCATTGGTAGGGCAAACGTCCTAAAAATGACTATGTTCCCGAAAATATTATGTTTGTTACGTTGTATACCACTGAATTCTCTGAATTTCTCTTTTTAACAAAAGTGAGGCGATTTTTTTCGAAGTTTATCTGGGGATACAAGAAAGTTAGGAGATCTTTGGAATTAATGTCCCTTCCACAAAACCGAGGGGGGTTGGCTGTCCCAAATATTTTATATTATTACTGGGCTATTATGTTTCAACAGGTGACTATGGGCCATATGTATCAAGCCTTTTGTGATTCGCAAAGGCCGAAATTCTGCGAATTTTGCAACCGGCCTTTTTGCATGTTTTGGGATGTATGAAACATTCCCAAAATAAGGAATTGCAAACTTGTGCGATTCCTTATTTTGCCATTGCATTTAGGGAATCCCAATTTTGCGATTCCTTAAATGCTATGTAGGTAGCATTTTTTGGCTAGCGAATTTTGGTTAAGAAATCGCAAATTACCACCAACTTGTAGTTGGTGGTAATTTGCGATTTCTTGTAAATATGCACAATTGTGCATTTGTGAGGGTGGCATATGACGCACATACATGCCCATTGGCCATGTATGTGCGCCATATGCACACACATGGTATTTACAGGGGTGCAGCAGGGTGTCCTTGAGACACCTCTGCACCCTTGCAATAATTATCAAATTGCGATTAGCAAATTGCAAATTCGCAATTTGAGAATTATTTGGAAATCATTCCCATGGGCCTCCTGGCCCATAGGAATGCATTGGAAATTAATCCTTGATTGCGAATTCGCAAAATGCGAATTCGCAATTAAGGAAGCTTAAGGAATCGCTAATAAAATGCGATTTTCCTCATACATACCATTTTGCGATTCCTAATTAGCGATTCCTTAAAAATCGCTATTTAGGAATCGCAAAACGGAACTATGATACATATGGCCCTATATTATTTAGACCAAAGCCAATAACATCAAATGTGGAGATACCACCATCCATCTTTGAATTTGCTCTGGGCAATCACGCACCAGGGTTATTACTCAGAAAATTGGACAGTAGTTATTACAGGAAGACTTGATTTAAATCTCTTAGGGCAGCCTGGAGTGTGTGGCAGAGAACCAGTAAACTATTAAAAATTCAGAAAATCCATTGCTACCTGCTACTATGGCGCTCATCATTCTTTCCAGGTTTCCTGTTTGATAAAATTGGTAGCAAGTGGGAACAGGCGGGAATTAACTTTGTTGGCGACATTGTTAACTCATATGGCATTATGACATTTGTAGAGATTCAGGGCTGATTCGGGATAGATCCCCGAAGTTTATTTAAATATGTACAGGTTAGGGAAACAACTAAATTAGTCACTCCACACCTTACCACCCAGTCTTGCTTCCCACTTTTAGATATCCTAGTTAGTAAACAACCTCAAGTGAAGGAAGTATATGCTATGCTGATGGAAGCTAGCAACGACGCTATAGTCCAAATAGAAAGTGGGTGGGCAGTGAAACTAGGAAATCAAGATGTGGATTTATGTAGGTCCTTAGAATTGTCTAAGAAGGTTCTTTTATCTGCCAACTTAAAGGCTCAACATTTTAAAACAATATTTAGATTACATTTCAAACCAGCTAAACTTTGGGCATGGGGGAAAAGGGAGTCCAATGAATGCCCAACATGTGGGCAAGGTCCGGCTGCTATGGTCCATATGATTGCGGAGTGCTGCGAATTGGGCATGGTAAAGCAGGGGATCGATACCTTCCTGTATAAGGCTATAGGGCGAGTGGACTTATTAACTCCAACTTTACTTCTTTTTGGTTGGGATGAGTCCTTGCAGCTAGAAATATCACAAGTATATTTTTGTTTCATGGTGACAGCAACTCTACGCATATTGATTGCCTCTAAGTGGAAGGACGAGGATCCCCCGACTTTTCAGGCTTGGTATGCCAGATTGTTCCATATATTTAACCTGGAGATGGCACTACATAAGTGCAAGGGAAGCAGAGCCAGGAAAAAAGGGCTGCAAATCTGGGGGCCTTTGGTGGACCAGCATGGACAGGGGTGACCTTTGTAATCTAGCTTAAAAAATGTTTGATATATTATTTGTTGTCCCTGTTCTTCCGATAGGCTGTACCCAGGGGCTCATTCTAGCCACGTCCATCCTAGGCATATCCGGAGTTTTTTAGGTAAAACAAATGTCTTCCCTTTTTCTTTTTGCCATGATTTCTTTTTTTTTCTTTTTTTTTCAAGTTTGTTTTTTTGTTTTAGTTTTTCCTTTTGCTATTTGCTTTTCTCTCTGTATCAGTCATTGTACTATCTCGTATGACTATATTTCTTTGGAATCAGCGTAACTTTCCTGAAATTCAATAAAAAAAAACGACAAAAAAAGAAAATAGTCATTACCTCATGGTAATTGTAGATGAGTACTCTGGATTTCTAATAGTGGAAGATTTCTTGTCAATTATTCATGATCGAGTAATTGAAAGACTAGAAGGCATATTTGCAACCTGGGGTGTTCTGTACTTTGTAAAATGATGCGATGTCACTATGACTCATTCAAAATAGAGGAATATCATAGCCACTCTATTGACTACCACTATGTCGCCAAGGTAAGCATATACAGTATAGCACAGATTTGCTATTCCCAATTCCCCATCTACTTTCCTAGATTATATATTGTAAGTTGATATTATCAGTGCACTATTGTTGTAGGTAAATATCTCGATTGCCAAAAAGTGATTGCGCAGACTCAAAGACTAGTGGCTTGATTCCTTATATCAAAGTGATTGCTATACAAATTCTGACATATCAATGATAATTTATTTATTACAAGGAGTAAACACAATTATTGTATTATCATATTAACCTTTTCACATCTATTGTGTTTCTAATGTCCCCAATCTATATGTTCAATAATAAGAACGCTGTAGGAACCCAAACATTTGCAGACAAATAAGCGTATAAGTTGAATAAAGTGACATATACATAATTAGAAGTCACAAACTTTCAAGCATCCTTCTTTCTTGCTGCACATTTTCCATCTGGGCGGAATAACAACATTGCCCATTGTACGGAAATTAAATGGCTGCAACAAGGGAAAAAGACTGCATTTTTAGCTTATGCCTCTGGAACAGTGTTTCGCTGGTATTGTTTTTAATTTGCAAATTCAGTCAAGGACCCTTTATAATTAAAAGCCAAACACATCCAGCCAATTAAAATATTTTCTTCCCGCCAGCATTGCCAGGGGCATAGCTAGTATAACCATAACATTTAGAGGCAAACACTGAACACTTCAAATACCTTAATTATTAAGAGTGTGGAGATTTCTCAGCAGCAGTACGTGCATTCATGTAAAAAGGAGCATACTGAAGAGTAACACAACAGAAATAGGCTAGCAGTGATCAGATGGGAAGAGTGACCAATATTACAGCCAATTACACAAATTTAAATAATGTATTTCGACACTACACATATGGCCATATCTATTATTTTCATCTGCAGCATCTCTCGCTTCATATTAGATGAGAATGCCAATTTCCCGACTATATAGAAACTCTAGAAATGCTTCAGCCTCAGGAAATGATTTCGGGCATATGAGTCGATTCTGAACTCCAGATGAATGCTTGCAATATCCGTACACACATAACGACAAACCTAGAGACCGCTGTTTCGAAAAGCATCATCCCTTTCTTGATATGGTTGGATGGGCGCATTAATAAAAAAAAACTGCGGGAGCAGGCGATGAATCAATATGCGCTGGAGCCAATGAGAAACAGACAGTCCAGAGAGGCTTCGGATCTCATATCTATATGGGTATTTCTGCAAGCTCTATACATTTGATGCAACAGGTTTACATTACATCCTTTCTCTTTTTCTTTACATTGTATTATAGATGTTTGTTTTAAATAAAAAGGTTTTACATTACGCTCTTGTTTGCTAGTATGAAGATGCTAGAATGAAAATGTGGGACAAATTAACAAAAAGATTAAAAAAAAACACAGGAGTAGATTTAAGGTCGTGTGTGTAGATACTCACACAGACATGTGGTTCCTATGTGTGTATTAACAACTTAATTGTAACTGTTTAAAGAGAGCCTGTCACTCTGCAGTGGGGGAAGGGTGCTGTAAGTGTTTCTTGGTAGAAATGCTCTGCTGTGGAATTGAAACAGAAGCCTAGGGGGAAAAGATGAGTAGTGCAAGGAATACAAGAGGAGGGGCTACATCAAAATTGCCATTCAATAAGACCTCTGTCCCAAACTACACGTTTTTCAAGAATGTGTTTGCATATAAACAATGAAATGTGAGTCAGAAAATACTGTGGAATAGGAGGTGCTCCATCACCAACATTCCTGCCTTTTAGTATATACACACACGTGCATCAATGTACACATGGAGAATCGAAGTTTCATGTATGGGTGAATAAATAATTGCTCTGAAGTGAAGGGCCTTGAGGATATGCTTTTCAGAAATGCGCATTCAGGGGCATATTTATGAGAGCTTTGCAACAGCCTTGCACCCCCTAGTGCAACACAACGGCTGTGCAAACAGTAAGTTGTATGTACGATGTCACGACATCACCCCATCGCAAGACCTCTGCAACTCCCTCGCTTCATACTTCCACAACAAGATCGCGGACATACACAACAGCTTCAACAACCAACCAACGCACACCATGACCGACCAATCACCCCCCACCACCACCCTCCACGCCTGGACCCCGATCAGCACCGAAGACACCATCCGCACGATGAACTCCATCCACTCCGGATCACCGACCGACCCCTGCCCTCACCACGTCTTCAACAAGGCCGACGCCGTCATCGCACCCCACCTGCGAGACATCATCAACACATCATTCGACACCGCCACCTTCCCTGAGAGCTGGAAACACGCCGAACTCAGCGCCCTACTCAAGAAACCAACAGCGGACCCCACCGAACTCAATAACTACCGCCCCATCTCGCTCCTCCCGTTTCCAGCCAAAGTCATCGAGAAGACCGTCAACAAGCAGATGGCCGCCTTCCTCGAGACGAACGGATCCCTCGACCCCTCACAGTCCGGCTTCCGAGCCAATCACAGCACCGAGACCGCCCTCATCGCTGCCACCGATGACATCCGAGCCCTGATGGACAATGGAGAAACAGCGGCCCTCATCCTCCTAGACCTCTCCGCGGCATTTGACACGGTCTGCCACCGCACCCTAGTACAGCGCCTCAGCAACATCGGAATCCAGGACAAGGCACTGGAATGGATCATCTCCTTCCTCGACGGAAGAACACAGAGAGTCCGCCTACCACCGTACAAGTCAGAAGCCTCCGAAGTCATCTGCGGCGTCCCTCAAGGATCATCTCTGAGCCCCACCCTCTTCAACGTCTACATGAGCCCCCTCGCGGCCATCGTACGCAAACACAACCTCAGCATAATCTCCTACGCCGACGACACCCAGCTGATCCTCTCCCTGACCAACGACCCTGCCTCCGCCAGAGCCAACCTGCACGAAGGGATGAAAGAGGTAGCCGAGTGGATGACGACCAGCCGCCTGAAACTGAACTCTGACAAGACGGAGGTCCTCATCCTGGGCTCTTCCCCCTCCGCCTGGGACGACTCCTGGCGGCCCCCCGCCCTGGGCACCGCACCCAAACCGACAGACCATGCACGCAACCTGGGCTTCATCCTGGACTCCTCCCTCTCCATGACCAGGCAAGTCAACAACGTCTCCTCGGCGTGCTTCAACATCCTACGCATGCTACGGAAGATCTTCCGGTGGATCCCCACCGAGACCAGGAAGACCGTCACCCAGGCCCTCGTCACCAGCCGACTGGACTACGGCAACGCCTTCTACGCCGGTACCACCGCCAAGCTCCAGAAGAGACTCCAGCGGATCCAGAACGCCTCAGCCAGACTCATCCTCGACATCCCACGAACCAGCCACATCACCGGACATCTGAGAGACCTTCACTGGCTCCCCATCAACAAAAGAATCACCTTCCGCCTCCTCACCCACGCACACAAAGCCCTACACGACCAAGGCCCGAGCTACCTCAACAGCCGGATCAACTTCTACGCTCCCAAACGCCACCTCCGATCAACCAACCACACCCTCGCCGCTGTCCCCCGCATCCGAAGAGCGACTACAGGAGGAAGGTCCTTCTCCTACCTGGCCGCCAAGACCTGGAACTCCCTCCCGACCGACCTGCGCCTGACCCAAGACCACCTCTCCTTCAGGAAGAAGCTGAAGACCTGGCTGTTCGAGCAGTAGCGGCACCAAAGCGCCTTGAGACCCTACGGGTATGTAGCGCGCTCTATAAGTGTCACTGACTGATTGATTGATTGTCAATGTGTACCATGATGTGCGCAGGCCCGACAACAACCAAACCAATAAATGCAATCCCAATGTGTAAATGCTATAACCTGTACCCATATGACAATGTCGAGGCTCATAAATACAATGTCAATGTATGTCATAATCTATGCCAGCACGGCAGCAATGATACATACAGTAGCCATGTCAAGTATGCCATAATCCATGTGCAAACGACAGTGTTGCTACCAGTAAAAGCAATGTCAATGTTTCCCATAATCTAGAAAGGCACATCTATTTCAATATCAGTAAAAACAATGCCAATGTACGTTATGACAACTGTAAACAAGCTATTGAGAATGTTTAAAAAAAGGACATCTGTGACTGCCAAATTATTTGAAGGAGTTACAGTCAACTCGTGCCATTGCTGTCGAATTTACCCAACGTGATATCCCCCTCAACCCAGATTCAGAGATACATGGTTAGACAGTCCCTGTGACCCGCACCCATGCCTATTGATTGACAGGTCACAGGTGGGGTCTCTCTTAACCCAAAGAAAACCGCATACTCAGGGAAAACCTTGTTCGATCCCACAGGCAGCGAATTGCACCACAAACAGGTCAACTGCAATTGGTCCGAATAAAACAAGTTTGGCCAGAACTCGCATTCCCCAAAAACACCACAAAGCGGATGCCAAATGTAGATTGGAACCCTCAGCCAATCAGGACGCAACATGCACACCACACGTGGTGATCACACGTTCCTCATGCCAGACATCTGGACACATATACACTGATCCACACTAGCTCTCCCCCAGTCGAGAGGCATCTTAATCCTTATGAGATGCCCAAACCTGTTAGATTTAGGACTGTAATGCCTTTGAGAATGCACAGAGGGTTTTTATGGTACTTCGCAAAATGTATGAATCCAGCCAAAATGTTTGTACACCGGGAGACTTTCCTCGGGCACATTTTGTTGAGACTCTCCTGGCAGCTGCTTTCAATTAAACCAAGTTGTTCCAGAAGTGAACATGATGTGTACATCTTCTGCCACAATACCATCAATGAGTGGTTTCAGAATGGCACATGTGGGTAAGGGAACTAGAAATGTACACTATAATAACTAAGAAATTGTAACGCATGACATAATAGCCATCTCTGTGTTTGTGTATGCATCTTGTGTCATGTGCACATACTGGGAACAACGTACTCCAACATGTAGTTAATGATGTCCCTTTGTGTCATTCTGCCACTAATCCTGCAATGGAAGTTGGGCAATGTTTACAGTGACAAGTATTTTGTGAGCGGACATAACCACATTTTCTATAATCTGGAGCAAATCAAAGTACAAATCATGTGGTTCACAACTAAATTCAAAATGAGTAGAAAGCATACATATTTAGCTAAGTTTGAGATGTGTGTATGTGCAATGGTGTATCAAGTTTGGTGTATCAGTTAAAGTGCCCAAAAAAGGGGTGTTGCTCAAATCATATGTTCATAAGTAAATGCGTCACACATGTCAGTCAATCTGTAGGTTGACCAAAGTATCAGAGCACAAATTAAAGAAGAGGTTGTAAATACCTTTTATGTCATGCACTGTAAGTATAGCAATACAATCATGTGTAAATGCCAATCCCAGGTATCTATGTGATACCAAAAGTACAAAGTACACCTGTTTCTCAGCCATTCCAAATGTCTAGGTCCAAACATACACATTGATAATAGCCCGCATTGCCATACGTATTAATGTGATAGGTGAAAAAGTTTGTGGCTCATGTTGCCTACATTTCCTGCGGCTCAGTACATCAATTTGAAACTGACACAGTCAATGAATATGCTGTGAAATATGTCATACACTAGGCAACAACAGGAGGAAATGCAAGTGAGGTAGGGTATCACAGTGTACTCATGATCCAAAACTGAACACTCTCATGCTGCACCAATGATGTCAGAATCAAGACATGTAATTACACATTACATACAAGGCAAACTCATATACATACATGTGAAGAATGAAAGTGTTGTGTACAGGTCTGCAGTATAAAGGTACCTATGTTTACATCATGTTGGCTCTTATGGAAAAGTCCTACATTGCCATACCCATGTGTCAACCTAAGGTCAGCACAACAACTTCTCACACAAAAAGCATCAGCTGATGTTAGGAAAAACCAAGTAAATATCCATGTCACGTCTTGGAAATTGCTTACATTTACTATCGCCATGTTAAATCAAGTAAATACATTAAAGTCTGTGCCAATGTCATGTTAGCAAACAAGAACATCAGAGTTGACAAAAGGACAAATGTATGTGTCTCAAACATGTTGGCACTGTCACAACCTATGTAGGTATGAATGTATACAAGAGATAATGATCATAACTTCGCTACTTTGCAGACATATTGAGAGTGAATAGCATGGAGCTGTCAAGAACATTCAAAAGAACTTATCATAATATTCTCCTACCTAAACATGAAATTCAGCGTGTAGATGTGTTGAATGTTTCACAACATGGACAATATATGTAATGGTACAGAGAAGTTGAACATATATGTGCAATCAATGGTCAAAACTACCTAACACATATCTGTTAAAAGTGAAAGAAATGTGTATAAGTTTGCCTGCATACATAACACACATGGTCAGTTATGTCTACATAACAATGTACAAAATCATTGACAGTTGATATTTTCCACTTTTCTTGTGACAAAAGATATGGGTTGCAGCCAAGGGTTATGACCCCATTCAACAATCACCAGATGGAGGCATACATTTTTTACTCTACTCTGAAAAAGACAAGGAATGTTGTTGAGAGGATATTTGGGGTCCTAAAGTCATTGTTCTGCAGCCTGGATATGTCAGATGGAAATCTATTATACTTGCCTCTCATGTTATCTGCTTAGAAACAAATGTGCAGGGGTACTATGGGCCACAAATTCAACAGGACCTGGAAGAGGATGCGGACATTGATTCAGACATAAAGCACACAATAGCAGGTCAGCAGAGACAGGACCAAATAGTGTCCAATTCTTTTGCATAATGAATAGAAAATTATGGTAATACTAACAGAAAATGTGTCAAGTTGTCATCCAATATATATGACTTTTGTAACTCATCCATTGTGTTTTGTATGTTTGAATGTCAATGTACATAATTACTCACTCAAATCTTCTCAACCAGGCCTCAATATGTATTCATTTTGATTTCTGATCTGTGGTTAAACATTGGGCCATATCTCTAACTAAGTACAAATCAAGGCAGCAAGCCAAAGGGATGAAGATCGCTGCATTAAAAGGATAGGCATGGATGATCAATCCTGTCCTCCCTCTCTTAAGCCGTGCAGTGCAGCACAGCAAGCTGTCTTGCTGTGTTCTGAAGCATCAAAGTGTATTTCATGTGGCACTCAGTGTATGATGAGCTCAATTCTACCAAATAGTCAGTCCGTGAGGCAATCTAGTAAATGTAGAGTGGAATATGACTTGTTACAACGCGAGTCATCACAACACGTGCCATTACAATGCGGGCGTTACAATGACCACGTTGTTACCACACAAAGCCATTACTACGCAAGTCATTATATCGACTTGCAGTAGATGGCGCGCTGACTTTAGAAATGTATAATTTACTATTCTAACTCCAGCCTACGTAACAGTAGGGAAGGTGTTAGAATTGTAAACTATACTATTTCTAATGTTAGCACACCATCTACTGCAAGTTGATGTAATGACTTGCGTAGTTATGGCATTGCGTAGTAACAACGCAGCTGTTGTAATAACCGCGTTGTAATGGCATTGCAAGGGGATGCTCGCGTTGTTAAGGTTGTTTCCCGTAGAGTGTCACACATATGGACTAGCTTGGAGGAAATGTTGCAGCAAATACCATCACAGATTATGGCTGACAGCTATAGTGGGCAAAGGCCTAGGGCCAGATGTACGACCATTTTTTGCACTCACAAACGGGAAATAGGCCCATTTGGGACTGCAAAATAGGTCTGCCCTACTTATAAACTCTGTTTTGTGAGTCGGTAACCTATTACCGACTCGGAAAATTGGGTTTGTGACTCAGTATTAGGAAGTGGTGTGCTAAGGGTGTCCCTTCCTAATAGCGACTCGCACTTCAATGTAAGATTGTTTTGCGGACGCAATTGCGGTTGCTAGACACTTGCAGTTTACCACCCATTTCAAATGGGTGGTAACCCACTCACAAACGGAAAGGGATCCACAGGGGACCCCTTCCCCTTTGTGACTGGCATTGGGAATGTTTTTTAAGAGGAGGCAGTTGTCCCACAGATCACTGCCTACTCTTAAAAAATTAAACAGCATTGTTTCATTTTTCTCTCTTAAATGCATCCCGTTTTCCTTTAAGAAAAACAGGCTGCATTTAAAAAAAAGCTGCTTTATTAATAAAGCAGTTACAGACATAGTGGTCTGCTAACCCCAGCAGGCATCTATCCCTGGGAGTGTTAGCCATTTCTAATGGGGTTTCAAATTGCTATGACTCATGAATATTAATGAGGCATGCAATTTGCAACACCATTCGGAATCACAAGCAGTGTATGAGACACTGTTGTACATTGCTTTTTGTGATTCACAAATTGCGAGTTGCAAAACAACGCAATTTGCGATTCGCAAATTGGTAGGGTCATACATCTGACCCCCAGTCTCATGTGTAGATGCCAAAATGTCATTTGTAAAGAAGGCATTCATACATGTGTGCGGTTCCACAAAACAATACACATGCAACACCTTTCCCAGGTGGATTGATGTTAACATTTGGCCACACTTGATACAATACACATTTACCATGCTTTGCAGAGCAATGCAAGAAGGCTCTAAGGCCCATAAAAAAACAAGATAAATAGCTTAGGCAGCAACTCGTGGCATTTTCAGAAAAGTAAGACAAGGGAGATATTTGTAAGTCAAAAAGCAACCACAAATGGTTGTGGACATACACATTGGCATTACATATTGTGCAATGGTGTTTTTGCTTAGGAAATTTTGTTTGCATGGTAAGATTTGTGTATCCCCGGCGTGAGTGGCTAACTGTATTGTTGTCTTGATCACTTTTGCTAGCATGTTCCCATAGGCTAACATGGAATGTATGTATGTTCCTTGAAAGAGGCCTGTGGAATGGATTTTCAGACTGGTTGGACCAGTAGGACCACCCAAAGACCTACCCTCATAGTTGATGTAAGCTACTGCATTTGCCATGAGTGAAACAAAGCAAGTGTAGGGTTGCAGCATACTGTGTAGTGATCAGTAGTAGTGAACATGACAATTCAACACTGGGCCACTGCAGTGAGGCCTTCTCACTTGGTCACCTCTGCTAAAGTCCTACTGCAGTGTGTTTCACTCACACCTTCCCAACATCAGGATGACCTGGAAGGGTGTGTGTGATAAACATCCTGTGCAGAATGCGTGTGCCTGTTCTACACATACACAACATATAGGATGAAATGTGGAACAGTATGCACATGGTCAGTGTGTGCTGGTAGTGTGTGTTCCAAGTGACACACTCTAGTACAGTACTGTAGTATAGAATAGTGTGTGCAGACTGAGAGTGTGTGTGCTGAATGTCAGTATGCTACTGTTAGCATGGTACCTGTAGTTTACAGTACTGGTCACTGAAGGCCTCATTTATGAAAAGTGTTGCCTCACTGGTTCCAAACAGGGATGCAATACTTTTCATTGCTCCCTGGATGCGCCGTATTTAAACTGCTCCATGTCACAAGGGTTGAAGAGATACGTCTGTTGGAGCAGTAATGATGCATTTTTAGAGTGTGTCGGAAAACAGATGCAACTCCAGCAGTATGTCATGGGGCGAGTTCCTTGTAAAAGGCCCTACGTCCTAACACTTGCTTGAAGCAGGTGTAAGGATTTGATGCAGTGAAGTCGTAGAAGTTGTACACTGAAATCTCATAGATTTCACCGTACCACTTCTACAACCCTTTTTTACGGGAAACACTGACTCTGCATACATTATTCCTGACACAGGTATAATGTAGTGCATGGCTGTGCAAAGTGATACGTATGCCTAGATGAATCACTTTGTAAATAGGGTGCAGTGTGGTGCATTGATTACGCTGCCGCAGCATCAAAAACAAGTGCTGCAACAACAGCGTAAGACCTTCATAAATAAGGCCCTGAATTTGCTATGACTGTACATTGAGGAGCTTATTTGCAAGACCCTTGCTCTGCCAGTGAATCACTTTTAAACTGGGAAAAAGTGATGTACTGTAAATAAGCCTGTGGGTGCTGAAGTGTCTGCACTGCTACATAACATGGAGGACCTTGGTTTTGTTTGTGGGTAAGGTCCAGGCTGCCTGGGGATAATAAGAGGTTTAGATCAACACCACCAGAGTTTGATTATCCAGCAAAGCTGCAAGCTGAGTGGCACGTACACTGGAGTATGGGAGATCCAGCCTGTATCTGTGCTACCCTACGTATGTGTTGAATCAGTTTTTCTCCACAAGGAAGGAACCTGGACACATCTCAGAAACAGAGAGTTTGGACTGAATAGTAAATCTTAACCCCTTCGGTGCTCATGACGGAACGGTTCCGTCATGAGCATCGGTCGCTCTGTGCTCATGACGGAACCGTTCCGTCATGACCACACCCACGATTGGAATGTTCAACACCGGGGGAAAATCGTCGCTGCAGGCAAGGTGTTAAAGAGCAGTGCAGAGGACCCAGGATCAACCTTTAAATGAACACATGACTGTGGGTGGCATCCAAGTGGGTATTCAGGTAACTCGTATAAATTATTATGTGAAAGCAATCAGCTCTTGAGTCCGGCCGTGGTGTGCTACCCTGCTGCCATCTGTTTGCCAGAGTGGGTGATAAAGACTGCACATGAATCCATTAAAATCAGAATGACTTCAAGGTCACTCTGCTTGGCCTCCTATCATTAAGACCCATGCGCAATAAAGATTTCCAACTACCCTGCTTCAGCAGCAGTGGGCATACTTATTAGCCACATTGCATCACTCCTGCACCATGCATCATGGTGCAAGCGCGATACAAGGCCAAATTATAAATTATTAAAGCCACGCAAGGCTGCCTTGTGTGGCCCTGAGTGGCCTAAAAAATCTGGAGTAAAGCAACACTGGTCAGATCGCAGCGTTGCATTGAGGCATTCCAAGGGTGTTGAGTGGGTGTTCCCCTGTAACATCCATGGATTTTGATGCATTCAAAGATTTACCAGAAGTGGTATGCCTGGGAATGCACCAAAAGACCAACGACTCCCCATCTGAGGCATAAAGAAGAGTAATATCTTTATTTCTCCTAATGCTTACCTCATTCAATGTGTGAGTGCTGCATTCTGCAGCACACATAGGAAGGGGAATATGCCTAAGGCAAATATTTTGTGCAGGAACGAGCAGAATCAATGGAGGAACCCTTGCACCATGGAGCAAGGGTGCCTGAGTTGGCAATAGCCTGCCAAAATGGCGCCAGTGCAGGGACAATGTTAGGAAGGCACCATATCTATTTACATATGGCACATTCCTGCCCTTTCTCTGTGACACAGCACAGCAAGGTGAGTTGCTATGCTGCATCACTTGGACATAGATATGGCCCTTGGACTCTCCCATCTATCAGTCTGCCCTGCCAAGTGGTGCCACTCCAGTCCTGAAACAATGGAAGTGAGCCTCAGTTGTTTGCTCCAGCAGAAGCCACACTTCTGCTGTAGATCCTGTGCATCTCCTCTGTTGCATGGGTTGGAACCCGCACATCAGCCCTGTTGTGCAGCATGGAACCCACGCAGCAGCCCTGTTGCACGCATTGTCACTAACCTTGGGCGGTGAACTCCACTCCACTCATGGAGTTTGCAGAGTTTTCTAGTTTGCAATCGCCAACATCAAGTTGGCGAGCGTGGAAAAATCAGCCTCCCAGTGAGATTCCTTAACCGGGGGGGGGGGGTTCTCATTGCGAGTGGTCACGTATGCTCCTGACCGCTCGCGTTTATAAACAGCCCGTTCACGTTGAGAAAGCTGCTGCTCAAGTAAAAATCTACCCGAAAAGCAGAAAAGTAAAGCAGGGAACAAACACTTTGTGCTGTGCATGGCGCAGTTCGCTGTGCACTGCATAATCACCGCAAACTGCATTTTTCTTTCATACTCCGCCACTTGCAGAGCTCCACGTAGTGCGGCAGATTTTTTTTTGCACTCCACCCAGGATAATTGTAACCCCCTCATCGGCCCTGTTGAGTAGGTCAGAACCCACGCATTTCTGCCATTGCATGGGACTTACAGTAGCTGTAGAAGTGCAACTGTGCAGTGAATCCATTACGCAATGTACATTTGCATAGCAATGCATCAGAAAAAGGGATAAAAATGTCAAAAACGTACTGGTTACACCAAGGAAATGATGCAATGGGTGTGACAGGCTGCATACTAGGAAGTGTTAAAGTTTGTTTCACTTTATGTTGCTGTCTGTTAGTCGGAGCTTGTTGTTGGTGGTGTGGAGAGAGTGTTTGGTGGATTTTTTGGGTTGTTTGTGGTCTAGTCAGTGTCTGGTGTGTCCATGTCTTTATTTAATTGTGTACTCTTTGTGCATTTGTGAAGTAATTTGTCTAAGTATTTGTTTTTGAGTTTGTCTGGGGTATGTCATTTTCGAGGTTTTTAGATGTTTACGTATTTTTTGCTATTCATGTGTTACGGAGGTATAGGGTCATGTTGGGGAAAGGTAGGGGAAATACTTTTTCTGGGGAAGTGGCTCGGGGATTCATCTGGCTGGTAATGCACTGCCTGCCACACCTGGTGGCATCCTGAGTACGGGTAAGCCACGGCTACCCGCCCAAGACAGAAGAGGCTCATGGGAGAGGGTGTACTTGCACATGTCCCATGTGCACGGGAGAAAGCACACAGTATCCTTGCTGACACCTCATTGGGCAGATGGGTAGCTTGTGAGAATGATCTGGTGGACCTTCTGGGTTAAGAGGTTGGAGGCCCCAAAGGTATGTATGTATGTACATGTATTAATGTTGCTATATTATTTAGGCAAAACTCCAACATCAAAGAGGCGTAGTTATTAATGAGTTCTGTTAATCTTGCAACATGCAATATGCTTAAAGTGCAACACAACCTTTAAAGTGCAAGTTAACAAGCAGCACAAGGCCACTTTGTGTGCCTTGGAGTGACTTGAGAAGTCCAGTTTAAGGCAACGCAGGGCAAATTGCTGAATTGCTATTCCCTGTCCCAGGGGCCTTTTCCATGGCTTCTCTGTGGGTGTTCACATTCAACATGCATGGATTGTGAGCCATTCCCAGATTTGACATAATTGATAGATCACGAAATGCACCAAAAATGCTATGCCTTCTCAGGTGATATATGTTTATTTAACATTTTATATTCTCTTTCTATGCGTGCTACATTCTGCAGCCCAAGTAGAAAGAGGAACATGCCTCAGGCAATTGTTTTTGTGTAGGAAGGTGCCCCTTCCTTCACATAAAAATACCAAGCTTCCAATGCAGATACCCTTGCACCGTGTTGCAAGTGTGCCAGCGATGCTCAACCAGTTGCCCGACGCGGATTCCCAAGACTGCCCTGCATTTGAACCGCTCCTCGGCCCCTGGACTTTGACAGTGGACTGCCCCTCTATTCAAGGAAACCGACCACAGACCGGAGAGTCCTTGCCTCCAGTCCCTGCCGCCCCAAAACCGCAATCAAGGTGAAGATGCTCCCCCAGGCCAGGTCGGGGCTCTGTACCTGTGCCCACGCTTCACCATCTCTTTTACTTGGACCCCCATCCCGGACTCAGTCAAGCCGATACACTTGTGACCCTTGAAGACTGCACCCCAAGCCGTGGATCCTCGTTAACCTTCTCTGGCTGCTCACTCACCAAAATGGCAATCCGGTCCTGATGAAGATTTTAAATCAATAGGATCAAAACGCCGTCAACCCTTTTACAGCGTGACTTATGGCGCACCATCAACCTTGGTTCTCGATACAAAGAATCATAACCCATTAATTGAGGATGAACCATTGTCTCTGTATATATTGTGTTTCAGTCACTTTGTCACCCTGCATCCTTCGTTGTATTCACCCACTTGTCTCTCGCGCCACCACTCTTTGCTTCACTAACACCTAGTGCACAAAGCCCCCTGGGGTTGCCACCGCATTTTATGCCTATAGTGCTTCCTTAACTGTCCTGTATGAAATGTGTTCTTAAAAGATATGATGCTACGTGCACTTTCTAAAAAATGAATTCGAGTCTCTTTTTCTTTGACCACGTTCTCGTAATATTTTTTGCCTATATTTTTACTTGCCCCTTTCACTTAACTTGTTTGAGATATTGTTGCTGATAATACAGTGATACTGCTAGGCAGTACTGGGAAAATGAAGAAATTATCTGTACATCGTTCGATATGGTTCGTTCCCGAGCCTTTCCCTGTCAGGCAGCCCTGCACAACAAGCTGACTTGCTGGCCAACACTTCTTCTTAAAGGTGCCCCAAAATATATCAGTTATGTGTGAATGCCTTGTGACACAAAAGATAAGAGAGAGTGACACCAAGTGGCAGAAGTACCAAAGGATCACAATAAGCAGCACATCGGACACACATTAGGTCTCGTGTTATATGGAGCAAGCACTCTTGTGGCCAAGTAATGGCAAGTATGCCTTTACACAATTGATGTACACTATTTCTTTTGGAACACACCCTGATTAATGTATTGCATGTCAACGTAATGGGATACAGGATGTGTTGCTGTATTTGACCACTCAGCTGACTCTGCAAACTATGTCCATTAAACTGGCCCTATGGCCAAATTCACATCACATATCACCATTAATATTGCACGTGGTATGAGGTTTGTCTATGTGCAAGGCTAGTATGTATTTACCAAGTGACACATTTGTCATCTTACGCACAGCAGAGCAAGTTACCTTGTTGTGCTGACTCAAAGTGAACAGGAAAGAATGCATTGTCTTCCAACTTTAGAGTGCATTCCTGTCCTATCCCATCACAAGACAAATATTGCTTGCCTAGTGGCAATGGTTTTACCATTGTGTCATGGTGCAAGGAGGTCTGGGATGATGCTGACCAACCGTACCTTAAACATCACATGCCTGAAGGTTCAAACATTATGGAATCATGAAAATGAATATCAGAAAATGCATGCCATACTGCTGTATATTTTGCTTAATCTTGCAGCATACTATACTCAAACCTGCTGCATGACTTTGAGCTCTACTGCAACTCAATTCCAGTGTGACAGCATATAGGTGTGGTAAAAGAGTTCTGATGATGTACACTTAAAATAAGGGGGACTCATACATGTTCCTGTACCTGTGTGGCATATCTATAAGCAAATTGTATAAACATGGAGGACAGTGTCTGGTAACATTTGTACGTGCCTTTTCTTTTTGTTTTAAAAGGAAAGAACCCGAGAGATGTGTTTTTATATCTGGTAGCCATCAGAATCCAAACATGTTACTACTGATAGATGCTGGGAAGGTGGCAATGGCATCACAACCTTTTTGCTGATCATGGGTTAGACCCATGAAAGAGTAAACATTAAATCTCAACATGTGTTTATGTAAGGTTATGAGTACATTTAATAAAGTATGGATAATCCACCTGTTTGAAAATGTAACTGAGGATTGTCTGTTCTAATACTTCCTCAAGGGTGAGTGAGCCTCCCTCGGAGAAGGCCATGTCACACCTACGTGAAATGGAGTGGCAAAGGAACAATTACAGTGATGCTGTGGAGGCTGCAGGGTTTTATGGTTGCCACTATATTGATCCATGGTGTTGTACAAATCTTACCTCTCTGCCTGACTGTTGCACATTGTGAATGACGATGTCCACAAGGAGGGGTTCCGTCATATGGCTTAGTAGCTGTAAACAGCATGTAAGTCTGCATAACTCAGTGAAATATGGATTGTTTTTAGCACACTTTGCAATTCTCAAGGTTGTTTAAACTATGCTGCTCCGGTAAGCCTCATCAGTGTCATTGGCAGTGGTGTGTGCAGCTGTACAACTGCACTAGTATGCACATGGATAGACATATAATTGGTATTCTCATGCTCAGCGGGTGTCACAAACGTGCCATTGGGGTACAGGTCTTGCATTTTGACAATGCCTGCCTGAGCAAGTATGCGCATAGCTGTCTTCTCATGCGTCACCAACAGGTTCTTGTGCTCGGCAATAGGCAGTAGCAGGGAGTACAAGGGTAGTCTGCCCAGTGTCTGCCAAGCCATGATTGTCATGTTAATAGTGTTGAAAGTGTGTGGGCGTGAGTCTGCTTTTGTGTGCTAAAAGCTTAACGGGATGGGTGAGCATCCCAGTGTTCCACCACCACATGTGGGATGCCATTGTGATCAGTTAACTAAAGGTGTGCCTATTGTGCGTGCGCGCATTAATAATACACATAAAGATCCGGCACCCCAAATCCCCCATGCTTATAATCTAGTGTCAGTGTGCGCCAGCTTACTCAGGCCTGTCTTCCGCCCCAGATCAGATGGAGCAGCAGTGAGCATAGTGTTTTAAAAAATTGTTGGGAGAGAGGGATCGGTATATTACTAAAAAGATATAAAAATGTAGGCAGCACCACCATTTCTAATAATGCAATGCAATCGGCGAGTGAAAGTGGAAGGCAAACCCATCTGTCAATTTGTTGCTCTAACAATGTGACAGCAGTGCCATAATTCTCACAAAGGACTTTATTGGGATCGCGATGAACCCAGATCCCCTGATATTTGACCGAGTCCATTGCCCACTCAAGAGGAAATTCCAGCAGGTGCGAATGTGTGGATATGGTCAGAGGTAGTACCACCGACTTGGACCAATTGATTTGTAGCCTGGAAAATCTGGCAAACCGAATGTACTCCCGCAGCACAGATCCTAGATGAATATGGGGCTCTCGGATAAAAAGCAACATATCATCTGCATACAGGGATGAGTGGACGGTGATGCAAATTAAGAGCCGCGTTTTTTCTGACATTGCCTAACGAGGCAGGCCAACGGTTTCAGCGTCAAGGCAAACAGGATGGGCGAAAGGGGGCACCCCTGCCTGGTGCCTCACGTAATAAAAAAGGGATCCGAAGGGTGCCCCCCACCCATACCCGCGCTGAGGGGTGTGCGTATTGGAGACGCACCCAGTTGACAAAAATGGGGGAAAATCCCATCTCCTGGAGGATAAAAAACAGATAGCCCCATTCAATGGAATCAAATGCTTTGGCAGCATCAAGCATGACAGCTACCGCCGGAAGGTCAGGAGAGAGAGTGTGGAAGAGAGCAAATAGTGTGTGGAGATTGTGGGAGGTGGAGCTTGTAGGTATAAACCCAGACTGATTTTACGTCTGTATTAATGAGTGACAAGGGGCGATATGAATCGCAATGGTTGTGTGGTTTATCTTTTTTCAAAAGGGTAATGATGAGAGCCTCGCGATGGGAAGAGGGGGAGTATACCGGAGCTGTATGCCTCCGCATACATTTTTATCAGGAAGGGTGTGAGCTTCTTAGCAGATGCTGCATAAAATTCAGGTGGAATTCCCTCCCGGCCAGGCACGTTTGTATTAGGGAGAGAGGCTATTGCCAAATGAATGTCTTCAACTGTGATAGGTTGACTGAGATACTCTCTCTGTCCCTCTGACAACCAAGTAAGTGCTACCTGTGAAAAATAGTCATCTAGTTCCTCAGTAGCTGTATCACACTGCGAAGTGTAAAGTTTTGTGTACGTTTGTCAAAACTGCTCCAGTATATCTGTGACGCTGAAAAGGTCGTGCCCAGCCGCATCCGTGATCCTATTAATGACGTCGTGATGCATGCAATGTTTAATGTTTGTGGCCAAGTGACGCCCTGGTCTACCACCCTCTCCATACGGGCTAGCCACAGCACGCTTTGATATGTATCGTAGCTCTTCGTCTGCTAGTTTAGTGTGTTCGAGTATGGCTTCTTTAATTATCGCTAAAGTTGCATCACATGGTGCACGTTCATATTCACGTTCAAGGCTGGACAGTGTGGATTCCACTTTGGTTATTTGGCCCCTTAGATCCTTTAAAATGCCAGCAGATGTAGTGATACAGGCACCCCGAATAGTAGCTTTAGACCCCTCCCACAATACCCCGGCGTGATCGACAGACCCCTTATTCTGAGCAAAGTATTGGACAATGGCTTCACAAATAGTTTCTAAATAAAGGGGGTCCAACAGTGCCTCAGGACGGAAATGCTATGTGAAGGCCCAGGGAATCTGTTGAGGCATGGTGATAGTGAGCTGAACAGGACAATGATCTGAGAGTGTGGGTGACAAATGCTCCACCCCACCACCCAGCCCGCGACTTCCTCGCCACCAACCAGTAATCAAGACGAGACCAGCTGTGCTGTGGAAATGTGTGTGCCCTCAAGTGTCTCTGTATGTCTATGTTGCCATATAACAAGTAATCCAAATTCCGCCATCCTTCTGCGATCACACGAGCTGCACCTGGGGAGTGCCCCTCCCTACCGCTAGATGTATCTTTGCTGGGATCTAGGTGTGCGTTAAGGTCGCCCCTCCCCCCAGAGGATTTCTTGTTCCGTGGTTTGGCACCTATGCAAAAATGTACGTACAATGTACATTATAAATGTAATGTGTGGTTGCACTCTCACTCAACACATATAGGCCACTCAGGGGCAGAGAGATACATTCTGCCTACCTGTCCCAATGTAGTATTATTCAACATTTATTATTTAACACAGAGCCTAGAGAAGGAGCCCTTTCATTTCTTAGTTACTGACATTCAAGGTGTTGGGTTGGCCTTGTGCATCCATAAAAAACCATAAAAGATATACAGTACACATCACAATGAAAACATTTCATATAATAACCTTCCAAAAAGGTACAGCTAGACCAATGCATACTTATTAGGAATCATATTCCCAATACAAGACCTTTCTTAGCCATTAAAAAAATAAATATAGTTAAAATTGCCAAATTAAAAAATTTAAAAGACATTGAGGAGTTACATCACATCTCATTGTAGGTTACAAAGACTAAGGTAGCATTTCTGGCATCAATAAAATAAACTTCATGGTTTAGGACTATACTAAAACGAATTTAAAATTGTCACGATACGAGATGTAAACGAAAAATGACACATTTTCTTGAGTACAATATAGGACTAATATAATATTAATAGCTAATAGTTGACAGTGAGTTCCATATGTACCAAGTAAAGTGCAAATGCCAAAGCCGGTATACTTTAAGTATATTAAGCTCAAATGTCAAGCCTTACTTTTTTCTTATTAAACTTACGTCAAACAGGTACCTACTAACACTTAAAACCACTGATTGAGATGTATCTGTTCTCAGTAATCTTTCTGCCTCATAGCAGGATCTTGTACCCAATAGCCAGCAAATGGGTTTGATCCATTTCCTTTTATATTTTGTGTAAGCTGCTCAGAAGAATAGTAGATGTAATCCATTTTCTTTGCACCCGTATGGCATAAGACACAGCACTCAGTACTTTTGTCCCCATGTTTGGGGGCCCATTTTGATGTATTCAAATGTATCTGTAATACACCATATCGAAGTTCCAGTTATAAAAATGTTGTTAACTGCGGCTGCAATTCGTCTAAGAATGGCTCGAAATTCCTAATTGGTTTTATTGAAAGGAATCGTATTGTTAGTGTACCTGTTGCTGAACTATTGGACAAGCTATCTTCAATGTAAGCCCAAAAGGTTAGCTTTAATATCTTTTTGAGGCCATAGACAGTTCAACGGGGTCCTCCCAAAAATGCTTATGTCCTAATTCATGAACCAACCATAGACATGCTTCAACCATGGTAAACGTATACCATTTTTTAGCCTAGATTTTTCTCTAACCCTTCTTTGTAACGGACTAGTTCTGCTGTGGACCACAGACGCACCCAGAAAAATAAAGGTTGTAAAATTGCCTGGTAATCTGTTCGGCGTATATTTAGGTCCATTACAATGGGTATTAGCAGTGTACGCATGGGAAGGCTTAGTAATTGTCTAAAAAACTTATTTTCTCCCACCATAAAAGTGTTATTACTTGAGGGCCCCACTGTTCTGCCCCATATAAGGATGCCGATTGTGCCTTGTATTTGTATACCTCAAGGGCAGGGGATACCGCTTTAGACGTGCTACTCTCATGTTTTTTCCTATTGGTAAAGAGTTTTGGAGTAAAATAGTCTTACTTTTTCTCCAATTGCGGTTTCTAAGTCATTTTGGTATCCAAAGTAATACCTAAATAGATACAATTATGCACATATTCTAATTTCTGATTTTTGACAGTTAAGTTCTTTTTAAAAGATTTATGTGGATTAACTGCCATATATTTTGTTTTGCTAGAATTTATTTCCAAACCTTTAGCCTCACAATATACCTCGAAAGTATCTATTAACCTTTGTAAGCCTTTAGGGGTGTAGGATATTAAGATGGTGTGGTCTGCAAATAAAAGGGACGGTACTGCAGCCCCAAGCTTGGGAGAATCATGTTCGCAGCTCAATAGATATTCAGGAATATCGTTTACATATAATGAAAATAGGGAGGATGCCAGCACACATCCCGGCCTTACGCCCCAGTTTACCTGAATAGGTTCAGTAAGCTCGTCCCTCAGGCCCCATCTAACCCTTGCAAAATTGTCCTCATGCAATCTTAATATTTATTTTATTTTATTTAAAGAGTTTTATATAGCGCTGGCTGAACGCTGAACGTATCAGAGCGCTTTACATAAGGTTCCAACATACTTACAAACTTCAGTTAACATCAGTTACAAGTTACCAAAGATACCAGTAAAAACTTTTAAGGAGCATAGAAGAAAAGGAAAATGGGGTGAGGAATGGAAAGGGGGTGAGGGCAAAAGGGGTAGGTTATAGATACAATGGAGAGACGAAGGGAAAGTCTGCCCAAGGTCTGGCTGAGTAGGTGACTGCTGAGGGGAAATCCACGGCCCATCTCCTCATCAGCTATCAGGTAGCTCCACAGGGCATCGGTCAAATGGCTAGGTCTCAACAGAAAACCATTAAAGGGGTAGAAGGCGAGAAGAAGGGAGATGTTTCCTTTCTCTGATGGAGACTCTCCTCTCCTTCCAGCCAATCTTGCTGTCTCTCTCCACCACTCTCCACCTTTGAACTTACAACCTTCCTGCCAACATCATGTCCAATGGCAATTTTGTCCTTTTTCCAACACTTCCCATTCAGCAATTCAACCCCATTCTTCCTCATATCCACAATCCTTTGGGGAAGAGAAAACTTGGACTCCCCATTAGAGATAATTCTGGGTATTTTGACCCTGACGTAATCTCCATCAAACACCTTGGACTATCTTGCTTGAACACCCACATATCTGTCTTGAGCTTGATGTCTTTTCCTGCCTAAATCTTCCAACTTTTGCTTTGAAATGGTAAATTGTCCCACTCACTGTCTTGTAATTTTGGAAGCTGGCACCTTGTCCCTTAATAACACATAAGGAGATAGCCCTGTGTCAGCATTGGGAGTAGTGCGGACAGCCCACAAACTGTGAAATATCTATTACACTAATCAGTCGATAATGCAAAGGGTCTTGGTGGTTAGCTTTTTTTAAAATGGTTGTAATCTTAGATCCTTTTCATGATTCTGGTATAGGGGCACCTGCAGCAACTGAGTTACATACAAGATTTATATCGGGGCCCCAACCATAGCCTACCTTGAGGCATACACATCACACCTCACAAAAAAAACAATGCTACCCCATTCAGACACACTGGCAGTCCAAAATACTTAGCCACACCTACAAGGCACTGCACTACAAGGGACCGACTTATCTCACACACCATCTATCATTCTACCAAATCAACCATGGGCTTCCACTCTGCATCACTTGCACTTGCCCCACCCCCAAAATCCATATGAGCAAGACAGAAGTTATGGTGGCACCTTACATGGCATGCAACACCAGCAAAACCCCACCCAACACATCAGGATTGCTGGGTGCAGTATGGATTTGTGCTAGTGACTGTACACCTGGCTCTTGGGTGATCCGACTTGGAGGGCATGTAAATACAAAGATCCTTGATAACCTCTAAAGTGACAGGTTGACCCTCTGTCAAGCAACTTTACTTGACATTACCTCACATCACACTTTTAGCTGCCTAGCCGCAAGACAAGCTCCCTTGCATCATGGTGCAAGGGGGCCTGCATTGGCACAGGCATTTCTGACAAGTTTGCAAGTCCATACACGATGTGCTGCTCTAGTCCAGCTTTTTTTCTTTGCATATGGGAGTTGTAGTCCTGGTTAATAATGTTATTGATTACACTACAACCTGGTATGGTCCAACACATACCATAAAGACCTGAAAAACATGGCAGGGCTGGACTTTACTGCATAAATTATGTTTGGTCAATAAGATTACAGTTATGTGATAACTGAGTTTACATGTCAGACATTCTTGCTCTTTCCTTTGCAGACAACGCAGCACTGTGCAGCAGAGGAGAATATTTACAAGGGGAGTTGTATCATTTTTACACCATACAACATTGTGTAAGTATGACACAAGCCCACAATGCGATTTTGGCAGCCACACAAGGTCACCTTGTGTGGCCCTGAACGGCTTCATTAATCTGCAAAAACTCAATGCAGCACAAAGTTCTGCATTTCATTACTCTGCCCTGAGAAGCTGTGCCATGGGAATTGTATTGGTGTTTCCACACAGCACCCATGGTTTTAAGCCATTTCCAGTTTTACCAAATGTGGTAGACCTGGAAATGCACCAAAAATATATGCCTTTTCAGGTGAGATGTAACTAGGATTGCTATTTTTGCAGGAAGGTGCCCCTTTATACTAAAAAACAATCCTGCATGCAATGCAGGCACTCTTGAACCATGGTGCAAGGGTGTCTGTTTTGGCACTATGTAGCCCATTATGCACTTGCACTTGGAAAAGGCAGGAATGTGCCATATTGTAATCAATACAGCTCATTCCTGCCCTTTCCCTGTAAATCAGTGCAGCGTCACATGGTGACTTTCTGTGCTGTGTTGCCTAGCAGTTTAAGATATATATGCCCCAAGATGTTTTGCTACACTCGCTGCATTACTGTTTGACCCAGATGGTCCCTTGTTGTGATGCACCCAGTAGTTATTGCTGTCCCTCTACAACAGCACTGTCCTGTGCTTCCACTGCTGCTACCAGCTGTTGGGATGAGTGGTGCCAACTGCTCCTCCAATGGGTCTAACTCCTCCATGACATCAGGTCCTCCTCCGGTACTCGTGGCTGCCTTAAGGTGCCAGGCCAGTTTTTCTGTGGTCCTGCATTTGTACTCATGCCACCTTTTCTTACCCTGCAGTACTGTCATTTTTGTTTGGGTGACACTGTTAATCCTATCCACTGTGATTTGTCGAATGGCTTCCCACTTTCCTGATGGCAATTTTGATTTGGAAAGGAGGAGGTGTTCCTTCTTTCTCACCTCACTTATTAGCATTCTATTCTCCTACTCACTGAAATGTGTGTACCTCTTCCTTTAGCCCAGCACTGCTGTATGGTCGTCTTGGTTGGGTTTGTGGTCCTCCTGGCTTGTCGTTGCTACTTCCATTTTGTTTGTGTAGAGATGTTTTATGGTTTAGGATTTGCCTGCTTTTTCAAGCTTGCTGGCATGCAACACACTCCTGCATGGCGCAATGCTGATTTGCGGCACGTAGGGGTGCTATATGACATGCAAATTATCTGTGTCATGCTGAGAGTACTTGCGTTGTGGCATCTTGCGTCATTCCTGACACAGTTGCGTCAGAATTTGTGATGCATCTTTGGTCATCTTGCGCCATGGTGCACCGTACCATAAATACAACACATCCATGGGGCAGGGATCTGTCACATTAAAGTGCAGATTTTTCTGATGCATCGGTGACACATAACATCACTGCATCATAACTCGAAAATATGCACATCATTTGGGTGGCATCTGCAGTCAGATGTGTTTTGCTTTTCTGCCATAAAGTGCTCTTATTTTTGATACCTGCTTTTTTATTGCAATTGTCTCATAGCTCCTGGCGATCACTCAGTAGTATCCCGCTGTTTGTCTGTTGGTTCTTCATGAGTGGAGATATATGAAAGAACTGGAAGCGAGACAAAAATCTGCCTGACAATAATGATTGAGCCAGCCCTATATAGCAGGAGTCAACGAGGAGAATGTATCCATAAGGGCATCGTTGAGACATGGTAGCCCAACCAGCTCTGAAAGCCGACCCCCACCCTGCAGCTACCAAAAATGCCAGAGTGGCAGAATGACAAGCCTGGCCTTGCTTATGAATGCTCTTCATGCAAAGCTTGTGCTCTTATGGAACAGGTGACATAAAGACCGTATAAGAAAGTCATTACCCTACAGAATGTAATGGATTATTTCTGTGACAGGTTGAAGGGTAACAGTCAATTTCACTTCCAGAGAGGCAGCATCAATGATCACCAGTAGACCAACCACATGCCCTCTATTCACAGGGAGCCAGACTGCTTGCCTTCATTTTGTATTTAGTCAGAGGCTTCCTCCTTGTTGGAGTTTTGCTTTCAATTCAAAGCTAACAGAGGTCAAAAACATTTACCTTACAACATGTTCTCTTGGTTGGGCTGAGGAGGGAAGGGGTTCGCTGTGATATAGTGTAATACAGGATTATGCATCACGTGTTTTGGAAGTCTTCCTAGAAATATGTGTTACAGTATCACTCGACTATGACCTGTGTATTGCCTTATGAACTAATGAAGGCTTCCTCTTTGATCCACGACACACCTTATATGATGTACTAAAATGCTCTGTCTTACTTTTCTTTGGTAACCATTTCTTATCAAGTGCACCTATTCACACCTGATGACTGCATCTAAACATTTTGACCCATATTTATGAAGCATTTGTGCTGTCCTTGCATCGCGCAAGGTGAAGCAAGGACACTGAAAAGGATTCACTAATATTTACAAAGCCACGTCAGGCCTGATTTGTGTGGCATTTGTAAAGTAATTTAACGCAAGGCAGCTGCTTGTGCTGTGTTACCTTACATTTCAACTTGGGAGGTGTTCCATGGGTTGAGCATGGGTATTCCTATGCATCCACCCATGAATGTTGGTGCATTTCCAGATTCATAAAGACTTGTAAAACTGCAAATGTGTCAGAATGTTATATGTTCCTAAGAGAGGCATAACAAGTAAAAGTATATCTATTTATCCTCTTTATTTCCTCTCTTTACATGTGCAAGATTCTGCAGCTCACATAGGAAGAGGGAAATGCCTCTAAGGATTATCTTTCAGCAGCAACTTTGTTTGCTGCCCTGAGTTTCATGAAAATGTAGCAGATGTAAGCCGGTATCTTTTTTTCGTCAAAACCAAAATCAATATAGAACAGTAAATGAGGCAAAGAGCTTCTTTTAAATTATTGTGCATAACACACAGAGCATTGCACAACACAGGCCCATGCATTTCAAAAAACAAAGTTATATTCTATGCACCATCCAGGAATTTGCGTTCCCAAACAACAGCAAGAGCTAGAACTACCCGTGTGAAAACAACAAGGATGGGTGGAAGGGCCTTCTCTCACCTGGCAGCGACCAGTTGGAATGATCTGCCTGTGAACCTTAGATTGACAGATTGCTACCTGTCTTTCAGGAAGCAATTAAAAACATTTCTCTTCCCCAAGCCTGATTATAACCATGGACTCTATTATCTGCCTATCACTGACATTCATTACTGCCATTACAGCGCCGTGATATCCTAACTCAGGATGATTGTTAGCTCTTTACAAGCACCATTAGCATTACCATTCAATACCAGTAACTCAATTGCTCTGCAATTTCCACTGAATATGCGCGCTTTATATAATTCCGACTTAGGTGAGAAGTGTTCTTGGTATTGGGCAACCATTCTGATCTGAATACAGAATTATGGATAGCTGCTTTTTGAATTTCTGCTCCAATGCAGAGAGCATGGCACTGTCCTTTCCTGACCTGAGGGAATGTACGATCCACACTAGCAGCAAAGGTTTTATCTCACCACAGTGTTTATAAGTGAGGATACTTACCACAATTGCAGGAAAGAGGATACTTTAGTTTTGAGAATTGAAGGACACAATTTGGATGTGAACTGTGACTGAGTTACCACAAATCCCAAATAATCTGGATCCTATGAGCTAAAACTGTTTTGTGTGACAAAAAATTCACTAAACCTGGGTAACTTGAGACAAGCACATAGCTTTCCTCAGACAATGATGCAAATTGTACAAGTACAACAACTCCAATGCAATGTTACATTTAAAAATAAAATTGCCAAGGGAAGATAATAAATAAACAACTTCTTTGGTAAGTAAACTAAATGGATGCATCTATCAATAGTTCTTGAAAAAAACAGAGAAATATTTCAACATCGGGAAGGCAAAAATAAATGTTGGACTGGGGTGACTTAAACCTAATAACTCTTCATAACTGAACCACAAACACCTTTGAGTAAACGTTGATGACTTGTCTCAGTAGAAATGTTTACCTTTTGATTTTGGTGGGACAAGTGTAGACGCTGTAACCTGGCATGAGGGCAGGTATTTCTTAATTTGTGGCCCCACAATGTGCTCAAATTCATGGTCAAAAGTTCTGAATCTAAACCACCAAAATGTAGCCAGGGATGTAGGTATCTTGTACTGGCCCTTCACAGATAACATTCTCTAAGTTCTAACTTGTGTCTAATGTTCTGTAACTTCTTTTCTGGTGTCCCCAAAGTATCTCGCTTTCAGCACAAGTTCCATAGGCTTCAGTCTATGGGTTGAAGTTGAAAGAATGTTTTACTCAACTGCAGTTCAGATTCTAAACAAAATGATTAGTTTCCACTAGTTATAAGTATTCATCTACTGCTGCACCTCTAACTGCTAGGCTTTATTTCCCCACATTAAGAAGAAAAGTATCCCAATGACTGGAAAGTAAAATGTTCATTTCGAGTTAGTCTTCTGGTTTTCTTCAAATAGTCATAGCTTCCAGTAGCAGTAGGATATTCTGTCTTCTTCAACTTTAGAGTAGAAGTTGCTCAGGTTAAACAAACTTTCCAGCATGAGCTAGACCTGTTAAGGCCCGTTCCATCCAGCACCGCTAGACCTGAAGTAAGAGTTTGGGTCTAGATTTTCAAGTTCAAAGACAGCTCTCTCCAATCCTCAGTGTGAATGGCAGGAAAACTCTGGAAATGTTATTATCTTCAGTTCCAGACAGTTCTCTCCAAATAGTGGGTTGAGAAGGATCATTTTAAAAGTGACACCAATGATTGGTTGTTGTGCCTGTAAGAAATTCAGTTACAGGTTGAAGAGGGGTGTGGGGGGGGGCATACTCAACTAGTAACCACAATCCTTCTCACGGTGAAGTCACAAGCAAACCCAAAATTACCTGCAATCAACCCTTGGGTAGTTTGGCACAGAGCAGTTAAGCTTAACTCAGAGGCAACATGTAAAGTATTTGTGCAAAACGTCAATCAGAATTATTGTGGAATGAAGACTTCCACAAACAATTGGTGACAGAGGTCGACTAAGGATACCTGGTGCCTTCCTTGAAGTGGGAGAAACTTCCAGAGGATTTCCGTTGAAGTGCTTAGGTTTCCTACTTCCCGTGCCCTGGCTCCAGACCAGCTACAGGGGGTATGCAATGATTTGTGGGAAGCAGGGCACAGCCATTCAGGTATAAATTGGGCTGTACCTAACTCCACCGGCCCATCTTGCCAATGATGGCCCATCTAGGCACACCTAAGCTCTCTCTTTTTTGTTGCTGTCTAGGAGGAACACAGAAAGACCAACTGCCAACTACACCCAATCATGTGACCCAGAGACAGGTTGCAAGCACTAAATCCTGTATGCAGGAAAATGCCAATTTTCTAAAATTGGCATTTTCAAAATTGCAATGGAAAATATGACTTCATCATAACAGAGGATTTCTCATTACAATTCCATAGCCATCACACATGAAAGGTTTACCCATTTGGAAGTTATCCATATTAACTGTAGTAAGGTAACCCCAATGCTATTCTTTGGTAGAGGGAGGCCTTGCAATAGTGAAAACCAAATTTAAGAGTTGTACACTATCAGGAAATGTAAAACTTAAAAGTACACGTCCTACTTTTAAAATAAATTACACCCTGCCCAGTGGGGTGTTTAGGGCCTACCCTTTGGGTGACTTATATCTATTAAAAAGGAAGGATTGGACGTGGCAAAATGTTTATGTTGCCAGGTTGACATGGCAGTTCACAATTGCACAGCCAGGCGGCAATGGAAGACCTGAGACATGTTTAAAGGTCTACTTAAGTGGGTGGCACAATCACTGCTGCATGCTCATAAGTACCATTTAATTTACAGACCCTGGACAGATGTAGTACCAATTTAGTAGGAACTCACAAATAAATTAAATATGACAATTGGAAAGAAATGGGCACATGCACTTCAATCCTAGTTAGCTGTGGTAAGGTGCATAGATTCCTACGGTCAACAAAAATAAGATCAGAAAAATATGACTAAGGCAGGAAGTTTGGGGGAAGGCCATCCTAGGGCTGACAGTTATAGCATAACCCCTTTTGCAAATCAAACTAAACTTCTCACACTCTCTCCTGAGAATATTTTTAGCAAAGTAACTAAGGGCCTGATTTAGATCTTGCCGGATTGTTTACTCTGTTACAGCGGTGATGGATATCATGTCTGCTGAAATATAAATCCCAAAGGATATAGTGAGATTCATATTTTAGCTAACAGGATATCCGTCACCATTGTGACAGATTAATCCATCCACCAAGATCTAAATCAGGCCCTAAATTTCTAATTCAGGAATAGTCTTTGTGGCAGAAGCCATCCAACAGCCCATTTCTGTGCAGAAAAGCAACATGGCAGTGCCTGGTCCCCATGTTATTAGCTCTCTCTTCCCTTCTTTAAGTAATTCCCAGGGTCAGCCTATGTATACCCACCAAGAACCATGTATGTATACCCACCAAGAACACAATTCACCACTCCCATCTTTTCTTCCTATCTCATACTGTGAGTGGCATCTATGTGCTGAGAAAGACATATCATTTTGAAATGCCATATTTCATGGGCCTCCTTTCACAAGAATTTACAATCTGATTGTATATGGCTCAATTTCCCCTCTCTACTGAATCCTTTCTCTTGTTGGCTTCTATAGCCGACATTGGCTACCTCAGCCATATGGGAGTTTAAGCATGAAAAGTGACAATTAGGTGTGACCAAGAGGAGGTCAGTGAAGAATGCAAATGGCTTCGGGTAAGCATAGAGATACATTCCAGAAAGGCAGTTTTACAATCATTAAAACAACAATAACTAATATAGGTAATCACAATATAATAATGTAACTTTTGTTTTATTCATATACTGTGCACAGCATATTTGAAGATTCAGCATATTCATAACAGAATTTAGAGGTTTTCAATTTGTGTGACATTTTAAAAGTGGTACTTTGGAACACAAATACACACACATAGGCTTCTTAAGCCATCTTACCTTTTTAGAGGCAAGTTAGAGAAATATTTTCTTCATGTTTGAATCCCTTATTTGAATTTTGCTCAACTATGCTAAAAGTTTGTGCACTCTTGCAGTTACATTTTCAAAGTATAAATTATGCAAACCATAAAACAAAAACGTTTTTAATTTTTAGGACAAGCACATGCAGCTGCAGCCTTTTTCAGCACAGCCTGATGAGGACTCATTAGCTGCTCACAGATCAAAATACCAGATGCCCAAACTAGGCAAGTGAGTCACATAGATTTTTATATGAGCATGTGTGACTATCTCTTGTACTCCAAGTTTACCCTTGAATTTAAGAAGACAGACTGCAGTACGGCAATTATAAGTCACAACAAAACGGTGTGAATCATACTCTTTAGTGGGAAGAATACTGTACAAAAATGAAGTTACTCATAGTCATTCTTCACATCTAACGCTGACATAATGCTGATTGAATACTGAATATTTGCAGAAGAGTATGCTTCCCTGACTTCAAGTTCTACTTCATTTACATATGTTCTATAAAGCGTGAATATGACCATCACGTCTCAGAGCACTGTACAACAAGTGGGCTGAACAGGGCTGCAGTGCATTAAGACATCTCTCACATAGGATGTTCTGTGCAACATTTTTGTTGTCAAGGTATAAAACAATAGAATACAAATATAAAATAAGGAGCTCTGTACGTAGTGTTCAAAGCATAAGGTATAGACAAATAGGATGCAGTATATATTAGGGTGGATAGCACTTTAAAAAATGATTTTCTTAAGGCACATGTTTTTCTATTAGTATGGCTTTAACTTCAGTCTTGAAAAGCTTGAGGGAGGTCATTGCTCTCGTTGAGGGAGGTAGTAAGTTCCAAATGTTTGGAGCAGATTCAGCAAAAGTGCGTCCGTGCATTTTCCTCTTTTTAATCTGGGTGGTTCTAGTATTAGGGATTTTACATGTCTCAAATACATTCTGTCTTCTCAGAGCTTGATCCTATTTGCCATGCATTGAGGACCAGAGTTATGAAGGGCTTTGTGTGTTATGCAATCCACCTTCAGTTGGATCCTAGCTTCCTGCACAAAACCAGTCCTGAGAGGCATTTTCCTTTTCTACTAGCAATTGTAAATCCGGGTATGCATCCAAATCCATTTGATTTCGGAGGGAACAACCACACATCACCCAAAGAACACCTTCCCTGGGCATAGTAGCGCAAGGCAGAAATTAGTGCTGCATTGTGTTACTCCTGTTTTATAAAGACACTCTGGGCCATGGAAGATGGCCTTGTCTTGCTTCATGAATTGCATTTTGGGCTTGAGTATCATTTGCACCACTTTAGGTGGTGCAAGTGCAACGCAACATCAGTCAAAAATATTCCTCATAGATTCTGTGGCGGACTTTGTTTACTTTTCTATTTGTAGTTTTGGACTTTTACTTAAGTGAGTCTCTCAAACTGAGTCTCACTCAAGGTAAACTCTGTGACGAGGGAGTGCTAGCTGCCTGTGTCTGCATGTTTAGACTAGGCCTGCTGCTAATTAGCTGGGGAAATGGACTCTAAGTTGTATGCCCATGTGCACACATGTGTGCACAACTGTACACGCTGAGAAAGTGGGACTAGCATCCAGCTCAGCCTGCTTGCTGTGCATAGGCAGCCTTGCACAGAAGGAACCTTTCAAGGAATAGTGTTGACTTGGTGCAGGCCTTATAATGTATTTGGTTATTCATAGTGTAGGTCTGGAGTGCTTAAATTAAAAGAGGGTGGGCTTCACTATATTAAACATTAGGTATAAATTCTGCACCAAGGTACACATTCAACATACGTAGGTCTAGAGAGCCATGTTAGATACCAATCTCAGGGTAAAAGTTGACTCCGTGTGCAGATCTAATGCCACTTTTGTGATATATACACTCCTGGCACTTGAGGATTTGTTCAATTTCTCTGACTCAGGTCATAATTGGATTCCTGACTTTTGTTCTACTCATCACAGGCCTCCCCACCCAATAAAGCCATTTCACCAGCACTTGGACTTATTACTGGGAAAGGAAAGAGTGGAAACAGAATCTGAATGGGAGTATTACGTTTCACAATGCGCATGGTCTACAAAGGCTCATCCCAAGGAGGACATCGGACCAAGGCCATACCTCTGGAGTCAATCACAGGAGGGACTGTCAAGACAGCCTGCCTTCCTTGCTGCCTTCCAGATCACTCCACTGGTGGGGGTGGAGCATGTCAGGAATACTTGCGGTGGTGATGGGCAGGAAGCTGCTTGTCGTTCTAGTTGTTTGCAGTCAGAAGCTTCCTGCAGTCACATCTAACTTGCTTCTGGGTTTTCCCTTGTTGCTTGCAGTATCCTCCGCCGGTTCCTTGCGTTGAGTTGGATTTTGTCATGATTCATTGGAGGATGCTTCCTCTGGGTTCCTAACGGGATACATTTCTTTGTTGCTCCTGCAAAAGAATAAAGAAAAGAAATGAATAAAGCCTATTTGAACACTGAATGGTAACACGCTATTGCTCAGACATTTGTACTCATAAGTCTATTTGTATAACGCTTTCACTTATCTGACTCTGAAGTCTTCTGCTGTTCTATGGACACAATAAACCCTTGATTTTCTTCTCTGATGAAAAAAGAACAAATATGGATCTATCAATACTTATGCTGAACTATTGTCCACTTAGAACTCTCTGCGCTATTTAATTGTTTAGGCCTTATTTTGGGAGGATGAAGGAATGCACTGAATGCATATTTATATATATACTTTGATCTCTTTTTTATGTTATTTCCCAGCCATACCATATGAGCCTAAGATTAAGAAGGCATTATTTATATGTGAGGTATGCTGTGATTCATGAAAATGCTAAAGCCCACAAAATACTGGGGCATATTACCAAGCAATAGCGATAATTATCGCTATTGCTTAGTTAGCGTGAAACATTTACCGCTGAGCTGCGGCGATTTTTACCGCAAATAAACCTTGGTATTACCAAGGTTTATCGCAAATGCGATAAAAATCGCCGCAATGCATGAATATCGCTGAAAAGTCAGCGATATTCATGCATTACCGAGCTAATGCTCTTAGCCATGTTATCCACCTCCCATTGGATAACATGGCTAAGAACTGCTCAGGGCAGGTGTTAGCTTTTGGAGATATTCGCGCTTAGCGCAAATATCTCCAAAATTTGGTAATAGGAGATAGCGATGTTCGCGACTGTTTTCAGTTGCTAACATCTTGGCACGCCCACTTTGCATGTCATTACTGATAAATATCACTGACATGCAAAGTGGGGCCCAAGATGGTCGCTATCTCCTACTAGCTGTCGCTAACTGGTGTTAGCAACAGCTAGGTAATAGGGAGATAATTTTATCTCCGCTTTCTTGGCTTTTAAAACCAAAAAAGCAGAGATAAACCCCCTTGATAATATGCCCCACTATTACTATGCCGTACTCCCACCTACTAGTTTCTTTTTCTCTTTTCTACTTTTAGAGTTGTGATACTTACCTTTTAACCTTGCCACCACCTACGTTAGATGGTAGAGGGGATACATACAGGTATAAGGTTACAACCTAGCATATACTCTTTATAGGAACTGTAAAAGACTCACTGATTGGTATTATATCTGACATATCTTTTTGATTCCTTCATACAGTGCCTTGACGGGTCCGGATTGATGCACTTCCTGAAACACTGACATCAGTGGACTTATTATCTTTTCTCTTCCCTTCCCCTCTTCCCCTTTAGTTGTGATGGACTTTGACCATTGTTGAGTCATCTCGATTGATAGGGAAGTTGGGACATCGCAACGTGTCCTCCTCTCGCTTTTACTCAATTTACTTGTAGTCTCGATAGGGAAGAAAAGTCAGATAGTGTCTTCGCTACGGCATTGCATGACTCTCTTATGTCTCGGAGGTATATCAACAGATCATTGGAATACAGAGATACCCCATTTGTGCAGCCTCCAAGGGTTATTCCCTATTCTTCCCCACCCGTATAAAGGACTTCAGCCAGTGGCTTTATGACTAGGGAGAACAGTCCAATGGGGATCGACTCTGGCATATAAGGCCCTGTCTTGACCCTAGCAGTGGGTAGGGAGTATGGTAGTTTGGTAAGGTGCAGGAAGTGGGTGCCTAGCCCATACCTGGATAGGGTGGCGAACAAGATCTCCCACTCCAGCGTGTCAAATGTTTTCTCCAGGTCAAGTACCAAACAACCGGAGTGTGGCCAGTGGTCTAGAAAGTCATTAGCTACTCAAAAAAAATGCTGTAGGTTCAGAGATGTGCTAAGAGCTATTACAAACCATTTTGGTCAGCGTCCACCCACTGAGGCACCAGTGGAGCCAGTTGATCTCCTAGTATTTTGTCCATAATCCTGTAATCTGTGTTTAACAATGCTAATGGGTGCTAGGAGCCCAGCAATTCAGGATACCTGTCAGGTTAAGGCAGTGACATGAGTAAGGACTCACAAAGTGATGCAGGGAGAAAGGACACCTCCTGTGAGTTACCGCATATACCATGTAATATTCAGCTGGTAGCCCATCTGCCTAGATGCCTTACCAGTGGCTAGTGCCTTTATGGCTGTCTGAACCTAAAGAAGTGCTATTAGTTTGTTTAGCTCAGCCCGCTGCGACGGGGCCACCAATGGCATGGAGAGAGGGGACAGGAAGGCTTCTAGTGCCTCAGGATCCAACAGGCACTTGCATCAAGCAAGAAACACCTTGTAAACATAGCAAATTGCAAAAAAAAGATGTTTGCAAGCACAATTCAGCCATTTCCAATGCAGGAACCCATTTAGCGAAAAATCTACAAATTTGCAACAATGAGGACTCGCACAAATTGCGAGAACCAAAATGCGAACCCTTATATGGCTGAGATACCCGCCACCCCCTCTCAACACAATCCCCAAGGATGGGAAACCGGAAACGGTTCTGAACTTTTGGAAGGCGGGAGGGAGTGACCCTCCCGGCCGTATTTATTAAAATATGAAACAAAATCAAAACATTAAAAAACAGTTTCATATTATGTACAATTTCATTTCCACATTACGATGTTTGGCTAACCTTAACAGATCTCTAATACAAAGGTTCTCCTAGCCGAACTAACATCCTACAAAAACATTTGACTTGAAATTGTACATCCTAACGTTAAGGGCCAACGGCAAGGTCGTAACCGGTGTCAGATCCCTAAACCAGAAATACCACCCTCACTTGTGAGGGGACCAACCGCACAGAGGCGTACCTCAAGTGCATCTACCAATTTCCCTTGGACTTGACGGGGGCCCCAATGAACTCGACGCCATTTAACGGTCGTCCGAGGACTCGTGTGAGGTGTCTAAAAGGTAGCGTAAACCCCCTCCCGAACCCCACACAACTTACCCATCTGCCGTCGCAGATGTCCTGGCAGATGTCCTGGCCCGTAGCCCCTCCTATCCAGGAAGGGGCCTTGACCACCTTTCCTTTCCTTCCGGCGGCCTATCCTTAGACGGGACCGCCTCCCCGTTGAGGGGCCAATGGCCACCTCCCCCGAGCGCTCCCATCCGTAATGGGTGACGCCCCCCCATAGGGATCTTCCAATTACTGCTCACCGATCATGACCTTACCGCCCGACAATAAATACGACAAATCTACCTAAATTACTAAATTACAAAACAATTATAACTTATTACAAGCATGATTACTGATCAACACTAGTGCAAAATACTTTATTTGCAAAACATACTGAAAGTGACCATCTTTATTGTATATTCAAAAATATCACGACAATCATCACAACCTGCAAGAAATAGAGTTACCACATCAAAACTTTATTCAAAAACAACTAGCTGTCCTCAGGGGCTGGTGGGTGGGTCAAAATTGGCTCTTCGTTCCGTCTCGAGCTCACGTGCAGCGGGGAGGTGCAGCTTCAGAGCACAGGAACAAGAGGATGCTTTCTTGGCTTGTTGCTCCTTTTATCCGTCTTCAGGGCGGGCGTAAACCCGCCCCCGCCTGCCTCCGAGGGCGTGGCCGGTCGCGTCAGTGTCTAGGACAACCCACTACAGGGTGGGAAAAGGCGTGCCCCTGCTACGCCGCTTCGGGCATACCAGCCGAGACTCGCCTCCCGCCCAAGATGGCTTCCCGGGGGGATCGTGGTACTCCACCATACGTTCGGGGGGACCGAATGGTCGCCCCTTTCCATATGGCTGAGATACCCGCCACCCCCTCTCAACACAATCCCCAAGGATGGGAAACCGGAAACGGTTCTGAACTTTTGGAAGGCGGGAGGGAGTGACCCTCCCGGCCGTATTTATTAAAATATGAAACAAAATCAAAACATTAAAATAACAGTTTCATATTATGTACAATTTCATTTCCACATTACGATGTTTGGCTAACCTTAACAGATCTCTAATACAAAGGTTCTCCTAGCCGAACTAACATCCTACAAAAACATTTGACTTGAAATTGTACATCCTAACGTTAAGGGCCAACGGCAAGGTCGTAACCGGTGTCAGATCCCTAAACCAGAAATACCACCCTCACTTGTGAGGGGACCAACCGCACAGAGGCGTACCTCAAGTGCATCTACCAATTTCCCTTGGACTTGACGGAGGCCCCAATGAACTCGACGCCATTTGACGGTCGTCCGAGGACTCGTGTGAGGTGTCTAAAAGGTAGCGTAAACCCCCTCCCGAACCCCACACAACTTACCCATCTGCCGTCGCAGATGTCCTGGCCCCGGGAAATTCCCCAGGAGGGCCCGTAGCCCCTCCTATCCAGGAAGGGGCCTTGACCACCTTTCCTTTCCTTCCGGCGGCCTATCCTTAGACGGAACCGCCTCCCCGTTGAGGGGCCAATGGCCACCTCCCCCGAGCGCTCCCATCCGTAATGGGTGACGCCCCCTCATAGGGATCTTCCAATTACTGCTCACCGATCATGACCTTACCGCCACAGGCCGGATAGTTGGCCGGCTATCCGGACCCCCCACAACCACTCCTGCCTAAAGGCCATGTTATAAACTCTTTAACCAAGCTATGAGGTCTCCTATGAGTAACTCATTCCCCACCCGGGACAAATGAACACCATCCCCCAAATACATACTGTCCCCTTTGATACAACCATGCGAAACAGAATGCAGTGTATTGGAACGGAACAATCTACTCACTTTGTTATTTATTTTCCTTACTGAATGATTCAGAGCAGAAACCGAAATAGCCCCCCGCCACACTTTTCGTGGGATCATATGGGACCATGCAATTGTGCACCCTGGAACTCTTCTTGCCAACCAACTTACTGTGGAAAGCATTGCCTCAAGAAGAAGTCGTCTACCAGTGGCCACCAAATCGTTGCCCCCAAGATGGACTATGATTATAGACGGCGGTGACCTTGTTCGCCCTAACAAGCCCTCGAAAAAGGATTGAAACTGGTCAATACAGAGCCCGCCCTTTCCGTAGAAGGACACACTGTACCCGTATTCCCCAGCCACGTGAATCATGTCACCTGCTTTGAATACGTCCGCGGCACGCCTCACGTATGAGTGGCCCACGACCCACACCTCCTTTTTCACAGCCGGTGATGTCTGACCGCTGGTCCCCAGGTGCCTCGTAGACTTGCGCAACTGAAAACCAAACAAAAACAAGAAGCGTGAGTACATCATTACAGCTTCACAACATGTGCAACCGCACATACCATTTATAACAGTTCGAGGACCAACGCCCCACACGTTTTACCTCTTCTACACTCAGACCCCTGGCTGTAGCCTCTGTGGCAGCCCCTATCCGAAAGGAATGGGTCCCAAACTCGCCGGGGTTCAAGCCCGCGGCCGAAATCGACATCGCAAGCACCCGCTGGAACTGAAACCTCGTCAGTGGGGTGGTATCAGCGTGTCTCAACAAGGTCCCCCCCCATGATGCCACCCTCAGCGCTAAATATTCCTCCACGCAAACAACAGGGCACATGGAAGACCCGGGAATCCTCTGTATGATTATGCAGTCCCCAATCGCACCCTGATTGGTTTTGGACCTGACAAACGAGACAGATATTGTCTCCCCTTTGACCTGAATGTGCTCTCGGCACAGTCCCCCCATCGTATCCTGCTTGTTCTTCGCCACTAGTTCGCTTACCCGCATAGCCCCATGGAATGCTAGCGCAAAAGCGGCTCGGAATAACACTGTTTCATACTGGGATGAACATGTTGCAGGGAGTACGGAAAATAACAGGGCCAACCTATCCAGACCTATCGGGTGCCTCACATCTGCTCTGCGACCCTCAAGGCGTTGCCACCCACGTAGCGCTTTTTGCACCACGAAAGACGCTGTTGGGTCCTGAATCCCATGAGCCCTTGCCATAAAGGAAATGGCGGCCCGATGCCTCTGGGCCGTAGCTACTGATTTGCCTGCCTGATGTAAAGACAGCAGAAATTTTACTACAAACTCTTCCTGGCCCCAAAGCTCCCCCCTAGCAGCCCCCAAAAAGGCCCAATAGGAACGGAACGCCCCTTCATATGCCTTCCTCGTCCTGGGTGCTAAACTCTCTCCCACGAGGTTTTGTAGTTCGGGGCACCGAGAGACCAGAGAGCTTCGGGAAAGGGTGCCGCCACCGGGTCCGCTGTGGGCAGAAAACCCCAGAAGGCCTGCATACGGAAACGAGAAAGCGCATCAGCCGCTTGGTTCATTACCCCCGGCACATGTCTTGCCTTAAATAGCACATTCAATTGCATACACAATAACACAATTTCTTTGAGCAGTCTCAGAATCCATTTGCATCGTGCTGCCTGACTATTGATACACTCAACCACGGTCATGTTATCAGACCAGAACACCACAGAGTGATCCCGGAACCCCTCAGGCCAAGTTTTCAGGGCCACCAGAATAGGGAAAAGTTCGAGAAAAGCAATGTTACTTGTCAGCCCGTCCTCGTGCCACCATGACGGCCATTTTTGAGCCGACCATTGTGTGCCAAATATGGCCCCAAAACCAATACTCCCTGCCGAATCTGTCCACATCCCCAGCTCCTCGGAGGACACCGCCGGTTTGTTCCAGACAATTCGACCATTGAAATCCGCCAGAAATGCCAACCAAATGCGCATGTCCTGGCGAACCTCTGCCGAGAGCCTCGTGAGGTGATGACCCTCCTTCAGGCCGACCATGGCTTGAGCAATCGAGCGGGAAAAGGGGCGGGCCATCGGCATTGCTCTCAGGGCAAAATTCAACTGGCCCACCATTTGTTGCAATTGATGCAGTTTTACCTTAGTCTCATTAATACACGTTTCGAGGGATGCCCTGAATTTTAACACTTTTCCTCTCGGTAATCGAAAACAACCTTCCTGCGAGTCGAGCTCGATCCCCAGAAACTCGAGGCAAGTCGAGGGACCCACAGTCTTACCTGGCGCCAATGGCACACCAAAATGGTTCATTAAGACACAAAATTCATTTAAGGCCTGTCCACATTCTGGATCCCCGGCTGCCCCCAGGAACAGAAAGTCATCGAGATAATGCATAACATGTTGAAAACCCGTCTTCTTTGTGAAGACCCATTGCAGAAAACAACTGAACTTTTCAAAATAGGCACAAGATATAGAGCATCCCATTGGCATACATCTATCCATGTAATAGCGACCCTGAAACATGAAACCAAGGAGACGCTGATCGTCTGGGTGTACCGGGAGCAACCGGAACGCTGACTCGATGTCTGATTTTGCCATCAGCGCCCCGGGCCCCAGGCGATTCAACATGGCGACGGCCTCATCGAAAGATGCGTACCGCACCGAACACACTTCCGGGTCTATCGCATCATTCACGGAAAGACCACGTGGGGCTGACAAGTTATGTATCAGCCGAAACTCACCCGGGTCCTTCTTGGGGACCACCCCTAAAGGGGAACAAACAAAGTTAGCAACCGGTGGCAAATCAAATGGGCCGGCGACACGACCTCGAGTCACCTCTTTCCCAATCTTCACCTGTACCACCGCCGTATGCTGCAAGACCGACAGTTGATTCTTACAGTTTGCTACACCCTGAAAATCCCCCACTGGGATGCGGAAACCATATGAAAACCCGTTCCGCAACACCCCAGCGGAAGCATGATCCGGGTATTCGTTGAGCCAAGGAATCATTGCCATGGTATCAATCGGGGTAGGTAAAGGCGCCCCTCGGACTATATCAGACCTGTTTGGCGCCTCCCTTACCACCGTTATCACCCGTTTTGGCTCTGCACATGGACTCAGGATGGGATGGCTGCCCACACCCCCCACACTCATGTCTGAATTTGCATGACCCCTGGGGCCTCGTACATTTCCCTCTGTTGAAATTCCAACAAATCCCCCTTTTACCTGTGTTGCCACTCGGCTTCGAGTGGTACTCGTTACCTGCACCCGTCCGAAAGGGCGTCCCCGAGTATTGGCGGGAAGATTCACCCCCGTTACTCCCTAACAATGGTACTTTCAACATTCCTGTACTCTCCATCTTTTGCCATGACACGGAGTCGTAACAATCCCAAGTCAAAATTGGGTCGTGTTCTTTAGCTTTTCTGAAAAGGTTGTCATAGCAAAACCACTGATTGCCCCCATACGCTACGGAATACTCCATGATACGTGATTGATAAATAGGCAACTCGGTCAGCAACTCGGGCCTGCGCTCGCCCATAATGGAGGTAAAAATGCCCCACGCTCTGCCCCAAGTACCAATGTTTTCGTCAACCTTAAAGGCGGCCATTTTTGCGCGCCAAACACTTGGATGCATGAGCTCCTTTTGGCTCTTAACATGCTCCATCTCATAATGATCGGTAAGCAAGGAAAAAATGTTCACATACTTATTCGCCCAAATCTTTTCCTTAATTTCCATTGGAACATGCTGAGCCACCTTTTCCCTCCGTGAAGGTACAGACCCCTCCCCCGCGATCGGCAGTGGCCGCTTACCTGAACCAGACGCATTTTCCGCCGACGGAACCGGCGGGGTAACAGGAGACGATGCCTTCGCAGCCTCCCTAGATTCCCGCAGTTGCCTCATCACTGCCCTGGCGTCGTCAGCCGTGGTGCCCTCGTTATCTTTTCCCAACCACGCTGCCAATTGTGCCGCTAACTCGGGCGGCATATCTTCCCCGCTCACGGGGGTGACCACCACGGGGATCGGATTCCCCTCTTTCGGCACCGGGGTTGGCTCCTCAAGTGGGCTATCGGGGACCGGGGTTTCCCCCCCGAGTGCCCCTCTTCTGGACCTCTTGCCTCTCCCACCCGGGACTGCTCCCGGCAAAGGCCGTTTCGGTCCTCCCTCCCCGTCCTTAGCCGCCATCTGCTTCTTCAAATCGGCTACCTCCTTCATGAGCATGCGGAGCATCTGATCGGTGCTGACCCGCTTTCCGACTTTCTTGGGCATTCTCAGACGGAATCTCTGTAAGACAAAAAGAAAGATTACAACGCTCAAAATTGGCTCTTCGTTCCGTCTCGAGCTCACGTGCAGCGGGGAGGTGCAGCTTCAGAGCACAGGAACAAGAGGATGCTTTCTTGGCTTGTTGCTCCTTTTATCCGTCTTCAGGGCGGGTGTAAACCCGCCCCCGCCTGCCTCCGAGGGCGTGGCCGGTCGCGTCAGTGTCTAGGACAACCCACTCCAGGGCGGGAAAAGGCGCGCCCCTGCTACGCCGCTTCGGGCATACCAGCCGAGACTCGCCTCCCGCCCAAGATGGCTTCCCGGGGGGATCGTGGTACTCCACCATACGTTCGGGGGGACCGAATGGTCGCCCCTTTCCATTCGAGAGTGCGATTGCAAATAGCGATTCTCTAATAAAAATTCACAAACCAATGCATGTAAACTCGCAAATTGCAATTCACATATAAATCCCATATTTGCAAGTGCAGAACAAGGGGTATCACAATCAGGTGGGAAGTTGTAAAAAAAAAATCACACTGGTTGTCAAAGACTAAAAGTGAACTCTTACCACGACTTGCACGGGAGCTGGATGGTGCTTGATTCCCAACTCCAACTCAAGAATACTCCAGGGTGAGCTATTGACACTGAGCCCCCAAGAACTCTATGAGGGGTAAGGGGGAAATTGGATAAAATAAAAAACAAGAAGAGACTGCTCAGGATCTATTCTTCTGCTTCCTTTGTGTTTCTCCGTTGAAAGGTTGAAGCCTTGAAGTCCTAATGCACCAAAAGAAATAAATGGTTACTTCTGTTCCTACACTCACTAACCCTATTCTCTCTCACAGGTGCTGTCTATTCTTACCTAATTTCACTGGAGACTAATCCTGCTCTTCTTTACGTGTATACCTGCAATTACACACAAATTAGATTCTAACTTCTCCAGTTTTCTACTATTCTTTCCTTATATATTTATCTGCTTCTACTCTTACCTTCTCTAGAACTTGGTCTTTCTCTTTTATAATTCTCTTATAATTTCTTGATTAGCTGGATCTGCTTGTTACACTTTACTGTTAACTCTTTTTCCTTTTGTCTTTCAGAATTTTCGTTTTCTCCAACTGAGGTTCTATGGGTAAGTATTATTTACTCCTTACTACACAATTCGGCAAGTTCCTTAGTCTTTTAGAACAAGTCCTTATTATTTCATGCACTAGAAAAATGCTGGATTGACTTATCTGTATTTTCCTGTCTGCTCAGTCTCTTTCTCAAACTCTGCAACGTCGAGGAATTTCCACTTCTTGACTCTCGTGATATGGTGAAATGCCTTAGTTCTCTGGACGCTCTCTCCGGTGAAATTCTGTGGTGCTAACTTTTATGGGGAAATAGGAATATTGGGAAAGGTCGTGGAGAAGGGAAAAGAAAGTCCGACTTTAAATTTGGACTAATAAGGGAAAACGCGACGCAAGGGGAAAAATAGGATAAGGGGGCAAGACGGAGCTGCTACGAACCTCTGTCGACTCTCCTAATACCTCAGGTGAAGTGCGCATTCAAAAAGCAGCATGCGCCTCACCTAAGGACTGGCAGCTGTGGGGAATTCAAACAACTAGACCACCGACTCGTCTCGCGAGTCAGCAGCCATCTTGAGATTCCGTAGATGAGTTAGGAATCTCCAGCAAGGGCTCCACGTTGAATCTTTTGCTCAAAACTCGCAAAACTTAGTTTTCAGAACGCACACAACGTGTGTGTCTCCAGTAGCATTGCTGGGAAGCCTGACACTGGTGCAATCACTCAGAATCCTATTTAAACTGACCCAGAAGGCCCCTGGAGCTTTTCACAATAGGAGCGCTCGACGTGTTGGCGAGGAGATGGAGGATCCACGCAGAAGCACAGTGCAGATCGACAATACAGGAGCGGGTATTCAGAGTGCGCATCACATTGCTGGGACAAACATAGGATGAAATATACGATAAGTACAGGCTGAATGATGCAATGATACTACACCTGATAGCAGAATTGGAACCTCTAATGCAGTGCCAGGCCCATAGTACCCATGCCACCCCGCCCATGTACAGGTCCTATATTGTCTGCACCTACTTACCTCTGGCAGTTTCCAGGGGGACGCAGCTGTTGCTGGAGGGGTATCACAAAGCTCCCTGTCACGTTTCTTCAAGTCCTTCCTGGATGCCATGATGACAGGGATCCACACCCACATCACATTCCCCACAAGCCAACAGGGTTTGAACAAGACAAAACTGGATGCATAGACTGTACGCATGTTTCCATATGTCCCCCAGCAGCTAATGAATACATTTTCAGGTACCGGAAATCATATCATTTAATCAATGTGCAAGTAGTGTGCAATGCTAAGCATATAAGAAGTGACATTGTGGTGCAATACCCTCGATGCACCCACGAGTCCTACATATTTAGACACTTGGATGCAGCTGGATGCTGGGTCCCCCTCTGGCTCGCAGTCTGGTGGGTCCACATGTCCTCTGCAGTTTCCGGTAGCACAGGGCCTCAGCACCACCTGCAGATGTCCACCAATCGCGCCAGGATACTCTGTAGTAGCAGAGCGCGTAATAAAATGTTTTATAACATAACATAACATAACCAATGGCAAACTGGCTCCTCACTGGCCCGCATAAGGAACCACAAGAAATACTTCATAGTTATCTGTATAATGCTGGCCAGATTCTCTACTCAGTTTCTTGCATTGGGCTTAGTATGTTAAAGTTGGCTAAAAAGCATTATGAATAAATGTGAGCATGCTGCCTCAAGAAGTGTGACATTGGATGATAACAAGCTTCAGCTTGTAAATGTTTGCCTCCCTAGAAGGGTTGTATTTAGGAAGATATAGAATTGTTACTGCTACTTCCTACTCATGTGAAGGTGATCTCATGTATTGTGTTGTATTCAATTTTCTTTATCTAAAAAAGATTTAAATAAAACAAGCAGTGGGAAAGTCAATGTAAATGTAAATGTAAATGTGCTGGACTTGTAAAGCGCACAGCTGCCCGTAAGCGTCCCGGCGCTTGCTTAGGGAACCCGTCCTGGTATTCCCCTGTGAGAAACCACGGCAGGGTGTCCACAAGGTGAAAGCCAGGCATCCCGCCGCGAGGGGCCGTAGTGGAGATTAAGCAAGCTATTGCCCAGAGTCGCAGAGTGTGACCCCGTGAGTTGAGTAGGCACCAGAGCGAGAATTGTCGAGTCCGTGGAATTTTGAGCCCGAGACCCGCCGAGGCGGGGAATCGAACCCTGGTCCACGGTCGATCGCAGCTTCTGGGTCTGCCGCCTCTAACCACTGAGCCACGCTTCTCCATCAATAGATGTCACCTACAAGAACGATTGGTATTTGCAATGTTTTGTACCATGCTGTTTGGCAGACCAGATGCCTTGCAGTGACACTGTTCCCCTTACACCCCAGGAGGACCAGTTTGAGAAAGACTTAGACTTCTGTGCCCCAGCAGGAGGAGAGGACAACAAGGAGCCAGGCAAAGTAGAAAGCTAGCTCTGGTAGTCAGGCAAACCTGCTTCCAGCAATGTGATCCTTTTTTTAAGCCAGGTATCCTCCTGAAACTGCTCTAGGTGGCTAGGCCCAGCCATTAGAAATGAGCACTTCATATTTAAAACCAGCGCTCTGGACCAAAATATGCATGAGGAAAGAAATTGACCTTTGACCATTCTGCCAAAAAACAGAGAACTTTGGGTTCGGCCACAAGTGCTCAGAGGTCAATGCAAGATTAATTGATGGTTTATGCCCAAGGGGGTGAATGCCCAGGGGCCCCTCCCCAAGCTTTCACTTGGCCCAGGGACCCCACCCCCAGGGCAGGCGCAAGCTTAAACGGTGCCCAGGACCCGATTTCTCTGGTCAAAGGACTAATGCATGGCTACCATCTGCAGCTTTCCTCCTACCCACAAGAATCCATGGATGAGAGTGAGTTAGAATGCCTATTCCTCTGTTGGCACCACACAGTGTCGGCTGCATGGGGAAACAACAGGTTAGCACAGGAGTGGGCTACCCATGCTACCCCAGCCAGTGTACTGCTGTGGGAGTCCCAAATGTGACAAGGGCACTCAATCTTGAATCAAAACGAAAGAAAAAGATGTGAAGCATGAAGTCAAATGGATAACTAGAACAGCCAGAGCAGCTAATACAATATTTGTTTCTCTCTTGCCTAGAGCACCCCATAATGCTTTGGGAGTGGCTAATTTGCATATTCTCCTTCCTTGCAGTGAGCCAACATTCACAAAGAAGTGTTTGGGGCCTTCTGGAGCACAGCAGCCCCTCTTGGTCATTATTAAAGAATCAACTCAACTCTGAGATTAACTGTAGAAAAAGAACGTACACATTGCTCTGAGCCTCACACCAATAACAATAAAAAAGAACGGTCTATCCTCTATTAGTGACGGCCATCCTACTTTGGTCTACTCTATCCCACGTACTAGATGATTGTGCTCTCCTTTAATTGACAGGTCACTCATGTTTTGTCTACTATATTTACCCATTTCGTTGGATGCTCCTATCACTAGGCATGGCCCAAACTCTTGGACCATCCTCTATCCCCCAACCTCTCCAAAAATGCCAAACTTTAAACACAAACTACTAATTCATCACCAAGAAACGCTATTTGTAGATAACTACCGCAGTCTCACCTCTATTGTAAAAACCAACTATATCTTCTACTCCAAGCGCCCCTCTAAATGGAAAAGCGCCTTCCTTCACCACCTCCCTAACACGAAGTCATGCAGAATCCCATATGGCTTGAAAACTATCTACCTCCCCTTCCCCTACTTTTCGTGGCGAAATAGACATCTCCATTTTCAAATCTGGAAACATTCTCATTCAAGCCTCCGAAAAACATCTCACCATCTTTGAACTCCATTTCAGTGCCTTAACTTAAATACTCTCAATACCATCCTCTGACCCATCATCCTCCCATTCACTATCTGACCCTACACCTCCTCTTTTACCTACTCCTGCCCTCCCTCTCAATATTTCCCATAACTTAACAACTGTCCCTCCTAATAATTCACCAACTGCCTTCGCAACTACCCTTATTCTCTCTCACCTGCTTGAGGCTCCAACATCTTACAGCAGTTCCCCCTTCCATCAGCCTCCCTATCGCAATCAGACCCTACACCTCCTCTGTCACCTACTCTAACCCCCGTCTTACAGACTTTGAAAACACCATGGAGGTCTCCCAAGCAAAGATTCTCAGTCTATCCCCTACCTCAACTACGGTCCCTCCTAACGATTCACCAATTGCCTACGCAACCACCTTTACTCTCTCTCCTCCTCGTGAGGCTCCGACATTTCACTGCAGCGCCCCCTTCCATCTTCTTCTTCCTCCCAACTCCCTCAATTTGACCTCCCTCCGACTCAATCACCTGCTCCAACTTCTTCCCCCCTAACCGACCTTTTTCTCCTTAACCAGGAGGTCTACCCTCCTCACTCACACCGAACTCCCTTCCCTTCTCCCGACTCTCCTGTGCCCCCATTGACTGCCTCATCCCACTTCACTTCCCTCCTTTCAGCCATAAATCGGAACTGCCCTCTATACCCACCACCCGGGCTCCCTCCCCTCCCTCTCCCCAGGCCTCTCGTCTTGACTACCATAGAACATCCTCCAAGTCCCCCTGAACTCACATCCCCCATACCCTTCTCCCTCATTCCCCAGATGCTTTTTAACATAGAATTCCATCTCGCTAACCTATCATTTGAGCTCACCTCTCTCAGAAAAGATGTTAACTCCCTCTCCTCACCTAACCGCTCAATCCTTCTAGTCCCCTGTGCACTGATCAGAACTACTCTATATTCAACAGGATACTACCCACCTCTGTAATGATACACTCAGAACCTTCCACGCCCGACCCTCCTCCCCGCCTCTGATCTCTCTGTAATCCTTACCCCCCTGCTTTTTATCTACCAACCCTTTGAACCCACAGGCTCCTATCCCCGTGATCCTTGGGACTAACAGAATTCCAACTTCCCCCAACTTCACCAAGACTTCCCCAGCAATTGACCACCATCCACCCCTGCCCTCCCCCTACAATCAACCCTATACCTTTGACTTGCATGCTGGTTAACTGTCACTCGGCAGTCCGACGTGCGATTAAAATTCCGGAAACCATCCTTAGTGAATCCATTGACATTGCCTTTCTTACTGAAACTTGGCTTAAAGATTGATATACTCTCCCCCCTGGTTTCTCCATCCTCAGAAAAGATAGACCTGTCAAAACTGGTGGCGGTCTAGCAATAATCTATAAAAACAAACTCCAACTCTCCCCTGTGCCTATCCCCGATCTTTCTACTACTGAATACCTTGGAGGAGAACTTAAAGTGCAAGGCCCCCCCTCCAATTAGATTACACAACATCTATCATCCTCCCGGTGACCCTCTTCCTTTTGTCGGAGAATTGCCTGACCTTCTCACACAGTCCTCACTTTCCAACTCTAAAAACCTCTTCCTCTGAGATTTTAACCTCCATTGGAACAAAAATGACGATCCTTCTCACTGATTTAGTCGACATCAATGACCTAAAACAACTGTGCCACTCTCCCACTCACTCCAAAGGAGGCACTCTTGATGCTATCATTACTAAAAATGAGTTGGCCTCCCTTTCCTCCATAGTTCCCATCGACTGGTCCGACCACCACCTCATCCTTTTCACGCTCACCAATACGGTTCTAGCCCCTCCACCCAAAACCATCAAACAGATGAAACTGACCCGGAATCTTCACCTTATCCCCCCCAGGCGAACTTCAAAGGCCAAAGTCAAAGCTCAACTTCAACTCTCTCCTCTCTCCCAAAATACCAATGAACTCACCCAACACTTTAATAAATCCATTGTTGAAGTCCTTGGCCAAATTGCCCCAGCCAAACAAAAATGAACGAAGAACTCCTCCAATTCCTGGTTCAATCCAGAACTCAACAATGAGCGGCGCTCACTTAGATCGACTGAACGCTTATGGAGGCAAAATTCTTCCCCCTTTAACCTCTCTCCCCTCAGATCCGCTAGATCCAACTATAAAAAACACATCCTCAATGCTAAGACATAATTTTTGCGCTCCCAACACAACCGGGCCAAAAACAGACCTAGGGAACTTTTCAACATTGTGAAAAACCAAACTTGCTCTGCAGCCCTCAAGGTGATTCCTACCACTGAGAGATGCAAGGAAATTGACAACTACTTTTCAGAAATAATCTCCAAAAATGATCAATCCTTCGCCCTAACCCCCCTCTTTCTTAACCCACTACCCTCATCGGACATTTTGTAAAATTCTACTTCACTCTCTACGCTACCTCAAGACTCCTTATCGCTCCCTCTTATCTGCCCTATTCTTGAACCCGGCCCCATCGTACTTCAACTAAAAAATAATGCTTCTTGGCATGACTTCCATCCAATCACTGAACTTGATGTCAATAACATCATTTCCAGACTGAAACCATCATCTCACACTAAAGATCCTCTCCCTTCCAACCTTGTACAAGATCTAAAACATATTATTGCCCCCTATTGGACCTCAATCATCAACTGATCCTTTACATCTGGTTGTGTCCCTGAGTCCCTCCAACTGGGACAAATCCCATCCTCAAAAATCCCGCTGGTGAGCCTAATGACCTACATAACCATCATGTGCCCTGCTCCAACTAGATAGACACATTGATTCTTTCATTCTTCTAGACTCCAATCAGGCTTCAGAAAGAGCTGTAATACAGAAACAACAATGCTAATCATAATTAATGACATCCATCACGCCCTCAACAAAGGCCAATCCTCCCTACTCATTCTCCTTGATCTCTCCACTGCTTTCGACACTGTTAATCACTCTACGCTACTTAACACACTTAAAGATCGTTGTGGCATCAACGGTTCAGTCCTCAAATGGTTCACCTCCTTTTTCCAACATAGAACCCAACAAATTAAAATCCACGACTGCCTTTCTAAACCTCTGCCCTTCTCCCTAGGGGTCCCACAGGGCTCTATACTCTCCCCTCTCTATTTAATCTCTTCATGGAACTCCTCACCCTCATCCTTAAACAAGCGGGAATCAATTACCACCTATACGCTGATGACACACACCTTTACTATAAGATTCGATCCGGCTCAGATGTCCTTCACCTCAATGATGCCTTGAGTAAGATTCAAGCGAATCCATTGACATTGCCTTTTCTACTAAAACTTGGCTTAAAGATCCCTCTTCTTCCCTTCTTGATATACTCTCCCCCCCTGGCTACTCTATCCTCAGAAAAGATAGACCATTCAAAACTAGTGGCGGTCTATCAATACCCCAAGAGCTGTCTGATTATTCTACCAGATGTATTGGATGTAGGCACCGGCACTTGAACACTCAATAGCCTTTTGCAACCAAAATAGACATGACACTGTTTGTTCCAATGTTTACTGAAAATAGGGAGCCTGCTAATTATCCTCTTTCTATTGATAGCCACAATCAATAACAAATCCCCCAATATAGATATGAGGCACCGAGCTCCTATAAAGGTATAATGAACAAAGAGGATGTGTGCTTCATCTTACCCAAACAAAATAAAATAAACAAGCGCACAATGCATGTATTATGAGGCTACTTGATATATTGAATACACTGGCTGAACATGAATTAGAAAAAAGTGAGGCACTGTTAGGGGAGGTTATAGGCATAAAGCACATGAGCTCATGAAAACATGGCAGATTTTCATATACCATGTGAAATGTAGTCAATGCCGCAACCTAATAACGAAAATAAAATATCAGATCCTAGGAGTGGATCCAGGGTAATTTGTAATCCTGTCAAGTAGCTGCTGAATGCTCATGCGTCTGCTCGTGTCAGTGAACATTAATTCGCCTAACTTGAAAAAGAAAAAAGCATGTCTTGAAAATTCAGCTTGCACCAGGTAGAAACGTTAATGAAGTTGTTCAAATGCTGATAAAAGGGATCATGAGTGACCTTTTTTACAATAGTAAAAGTCAGCAGAATGAGACCTTCCTACAAAGTCCTAAGGCCAGAATTGTTGGATAGACACAGCAGGAAAGGCTCTGCTCTCCCACTGCCACATTAGCTGTAGTGCCCTTCAGACATAGTCAACACACTTTGCTGGCTGGAGCTGGAATCCAGAGAGCTGCGTTAATTGTTATCCAGAAGAGGAAATTATTCTTGGCTAATATTGTTCATATCAAAAGTATATTGCTCAATATTGGAAATCAGGACTTAGTGAGGAGTACTACAAGAGTGAGACCTACAGACTCTTTGGGGCATATTTACAAGAAACTGTTGGAGCACAGCGTTACGTCTAAATTGGTAACACCATGCTCCAACAGTTCCAAACTGCAGAGATGCGCTGTATTCACAAGAAGGCGGCGTTTCCCTGCTTTACCCATAGCGCTGTCACTAAAATAGCTGCCCGCCAGGAAGGTACCCTAGCACAATTTTGTTAGGCTGCTAGCGAAACAGGGGCAATTGTTTATATGCAGGAAGGGCCACCTTCCTGCACTTAAACAATCTTTATAGGCAATTTGCTCTATTTGTGTCAGAAAGAGCAAAATACGAGGTGCAATAAAACATTTTTCCTTGTATCGGATGCTTAATACCATGTATTCCCTGGCAGTAATTTTCGCACTGCCCCATACCTTGTAAATATGGGGCATTTCGGAATAGCAATGGGAGTTGCAGCAGAACGCACACTGCAAAGCCCATTGCATGCCCCTTTCACACTAAGTGCTGCATGAATAGGGGTATTATTTATAAAGCAGCGTTACGCCAAGTTAAGTTGCTTAACATCGCCTTGTAAATAAGGCGAAGGAGTTAATGCCACCAGAACATCGGAAAAAGTGATGCTCTGGTGGCTCTAACTCATTGTAAATATGCCCCTTTCTTTACGGTGACTCACTCTTGTAGTACTCCTGGAGTTCAGGATTCAGCCAGTTCTGCAAGCGTAAGTTAGACCTACTTACAGCAACATCTTTGTGAGCTAGACCCTAGGTTTCTGTAGTGGAAACACCACTTACTATAAAGCCCAAACCACAGATGTATGCCTTAACCATGAATGTCATTACCATGCATTAGATGTGTAACTGTATATGTAAGTATATTGAGAAGTATATTGGGTGGTGGAGGCATTCATTTTGATTAATTTCATATTGTAAAATAGTATTTTAAATGATTAAAAAAAATGTATTTATATTTATTTGTAAGACATTTGTAGGTAGATGATGAAAGGAAAATAGGGGTAATGGGTGGGAATGTGTATTAATAATCAGGAATTAATTTTAATATCCGAGTATTAATATTTATACATTATAATATATTGTTACATCATTCAAAAAATGATAATTTAATTGCAACAATAACTTTTAGGCACTGAAAGCAAGGGATATTGGTGTATTGGGCATTAGACTATATTAATATTTATTATTATAATATATTTTTTTATTTAACACCAACTTTTACGCATGGGATGAAAGGGATATAGGGGTATTGGGTGGGGAAGTGAATTAATGCTCAAGTATTTATTTTAATACATTTTAGTATATTCATTCTTAATTATCAAAATATGGTTATTGCCTTGTAGCACCATCTTTTAGGCACAGGATGCAAGGGATAAAGGGGTATTGAATGGGGAAGTGTATTACTACTCAAGCATTCATTTTAATACCTGAAAATTATTTTATACATTTTAATATACTAATATTAATTATTAAAATTTGGATGTAGCTTTGAAACGTTCACTTTTAAAGCATAGGATGCAAGGGATATAAAAGTATTGGTTGGGGAGCTGAGCCACAAGGTTCTTTGGAGGTTAATGCAAGTAATTATATTTAATGTATATTTTCTCTTACCTCATTTTACAATGTAAAGATAGAGGGGTTATGCTTAGATGTAGTGCCAACAGTGTCACCTAAAGTAATTGCTCTGCCTGTGTAATGGGATGAAAAATACTGCACACATCTCCAATAACTCCTGGGCTCAGTAAACTTACCCTTAAAATAAATATAACCACCATACTTAAGGAGTCTATTCACTGTTCTTGCTTTTACATAATTTGCTTGATGAACAGATTCCATTGCTGATGGTTCTGTACATTATGGAAAAACAAAGGGAAGACATGTTGATGTATTGTTTACTTTGATTTTAATGAAGTCGCCTAATAAGAAAAAAAAGAAATGTAATGTTATTTTGGCTTGTTGGTAGAGAAAGATAAATTATTAGATGTCTACCCGTAGCATATATCTCCCATCCCACCATTTTAACCAGGGGCGCCAGTCACGCTAATAAATTTCATTGTGGACTGACCCACCTTTTTTAATCTTCACCACTTTTTTCACGACTACACCCCTTTTCTTCCCGCACACCCGCATGCACCATGTGGCCGGAACAAAAGATCTCCGATAAAGAGCCCCTTTACGGGTGCCCGTCAGACATTGCAGCACCAGTATGACAAGGAGCAGATCCCATATGATGAAGCATGACATCTAGCTTGCTAGGTGTGTGAGGGTTTTAGTTCCAACAAGGGTATCCCCCTTCTTTGGCTTTTCTCTCCCTCTCTCTTCACGCTTCACTCGACATACTATAGTTTTCCACCACTGCACCTTGGGGAACTTTGTACATTGTTTTGTGACTATTCTCTCGGACACGTACATTGGACCCCATTAAATATTGTCCTTTTAGGGTTCCTTCTTTTGTTATAATTCTTTTTAAGTTCCACACTTCCCCTTTTCTCAACCTAACAGCATTCTGTAAAACTTCAACAACTTCTTCAGCGTCAAAAAAGGCACTTTCTCCCCTGCAAACAAAACCTGTTTTTTTTACCCTAACCCACTCACCAACTTCCACTGTCACTGGTTTGGTGGAGTGTTTAGCATTAAAATAATCCCTACTTTTCCCATGAACTTGTTGCATTCTGTTCCATACTTCATCTTTGGACCAATTGACCACACCAGAAGAACATAACCAAGCAGGATTACATTTTGACCTGGGTTTGCGACCACGCATAATAATAATAAAAGGAGGTAACTCCGTGGCTTCAGTAACAGTCACACGATAAGCCCAAACAGACTTCCCAATTTGTGAGATCCAATCAAGGGAACCACAAGTGGCAATTTGAATAATCCCTTTCAACACATGGGTTGAACCTCTCAACCATACCATTCCCGCTGGGATTATATAAGGAGGTGGTTCTGTGAATTATCCCTAATTTTGCAAAATAGTTCTTAGCTCTAGTGGAAACAAATTGAACGCCATTGTGACTAATTAAAGTTGCTGGAATACCTTCAGAAGAAAAAATATCATCCAGGAACTCAAGAATAGCAACGGTATTAGCCTTATCCACAAGTTTGACTTCAGGCCTACGAGGGAAAACATCCATAAGTACGATAATATACTTTTGAGAGTCGCTACATTGATCTCCAATGTGCCCCGTAATGCAAATGGCTACAGTATCCCAAGGTTCGTTAGCAACTAAAGTATCGCAAATAGGTGGTCTACAGGTTTTCAAAGATTTATCAGAAGTACCACAAGCTATACACTTCCTGACCACCCTTTCAGTTTCAATGTCCAAACCAGGCCACCAAAAGAACTTCTTAAGAACAGACTTTGTTCTAGTAATTCCGGAATGTCCCTCATGACATAATTCAATAATAGCAGATCAGAGGCTTACGGGATGTACAATTCTCTCTCCTTTCAATAAAAATCCATCAGAAAAGGTAAGTGCAGACCTAATTTCCCAAAAAGGCTTAATGGTATCAGGAAGACTGTCCTTGCGAGGCAAACCATTTGACACAAAGGTCAAAACCTTAACTAGAACTTCATCATCTTTAAATTCAGTTTCCCATTCTACTTTGTTGATAGCCGCCCTACCAATATCATGGACCAAAGCTACCGGAAAATCATTCCATTTGTCATCCTCGCACTTTTCCAGCATAACAGGCATTCTGGACAGAAAGTCTGCAACAAAATTGTCTCTGCCAGGGGTATAAACAATTCTGTAGGCAAGATTTTGCATGCACATAGAGATCCTTGCAAGTTGTGAAGAAATATTAGAGGAACCTTCACTAGTTAAAATTTTAACTAGCGGTTTGTGATCACACCTTACAGTACATACTTTACCCCAAGTGAAAGACTTGAAATGATTAAGACCCCAAGCACATGCCAATGCCTCTCTCTCAATGATCGGGTATTTTACTTGACAAGGAGACAGAGACCTAGAAGCAAATGCGATAATGTGTTCTTTACCAACTTGACCCAATTGTGACAGCACTGCTCCCAAACCCTTATTACTAACATCAGTAGTCACAATGCTTTCAGCACCAGGTTCAAAACTTCTGAGGCTGATGGCACCAGAAAAGGCAGATTTCATAGTCTTAAAATATTTTTCACAATCGCTATACCATACAAAATTCACATTCTTTTTGAGAAGTTGGCGAATGTTGAAACATTTGTCTGCGAAATTAGGAACATATTTAGCGCAAAACTCCGCCATACCTAAGAATGGCCTGACATCCTCCTTACTTGTGGGGGTTGGTGCATCTTCAATAGATGAAACCAAAGAAGATTTTGGTCTGACACCATTGCGATCAATAACATGACCTAGATAGGTTACACTGTTACTAGCAAATTTACACTTTGAGAATTATATGGTAAGTCCTCTGTTTTCGAAAATGCTCAAAACTTTAAAAAGCATGGCATCATGTTCTTCCTTAGATTTTCTGTGTATCAAGGTATCATCTTGGAAGAATTCTACTCCTTCCAGTTTGTTAAACAAAAGAAACATTAAACGCTGAAAAACAGCTGCGGCCGAAGCAAGGCCGAAGGGCATGCGGGCAAACTGATGACATCCAAACGGGGTAATGAATGAAGTGAGATGTTTAGAGTCTTGGGATAGTGAAATCTGATGATAGGCAGACGAGAGGTCAATTATGGAAAACACTTAGCTCCCTTGAGGCAACTGACCATCTCATTAATTTTAGGAACAGGAAACCTATTGAATAAAATGTTGTCATTAAGATGGCGAAGATCAACGCATATTCTTATTTTACCATTAGAATGTTGGGCGATTACGACCGGAGAAATCTATGCAGAAGCCTCTATTGGCTCTGTCACTTTAGCTAAAACTAGTTTCTTCAGTTCCTTGGCTACGTCATCTTTGACCAGAATGGGTACATTGCGACATTGATGTACCTTAGGAATGGGATTATTTTTAAGACGTATCTGGTGTTCAAACCCCGTAAGTTACCCAACTTGTTACTGAAACTGAGGGAAATCTTTTCCTCATGTCTTCACCCAAAGAGGACCCTTCGTCAACAATCAGGACTTGCTCTTTACTGTTGGGATTTAGAATAATATGCAGTAACTTCTGATCTAGCCAACCTAAAACAGGTGGACCATTCCTTGCCACGTACAGTTTCCCATGGCTGTGTCTGCCTTTAAACAAAAAAATAAACCATCTATAACCAATTAGATTTAATTTTTTCGCCCCCATAGCCTTCAGGGTGGACGTCGGGTTCCAATAGGTGTTCACCAACCTTATCTACAAACTTGCGTTTCCATAGTTTTTCCTCAATAATGGTGTATGGAGAGCTAGAATCAGCAATGATATCCACATTCACACCCCCAATAATCATGTTACAAACTGGTTTGTTGGTGCAAGCTACACAATCAATATTTAACATCATGTTGCTTCTGAAATTCGTGGATAAATCCTCATTAGGAATAATATCATTAATATCAGGAATTGAGTTATCCATGATATCAGTGGAGTCATTCATATCAACTACAAATTTGACTTTTGCATTTTTCCTCTTACACACTTTTGAAAAGTGACCCATTAAACCACAATTTAAACATTTTTGCTTAATAGCTTGACAACTCTTACTGTGGGCGGGATGATCCACACTCCCACACCTATAGCATCTGGCATGCTCCTTAGTAACAGGGGATTTTGATTGTGTAGCTTGCACCCACAAACCAGTTTGTAACATGATTATTGGGGGTGTGAATGTGGATATCATTGCTGATTCTAGCTCTCCATACACCACCGGTGCCGCCGCTGGGTCCGGCCTCCAACTGAAAAACTTGGGCAGTTGGCTGTTCAGCCTGGATGTGAACAAGTTGATCTGGCACGGACCCCATAGGTCCTATATCCAGTGGAACATTCTGGGAAGATCGCTGTAATCCCAAAGGTGCCTCGAGTTCCAGTCCGCTATGATGTTGGACTGTCCGGGTATGTACTCTGCTATAACTGTGATCTGACGGTTGAGACAATAATGCCAAAAATCCTTGGCTATCTCCACCAGCACGGACGATCTCGTCCCTCCTAGTTTGTTTATGTAACGCACCGCAGAGACGTTGTCCAACCAGAGTAGGATGCAACACGAGGTCTGCTGCGGGGAGAGAGTCCTGATTGCGAAGGACCCTGCGAGGAGCTCTAAACAATTTATGTGCAACTCCAGTTCTTGAGGAGACCATCTTCCTCCTGTGGAACCTTCGCCACAGCGCGCTCCCCAGCCCCAACGACTGGCGTCGGACTCTATGACCACCTCGGGCAGTGAGCCAAAAATGGCTCTGCCATTCCATGTTTCCACGTGGCTCAACCACCAATGCATCTCGTCTCTTACCTCCTGCGGCAGGGGGACCAGTTCCGAATAAGCCAGACCTCTCTGAAGGTGCTGGATTTTCAGTCTATGTAGAGCCCTGAGGTGAAGCGGCCCGGGAAATATCGCTTGAACGGACGACACCAATAAACCCACTACTCTGGCAACCGTCCTAAGAGAGGTCATCTGTTTGCTGAGAAGGGATACAATCTCCTTCTTTAGGTACTTCAATTTTGACTTCGGAAGACTCAACTGCGCCGCTTGTGAATCAATCACAAAGCCCAGAAAATCCGCTGACTGCGATGGGACCAGGGCCGACTTGGCCTGATTGATCACAAAACCTAGATTCTGAAGCAATGAGATGGTCATCTGCAGATGTTGCGACACCCGATCTGGGCTCTGGGCCATGATCAGAATGTCATCCAGGTAGATTATCAAGTGCACTCCCTGCTCTCGAAGATGCGCAATCACCGGCTTCATCACCTTGGTGAAGCACCAAGGAGCCGAGGAAAGCCCGAAAGGCAGGGCTGAGAATTCGAACCATCGTCCGTTCCACTGAAACTGGAGGAATCGGCGATGAGGGGGATAAATGGGAATAGCTAGATAGGCATCTTTGAGATCCAAGCGGACCATCCAATTGCCTTGTCTCAACAGATCTGCCAACAGATGGATTCCTTCCATCTTGAAATGGTTGTAGACCAGGAAGTAATTGAATTCCTTCAAATTCAAAACTAGTCTGTGACCTCCCCCCTTTTTCTGAACTAGAAAGATATTGCTGCAAAACCCGTGTGGACTGTAATCGCACACAGATATGGCGTGTTTGCAAAGCAATTCTTCTATCTCGTTGTCTATAAAAACTCTCTCTTATTGGTTAAAAATGGAGAGTCCTCGGTTTGGTGATCTGTCTGGGCGTTTCGTAAAACTCTAGCTGAAACCCTTGGACAGTTTGCAATACCCACGCGTCCTGGGTCAGAAGACCCCAATTGTGCAGGAAATGTCATGTGCGACCCCCCAATGGAATAGGAAAACAATCTAGTGCGCTCACCTGTTGAATTCTGGGGTGGAAACCTGCTCTGTTGCCTCCTCCTTGGAACCTGCCTTTGGAGAACCGTCGTCGTGTGGGATAAAACGTACCACCTCTGGTTGAATCCCAGTCACCTCGACCACGTCCAAAATCACCCCTGGGGGGACCTTGATTGGCGAATCAGCCTGGCGAGCGTCCCCGACCTCGTCCGGCCCTGTTAAAAATTTGTTGCTGAAAGACACGCTTAATCCCTGATTGAGCTTTATCCAGCGAAGTGAAGGTGCCCACATATTTGGAGACATCCTTCACGAAACAGTCACCAAATAGATTGCCCTCAGCCAAGGGCCCGGGCTCCGCCGACGCCAATTCCGTCAGGTTAGAGTCCATTCTCATTAGTAGGGACTTACGCCGCTCTGTGGACAATGCACAATTAGCGTTGCCCAGAAAACAAATGGCACGCTGAGTCCAACCTGCTAAGATATCTTGGTCTACCGGAACGTTGGATTCTTTGGCTTGCAAAGCCATCTCGAGGATCTTCGTCAATGGACCTACCACATCAAGTACCTTATCCTGGCAACCGCGCCAGGTGTGGTCGATCCCTTTCTTAGGGTCTTTTGCAAATTTCTTTAAAAATGTAAGTAGGCTAACGTCTATCTCCGGGGCCTCCGCCACCTTATGGGCAAGGTCGGGACGAGGACATTCGGACCTTAGGCGGTTACTAACCTCCTTTTCAAAACCCCTTCCTAATATTTTCCTGAAGGTACTCCGCCACTGCAGGGCCCGGAACCCAGTCCGAAGATCTAGGGTGAACGATTTTGCTGGGGTTGAAAGTAAAGGGGGTATTAGGAGGAGGAGCTGAAGCCAAAGAGGCGGATTTCTTTGCCTTCTTCTTCCGAGGCGGTTCCTCGTCTGTATCCGTAGTATCAGTGCCTGTGGTGGTAGTAGTGTCTGTGTCCACATAGTATTGTTTATACTTAGCCTTGCCACTGCCAGTGTACGCATGATCCTACGCAGATGGGAGGGAACCTAGCGCGTCAGAGTGTGGCCATTGGTCATTGTTGCCTGCCTCAGTAGCTGGTGGAGCCTTTTTTACGGTTTTATCCTTTGTAAAGCCATGGCGTTTGGCAAAATTCTCCAGCTGCTTAGTATTTGGCTTAAGCGCAGCCGCCAATGCTTGTTGCACAGTTGCAGGTACTGTGCTTTCTACTGCCTTATTTACTGAGGCCTGGATCGAAGCGTCCAGAGCCTCTACAATCTTTTCCTCCACAGCAGCAGCAGGCTGATCATCATAAGTTTGTTCCTCCGCCTCCTCATCAAAGTACACCCACTCTTCCATAATTAACACACAGTGGGGTAAGTATAAGTTGAAGTCCACAAGAGGTAGGCACAAGAGGAGTAAGGGTGGGGGGGTCAGCCCCACTGCACACAAGTAAATTATGAACCCAGTACCAGACCCCCTCAGCAGTGCTGTAGTCAGATTCTTCCAGCCCAGAGGGCGTAGGAGCCAAGAAAAATAATATATGGAGCGTGTGCTCACTCCCAGAAGGCAACTGTTAATGGCAACCTGTTAGGTGTCACTCTCCACCAGCAAGAAAGAGAAAACGTGGTGTAAAAGGGTGAAAAAAACGGCAACAGCATAAGTAGCCCAACGCACGTCCAAATCCTACTAGGATGTAGCCCAATGGGCGCGTGTCACGCTACACGCTCTGGCCGGGTGGTGTAAGGCTCCAAAATGCATCCGGGCGATGAGGGAAGCCCTGCGCAGTCCTCAGACCGGCCGATGCGCCGGCTGAGGAGAAAGAAGAGAACCGCTGTGCGGCCCGGTACTGGTCGCGATGAGGCGCGTTTAACTTAAAACAAGGAGCGGAGCTCCGATCTTGAGCGCCGGAGCGCTACACGCAATGCCGCTGACAGCGGCCCCCCCACAGAGCGTCTAGAGCGCGGGAGCGCCTGCAAAGAGACAAAATTAAAATCACACAATCATATGGCCATTAAACAGCGCGAAAAGGCACTGCAACATCACTACAGTCAAAAACTGTGACAAGGTAAGCGCAACGCTTTTAAATTACATGCATAAAACATTGAAAGCACTCACATGAATAAGGAGCAAAGCACTTATCTCGTGCTGTGTGAGCAGCAAAGAAAGAGGAGGCTGGGAATGTTACCAGGGCTCTTATGAGGGCTAATGGAGGCGTGGCTAAGGCCGAGCATCATGGTCTTTGTAGTTTATTTTTATGAAACTGTATGTTTATTGGCTGCTGTGAATTTTACAGTAAAGAAAGAGAAGCATAATCTGAAGCCTCCGGTCCTGTAATAGAATTAAAAGATGCGTCCTTCCACAATGCACCAGACAGGCTCCCAAATTAGTCAAAATGCACAAATACAGCAACCTCGACAAGTAAGACTGTGATCTGCCCAAACTGGAATACATATGTCCAATGTCAGCCAGAACCGATCCCAAAAAATAAACATCAACACAGCTCAAAATCAGCCAAATCTCGATTCCATAAGAGACAATTATAGAATATCTCCTGCACACGTAGGTTCACAGCTCCTCAGGATGGTCCCTCGTCGCCAGTGAAGAAACGGCTCAATTTGTAGAATAAGTAGCTTTATTCCTGAGGAGCACTAGTTAATGCTACCTGCTTCTCATCCACCTTGCAACAATCTGCCACAGCGGCATACATAGAACGAGAATGTGCAATTGACTGAAAACTTTCGCTCAACTAGGTTGCATCTTGCATTCGCGTGCAACTTAGTTGCTAAGCAACAACACAACAAACAGGAAGGAGTGCAATGGGCGGAAATAGCGAAAAGGAGAAGTGAGAAAGGAAAGGGGAGAAGACAGAAAAGGGGAGATTAGAGAGAAGGAGAGGTAGAAGATGTAAGAGGAAAAATAGAGAGGGGATGAAGATTAGCCTGGATGTAGGACCAAGTCGAAGGTATTTCTTTTTTCTTACTACTCTGCTGCCTGTGCCTCCCCTTATGCCCTCTTGTCCGGCATATAAGGCAATAGGTACCTTCTGCGTCTTTTCCCTTCTTCTAAAATGACCTGCCAGATGACCACAGCATTACAGTGAATGAAGGGGAAAACGGTGGTAAATGGTACACAGAAATGAAAAGATAAAACCGCATCTAAAAGAAGTGGGTGCCTAAAAACATTATAGTTGGCACCATCCTCCCCCTTTCCTAGAGTCAGTAGCTTCATTCCCCCGTGGATATTCCTGCATGGTTCAGAACGTCAAGATCAAATACACAGTATACTGGTCTTCATTTCACATTGTATGCTCCGGCAGGCTCACGTCTGAAATAATCCCAATAATATATATAGTCCTTTCTTCACTTTGGAAACTGTTAAATCGGTTTAGCGAGAATATCTGACTAGCAACGCCGGATCTTGCAGCATTTTTATGCTTGTTGTGCCTTGAATGCAAAACACATCATCAGCCTGTTTGGAAAGTATTTAAATGCAAATTGGCATTACTGTCATTAGTTCAGGCAGAAACAAAGAAACGCCGCTTTTGGCTGGTTACCCACCGAGTAGACTGCTGGGAATACAATTCAATATCAGTCATTCTTTGCAATCGAACGTTTTTTTGCATAGCAAAATTTGCAAAAAGCAGCGAATTAACATTTGAGGTCTAGATGAATGAATGATTAGCGTCATTCACACTGTGAGGGGAGAGGCAAAAAAAAACACTCTTGTGACAGATATGTGAACCAATCTGCGAGATTCTCAGCGAGTTAACCCCTCGCCACTGACATCTGAAGTGAGATGAAGGTCATGATTTTAAATCTCAGCAAGGCAGACTCAACATTCCATTCTTCCAATATGTGTTTATTGTCAGCCCATAGAAACGGCAAAATGATTACATAAAACGCAGTATTTCTTATTATTTTTGTTAATTATGGGCGAGACCTTTCCTGTGGTGGAAGAGCTGCACACTAGAGCCTCCAAATTTAAATGCTTAATTTGTTCCGTTAATAAAAGCATTGAACAAGACTAAAATAACAAATAGATATAAAACAACAGAGTAATGTCTGGTCGGACTGTATGCTTAGCTGCTGCACTCTGGTTCTTGATAACATACAAAAGCTTGCATTCACAACGCCAATAGATGAACAATTTTTTAAGTGAAAGTGATTTATTGATTGGCGAGTTTGTGTGTCTGGTTGTATTAGAGAGTGAATATGAAAAGGGATTAATAAGTAACTGACATACCTCATGGACAGGTATAGCGTGAGTGAGCGTATGAAGGGATATGTAGTTGGATAAGTGAATGCATTAATAAACGGCTGGATTACTTTTGAGTGTGTGAATGGACTAGTGAGGTAGTGGGTGGATGGATGAGTGGATGTGAACAGGTTTCAACAATCACACAACTGGAGGGTTGAGGCAACAGTTGTGATTTTGATATAAAAAGGCCTAAATTGTCAGAGTCACAAGGGGTGGGCACTTGCATGCCAAGAATCTCCAGGATATATTCTAGTGCAACATTACACACTGGCACCTATTGTGGAGATTCTTGGCATGCCAATGGTGTAACGTGATTGCATAACAGAATATAGCATACACATTATCATATCAAGAATACCCACCACGTGTCAAGAATTACCATTACCACAGTAATACCTGTTGGGATTTTCCTCACCACGCCCAGTGTTCCTTACTGCTTGCTCGGATATGCACAATCACTCATCTGATTGTTCAGATTATCTCCATTACTCAGCAATGATTAGTAGGTGTTTCAATTGTGCCTGATCACTTGGGGCCATCTGTATCATCAAACTATTTTGCATTTCCTAAATAGCGAATTTTAAGGAATCGCTATTTAGGAAATGCAAAATGGTATGTATGAACAAAATCGCTTTTTATTTGCGATTCCTTAGGCTTCCTTACTTGCGAATTCGCATTTTGCGAATTCGCAATGAAGGAATAATTTCCAATGCATTCCTATGGGCCAGGAGGCCCATAGGAATGAATGCAAAATAATTCTCAAATTGTGAATTCGCAATTTGCTAATCGCAATTTGAGAATTATTGCAATGGTGCAGGGGTGTCTCAAAGACACCCTGCTGCACCCCTGAAAAGAACATGTGTGTGCATATGGCGCACATACATGCCCTATGGGCATGTGTGTGCATCATATGCCACCTTTAAAAATGCCAATTTGTGCATTTCTGGAAGAATTCGCAAGTTACCATCAACTGAAAGTTGGTGGTAAATTGCGAATTTTTAAACAAAATTTGCAAGCTAAAATTGCTACATACATAGCATTTAAGGAATCGCAAATTTGCGATTCCCTAAATGCTATGGAAAAATAAGGAATCGCACAAGTTTGCAATTCCTTATTTTGGGAATGTTTCATACATTCCAAAACGTGCAAAACGGCCGTTTGCGAGTCTCAAAGGCCGAAATTCTGCGCATTTCGGCCTTTGCGATTCAAAAACTACTTGATACATATGGCCTTAGGTAATTTTAAGAGCATGCACAAAATGTAAGTTATTTATTCATCGTGACTTGTTCACAATACACTCAGACATCTTGATTGGCAAGACGGATTTGCCTCATTATTTAGAGGGCTTGACAGGATAGGCACATGCTCAACATCCCTTATTAATCCTAAACATTAAATTTGTATCAACATTTTCACAATCACTCACTAACTCTTACCACATAAAGTTGCAGCACCATCGATGCAACATTCCATTTGGAAACATGTTAACAAAAATGTCATGTTTGCTACTGTTACGACAGCAGTTTTCATGCATAAATGATAACAGGGTTAATGCTGACAGTGATTTTTTTTGCCCACAACGTTTTCCATAATTGGGCAGGTAGGAAGTGGTGCGGTCCCGCTGGCCTCTACTAGAGGTCTCTTAAACAATAAAAGTAGTGCAGTACTGCAAGTTGTTACTAGACGTCCCTCTAAAGGTAGCAGAATGGTTCAGTACCTCAGATGTCCCTCAAAATTCAGCATAAAGTATTCAGTACTTCATGTTGTCATTGTTGGTGTCTCTGAAGTCTTCAGGGAATGTGCAGGGCTTCATGGGCATTATTAGAGGACCCGCTGAAGGTACCCAAATGGGTGTTATAGCACAGGTTACTGCAAGATAGCCCTCTGAAGGTAGCAGAAGGGAACAATGTCATCATCAGCAACCACATGACATGTCAGCTCACAAGGCTTCCGTCACCCCAAATAAGCAAAAATTACACTGGAGCAGATGTACCAATATTGGAACTAGCAATTACCTAATTGCGATTCTCTGAAAAATCACAATTAGGTAATGGCTATTCCTAATGCATGAAACTCAAAGAGTTTCAGTTAGCAATTCCTAGTAGGTCTCAAATAGACCTACCTCATGAATATCAATGAGGTAGGTCACTATTTGCGACACATTAGGAATTGCTAAAATCACAGTGATGGTGGCCTGCTGGGGTAAGCAGACCACCATGTCCATGATTGCTTTGAAATAAAGCTATATATGTTTTTAAAGCAGCTCGTTTTCCTTAATGGAAAACAGGTCGCATTTAAAAAAGAAAGATGAAAAGTTTCCTTTTCTTTTTTTAAGAACCATGCAATGGTCCATGGGGTTACCACCTATTTGAAGTAGGTGGTAAAATGCAAATGTTTTGCAACTGCATTTCGTTGCAAAACATTCCTACATCCCGATGTGATTCAGCGTTAGGAAGGGATGCCCTAAGTATGGCCCTTCCTAATACCGAATCAGTATGTATTTGCAATTCCAAATTGTGATTCGGTAACAGGTCACCGAATCGCAAACTGTAATCTATACATACCAAAATGCATTTTACCAGTCACAAATTACCCGACTGGTAAAATGTGGGATACATATACCCTAGATGTACAATTGCAAAGGATCGCGATTCGCAACTAGGAAATCACAAACACCCATGTACAAATGTGTCTTAGACACATTTTGTGATTCCCATTGGATCGCAAATAGACCTACCTCAATATTATTCATAATGTAGGTCTCGCTTTGTGAACCATCGGGAATGGCCTGGACTCACAGGGATGGTGGCCTGCTGGGGTCAGCAGACCACCATACCTGTGATTGCTTTAAATTATTTTTTTATGTAATGTAGCCCGTTTTCCCGTAAAGAAAAATGGGAGGCGTTTCAAAAATTAAACAGAAAAGCTACCTTTTCATTTTTTAAGAGCAGGCAGTGGTTTGTGGAACCGTTGCCTGCTCTTAAACAATGTTGGCACCCGCACCCAGGGGAAGAGGTGCATTGGTAACCCTTGACCATTTGTGAATGGGTAACCACCAACTTGAAGTTGGTGGTAACTGCAAATGTTTTGCGATGACATTCTTGGTCACAAAAAATTCCTAAATACCAGTGCGACTCGTTATTAGGTATTAGGAATGGATGCCCTTATCATGCCCCTTCCTAATAGCGACTCACAACCCCTATTTTCCGAGTAGGTAATAGGTTACTGACACGCAAAATTGGGTTCGTACATGGCAAAAAGTATTTTACTGGTTGCAAATGGCTCATCGTGTTTGTGACTGGTACAATGCTTTGTACATCTGGCCCTAAATGCTTGAATTCTGCCTCCCAGGAAACCATTCTTGAGAGGAAAGTGTGTTGCATTTTCTATATTCTTGCCAGGCACCTTCCTTGAAACATTTAAGAAAAGATCAGACAAAAACTACTGCAAGCTACATTTTTGCCTACATACTAATGTGCAACTTCAACAGTAAACAACTTTAATTAATTTGCACACAGCACAGTTTTATTTTAGTCGAACGTAGCGCATACATAAGTGCACACACTGCATGATCACTCCTGATGGTTATAAGTAAGGTTAACATAATTTGAAAACACGTAGCATAGGGGTTAATTAAAAACGTTTTATGGACACACGTTTACAGATTGTTGGACAAAATTGAAGGTTTTTTTAAATCAATGCTCTAGTTTTTTTGCCAAAATGTCCAGTTGTGAAAAAGTAGGTGGTGAAATACATCATGGGATATAGTAGAATTGTAGCATTTGAAAAAGTGTGACATTTAGACCCGTGGTGTATCAGTGTAGTGTGAGAGTTAAAAACACATTATTAAAACAAAGGTCTCCCTAACGGCTGCAGGTGCTCTTTGCTCAGCATGGCTGCTATTGTTTCTTTTCTGTTTAATTTTCGTTGCGACTTGTATTTTTTGAGTTTTCAAGTTCCATTTCCATGTGACATACTAATGCATAATACAAGGAGCAAGTGATCCCAAAATCAGGACTAGTACACGTTGCTTAGTAGAGAAGCATATGCAGTCCACATCATACCGTGTAGAGAGTTAAGATACACATCTAGCACAAAAAGTTATCATTAGCTGATAGGGGGGAAATCGGGTTTTTTGTTGACTGGGGTATTTAGTCTAGGCTAAATAACAGCCACAACCCCCGGCAGGGTGAAACAAAAAAAGTCACTACATTAACCTGTGCTTAACCTTGGGTAGTTACGGCACACAAAAATGTCAGACTTACCTTAGAGGCAATGTGTAAAGTATTTAGACAGCACACAAACAGTGATTAGGTGAAAATACAACACAAGAAAAATCCCACACCAATTTCAAACAGCATGGTAAATTTTTATAAATTATTTGACCCCAAAACAATAACAAATCAATCAGATGGACCAGTGTAAGGAATTTGTAAAGATGTATTTGAAAATAATGCGAAAAAATGCACAAAGTGCTACTCGCTGGTATCTGGTCATGCAAGACCGGCTAAAAATTACAAGTTAAAGACGGCAGTGATGGAGCACGAACTGGATGCAGGGACTAGGTTAGTCCGGCTGAAAGAGTTATCTTCACAGTCCAGTGCAAAGAGTTCAGTTCACAGTGGAAGGTGTTATGAAGAGCAGTGAGAGAGTCATGGATGGCTGTTGAAGTAGCAGACTGGGCCTTGTGGATGGTTGTTGCTGGAGCTTCGTGTTGCACAACCTTACTATGTTTAAAAGAGAGAGCTCAAGCACTTTTGCACTGGTTAGTAGTGGTAAAGTGCACAAAGTCCTAAGGCAAACAAAAATGAAATCAGCAAAAAAAATGGAGAGAAAAAGGCAAACCTTTTGGGGGTGGTCCTGCAGAGAGGACCAGGTTGAAGACTGACCAATAAACAAAAAAGCACTTATTTGACAAAAGAGGATATGAGAAGGCTATCACTGAGGGTCTTCCCTATATAAGGCCTTTTAAAAAAATTCCATCAACACCCCAAAAAGAGTCCTACGGATTAGTTTAGATACCGACATTTCAGTCTCTGCATTAGTTGCAGGCCTTTAACCTGTTGCTAATTGGACCAAATGAAGTCATACTAGTTGTACATGAAGCAGGTCATTATCTGTGGGTCAGTTCCCATTCCGGTCCACTTACCCTGAAATAGTGCATCAAAGCTGGAGCTCCTTGGAGTTTCGGAGGAGATGAAAATGTACGTAGAGCAATTCCAGAACAGGGTAGAGGGGGAAAAGGGACAAGAAATAGGAAAGAAAAGCCACAAAGGGAAACAAAATCAGGCCATTTTACACAACCAGGAGAAGGAGGAGACAGAAGAGGAAAGCAGAGAGACTTGATGAGAAGGAAGAAAGAAAGAAGGTGAAGCAAGGAGATATGCGCAGATGCCAAAGTTGGATTAGGCTAGGAAAAGAAGCAGACCGAATAATGAAAATGATGACCAACAAGGGGATGAAGAGGAAGATGAGTCCAATGCCTTCTCTGATGAATGGTAGATTCTCCCATCAGTGACTGAGATGAGAATGGCCATCACAGTCTTGGTGGGTTGTGATCTTGTCTGGTGTGTGCTGGGCCTAGGAGGAAATGGGGAGGTTGTGTCTCGAGGTGGCAGCAACAAAATGTAAGCCACCCACATGATGGACATTTATCAGGGACATTTCTTGCAGATATTGGGTAGTAAAAGAAGCTCAAACTTTATGTTCATTCCTAGTGGGCCTTCCCAACTGACAAAGTAGTAATTGAGCACATCCTGTTTCCACTAACCAGCCAAGGAATGAGGACTTCTTGTACTAAGACCCATAAGAACCACCCACCCAACTGAGTAATAGTAATTGTAAAAGTTAGACTAAGTTAGAATTGGCCAAGACCCCACCATTAACCATAAAAGTTAAGGGAATAAGTATTTTTGAATTTCCTGTTGTGTGTTTATTGTTGGGACATTGATATGTGTATTTGGACTACTCTTACATGGCCTACCTGGAAAGAGATACATATGTCCCAAATTCAAATGAATTTTACTTGAATTGACAGTTTTTACTACTACTCACCTAATACCCTACTATTTTCCTTCCAAAGGTCACCTCTGAGTGGACGAAGGTTGCATCATGACCAGGAAAATGGAGAAAATAAGCTGTCAGTGAAGATCAATCAGTTAATAATAGTATAGACAAAAGAGCATGTCTTTGAGATATAAACATTAACACTCAATAAACCTAGAAGCCCTCAAGCCTTTTGTACTTTGTGCACCCGCACCCCCCAACACAGAAAGATAAACAATATGTCTCCATTTAACAACTAGAAGCATCGACTGTAAAGGTATAAGTCGTAGGGCAGCGTGGGAGGGGCATTAATTTTTATTATTGTGGCGGTCTCTGGTAAAAGGGCCAAAACATTGTTGGAGATATCCAACACAATAATAAGTAATAATACCCCTCTCATGCAACCCCACTAGTTACACCTTTAGTTTTTTAACTAATGCACTAAATAATGCACTTTTTATCTGTTAAACTTCTAACTGCATCTCCCCTTATTTTGGTAAAGTGACTTCATACCAATGATTTAGAATCTAGAATTCTTCTGCTGCAAGAGTGGTGGCTATCCATTGGTATCTATGAACTGACAGAACCCCACATCTGAGATATCGTACAGCAGGGTCAAGTGTACTGGGTGAGAGGGGCGTGGTCATAAAAATTTGCAACAATCTAACTCACATAAGAGATCGAATGGGTTGTATTTTCAGGCATTCCCATAGGACATGCATCAAGACGCAATCTCCCTGGCCACATCTCTAACAGTTACAGGGAAGTTGAAGAGAGGCTCTCTGTATTGTGGAGTAGCAAGTGTGTTAGAAATTGAATTACTGATGGAGGGGGGAGAAACCCTACCCAAGCTGCAACTGCAATCCTTGTCAGGGTGAAGTCATAAGCAAACCCTAAATTACCCTGTGCTCAACCCCCTGGTGGCTTGGCACTGAGCAGAAAGGCTTAACTTGGAGAGTGAAAACAGACCATGGAAGAATCCCACACCAGACTTAGAAAAAATGATTATTCTTTAAAAATTAAAACAACACCAAAACAACAAAAATCCAATCAGTAGAACCAGAGATATGCAGATTTAAAGATTTCAGTAAATACAGCGCCAAAAATCACAAAGCATCAACTGTGGATATCTGGTTGCACCAGACTCGGACAAAGTCAAAGGTTCAGTCTGATCGCGATGGAGTATGAACCAGCTACAGGGATCCAGTGAGGTCCACTTAACAAGTTTACCTTAAAACCAGGTATGGGGAGCGTTAAGATGTCCCACGTCGAGGGTGTGTCGTGCAGCTGAAGAGATGCGTCGGTCCAAGGATTTGCGGAGCTGTAATGTGAGGTACTGCGTTGTCATCGAGGATCCCAAGAAACTCCATGCTTACAGTGTGAAATCTGGTGTAGGGGCAGCATTGCGCTGTTGAGGTGATACGTCAGATGCGAGGAGCTGTGGAGCTGCAATGCGAAAACCTGTGTTGTCATTGAGGCTGCTGTTGAGAGATTTGCGATGCAAGGATCAAAATTGGGAAAGCTTTGCAGAGGCAGATCTGATGTGCGCTGCGAGGTCGATGTATAGTCCTTTTCTTCAGGAGACCCCTTGCAGAAGAGGAAATTAATCAGTTCTGGTCTGGGTTGCACCACACAGCAGAGGAGATACGTTGGTTCTTCTGAGTCTAGATATGGGCTGACATAGTACCTTTGGGCCAACTTCAAAGGGTCCAGGACTGGGGTGATTCTAATTGGCAGGGTGGGGCACACAAATGACATTGTCTATGTTATGAGTTCAAGGTTGTTGCCACTGTCTGACACTGATGCTATAGTCAGCATGCCTGCCAACCAGCCCTTGGAGATACTTTGTGGTCCTGGGTTCAACACCTGCAGGTCCGGTAGTTCTCACCCAGGGAAGAGGACAGAAAGTCAGCACATTTGAGCAGCAGGTCCTTCAAAGAAGTAGCACAACAGTCCTTCTTCCTGGCAGAGTATCCACAGATCCTGAAGTGTACTGAAGAGGTGGTGTGTAATGTACAATATTTATACCTACTGCCCTTTCTCTGGAAGATAGAAGAATCTTCTAGAAATCCTGTTTTAAGTGCACAGGCTATCTGCCTTCACCTGCCTGGCTCCAAACCAAATTCAAGGGATATTCAGCCCTTTCTGTGAAGGAAAGACACAGCCTAGTCAAGTGTAAGTTGGGCTGTGCCCATCTCTTCCATCCTGCCAGTGATATCCCATCCAGGCACAAGTAAGCTCTCAATTGCATATGGCTGTCTTCAAGGAATACACAACAATACCTACTCATGTGACCCAGAGACAGGCTACAAGCACCAAATGACTAAGGCAGGAAAAGTCAAACTTTCTAAAAGTGGCATTTTCTAAGCTGTAATTTAAAATCAGACTTTGCCAGAAGAGAAGATTTTTCATTACAAGTTCAAAGACACTAAACATGAACTGACTACCTATTCCTACATGGAAGTTGCAGCTTATTAAATGTATTAAGGTAATTCCAATGTTATCCTATAGGAGAGGTAGACCTTGCAATAGTGAAAAAACATTTTAAGAGTTTTTCACTACCAGTACATGTAAAATCTGAATGTAGAAGCCCAACTTTTTAAATACACTGCACCCTGCCCCCCTGGTCTGATCTGGGCCCCGGGATTGACTTATATGTATTAAAGGAAGGTTTGGACCTGGCAAAAGGTTTCTTTTGCTAGGGTGAAAGAGCATTTTAAAACTGAACACACATGCTGCAATGGCATACCTGACGCATGTATATAGGGCTACTTAAGTAGGTGGCACAAACAGTCCTGCAGGCCACAAGTAGCATATACCTGACAAACCATAGGTACAGGGGCACTTTACTGGGGACCTTCTAGTAAATTAAATATGCTGGTTGGGGATAAGCCCATGTTACCATTTTTAAGTAGTGAGCACATGCACTTTCCCTCAGTCACTGCAGCAAACAGTGACTGAGGGAAATTACTATCTGTAGCTATTGGTATCGATTTGTAAGTATAAATCAGAAGAGCGTCTTTTGGTCATCTGATGATGCCTTGCATAATAGCCACTCATTGTGGTCATAAATGTGTTTTAGGCAAGAAGCATTTCAGTTGTGAGAGGTGATGCACCAGGTTATATGTCAACACGAAAGGGAGGTGTAGTCCCTCAGATGGAGTGTATGACATTCCACCCTATGTCTTTACCACACATCCTTTACCATGCATGTGTTTACTACTCATATGTCTTTAGCACACATCCCTTTACAACGAATTACAATGCATTTACATTAAATCAACCTTTACAACGCATATCCTTACAATGTATAGTATTACCACGGATGCCAACTATTTAGTTTTTTTTAATCTAGAAATCTTAAACATTATTTTACACAGATGAAACAACCTTTTTTTAAATTAACCTATAATTTCTTTCTTGAATTAGTCATGTGCTGTGTGTTTCTAAAGTACGATATGACTGCCACTAAGATGGCGGATCACTAGACATGAGAGCATCACGATAAAAGCCAACATTTAATACACCACATAAATAATAGATTTAGTCATGTTTTTAAAGAGAAGAACTCAACCTTTCTGACACATATTTTGAAATTATTTTCGTTTTTACCACAAAAACAGTATATAAAGGGGCATCCACCATTTTGTGATCAGTGTGCCAACAACCACTGAGGTGACTACACATACTGCAGCGAACAGCAGCAACTACCTCACTGTTTTCGCTTTCACACTCCCACCTTTCACCAAATGTACGTATTGCTTCTCATATTAATTTTTAGTCACTTAAAAACGAAGGGGCCATTGGGATGGCGGCCGCTTTTCTGCTGGTCGACTCATCAAACGGGCGTAAAACATGCATAATATGGATGGCAGTGTCTTGAAGACACCGCCACCATATTATGCTGATGACGGAGGCCAGCCTTTCCATGGCGGCGTTGCTGCCATGAAAAGGCATGCAGGGGGCCCTGCATACCGTTGCGGTGGCGGGTGGACTTTGTCCGCCCGCCATCGTAATATTGCCCCTGTTTCTTCAAATCATTTCTATAAGTTTGAAATATTATTTTATAGTATTTTTCAGAAATGTTTCAAATACTAAATTTGTTAGAACTCAATATTAAACGTATTTTTAGAGACGCAAAACTTGAAACATTTCTTAAAAACTGTTTTTGGGGGTAAAGTTTCATTAAACTAATATATTAAGGCTTTTTAGAAAAATTTATATGATTTTCTAAGAAAAGGTAAACAAAATCTGAGAAGTGAGATAATCACAGACAGGGGGGTAGAATTACTTTTCCAACTCTGATATCTGCCAGCTTGGGGTAGGTGCTGGACATGGGCTTGGATGACAGATTTGCTATTCCAACTCCGCCCAGTGCCAACTCAGGAAAGGTGCTGGACACTGGCCGGGGGAAAGAATTGCTGTTCAATCTCCACCATTTGCCAACCCTGGGAAGGTACCATAAACTACCATCATCAACATCATCATTGAAATTGTTTATTTGCATACTGGAGGTATTCCTAAAATCAATGTTAAGACCATTTCAGGGAATTCAGTGGAGCACGCTTTTCCTGGAGTAAAGAGATAGTTCCAGAAACGAACCAACTCTATGGAGACTTCCTCGTTTTTCAACAGCTGCAAATATTTGAGAAGCACTCTGCATTGAACCAGATGACATTTCTTCAAAAGTAGTAATAAAGATTGTTTCATTAAAATCAGATAACATTTACAAAAGAAAGCAAAATGGAGCTCGGCTTGCTCAGAGATACCACCATATGGACAGGCACCCAAGAAAAGTTTAATAATGAATCCCAAGAGAAAGCTATGCAGATGGTGAAAGTTGCTCGCTCTAAAGCGGAATACAAGTGATCCTTCCCCCCTCCTCATTCTCAATGATAGATAAGGCTATATACAAACTCTTTCTTTCAGATTAGAGCCAAGGTCTTCAAACAATGATCTGTACCCCACTGCGGGTCATGGATATGCTCCGGGGGGGGGGGAGGAGAAGGGGTGCAAATGACTCTAAAATTACATGTAAGTGAAGATAGTTTGGAAGCGTGAAAGAAGGGTTTCCATGCTGTCATCATTTACATGCAGCAGTTAAAGTCCATGAAAAAGTTTAAAGACCCTACTACTGAGTCGCATGGAGCAGGGATAGGGAGTCTGAAGATGGGATCAAAGACATGGCTTAAAAAAAAACCAGCTTTTTGGTTTTTATTACCTTCAGATAACTGAACATAGGAAACATGCACACAGCTCAAAATAAAAATAAATAAATGCAGGTTAAACTTATCAAAGGGAAATACACCCTTTTACCGTTTGAAACCTATGTAATCTAATGTGATAACTGCAAATTTCTTTGTGTGTGACCAGAAAGTCACAGAATTAAGGGGCATATTACCAACAACTAGTGATAATTATCGCTATGTTGCTTTAGCAGCAATATTTTTATCGCCGAGCTGCAGCGATTTTTATCGCTTAGGAACCTTGCTATTTTCAAGGTATATCTCCTAAGCGATAAAAATGGGCCGAAATGCATGAATATCGATGAAAAGGCAGCGATATTCATGCATTACCGAGCTAATGCTCTTAGCCATGTTATCCACCTACCATTGGATAACATGGCTAAGAACTGCTCAGGGGCAGGGGCAGGTGTTAGCTTTTGGAGATATTCGGGCTTAGCGCGAATATCTCCAAAAGTTGGTAATTGGAGATAGCGATGTTAGCGACTGTGTCCAGTCGCTAACATCTTGGCATGCCCACTTTGCATGTCATTAGTGATAAATATCACTGACATGCAAAGCGGGGCCCAAGATGGTTGCTATCTCCTACTAGCTGAAGCTAACTGGTGTTAGCGACAGCTAGGTAATAGGGAGAAAATTGTATCTCCGCTTTCCTGGCTTTTAAAGCCAAAAAAGCGGAGATAAACCCCCTTGATAATATGCCCCTAAATCCTTAATGGTGCAGTGAGGAATAGTGATTTGTTTATTTACAGTGCTGAGATCCCAGTCTGTGGCAGAAAGAACTGCGAATGTCATTATTTAAAAATGTAATTGCACAGTATAAAACAGGCTGTTGTAAAAAACTGTTTATGATAAAACAAGTGCTTTGAAAATATAAATTTAAGTGATAAGCATTCATGCTAAATAAAGTGTAAATATGTGTATATACATCCATTAAAAGGGTGAACTTCTTTCAATAAACACTTATATCAGCTCTCAAAATAAATAAATAAATATTTGTCACCATGAAGCTCCAAGTGACTCCATTAATGAAAACCTCCAAAGCAGCCTTTATATTTGATGATTAACCCCTCCCATGCTCATGATGAGCTCAGCTTGTTATGAGCCACGGTTGCGCTGTGCTCATTACGAGCAGAGCTCGTCATGACTGCCATGGCGCTCATATGGCTGAGATACCCGCCACCCCCTCTCAACACAAATCCCCAAGGATGGGAAACCGGAAACAATTTCTGAAGTTTTTGGAAGACGGGAGGGAGTGACCCTCCCGGCCGTATTTATTAAAATATGAAACAAAATTAAAACAAAATTAACAGTTTCATATTATGTACAATTTCATAACCACATTGCGATGTTTGGCTAACCTTAACATATTCTCTAATACAAAGGTCCTCCTAGCCGAACTAACATCCTACAAAACATTTACTTGAAATTTTGAAATTGTACATCCTAACGTTTAAGGGCCAACGGCAAGGTCGTAACCGGTGTCAAGATCCCTAACCCAGAAATATCCCCCTCACTTGTGAGGGGCGGCACAGAGGCGTACCTCAAGTGCAACTTACCAATTTCCCTTGACTTGACGGGGGCCCCAATAAAACTCGACGCCACTTAAAGGTCGTACGAGGACTCGTGTGAGGTATCTAGAAGGTAGCGTAGACCCCCCCCCAAACCCCACACAACTTACCACATCTGCCGTCGCAGACGTCCTGGCCCGGGAAATTCCCCAGGAGGGGGCTGTAACCCCTCCTACCCAGGAAGGGGTCTTGACCGCCTTTCCTTTCCTTTCGGCGACCCATCCTTAGAAGGGACCGCCTCCCCGTTGAGGGGCCAATGGCCACCTCCCCCGCGCGCTCCCATCCGTAATGGGTGACGCCCACTCATAGGGATCTTCCAATTAGTGCTCACCGATCATGACCTTACCGCCCGACCAAAATAAATACGACAATGCTAACTAAATTACAAATGACTAATTCTAAAAGACAGTAGCAACAACAACTTTATTAAATGCATGCTTACTCATGAACACTAAAGCAGAATTACTTTATTTGCGAAACATAACACAAATCGACCATTCTTTATTGCATACTCAAAGTCATCACGATAATACGACAACCTGCAAACGAAAAATCAGAATTAAACATCAAACTTTATTCAAAAACCACTCGCTGTCTTCAGGGGCTGGTGGGTGGGTCAAAAATGGCTCTTCGTTCCGTCTCGAGCTCACGTGCAGCGAGGAGGTGCAGCTTCAGAGCACAGGAACAAGAGGATGCCTTCTGGTCTTGCTTCTCCTTTTATCCGTCTTCAGGGCGGGCGTAAACCCGCCCCTGCCTGCCCAAGGGCGTGGCCAGCCGCGTCCGTGTCTAGGCCAACCCACTCTAGGGCGGGAAAAGGCGCGCCCCGGCTACGCCGCTTCGGGCATACCAGCCGAGACTCGCCTCCCGCCCAAGATGGCTTCCCGGGGGGATCGTGGTACTCTGCCATACGTTCGGGGGGACCGAATGGTCGCCCCTTTCCATATGGCTGAGATACCCGCCACCCCCTCTCAACACAAATCCCCAAGGATGGGAAACCGGAAACAATTTCTGAAGTTTTTGGAAGACGGGAGGGAGTGACCCTCCCGGCCGTATTTATTAAAATATGAAACAAAATTAAAACAAAATTAACAGTTTCATATTATGTACAATTTCATAACCACATTGCGATGTTTGGCTAACCTTAACATATTCTCTAATACAAAGGTCCTCCTAGCCGAACTAACATCCTACAAAACATTTACTTGAAATTTTGAAATTGTACATCCTAACGTTTAAGGGCCAACGGCAAGGTCGTAACCGGTGTCAAGATCCCTAACCCAGAAATATCCCCCTCACTTGTGAGGGGCGGCACAGAGGCGTACCTCAAGTGCAACTTACCAATTTCCCTTGACTTGACGGGGGCCCCAATAAAACTCGACGCCACTTAAAGGTCGTACGAGGACTCGTGTGAGGTATCTAGAAGGTAGCGTAGACCCCCCCCCCAACCCCACACAACTTACCACATCTGCCGTCGCAGACGTCCTGGCCCCGGGAAATTCCCCAGGAGGGGGCTGTAACCCCTCCTACCCAGGAAGGGGTCTTGACCGCCTTTCCTTTCCTTTCGGCGACCCATCCTTAGAAGGGACCGCCTCCCCGTTGAGGGGCCAATGGCCACCTCCCCCGCGCGCTCCCATCCGTAATGGGTGACGCCCACTCATAGGGATCTTCCAATTAGTGCTCACCGATCATGACCTTACCGCCACAGGACCGGATAGTTGACCGGCTATCCGGACCCCCCACAACACTTCTACCTAAAGGTCATGTTTTAACGTCTTTAGCCAAGCTATGAAGTCTCCGATGAGTAACTCATTCCCCACCCGAGACAAATGAACACCATCCCTCAAATACATACTGTCCACATTAATACAACCATGCGAAATAGAATGCAGTGTATTGGAACGGAACAACCTACTCACTTTGTTATTAATTTTCCTTACAGAATGATTCAAAGCTGAAACAGAAAAAGCCCCCCGCCACACTTTTCGTGGGATCATATGGGACCACGCAATCGTGCACCCTGGAACTCTCCTTGCTAACCAACTTACAGTGAAAAGCATTGCCTCAAGGAGAAGTCGTCTACCATTGGTGACCAAATCATTGCCCCCAAGATGTACTATGACTACAGACGGCGGTGACCTCGTCCGCCCTAGCAAACCCTCGAAAAACGATTGAAACTGGTCAATACAGAGACCGCCCCTTCCGTAGAAGGACACACTGTACCCGTATTCCCCAGCCACGTGAATCTTGTCACCTGTCTTGAATACGTCCGCGGCACGCCTCACGTATGAGTGGCCCACGACCCACACCTCCCTTTTCACAGCCGGTGATGTCTGACCGCTGGCCCGGTGTTGGGTCGACTGCATAGTCCGCCCCGCCTCGTAGGCTTGCGTAACTGAAAACCAAACAAAACAAGAAGCGTGAGTACATCATTACAGCTTCACAACATGTGCAAACGCACATACCTCTTATAACAATTGGAGGACCAACGCCCCACCCGTTTAACTTGTTCCACATTCAGACCCCTGGCTGTAGCCTCTGTAGCAGCCCCTATCCGAAAGGAATGGGTCCCAAACTCGCCCGGGTTCAAGCCCGCAGCTGTAATCGACATCGCAAGCACCCGCTGAAACTGAAACCTTGTCAGTGGGGTGGCGTCAGCGTGTCTCAACAAGGTCCCCCCCCATGATGCCACCCTTCGTGTTAAATAATCCTCTAAACACTTCACCGGGCACATGGAGGACCCGGGAATCCTGCGTATGATTATGCAGTCACCCATCCCACTCTGATCGGTCTTGGACCTCACAAACGAGACAGTCATTGTCTCCCCTCTGATCTGTACGTGCTCTGCGCACAGCCCTCCCGTCACATCCTGCTTGTTCCTTGCCACTAATTCGCTTACCCGCATCGCCCCATGAAATGCCAGCGTAAAAGCGGCTCGGAATAACACTGTCTCAAACTGAGATGAACAAGTTGCAGGGAGTCTGGATAATAACTGGGCCAACCTATCCAAACCTATCGGGCGCCTCTCATCTACTCTGCGACCCTCAAGGCGTTGCCACCCACGTAGCGCTTTTTGTACAACGAAAGACGCTGTCGGGTCCTGGATCCCATGAGCCCTAGCAACAAAGGAAATGGCAGCCCGATGCCTCTGGGCCGTGGCCACCGATTTCCCTGCCAGATGTAAAGACATCAGAAAGTTCACTACCCATTCCTCCTGGCCCCAAAGCTCCTCTCTAGCAGTCCCCAAGAAGGCAAAATAGGACCGGAACGCCCCTTCATATGCCTTCCTTGTCCTGGGTGCTAAACTCTCTCCCACGAGGTTACGAAGTTCGGGGCACCGAGAGACCAGAGAGCTTCGGGAAAGGGTGCCGGCTCCGGGTCCGCTGTGGGAAGAAAACCCCAGAAGGCCTGCATACGAAAACGAGAAAGGGCATCAGCCGCCTGGTTCATTACCCCAGGGACATGTCTTGCCTTGAATAGCACATTCAATTGCATACACAGTAATACGATTTCCTTGAGCAGCCTCAAAATCCATTTGCATCGTGCTGCCTGGCTATTGATACACTCAACCACGGTCATATTGTCAGACCAGAATACCACAGAGTGATCTCTGAACCCTTCGGGCCACGTTCTCAGGGCCACCAAAATGGGGAAAAGTTCCAGGAAAGCAATGTTACTTGTCAGTCCACTGTCATGCCACCATGCCGGCCACTTTTGTGCAGACCATCGAGTGCCGAAAATGGCGCCAAAACCTATGCTCCCTGCCGAATCTGTCCACAGCCCCAGCTCCTCAGAGGACACGGCCGGTTTGCTCCAGACGACTCGACCATTGAAATCCGCCAGAAATGCCAACCAAATGCGCATGTCCTGGCGGACCTCTGCCGAGAGCCTTGTGCGATGATGGCCCTCCTTCAGGCCGACCATGGCTTGAGCGATCGAGCGGGAAAAGGGGCGGGCCATTGGTATAACTCTCAGGGCAAAATTCAACTGTCCCACTAACTGCTGTAATTGATGCAGCTTAACCTTAGATTCACTTATACACATTTGCAGGGATGACCTGAACCTTAACACTTTGTCACCTGGTAAACGGAAACAACCTTCTCCGGAGTCCAACTCGATCCCCAGAAACTCGAGGCAAGTCGAAGGACCAACAGTCTTACCTGGTGCCAATGGCACGCCAAACTGATTCATTAAGACACAAAATGCAGCCAAAGCCTGCCCACATTCCGGATCCCCGGCTGCCCCCAGGAATAAAAAATCATCGAGATAATGCATCACATGTTGGAAACCCGTCTTCTTTGTGAAGACCCATTGTAGGAAACTACTGAATTTTTCGAAATAGGCACAAGATATAGAGCACCCCATCGGCATACACCTATCCATGTAATAATGACCCTGAAACATGAAACCTAGGAGACGCTGATCGTCTGGATGTACCGGGAGCAACCGGAACGCTGACTCGATATCAGATTTTGCCATCAGCGCACCGGGCCCCAGGCGATTCAAAATGGCTACGGCCTCATCGAAGGATGCGTACCGCACCGAACACACTTCCGGGTCTATCGCTTCGTTTACGGAAGCACCACGTGGGGCTGATAAATTATGTATCAGCCGAAACTCCCCTGGGTCCTTCTTGGGGACCACCCCTAAAGGAGAACAAACAAAGTTAGCAACCGGGGGTACACTAAACGGACCGGCGACTCGACCTCGAGTAACCTCCTTCCGGATCTTTTCCTGTACCACGGTCGTATGCTGCAAGACCGATATCTGATTTTTACATTTCTCTACTCCTTGAAAGTCCCCCACTGGGATGCGGAAACCATATGAAAACCCGTTCCGCAACACCCCAGCGGAAGCACGATCCGGGTATTCGCTGAGCCAGGGAATCATTGCCAAGGTATCAATCGGGGTAGGTAAAGGCGACCCTCGGACTATGTTAGACCTGTTTGGCGCTTCCTCTACCCCCGTTATCACCCGTTTTGGCTCTGCACGTGGACTCAGGATGGGATGATTGCCCACACCCACTACATTCGTGTCTAAATTTGCACGACCCCTGGGGCCTAGTACATTTTCCCCTGTTAAAGTTCCAACAAACCCCCCTTTTACCTGTATTGCCGGTAGGCCTCGAGTGACTGTCGGTACCCGTACCTGATCGAAAGGGCGTCCCCGCATACTGGCGGGAGGATTCGCCAACGCTACTCCCTACCAATGGCAATTTCAACATACCAGTATCCTCCATTTTGGACCAGGACACAGAATCATAACAATCCCAAGTTAAATTTTTATCATGTTCTTTTGCCTTTCTGAACAGATTATCATAGCAGAACCAATGATTACCCTCGTGTGATACAGAGTACCCCATGATCCGTGACTGATAAATCGGCAATTCGGGTAGCAATTCGGGCCTTCGTTCCCCCAGGATCGATGTAAAAATCCCCCACGCTTTGCCCCAATTGCCAATGTTTTCATTTACCTTAAAGGCGGCCATCTTTGCGCGCCAAACACTCGGATGCATGAGGTCTTTCTGGCCCTTAACATGCTCCATCTCATAATGATCAGTAAGCAACGAGAAGATGTTTACATACTCCCCTGCCCATATCTTTTCTTTAATAGCTACAGGGACATGCTGACCCAACTTTTCCCTTCGAGTGGGTGCTGACTCATCCCTCGCAATCGGCAATGGCCGCTTACCTGAACCGGACGCTGTCTCTGCAACTGAACCAGTCCCCTGTGACTTCTCTACTGCCGCAGCCGGCGTGGATACCTTCGCTGCTTCCCGAGTTTCACGCAGTTGCTTCATCAAGACCTGCGCGTCGACAGCCGTGGCGCCCTCGCTACCTTTACCCAACCACGCTGCTAATTGTGCTGCCAGTTCGGGCGGCATATCTTCCCCGGACACGGGAGTGACCACTACGGGAATCGGGTTCCCTTCCTCCGGCACGGGAGTGGGTGCTTCGAGCGGGGTACTGGGACCCGGGATGTCTCCCCCAGCTGCTCCCCTCCTGGGCCTCTTGCCTTTTCCTCCCGGGGCTGCTCCTGCCAAAGGACGTTTCGGCCCCCCTTCCTCGTTTTTATCCATTCGCCTCTTTAGGTCGGTCATCTCTTTCATGAGAACACGTAGCATCTGGTCGGTAGTCATTCGCTTTCCCGCCTTCTTCGGCATTTCTCCGACAGAGTATCTGAAAAACAAACAAGAACGATTACAACGCTCAAAAATGGCTCTTCGTTCCGTCTCGAGCTCACGTGCAGCGAGGAGGTGCAGCTTCAGAGCACAGGAACAAGAGGATGCCTTCTGGTCTTGCTTCTCCTTTTATCCGTCTTCAGGGCGGGCGTAAACCCGCCCCTGCCTGCCCAAGGGCGTGGCCAGCCGCGTCCTTGTCTAGGCCAACCCACTCTAGGGCGGGAAAAGGCGCGCCCCGGCTACGCCGCTTCGGGCATACCAGCCGAGACTCGCCTCCCGCCCAAGATGGCTTCCCGGGGGGATCGTGGTACTCTGCCATACGTTCGGGGGGACCGAATGGTCGCCCCTTTCCATACGCGGGGATAATTCCCCTGCTGTGCTGAACGTTCCACGAAAGCGGGTGTGGTTGACCACAGTGCCACCGTGCTGCATGAAGAGCCGAGCTGGTCATGAGCACCGTGGCACAGCGCGAGCCCCCCCTCCCCCTAGCACAGCGGGGGAATTACCCCCGCGGCAAATGGGTCAACCAATGGCACACATTTAGAATACTTTTAGGTAGCAGGCATCCTGTTGAGAAGCCATGTTTCTTCTGTAGCAGTTCTCTATTCCTCTATCTGCTTCACAGAACTGGAGACACCCCCCCCCCCCCCCCAGTATGTTGTGTAAGTAGCCACCGGACCTCAGTTATGGCAGTCTTACTATGAAAAAGAATGTGGGGGATTAATATTTAGGCTCATGTCACCATTTCTGAGCATTGAACAGGGCCCAAGCAACTGGAGAAGGGAATGGGGATAAATGTATCTTTTTGTTGTTTTTTTACACAAAGCGTCATAAAGCCTGCTTTGGGCATCCGTCCTAGAAGAGATGACCCTGCTCACAGGCCAAAGTAGCCCGTCTGCTTTGCAGAGCTTTAGGTTTCATTGAGCTGCAGTTGCTTTAGAGACGCAGGGCATACTTGCTGTGCAAGAGTTGATTTGGTTTTGAGAGCAATGGCTCAAGGGATGGGAAATTTGAAGCTGAGCAGGCAACTTGATTCAGGTATCGGACAGATGGGGGGGAGGAGTGATATTGATAGATGGGAGGGAGAGGGATGGGGTGATATGGGAGCCCATAATAGTAACAACGGTCAGAGGCAACAGCAAGGCAGTAGCTATCATTAGTGAAGAAGGTGCAGTGGTGTTTTTGCCCAAGGGTCTATTGCATCACAAGTATGAATATTTTACTATATAAAGTGGGCATGAGGGTTCATTTTCCTTGCTAGCATTAGGGCAGATGGTGCCCTTGGTGCACAAAAGGGGCAGCATTCCATAGCTCCCTTTCTTTATTCTGGTTCGAGATTAAAGTAATGGTCACATATAGTGGGGAAGGAGGAAAAGAAGAGAAGATAACCAGCTTCTCTGGGCTAAAGAAATCATAAGTGCAGCAGATGGAGTTGCATTGGGGCTCTCGGCATCTCCTATTAAGGGGAGGAGTGTTTTTGTTAATTCTGTTTTTGATTGATTCCATTGCTTTTTTTATAAGCCCAACATATAGTATGGATTATGAGCTACAGAAAAGCAACCCTGAAATGATCTCATGATTGCTGCCCCTGCGATCATCCCTGCCCCTCTCCAAATCTTTGTCAAATAGTTATGGAGGGGGCCCAACTTCAAATCATTTTGCATTGGGGGGCTCAGAGTAAAAATGCTTGAAGACCTCTGGGTTGGGGTAATGTTGCACTGTGAATTTACAGCATTCAGTACCCTGCTTGAAGTTTCTTCAATTCTTCAATAAAAGGGATTTCACTACCTTCTTATCCTCTTTATGAATAAGGGATGCAGAGTGGAATATCTTTGGGAGGCCAAGATCTTGAGAGGATGAGCTAATGTAAGCAATCCATGAGATAACTCTTCCCTTATCTTGCAATAAACAATCCTTAATAATGACAGTGTTCCAACTTGTCTCAGGATTGCCCCAAATCGAGAGCCAAAGTAGGATGGGGGCCAATTTATTAAGGTCTTCCAGATAGGGCAGACAGACCTCTCCCTGATAATTGAAGTGCAAGCTAGTAGGTGGTTGGTACAACAATCACCTGCTTATGTGATTTTCTTGAAGACTCAAAGGAAGCCTATTTGAGTTGCCCCTAACTCCCTCATCATAACTAGCCACAGGGATGCAGTGGAATTTACAAATGGACAAAAGGGGAGGCAGGACCTTGCAATCAGTTGGTCCGGGAAAAAACTCCAAAGTGCTCTGGCTGCTCCACATAATATTAAAGTGGTGGTAGAAATGTGTGACTCCCAGGTGCTCGAACTGTGGAACTTGACTCCCAAATACAGACTGGTATGCACACTGGTAAACCGTTTACTCCCACATTTTAGTGAGGTCACCTTGCTATTCTTATGGCTACAAGTCATGATCTGAGATTTGTTGAAATTGTTTGATAAATCCATGGTAGCCAAAAATTTTAAAAAAGTATTAACCAGCTTACGTTAAGTAGTAGGCATATGGGCGATTAAAACAAGCTTTTCTACTTACAACAATGCCAGAATAGTCACTCTGCCTATTAAGGGGACATCCATAGAAGTATTCGATAAAACAGGGCTAAAATTAATATTATATAGTTTGAAAAGCAGTTCAGCAATGTGCAACTATGTAAAAAACCGTGCGCAAGGCTAAATATTTTGACAAGCTTTCAATTTGGGCCGAACTGCACCCTAGCCATCAGATTCTCATGAAGGGTATACAAGAAATAAACCTACACAATGACCAAACTAAAAGCCCTGCAACATTTTCCTAGCATACACATATTCACACTATTGGAGGCAGTGGAGCGGTTCATAAATGGCAAGTACAGGGGACAGTTCCTGGCAAAGGGATATTTTCCCACAATAAGATGCAGATGCAGATTCAGGCTCTGCACCCCATACCCAGCCGCTCTCTGAACCCGTTCTTGCTAGGGTGCAATATATTGAACTCATAAACCCATTTTTGCATCCTGTTGAAGATGCCCGACCTATTATCTTATCCAGAGTATCAGTCAAAGTAATAGGGAGAGACCAAGACCTCAACAGGTTATTAGAGGAAAGATTGTTAAATGCATTGACAAGGAGCAGGGCCCAAAGCTCAACTTTACATTTCACAAAACAAATGGGTAGCCCAACTGGTCTTGGAGCTTTTAAAATGGGACTTTGAAGTATAGTGCCCTCAACTTCTTCAATGGATAAAGCTAGTTTAGGATATTCCCATGGTGAGGGTCAGAGAAAAGGGCTTCTGTGAAAGAATGATATATTTTATAAAATGCTTGACCAAACCTATATTGTTTATGTATAAGCCAAAAGAGCCTATGGAATTTCTGTATGACAGTGGAGGTAAGGCGTTTCCATACCTCATCATTAAGGTCATTCTGCCTTCTCTTCTATGTTACTTGTACTGTGATCTGGCATGTGCTACCTCATGCAGTATCCTTGGTTTGGCTGGTAGGGCTTTCGTGAGATGCCTTTTAGTGAGTGAACATTAGACGTTGAACCAGCTGGGACCTGTTCTAGTTTTCTGCCAAGTTTTAGAATGGACATTTGAATATAAGAACATAATGCTTCAAAATCACTCTGAATATTAATTCCCTCAGACAGTTCGGAAAGACATTGAAGAAAAAAGTAATATTGTGAATTAACAATTTGGCCAAATGCATATTAGGTTTACGCATAAGTCAACACAGCCTTAAGCCATTATCACAGACTGATGTGCCGATTTCGATCTCGCTCGGAAGGTCTCCAAACGCAATCCAGCCATAAAAAGTATGAGCCGTACGCCTGTTCTCCGCCCGACTCGTACAGCTGTACAAGCGACCAAGTACAATGCGAGAAATGCAAATCGCCGACCGAATCGTTTCCGGGTCCAAACTGCTCCGTACGCCTCGTCTGTAAGCAAACCGTGCTGTGCAACGGAGGTGAATTCTAACTGAGCCAGTACGATGCACCCGTCAGACAGCCGGATCAGGCCAAAGTTTCTGGCTCGCAAAACGTCCGGGAAGCTGCCTTTGGGGGTCCGCATCGGACCCCCATCTCTCGCAGCCTTACTACTCGGACACAGGGGGAGACCCTTGCACAGGCATGCATGAGGCTGATGGCACCGACACGTACCCAATATAGGGGGAGACCTTTTACGAGACGTACCCATTCAGTCAATGGGAGTCCATGTACGCATCGTACGACCAGCTCCCATTGACTTCGATGGGAGTCTGACGGAACCTAGTCTGGCAGCATGCCGCCTCACCGTACTCGTTCGGTCAGGCTGCAGGAGTCCGGCTCGATCGGAAAACACTCCAGATCTGGCTCGGTCGGAGAGCTTTCCGACCCAGATCAGAATCGGCCCCTGAGTGTAATGTCAGTGCTTTCAATGGTGCTTTAACTCTAAGTATAGTTAGAGATGGTGTTAAGACACAATATAGAATTGGAAATGTCGAGTTACACAAATATCGAGTTGGAAATATCGTGATTCAGAATATCGACAGCAAAAATATTGTGGTCAAAAATATCGAAATAAATATAAGAAATATTGTTATTTTAAATAAAGAAGTCATTAACATTGTTTGCAAAAATATGGGGGCATATTATCAAGCAAGGCATTAAAAATTGTCGCTGTTTTAGCGGCACAAAACTGCTGCTAAAGGGTTGATAATGGGCTTGATAATATGCCCTTCTGAATTCCAATAGAAACCCATGTTCTGGTGTGAACATGGGCTTCAATTGGAATTCTCCAGGGAATATTATCAAGCCCATTATCTCCGCTTTAGCGGCAGTTTTCTGCCGCTAAAACAGCGATCATTTTAACGCCCTGCTTGATAATATGCCCAAAAGTTGTTTAAAATATAGATTTTTTAATTAGTGTTACGCATTTTAGTTTATATTTTAAATGTATGTGATGTATGTTTTTTTGTATAAGTATTGTTTATGGTTTTAATATATGTGTTAAATTGTTTGTAGATATGAATTTTATTTTCATTACATTTTGGATTTGTTTAGTTCCATAGTGGGTTGTGGATTTATAAGACATTAGGGTGGGAAGTAATTTACTTATAATAAATTAATGATTGTTATTTATTTATTTAACTTAGATTTTATAGTGTTAATTGTGGGGAAAAATGTATTTGTAAATAATTATTAATTGATTGTTAATTTATATTAATTTATTGATAATTAATTGTGGTAATTGTGTAATTTGTTTTAGGTGTGGGCTGTGGAGTTTATAGGGGAAAGGGTGGGAAGTAATTTATTTTTGATTATATATTAATTAGTTGTTAATTTATATTAATTAATTGAGTGAAAATGAATTATGGGTATTGTGCAATTAATTTTAGTTGCAGGTTACAGGGTTTATAATTGTAAAAGGTGGGAAGTAATTTATGTTAAATTAATTAAAAATTAGTTGGTCATTAATAATAATAATGAATTATGTTATATTAAATTTGGGTAGTTTATAGTTTATGTGGGGGTTTTCTTGTTATAGTGGTACAGTGTGGGTAGTAATTTAATTTTACTTACTTTATAATTAGTGGTTAAATACTATTAGTTTATAAACGAAAATAGGTTTCAATTGTGTAATTACGTTTTTTCACAGTTTAATTTTAGCTGTGGGTTGTGGGGATTATAGGGTAAAGTGTGGGAAGTTAAATAATGTTTAAGATTTTTAATTAGTTTTTTATTTCATAGTATTTCTTTAATTGGTAATTATATCAATTAAGGAAATACAGTTTTTTAAATGTTGATATGGGTTGTGAATTGTGTGGTGCTATAGGATAGGAAATAAAAAAAAAGTAAATCTATGTAACAATTCATGTTTTTGTTTCTTCTTTTTTTTTTTTAATTCTTTTTATTGACAATTTTTTACACATTTTTTACCCCCCCCCCCGCTACACAGGGGGTGAGGAACAAATTACAAATTACTATATACATTCAATCATATTTTCCAAACCAAGCAAAACTACTACTACATTACAAACAGAGGAACATATACCTCATATATAGGATTTTTTAACTATATTTGACAATTAACCAAACACATCTATAGAGAGATAATAATAGAAATCACAAAAGAGAAAAGATAAGCAATAAGAGATGGGGGAGAGAAAGAGAAAAAAAAACATACAACACATTGTTTCTTACTAGACACTTAAGAGCCCTGCCTCCTAACACCATGAACATTACGAACCTATACATTATAATACATTATATTTCTTCCTTCCACTTTATTATTGGCTCCCATATTTTCAACCCTAGTTTCCTCCCCTTTTTTCCTTTTCTAGAGTATATTGCTTTTTCCAAACTATAAATATTTAAGATCCTGGCTAGCCATTGTTGAAATACTGGTGGTGACTGATCGAGCCATGCTGAGGCAATGCATAATCTAAACACAGCCATTGCAACAAAAATAAAATAACAACCCTCTCCCTGAGTATTGCCTGAGTTCACTCCCAATATCACAATCGTAGGGGTAAGGTTGACGGCTATTTTCAATGCTCTTTGTAAAAAATTCTGTATTTCATTCAATATTGTTGATATATATGGACATGTTGCAAATATATGAATTATATCGGCCTGCAAACTTCCGCATCTAGGACAATTAATCCCAGTAACCGCCCCCCATTGTGCGAGCTTTGCCGGAGTATAGTACAGCCGATATATAGTTTTATATAGTTTTATAATGCTGTGCCTGTAGTGCTGCAGAACACAGAATATTTTGACCCAATCCTAATGACAAATTGAAGCATTCCAATTCTGTCTCCAACTTAGTGGACCAACTTTCCCCCCACTTATCCATGTCATCCAGTTTTGTTTCAATTAACTCTGCATAAAATCTTTTAATAGTACAGTTTGTTCCATTATGTACCACCTCAAGTATAGAATTTTTCTCAAACCCACTCGAGCCCCCCCTTTTATTCGCCAAAAAACTTCTTACTTGGAGGTACTTAAAAAAATGCCTTGTTGACAAATCATATTTCCCCTGTATTTCTACAAATTGTTTTATCCCCTACGTACCCATTAAGTCCCCCACTCTTGTAATTTCCTTCCTGTGCCATTCTATATAAACTGAATCGGAAAAAATATCCTCAGGAAATGCTAAGTTGTTTTTTATTCTCGTGTATCTATTAATTTTTCCCAAACCATATTTCTTGGTAAAAGCTTTCCAGATATTATAGGCTCCCAAAATAGTCTTAAATCGTGTCCTTTTAAAGTAAGCTGTGTCAAAATGTTTCAAACCATATATTGCTAATGATCCTAAAGCATCCTCTCCCTCTACTTCTGCTCCACCTATCAATCCAACCATATATTGTAGGGCGGCCGCCCAATAGTAAAATTTAAAATCCGGTAAAGCCCACCCTCCTCTCTCCCTTGGAAGTACCATAAATCTTGCTGCTCTCCTAGTTTTACCTTTAGACCAAATAAATCTATTGATCATACCTTCAATCTTTTTAAACCAGAGATTGTCAAACCATAAAGGGATTGTCCTAAAAATATATAAGAATTTCGGTAAAATTAACATCTTAATAATATTTACTCTACCAACTATTGTAAGGTGTAGATTATGAAGCCTATCTAGATCTTTACCCACCTTCCTTATAATAGGGTCTATGTTCAATTCTACTATCTTTCCCAGATCTGCAGTGATTGTTATACCCAGGTATGTACCTGTCTGCACCACTCGCGGATCTTGACATATTGCCTTGTCATTTTTTATAAATTGTGTTTTACCAGTATTTAAAGAGTATCCTGAAACTTTTCCAAAACTTTTAGCCTCCAGTTCCAAATATCTAATAGCCTCTGTGGGTACTGGTGTTACAACAGCCACGTCATCGGCATATGCAAGTATCTTGCAGTCCCCCCTAGGTGTAGTAACTGGAGGTATATTCCCATTCCTTTCCATTCTGCGTATTAATGGGTCCAGATACATAGCAAAGAGTAGAGGGGAGCACGGGCATCCCTGTCTAGTACCCCTACTAATTGGCACTTGTTCAGTTAATCCCGAGTTTATTCTTATTGCGGCCACCGGATCTCTGTAGAGCGTCTTTATTGCTGTGAGAAAGCCATTCCCAAATCCTGCCCTTTTTAAAACACTCCACATATAGTCCCAGGATACTCGGACGAATGCTTTCTCAGCATCTAAAAGTAATACCGCTAATGGTTCCCCTGCAGCTTCCATTTTATCGAAAAGAGTAATTAATTTCCGTGTGTGGTGCGTGGTTCCTCGCCCAGGTATAAATCCATGCTGGCTGATGGTAACTAATGGAGTTATTACACTAGCGAATCTTGTTGCTAGTACTTTTGAGTAAATCTTTGTATCATGTTTTTGTTTCTAAAACATTTCTAATTAAAAATATTTATTTGTTTGGAAACTATTTTTTATTTTATTTAATATAATATTTATAGGTATTTTTCATATGTATTTAACATTGTATATATATTTTTAAATTAATAATAAATATATTTGTATTTTAATTTTTAACATATTTATATATTTTTTAATTGCTTTTGTTTTTTTAAATATTTTTGTTGTTACTATTTTGTTTGTTTTAAATTTTGAACTGACTATTAATTGTTACTCCTCTGCAATCCAACACTTTCTCTACTGTTGCACTCACTGGAGTGGAAATAGAAATTTTTCCCCTCCGCTATCCAACACTTTCCCTACTGTTGCACTCACTGGAGTGGGAATAGTAAATATCACCCCTCCCCTATCCAATAATTTCCATACTGTTGAACCCACTAGAGTAGGAATAGTAATTTTTACCCCTCCGCTATCCAACACTTTCTCTACTGTTGCACTCACTGGTGTGGGAATAGTAATTTTTACCCCTTCGCTATCCAACACTTTCCCTACTGTTGCACTCAATGAAGTGGGAATATTAATTTCTACCCCTCCGCTATTCAACACTTTCCCTACTGTTGCACTCACTGGAGTGGGAATACAAATTTTTACCCCTCCATTTTCCAATACTTTCCCAACTGTTGCACTCACTGGAGTGGGAAATGTAAGTTTAAAGATTTTTAAAAAGTTTAATGTTTTAATTTATAATATAATTTGTTTTATCAGATTTTATGTTATTGGTATATATATTGGTATATATTTTTATGTAAATTTTTATATAATTGTAAAATTTATAATAAATGTATTTTCTTTTTATAGTAATTTTATTATTTAACATTTATTATTTTATTTTATTAATCTATATAAAATTAGATATTTTGTACAACTATGGGCCATATTATCAAGAAAGGGCAATACATTATCGCTGCTTTTATCGGCAGGAAACTGCCGCTAAAGCGGCGATAATGGACTTGATAATATGCCCTTGTGAATTCCCATAGAAGCTCAGGTTTTGGTGTTAACCTGGGCTTCTATGGGAATTCACAAGGGCATATGATCAAGCCCATTATCGCCGCTTTTGCGGCAGTTTCCTGCCGATAAAAGCGGCGATGATGTATTGCCCTTTCTTGATAATATGGCCCTTTATTTCTTACGTCTATTTTTTTATAGGTACCCCCCATGTGTACCCCCTACCCCCCAGAGTCCATGGGGGCCCGCAACGGGCCCCCAAAGCAGACTCTGCATGCCTGCCGCCACGGAAAGGCATCGAAAAATGCAAATACTAATATGGCTGGCGGTGTCTTTCAGACACTGCCACCATATAGAACCTTTTTCCACCCGTTCGACATGTCGACCGGGCGGAAAAGCGGCGGACGTCCTTCCATCCACCACAGACCACCCAGCCATTATAATATGGTGAGGGTCATTTGGCACGGATGGCGGGCGGATCGCCCCTGCCAGGCCAGCGGTGACAACCGCCGGCCTGGCAGGGGGGATCTGCCCGCCATCCTAATGGAAACCTTAGGGGATCATTAGGATGACGGTCAGACTTAGTCCGCACGCCATCCTATCGGTTGTTGGGACCGCCCGCCATATGGGCGGGGGACCCATGGGGGGTATTAGGATGCGACCGCCACTGTGGTGGGTGCATCCTGCATTTTTAGCATTGTGTCGGGCGGTGCTCTCAGCACTGCCCGCCACAATGCTAAAAATGCACGTATGCATTTGCATAAACAAAGCGGCAGGCACCGCGCAGTGCATGCCGCTTTGTTTATGCAAATGCAGGGGGGGACCACATGTACCTCCCGTGTGCACCCCCCACCTCTCCATTACTCTGGGGGCCCACAGGGGGCCACCAAAGTGAAGAACGCATGCCTTTCCGTGGGACAACTGAAAAAACCCATGTTAATATGGCTGGCGATGTCTAATAGACACCGCCACCATATTGGCCAGTTTCCGCCCAGGTTGCAAGGCGACCGGGCAGAAAAGTGGCGGACGGTCTTTCCGTCCGCCGCGGTCCCCCCACCATCCTAATATGGCGGGTGGTCATTTAGGTGAGAATGGCGGGCGGATTGCCCCCGCCAGGCCGTCGGTGGCTACTGCCAGCCTGGCGGAGGTAATCCGCCCGCCATCCTAATGGGCCCCTTAGTCTCTAAAAATTAAATACTATAAACACTAATCAATGGAAATTTTATATTAAAGTAAGTCATTGTCCGGAGTATAAATTTCATGTAAGACGAGCCTTTTCAGAATGTCAACACTAGACATTAATATTTCGTGTTAAAATAAGCCATATTTTAGGTTGTAGAACACTAGACACAAATCATTATAACAAGACAACCTCTACATCATACTTTAATCGAGTACAGTACATTGGCTAGGTCATTTCGCTTTCTACCCTAATCAGTGAATCCCTAGTGTGGAGCACCTTTGAAAGGAATATGGTTACATGGTAGCAGACTATTACATCTTTTAGGTCATACAAATATAGTAAGGCATCCTGAGGATAAAAATTCTGGGGCATATTCTCAGGGACTTATCACTGAGTGGCGTTAAATTTATCACCAAATTCACAAGCTCGTGCTATCAGCCGATATCACCAGTTTACCCACAATAGCAGCTGCCAAAAACTTCACCACAAATGACCCCAGCAACTACCACTAATGAGATGCAGAGTAGGCGTTCCCGTGCAAGAAGTCGCAACAGCACCACTCCACAACATTCTCAATGAGCAGCCAGATCGACAAAAAGATCCCAAAACAGGCAATAAGGCACGTTAGCAGCAGGAATTTAACACCTGCTCTGACCTGATGTAAAGTAAGACGACAACCTGCACCAGAAAAGGGAGCCCAGGCCAGAGCCACACCTGAAAAACCACAGATGCCATGGAGCTCCTGATCATGCAGCCCGGAGCCCCAAGAGGGCAACAACACCCTCCGCTACCACTCACAGGCCCGCCTCCCCACCTGACCCCCATGTCCACCCCCGGACTACAACAGAGGCAGAGCAGGCCAAGACAGCAGACTTTCAGAAAATGCAACAGCCTCTCAGACCCAACAAAAGAGGATGTCATTGCCCACTACTGGCTCAAAAGGACAACCATCCTCCTCATCCTGAACATCATTGCCCACAGGCTGACTGTACCCACACCATTAAGTATCTGAGGTGAGACGCCAGCGTTTGGAGTGAGCCGCTGCCACTCTAACATTTGGAGGCTTGTTGGCGAGTAGGAAGCCCTGACAGCTACTCCGCTTAACCCAAGGGAGTTGAGGATTAAATCGGCCAGGGGTTTTTACGCCTGATTATTCAACCATTGGATTGGGACGTCATTATTAGGATAATAAACCCATGGAACAAGTTTGAGGAATTCTAACAATTACTGCACACAGTATCCACTTGATTGAATCTTTGGACTCGGACACTGCCTCGCGTTTCCATTGAAATTCACCTGGGAACATAAACCCATCAGATTCACTGTGCAGGTTTTGGTATCTGGGCTTAGAATACAAGCCATTGGACTACATGAAATAATCCCTATTTGAGTAAAAAACGACTACTACCTCTACAACAGGGGTCAACAAGATAACCCTGGTTTGCCCCGTCTCTTATGTCCTGAGGAAGACTCGCATGGCCAAGGCACAACTGACCGCAAGGCCGCAAGACGAGTCGAAACGTCAACATTTTGTTTAATACCTGGACCACTACCTATATCCTCTCCTTGTGATATAGTGCAGACAATGGTTACATCTTATGTCTATTAACAATGATTAAGAAGTCTTTTTGGACTATTTGAATGTGGTCAGGTTCTCTGATCCAGCATTTATTGGCTGGTATTCTTTTGAAAAGCAGAAATTGTTGTTTTTATCAATTTTGTGTGATTTCTTTTCCTTTTCACCCTATCACTGGCACTTTCTTTGACACACCTTTTCTACTGCACGCTCTATACGGGGCAACTATTATAATTCTAGATGTATATATAAACATTTAAAAATACATAAAAATTTGTAATTTGCAATACAAATGCTATATATGACAATAGATTAAAATATTGCATATATTCTTGGACCGTGGTGCTGTTGTTGTCAATTCTTATGTTTCTTCATTAGTTGGGTTGAGTAGCGACAAATTGTATATGCTCTCTAATCAATTATGGTTTGATTCATTTCATTTATATTAAGTTATAGGTCTCGGACCATTGTATGTTGTTATCGACTGTACCCACACAGCATACAACCAACATCCCTATGTAGACAAAGCTGCTGGCTGTACTGCATCTTTTGGCCTCTAGTACCTTCCAACCAACAACTGCCAGAGTTGGAGGAGTCTCACTGCCAGTTCTATCCAAATTAATCACAACTGTCTTGGATCCCATCATCAGCTTGGTACCCCAGGACCTTCACTTCCCCCACACTGAGCAGGAACAGCTGGCGACCAAGCAAGGCTTCTACGCCATAGCTGGCACCCTGCATGTGTTGGGGGCAATTGACTGCACACATGTCCTACTTGTGCACCCTGCCGACACTGCACACAATTACTGCAACAGAAAGCACATGCTTTCATCAATGTGCAGGCAATAGTGGACCACCGGGGACTTTTCACCAATGTCTTTGCCAACTGCCCAGGCAGTGTGCATTATTCCTGCATCTTCTGACAGTCCATCATCAACCGGCGCTTCCAGGATGGTGGCTAGAGCAGATGCCGACCTTTGAGATCCACTCTATGTCCACCAGCATCATTCTTTTACTACCCTGCCTGGCCCAACATCCTTACCCACATTTGGCACAAGAGGTGACCAGCGCCTGACCATAGGAAAAATTGGCACCTATTGCTTCTGCGGCCGGGAGTGCTCCTGAGATCCGGAGCAGTGCGGAAGGGACAGCGGCACCTCGGTGCGGGCCGTGAATCGGACGCGTGGTGCTCGACCCATCTACCCCTCTGTCCCTGGGGGCTCAGAAATCTGTGTCCCGCGCCCCTAGCAGGGGACAACAGTGGCCCCCACTGATCTGCTGAATCTTTGTAAATTGAATCAGGCAGCCCATGATGACTGGGCCCTTGAATTTTGCAGCCGAACAGTGGCGCTTGGGCACGGACCGGGAACCAGTCGTGTGGTGCGCGGACCAATCTCCCCCTTCACACCTGGGGGTTAGGAGTGCTGTGCCTCAAGATCCCGGCTGGCACTACCCGTAGCCCCGACTTGCTGGACACTGAGCACTAGGCCTGGGTGGTAAATTTCGTTCAGTTTGCGGAATTCGCGGAATTTGGGTAATTTTGCGTTCTGCGGAGAACGCTAAATTGCCCAAAATTCTGCGTTTGCATTCTCAAAGTGTGTGTTTGTGAGATATTTCCCTCCGAGCATGCAAATAGCGATTGCGAACAGGAAAAAAGTATCGCTGAACAAGCAATTCTGCGTGTTCGCTGAATTTCTGCGTGTTCGTGGAGATTTTTTACCAAGTCGCGGAGATTTGCGTAACGCAATTACGCAAATTCCGCCCATTCCTACTGAGCACCCGGGACTGCCATTTTGGGATAGACATTCAGAGGCAGCTGGGTCCATTGCGGAGGGGCTGCAGGACCGGTGTGCCTGACGGACAGGTAACAGATGTACTGTGGCAGGGGTGAGTGGACGCCCACGGCCTCTCCCCTCCCTCACATCCCTTGCGGCTGCAAGAGAAAGTGTAGTGCTCTGTGATTGCGCAACTGGACCCACGGCTCGTGGACCTCTGCGATCCCCCGCTCAGTGGTGAGTGTGACCCCAGTGGATTGTCCCGGCTGGAGGAGACCTTTGAGAGATTAACCAAATCTCCTTGCCTCTCCGCGATATTTCTGTTTCGCAGAGCCCACCCGCCTGTCTCCTGCCTCCCGCCGGCCTCCCGCTTCCTGCCCGCCTATTAATTAGATTTTAAAGCTGGAAATATTGTTAAAAGAAAACTTACCTTATTTTTGCGCCGCAAACTTCCCGGTCCGGCTTCTTCTTTGAAACTGCGCATGCGCGGGAGTCGGCGCATACGCATTCCTAGTGAGGAATGCGGGAGCAGTGGCCTTCCTCACCAGGAATGCGCAAGCGCAGGCTCCCGCGCATGCGCAGTTTCAAAGAAGAAGCCGGACCGGGAAGTTTATGGGGCAATAATAAGGTAAGTTTTCTTTTAACTTGATTTCCAGCTTTAAAATATAATTAATAAGGCGGGCGGGAAGGCGGACGGGAAGCGGGAGCCGGGCGGGCAGACAATTTCCGTTCCGCTCTGGATTGTGTGGAAATTTGCACTGTTTTTCCGCCTTCTTTTCGGAAGGCGGAAAGTGCAAATTATCGCACATTCCGAATGGAAATGTCCGCACACCCCTAATCACAACATACAATATTCTTTGCAGTACCGGCACGCCTGCATGTCTGCCACAAAGAGGTCTTCTGTGACATGCCTCACGAAGCTTGGGCATGGGTCGACCAACAGGGCATGGCACATGACCCTCCAACAACATGGACGGAAACTGCACAACCGTGGAACTTAGTGGCAGCACGTGGGGGCCGAGGTGGAAATTGATCACGACGCCCGACGAAGTCGCAGGTCACACGGGAAAGGGCATAAACTATCAAGACAGTGGAACAACTAGGCTCCCCTATCTCTTCCTCCGGATGAGACTCAGACTCCAATACTCAAATGGACTGCACACTGCAGCTTACCGACTCACTGCTTGAGGCGCTGGCGGAGACGAATACCCCATGAACAGCGGATGAACTGTGCTGAAGTTGTCAAGCCTGGGGCCTGTTCTTCGTTGTGGTGAATGGACGGCCTGTTGACTGTTGGCCTGTTGACTGCCAGGATGAATCACGGGAGGTGGCATGGACTTTATGCCAAGACTTTAAGCTACCTTCCCCACTGAGTGATAAGTAGCTTATACAGCAATACATTTAAACCTCTTCTTTTGTTGTATGTTTTGATTGTTGCGTTATTAGATTTGCAGTTTAGTGGCGAATGGCCATTGCCTGTTGGCAACCAGGCCTGGGGTGGGAAGTTGGGGTACTCTCGATGGTTCTGTTTTTCTTTCTTTTCAGGTCTACAATTCACAGGATTTGGTGCCGACACATGTTTGAGTCTGGTAGTCTGGGACCATGCGAGTTTCGATGGGAATGTGGGCTGTCACGTAATAGGGGGATCTCTGCAAAGTTCTATCACCGACCTACATAGGTGGCTCACAGGGGCTATGCCCTTTTGACCTGGAATGTGAGGAGATAAGAGGAATGCGCCAAGTGTCACAAAGTGTACCAATACCTACGCAGCCACAAAATCATGATTGCGTTGCTCCAGGAGACGCATCTCACGGCACAGACACTAGCATCGCTCCGCAAGTGCTGGTGGGGCACAGTCCTGGGTACAATGTTCTCAGGCTACACCAGGGGGGCGCTTATTTGGGTGGCTCCTGGGACTCCTCTTCAAATCATGCACTCCAGGGTGGACTTGCAGGGCCGCTATGTCAACATGGCGTGAACACGATTTTGGACTATTTATGTATATCCTTTACAGATTGTCGTTATGTTCACTTTATGTATGCAGTAGCTAATGCTTAGAACTCTGGCCCTGAAGAAAGCCATGGGATCTTGTCCCTACCGGCTGAAACATGTTGGCCTTGTAAATGCAGTTATATGTTTAGACTGCTTCCTCTGCATTGTTCTTGTTTGTTTGAGGGAAAGGACAAATAGCATTAGAGTTTTTCGCCTATTGATCCTTTTACCCTTTGTTTTTAACTCACACATCTTTTGATTTTTGCACTGCACTCGATCCCATCTTTATCATTTGTTCATGGGTACCTCAGTGATTGATGGTGCGACCCAATTGAGTAAGGGCGATGGATGGGTCTCATTGATCAAGAGACATACCACCCCATTTTTGGATGACCAAATGAGAACACTTGATCTACATACCTATTTGATGGGAATCCAACACATCTCTGTACTGGTCTTACCAACAATCTCAGTAGGTCCTTCGACAGGTTTGTCCTGGCACACATTCTGATATAGAGACTTATATAGCTCTATTAGCGCCTAACTCACTTATGTAGGAGTTTTGCAGCAGCTCGGAGTACTTGAATCTCCCTTATAGACCCCCGATTCTTTTGTTGTTAGGGCGTGCTAAATGGTCCCCTTCTGGCACTGGTTTTTCTATATGCCCGAACTCAGGTCAATCCAACTTCTTGCGACTACTCACACCCTCGCTGCTTATGGACCCCACAGCCCCCACATACTGTGGAGGTGAACTGAATTCAAAGGTGTATGGGATCTTGCCTGGGATCGCTCCTGCCGGCCTCTCACAGGGGCACATTCCATTAAACTAGCACACCAATTGCGGGAATGGGCACTTCAACTGCAGGTACATGATGTATGGCGAAGGCTATATCCGCAGATGTACGTATACTCCCACTACCCGGTACTGCCTGATTTACATACACGGATTGCCATGTTGTTTTGCTCGGGCAATGCTCTACACAGTGTGGTGCATGCTGGGTATTTGGTGTGGACACTTTCTGTCCATACACCCTTACAGCTGAACCTGACCTGGGGTGCTCAACGTCCTACGATCTTCACTTGGCGCTTGCCTGGGGCAGCACTCGCTGATTCCTCCTACCAGGCCACCCTACTGGAGTCCATCACCTCTTACTTTGCGATGAATGACGGGACTGCCTCATTGGTGGGGGTGGAGTGGGACACCTTCAAGACTGTTCTTAGAGGCCATGCCATTAAGACCATGTATGGGGCTCGTAAGGCCCTGACTGCAGCGCTAGACACACACAAGTCCGCAGTCTAGAGTTATAAGCAGCGCATTCCGTCTAATCCCCTGCTTGTCCCCTCCCTCACCCAGGCTCGTTTAGCGTATGAGAGCACAATGGAAGATCTGTGCACCTTGGATTACAAAACATATTTGGCGCGTAAACACAGAGAGGGAGACAGGTCCGGGAGGCTCCTGGCGTGGATCCTCTGATCCGACACAGCCCAGCCTACCATTACTACCATCTACACGAGTGCTGGGACTCTAGTGAACACGCAGGCAGATATCAATCTCTCCTTTTATGAATACTACACCGCGTTGTAAGCAGCCCTGGCCTCCCCCGACCTTATTAGCATTCAGGAATTCCTGGAGGGAGTCATGCTCCCACAGATCACCCCAACCCATCAAGATGCTCTGGAACAGCTCATTGTGCTAGATGAGATCATGGATGCCATCCGGCAGCCGGCAAGATGCTGGGGACAGATGGGTGGCCGGCAGAATTCTATTGTACCCTCTCTCTACACAGCTAGCACCTAGGCTGGCCATGGTGTATGCTGAGTCCTGTGAGATGGGTGAGTTACCGCCCACCATGAGAGAGGCAACACTGGTTATTTTACCTAAACCAGGCTGAGACCCCGTTCTAATGGCCTCTTATCATCCCCAGTCGATGCTAAATGATCCTGGGGAAATTACTAGCTAACCGACTACTTGTTACTAACCCTCTACTGGTCCATGAGGATCAGAATGGTTTTATTCCAGGCCGCAGCATGGGGTGGAATCTGTAGCAGTTATTCAGGCTCCTGAAGTGGACGCGAGGTGGGGGAGCGACCTTGGATCGCCTCACTTGACATAGAAAAGGTGATTGACATCTTAAGCTGGGACTCGCTTGAGGCGACCCTGGCAGGGTTTGGCATAGGTCCCCATTTCTTGCAATGGATACAACTATTATACCGCGGGCCACAGGCTTGGGTGAAAACGGGCCGCACTTATTCACCGCTTCTGTCCATTGCGAGGGGGACATGACAGGGCTGCCCCCATTCGCTGATCCTCTTTGCTCTAGCCATGGAGCCGTTAGATTGTCAATTATGGTTGCAGATGAGGGACTGGGGTATACAGGTCGACCAGCTAAGGCACACTGTCTCGTTGTATGCCGATGACACGTTGACTTACCTCCGCGGCAAGGCTGAGATCTTACAATCCATCATGGCTCTTTTAGATGATCACGCGGGCGAGTCTGGACTCAAGGTTAACTGGGAAAAATCAGTGGTGTTCCAAATGACACCTATGACACCAGCGCAAAGACAGCTAGCGCCGCTTGCTCCACTGAAGTGGACATTCGACACCTTTAAATACTTAGGGATACAGATTTATCACTTGGGTTCGGACAAGATTGATGGGAACCTCGGCCGAGCTATCACGCAGTGCGCACAACCCTCCCATTTTGGAAGGGCTTCTCTTTGTCTCCAATGGGCCGGGTAACAATATCCAAGATGTTAGTCCTTCCCCGTCGCCTATATTTTTTCTGCGTACTCCCGTACCGCTTGCCCCGGAAACTCTTCCAAGACCTGGAGTCATTGGTGGTGTCACTGATATGGGGTGCTTCATGGGCTCGGGTGGCTCTTCATAAATGATGCCTACTCCTGTTGGAAGCAGACCTGGGTTCGCCAAGTTACGAGCGGTCCTAAGCAGCGCCACAACTACAGTGGCCAATGTGGTGGCTCACCAAAAGCAAGCTCACTGAGTTGATCACCAACGCTGTGACCTGGGATATCCCAACACTCCTGGAATGGCTCTCGGGAACGGGTACGCCTACCCAGAGGCAACAGGGCAACCTGCTGATGACTGAAGCGCAATGGCACTGGGTTAGGTACATGATGCCCAGAACCGACCACCGCCTTACGCTCCTAGTCTACACTTGGAGTTGCTCTCTGGCATGTACACATGCCATGGACGCCTGGTGTTGAGGGCATGGAGGGAGAGTGGCTGGACACATAGGGGGACATGTTTGCAGACTCGCAGTTGTTGACGTTACGGGGCCTGGTGGAAAAGTACAGAGTGCCACAGGGTTCCTTTTAACTACATGCCCTACTGACACGCCTCTCCATACAGGCCTGGGATGCTGATGGGTGGAACCTGATATTTCGCACTTACTGCAAACTCTATTTATGCATGGCCACGGGTGCCATGCCTTAACAGCCATATACACCTCCATTAGACTGGACGATGCCCTTGCATTGCTTACACTGCGAGCATATTGGGACGTGAACTGTCCTTTACCCTGTCAGATAAACAATGGCAACAGTGTCTTGCCCACCTCAAAAAAATCTCCACTAATGCAAGGATGAAATATACTCAATTTAACTACCTTCACCATACATATCTCACCCCACACAGACTGGCACACATGTACCTTACTGACCTGGATGTCTGTCCTAGATGCAGACATCAGGAAGCTGCCTTCACTCACATGGTCTGCACTTGCGCCACCATTCGAGTATTGTGGCTGGAGGTGGCTGCTGTGCTTACAGCGGCAACAGATGCGTGGGTGGAGGTGGACCCCCTTCACTTCCTATTGGGAGTAACGAGACGTAACTCGACTCGCAAGAGTGTGAATACATTTCTGGATCTCGCTCTGGGTCTGGCTAAATGGAGGATTGCTATGGCCTGGAAGGCGCAGGCGGGCCCCAGGATTGCTGTGTGGCTGCTTGACCTGCAGAGGGAATTGGTCACGGAATGCATAATTCAGTGCAAGGCTGAGGCGCGAGCACTGCTCCTCCGCGGCATACCCCTGTGCAGTGGCAGGATCTTTTAACGATCATCGAGGCTAGAGCTGCTGTGAGGGTTCCTCCCCCCTGAACTCTCTCCCACATTAAGGGAGAAGCGTGGTTGTTTCCCACCACTGGCCTCCATGGCCTTACTGTCTCCTCCCCAACCCGGGCGCATCCACTTTCCCCCCTGCTCGTCCATTTACTCCTATGTTTCCTCCTGAGGTGCACGACACAACTGTACACATCCCATCATGTCCCTAAGTGTATATCCATGTCACTTTCTATCATTCCAGTCCAGCAAATGTGGTTGTATTGAGCTTTATATGTAGAGCCTCTGCTTTTGTTCCCTTATTCAGGTCACATGGGATTTTTTTTTCTTTTTCTTCTCTTCACTTTTATTTTGTGTGTTGGGTATATTTGTGTTCAAATTCATTCTGCCTCTTTCAGAGGTATGCGGTATATAACTGGACTGGATTTGAGGAGCAATGCCTGGTTATCCTTTTGATAATTTTGTTATAATTTGCCTATGTTCGGCTGTGCGGCGCTGCGGAGTGAAGCAGTGAGCCACGCAGCTCAGTAGCCATTGAAATGCTAATTGATTATGAGTTTCTTTCTGCCCCTACCTAAGCCATTCGATCTCTTGCTAATTTGAATTGTTAATAGTATACCCCGATCATTATGCCAATGGTCTGGCTGTTATTTTGTCAAAATCAATAAAAATCATTTATTTAAAAAAAATAAGTACCAAATGAACACACCACACACCCCAACTCCGCAATCATGCAACTCACAACTCTGGGAATGCACACATTACAAACTCACATACAACATGCCCACCCACCAGACAAGACAGCGCAACTTATTTTGATAACCTGGGCTAGCCATGTACATGACCCTTCAACAGCTTTGCACCTCAGTCACACAATAGCACAATGTGGGTGTGGTGGGAACCAGGTATGTGCGAAGGAGGCAAGTGATCTGATGAATGAGAATGTACACAATGCCAAGTGTGGCATGAATGTGCTGGCCAGACTGCAGTATGCAGATCACAGGCATATCCATGTTGACATACACTGCTGGTGTTTGGAGTGTAGTGGACTGTGGATGCACCATGTCACCTCAGCCAGTGGGGAAGATCGCGAAAATGTAGCTTGTTACGCCCCCCTTGCAAGTGTGAGCGGAGTGGGCTGGCCCGGCATACACAAGGCTAGCATAGGGGTGTGAATAAAAAGCACATAGCTCTGGGCGTGGTTCTCTTCCGGAATGCCCAATGTGTCTGCTATTGGCACCCCTCTCACCCCACCACGATGCCGAAGCTGTGAGTGGTGTTGTCTGTGCTCCTGTGCGCCTGCTGCACTCCAAGCCGCTGTTCCCCAGACCTGTCTTGCTTGCCCCTGCTCACCTAGGCCTCACTGCTCACCTGCCGACACCGGCGTGTGTCAAAGAGGGCCCACCATGTGCCGGTGCAAGCTTCAAGCCCGAGGCCAGCAACCTTGGCAGCCTCCTCCAACCATCATGGCCTCCGCGACACAAGCCCGCAGCACTCTTTTCTCATTGACGTACTCCACCACTGCCTCCCGCATACACTACGGTCAAGTAGGTCACACATTTGGAACTGTGTCTTGAAATCCTGATGGCCGAGTTCATATGTTCATGGGCCGTTTGATATCACTGTACTCCCTTCGATGTAGTGCCACCAACTCTGTGTATAGCATTCCAACCACACGTGTCAGTGGTCCCTCTCTGACTTCTGCCTTCGGCCCACACTGCGGTCCAGTAAGTCACACATTTGGAACTGAGCATTGATTTATTTATGGCAGAAATCATATCATTGTTCAGGCCTCTTCGCAGACTGCATCTCCTTTCAGCTCCGATGCCACTAAGTCTGTGCCCCGACATTCATTATTATTATTATTATTATTATTAATGGCGTTTTGTTAAGCGCATACTACCCGGAGGCCTCGTAGCGCTACATTGTTGAATCATGATAAGACACAGAGCCAAGTTTAGGTGAAGAGAAGCGTTTTCAGTTCCTTACGGAACTTCAGCAGGTTAGGTTCGCCACGGAGGGTGTCAGGCAAGGAGTTCCAGGCTCTCGCGGCATTCCAGGAGAAGGATCGTCCACCCCATCTTGCCCGTTTAATTCTGTTGACGATAGCCAGGAAAGCTGAGCTGGATCTCAGACTTCGTTTAGGAAGATAAGGGTTTGCAAGTGAGCAAACCATGGCTGGTCCAGTTTTCCACATGGCTTTGTGCATAAAGCACATGGATTTAAACACAATTCTGGCCTTGATGGGCAGCCAGTGCAGTTTCTTTAATGCAGCTGTGCCTGAATCTCGTCGGCCCAGATTTAGGAGAAGGCGAGCCGCTGCATTCTGTGTAATCTGCAGTTTTCTGGTGGTGGAGACAGGAGCTCCTAAGTATAATGAGCTTCCGTAGTCCAGGCGAGACAGGATAATGGCTTGCACCATGATTCTACGTGCCTGGAAGGGTAGAAGAGGCAGCACCTTCCTGAGCATCCGCATCAGGCCAAAGCAGGTGGCGGATAGGGTAGTAGCTTGTTGCTTGAAGTCCAACTTAGAGTCCAACCACATGCCCAGACTCTTTATATGGGTCTTGGGTTGAGGTGGGGTCCCCATACTGGGGGGCCAGTCGAGCATAGGGCTCGGAATTGGTGAGTTGCCCAGAATCATAAGCTCGGTTTTCTCACCATTGAGCTTTAGGTGAGAAGATGTCATCCAATGATTTATTGCTACCATGCAATTCATGAGATTGGGGGGGGAGGTATTAGTCTGATTCATGGATACCACTAGTTGTGTGTCGTCGGCATAGGTCACGATATCTAGGCCATACGAACGCACAATATCTGCCAGAGGTTGTAGGTATACGTTAAATAGAGTAGGGCTCAAAGATGAGCCCTGTGGTACACCTTGCTCAAGAGGCCAGATTTTAGAGTGGGCATCGTTCTCGACTACCTCGAAGGAATGGTCCTCCAGAAAAGATTGGAGCCATGTTATGGCCTTCCCTGTAATTCCTATGTGACGTAGGCGGTCAAGGAGGATGCTAGTGTTGACGGTATCGAAGGCGGCACTGAGATCGAGCAACATAATTGCTACAGTGCCGCCCTGATCCATCTGTTTCCTAGCCATCTCCGTCACAGTCAGAAGGGCCGTTTCTGTGCCTAATTTTGGGCGAAAGCCTGCTTGAGAATCGTGGAGCAGGAGGTTGTGTTCCAAGTATTGAGTGATGGACACATTAATATGTTTCTCCAGCAATTTGCTAATCCAGGGAAGGAGAGAAATTGGACGATAGTTAGCCATATTGTCGGGGTCCAAGGTTGGTTTTTTTAAGAGTGCTCTAACTTGGGCACGTTTCCATGCTGTTGGGACTGTGCCTGTGATGATAGAGGAGTTTAAAATGTTAAGGATCGTGGGCTTAATGATGTCTTTAATTTTAAGTAAATGAGAAGGGGGCGCCGGGTCAGTAGGTGAGCCAGATTTAATCTTCTGCATCAGAATATCTAATGACTCCTCATTGAGTAGGGGAAACTCTTCCAGCGTACAAGGCGACAGCTGTGGTAAAGAGGAACTTTTGAATGGTTCAAATGTGGCGATGATATTCTGTATTTTTTTGTAAAAATATTCAGCCTGGTTATCACAGCGTAATTGGGTTTTGCTGGGGTCAAGTGGAGTAGTGGGGGTGTCAATGAGGGATTTAGCAATTTTGAAGATTTCCCTGGATGAGTTTGAGGCACTAGTAATTATGCTTTCAAAGTACAAGGCTTTTGTGCCACTAATTTCTGCCTTGTATTTTTTAATTGCCAATTCATGGACACTCTCTGGTTGAACTTTGGTGGTGTCTGAGTCTATGGACTAGGGGTTGTCTTCATTATCATGTAGGCGATACTGACTTGGTGGTAACAATGAGGCTGTAGCATTCCACTCCTTCATTTGCCTGTTTCTGACGGCTTCTGCCCTCTGCATCACACCTTGGAAGGACACCTTCCACTGTCCCCCGAAACACTCCGCAACATTCTCCCTGGACATCAACAAGGACTCGCTCAGCTTGCGTAGCCGTACCTCAGTGCACCGCCTCAACTGCGGTCCACCTGGGCTCACACATCAAATGCCCAGACGTCGCATCACCGCAGGATGCACACGCCACCACCGCCAGGACCACCTCCAACCAACAACTGCTAGAGTCGACAGAGTCTTACTGCCAGACTATCAGAGTTACTCACACCTGTCGTGGATGCCGTCATCTGCTTGATACCCTGCTCAGCTCTTCAGGTGCCACTAACTCAGTGCACCACAACTCATGGCCCATTTCTGATTGAGTTTTGTGCTGTGGACAGCTCATGTAGCAATGTCACCTCAGGCAGTGTGGAAGTTCTGGGACGATGATGAGGAAGATGATGCACCCCACTGCAGCTGCAGCAGGAATATCCTGAAGAATCACAAACGTAGACAATTTATTCACATGAGCACGCTGAGCTCTGGTGCCCCAACCTCAGTGCCCTGCACTCACAGACCCTTCTGATTGCATATTGGGTGACCTCTGTACTTGCTCCGGCTACCACCATGATGCTTCGAAGTTGTTTCTGTTATGTTGGTGTTTTCTGTTTCCACTTTATTTGTGATCACTGTTCAAGTTGTTGCCCGCACCAACCACTCCATGAGGGTTGGCTTACACTCACCCCACACACATCCAGCACAGGCGTCACTGTAAATGTGACCATGGCAATAAAGGTGCTGGGCGCACGTGCCCTTAGCCTGGTCCACAAACTATCTGAGTGTGTCATTGTGGTCATAATGTATGCCTGAGGGCCCCGGGCCCTATAACATTACATTGTGCTGTGTACAGCAGATGCAACCATGTCACCGCAGGCAGCGGGTAAGATCTTGGACATGTAGCTTTGTCGTCCCCCACTCAATACGTAAGAGGAGTGAACGGGGCTGGTGTACGCAAGTCCAGCATGGGGATGTGAATGATTATCCCGCGGCTCTGGGTGTGGTTCAGTATTGGAAATGTACAAGTGCATGTGTCTCTGTCCCAATGTGGGTCTCTGTTGGGAAGTGTAAGTGGTCCCTGAAATGGTCTTAGACACCCACATATGTGATCTAGTTCAGCTTCCATGAGGTCGAACTCCACCGGCACCTGTTCAGCCACCTCCTTCTGGCAGTCTGACACCTGGCCTTGGAATGCGATGTGTGCTTCGGTGGGGTTCTTGGAGCCAGCCATTGTGGTGGGTGCTTCCAGCTGTGTGGTCTCTGCAGGGGGTGGGATCTTTTTGATGCAGCTGCGCTGCCCTGCTCCTGGAGGTGGGTTGCCTTATAGGGCCATGAACTGTTGTAGGGCATCCGTATCGAAGGTGTGGAGGTCCTCTTCAGCATCACTGATAAGTGGTCTGGACTGCTCTACTGAAGGTGTTGTTTGTCCCTCTGCAATGTGAAGGGGAGATGCATTTTGACATTGTGTTGACATGTATGTTGACGCATTGTTCAAGTTTTCATACAGACTGCATGACAATGTACATTATGACTGTTTGGGAGAAGCAAACTAATTGATGTGGGACAGTGGACATTTGGACTACATCACGGATGTAAGGTTGTACACGTACATTTTCATCTCACAGTTTCCTGCTATGTCAGATGTGATTAGTCAGTTTCAACTCACAAGCGGACCCAGTTGTGTCCTCTATTCTGCAGTGTAAGTATTGCGCTTTATACCACATTGTCGTCAATGTGGATGTGCTGTTATTGCTGTATGTGTGTGCTGCATTGTGGGAGAGTCACCTCTGCAGCTGTGAATTTGCTGCCCCTTATCCCTTTGAGGCGGTGTGCCTTTGACTTTTGTGCTTTTACTGTGCTGAGATGCTGGCGACTTGGGTCATTTGTGCTCTTGGATGGTTTTTGTACTCTTGTGCATTGTTTGTCTGAAGATGTGCTGTTGACGTCAGGGGTTGTTTGTGCACGTGAATGTGTCAGAGTGTGACCTGCTCCTTTCCAGATGTGGTTCACACACAGCCACCTCAGTGTTGTGGCGTGCACAATGGCATGATGATTGTACTGCAGCCATGATGATCGTCATGTAGTGTCACTTGCATTGTCAGTGTGGCTCACAAATATGCATCTTTGCTGTGTTTCGAACGTGTGCATGTGTTGGTTGTGAGATTGGTGATGTGTGGGGTGGGGCCCCTTTTGGCACATGGTGGACGGGGGCCTACTTGCTGTTTGAATGTAATCTGCAATGTGCCACTGGCATCAGGGACATGATCCAGGGTCATTCTGGGTGTGCACTGTGCTACCCATAATTGTGCATGTGTGCCATTGTGCCCATCTCACCCCCTCCCCCCAGTCCCTGGTTGTTACTCACACTGTTGACGTTGTGTCAGTTTTTATGAGCTGTGTCCAGACTCCCAACTTCTTGCACCATCTCCACACTGATGACTGTGGTCACCATTTCCTCCAGCTCCTCCTGTGGCGCAGGACTCCCACCTCCAGTCGCCGTGGCTGCCTTTCTGTTAGCAGCGGGTTTCTGCTTGCTTTGGCTTTTCACATCATGCGAGTGCTTTTTGGCCTCCTCCATTGACCTCCTCGACACTCCGACTGCCTTCCTGTTATTCACGATGGGCTGGCATGTTTCCGGTTGTGTTGCCAATGACACAGTGGAGGTGAAGAACAGTTGTTGTTATTGTTCCATCACCTCTGTGATGAAAATCCGGTTTTCCTGTGGACTGAACCTCGTCTTCCTTTTCTCCTTGGCCTTCCACGACCCCAAGGTTCTTTGCTGGTGATCTGTGGGGTTTGTGGGTTCGCGTTGGCCTCTGAACTCGGTCCAGGTTCATCCATTGTGCAACGCAGTTTATTTTTTTACCCTTTTTTTTGTTCTGCTTTTATGGTGCATTTTCCCTCATGACGCGTGGGAATTGCACGCCCGTCGCTGGTTTTCGCTGATTTTTGTATTGAAATTGGCCTCATCACTAATATTTTGGCGTTCGTGTTTTTTGGCTTTTTGGCGCTGCGGTAATTTTAACGCTGACATTTGACGTGTTATCATGAGACTATTGCATGGTACTTCCACGATAGGCTGCGATGTAAAGAGTTGAATTAAGGTAATTTTGCGATGATTATTACACGTTCTTGAGAATATGCCCCTCTTTCTTTTAAAACAAGAGGTTTAAGATATTGCTTCGTATATGTCAGGTAAAATCTGCAGGAAAGTGCAATGTGTGAGTCGACTGTTCAGATCTATCGTCACGGGGCATTTTCTGGTAAGAGTGCCCTCCTTCCTTCCTTGGAAAGTAAACCATGCAATGGAAGATGAGAAAATAAAAGTAGGTTTAAAACATATCAGTGGTATGTGTTATGGGTTAACTTTATGTATTATTTGCATTGAGACTGGTCATTCACTGTCAAGTATCTTTCCACATATGCTTTATGGTGGTCTGACAGGACCCTTTTTGTCTTGACAAGCTTTAATTATGTGCTCCTTAAGACCCCTTTTGGAGTGACTAATAATGTCCTCCAGGTGTACCCAGGGACCCCTCTGTGTCTGACCAAGGTCCATCAAAGTGAGTTTAATGTGCCATAGCCAATTGATTTTGCAAACCTGGTCAAATTCTGTACAAACTTGAATGATTAATCTGGTAAAGTGTGTCTCTGCTTTGGACCAAACAGAGTGCCATAGTGAAAGGGGTTGGTTTCTAACGTCTATTATAAATCCAAGTCTCAGCTCACTATGAATGATGGTGTCTGGTGTTGTTGCGGTACCGCTAGGAGCATTCTAACGAACAGGTATTCCTGTTTTGTATAATTCCGTTATCCCCCACACTACAAATCCCAGCTTGTATGTTGCTGCTGAGATTGTTTTAGCATTGTATATGGTTAGCAACTCTCGAATTTGGTTAGCGCCTTGCTTAGATGCAAACCTAAATAAGCCTTATTTCTAGCCATGTTCGATATGCATGCCTCGCCTTGATACTTCCAGTCCCCATTTGAGGAGAACTATATTTCTAGGTAATTAAACGTTTTTTAGTGCATTGTATTTTACTCCCCTTGATCTAAAAGGTATTAGTCTTTTCCCTTGCTTGGCCATAACACATGGTAAAGGTTTTCGCTATGTTGGTTTTCACATCTTTCCCTTCCATGTAATCGGCAGACTTTTCGAGGTTAACGCCAGGAACGTCGCATTGCCAGCATATAAAAGTATAGGTATTTGCTGCTTATCAACTCTAGGGGTATCTGTACCTACTGAATGGAGTTTGTCATCTACCCCATTTATGAATAGGGAGAAGAGGAAGGGCACCAACAAGCATCCTGCCAAACCCCTCTCCCTATATTAAAAGATGGGGTTAGTTCTCCCTTCGTCCCAAAGCAAACTTTGGTGGCTAAGTTACTGTATAAGCATGGGTGAATTTTGCGATTTGCGAACTCGCAATTCGCAAAATCTGCAAATTCTCACGAATTTGCGGATTTTTCTTTTTTTGTGTTCGCAAGGGTTTCTGCCAGTTCGCGAGGGTTTTGTACCAGTTCGCAATTGCAAACTTACTTGTCGGCTCGCAACGGTCGCGACTATGTTTCTACGTCTGGTTCATCATCACAGGTTCACAGCACCCTCTGTTTCACCACTGCCACCCTGTTTCACCCATGCCACCCTCTGGTACATCAATGCCACCCTCTGGTTCATCACTGTAGATTATGGGGGGGGGAAAGCAAGCACACCTGCCCTGCTTCAACTGACATGAATTAATTTCGGGTTGATTTATTAATGTGTCATTGTTTTAAAATTCCAGTCTGGCACCTGCTTCCTTATCTGTAATTTGCTTTCTGTTGCGGTGCAATTTTTTTTTCCAGGACCTTTGTGGCCTACTTGTAGCTATTCTATGAGCCTGCTGTGAGGGTCAGAGCAGGGTCATAGAATTGTTGCAACTAGCAACTGAACTCTGGAGGGGCCCCAGTCAGGAAGCACTACAGGGAATGGTTACTAATAATGAGTTTGAACTTTTGCACCTGCTGAGTGCTTTCAGTTTTGCAAAACTCGGTTTTCTGCAGAACAGCAACTGTAATGCCCCAAACAAACATAGGCAACTGAACTCTGGAGGGGCCCCTCAGGAAGTACTACAGGGAATGGTTACTAATGATGAGTGAACTTTTGCACCTGCTGAGTGCTTTCAGTTTTGCAAAACTCGTTTTTCTGCAGAACAGCAACTGTAATGCCCCAAACAAACTTACTTGTGAAAGTTGATTTCTAATCCAAAAGTGATCCAAAGAAAGTCAAAAGGCCTCAAATCCAAAAAAGTGCAGGCAAATGTCAACCTGAGGAGTTATTCTGATAAAAATCATCATTTTCAGAAGGTCTATGCTGCTTGCTAGTGGATTTCTTGTGCAGAATTGCAAATTTTGTAATTTCGCGAGTCCGAGATTGTTGCTGCCCGCCGCACCTACATTGCGAACTCTCGCAATGCGTCGCCAAACTCCCGCGGGATCCCGCAGCAAGATCCAAAATGGCGCAGCACTCGCAAAATATCGAAAAAAACAACTCGGCAAACGCTGAATGACGGTAAGTGAACGCCGCACGCCGCAATATTGTATCACCAAGAAAAAAAATCTGCTGCGTGCAAATTTGCTGATTTTCGGCAAATTCGCGAGAGTTCGCGGATTGCGAATTTACCGAAAATCCGCAAAATCCGCGAGCGGAACGGATTTTCCGCCCATGCTTATTACTGTACATATCTGCAAAGAGCAGAATTATCTCCATGGGCAGCCCCATTGGTTCCATACATACCCATACTCTGTTGGGATTGACCAAGTCGAATGCACAACTTAAATCTATAAAGCACATATGCAGGGAGCCCTCTCTAGCCAGGTTGTTTATTCCCATCAGTAGGTTCAGGTTCAGCGACTGCTCAACCATCCCCAGGCATTTCCTGAATCCATATTGGGCGATTGTGAATTTCATTGTCTTCGGCCACACTTTCAATCTCTCCAGCAAGATCCTTCCCAGTAATTTGTCAGAAGACTCGAGTAAAGAGATGGGTCGGCAACCTTACAGTAATTTCTTGATCCCTTCCTGAAAATTGGTTTAATCAGTGAATTGTCCCCAGATGGGGGTACATATTCTCCTCCTGACACGTTTAATTCCTTCATCACGAGCGGGCCAAAAGGGCCAATTCAAACTTGTAAGTGTCCATTGGCACCCTGGCGGGCCGGGGGCCTTCCTCTTAGGACTTTTATTCAGTCATCTGAAATTTCTTAAAGAGCATGTTTGACTTTGGTATTTGCTGTGCAATCCAGTGTATTGCCTTATTTTTAAGATCGTCCCATGATTCCTTAGTCCTAGTTTTCACACCATGTACCCCTATTTAAGCCAAGGCATGTGGAGTGGCCTCTGGTGGGAGGTGTGGGAAATCCTTGGAATACTGGGCTTCCGGATATTTCCTCCGAGTCAGGACCAGACTGATGGAACTTTTCTTAGTACCTAGACATTCTCACTGCTGTTTGCAGGCATTATGACTGGTGTTTATTAGCTCTCGTACCTGCTTATTTAGTTTCCATTGAGTGGCTTGATGATGTTAAGCCTCTGGATGAGTTGTACCTAATATTGACCCAGAGGATTGCTGGATCCGGGGCTCTGGGTGGTTCAAAAGTAGTTTCAGTACCTTGCCCAAACTTGTTTCAAGACAGTTCAATTTACTGGTCACCCTCTATAAAGCCTGCTTCACCATTGCTTGCACACCTTTGATTTGGTCAGTCAGATCTTGGCTTTGGGAGCTGTTATCCATTTCGGCCACCTTATGAGTTCTAGAAGCTTTATATGACCGTCCTTTTCATTTTTGTTGGAGGTGGGCTTGCTATTGCTTGTGAGGGACTGACAATGGAGAGGGATGCGTTGTTTAACACACAAGGATTCAGGTTTTTTGGGTTCTGTACGATGGTGTTCACTGTTTCCAGCCTATCAGTCTCTGGTGCTTCTATCGTTGCAACCAAATCTAGGGTCGCTCTTGGTGTTAGGCTCATCCATTCACTCTTCAGTGTCAGTAATGGACTATGTCAACGTGCTTCTTCTTGGTACTTCGGAAAAGAACGTCAGGAGACTGCAGGTGCTACAAAACTCAGCAGCACGGCTAGTACTGAGACTACCTAGAAGAGTTGCTTCTAAACCCACCTTGGCAACCCTCCACTGGCTGCCTATTAGGAAGAGAATTCTTTTTAAAGCACTCCTCTTGTGCTATAGAATTATCTCTCATAAAGCACCGTCCTACTTGTCTGACCTAGCTGTTCCGTACGAGCCTAACAGAGCACTTCGCTCGATGGGAAAGGGCCTCCTCATGATCCCCCGTATAAAAAAATCCAGAATGGGAGGTCGGTCTTTCCGTTCTCTGGCAGCAATCAAATGGAACTCCCTTCCCACCAATATTAGGCTAGCGAACAATGAAGCCTCATTCAGAAAACTGCTAAAAACGTACCTATTTGCCCTTTAGGCCCTCCCCCTTCCACTGCTCTCTGACCCTTCTCCACAGCGCGGGGATACGCCGGGAGGCGTCACCAGGCGCTTTATGAACCCCTTTATTATTATTATTATTATTATAATCTCCTTATTTATCCCAGACGTAGCCCCGTTAAGTAGCTTGCAATGGAACCTGTAGTGATTCCCCTGGTTGTGGCCTAATTTCAATGGTAATTTCCGCTTTCCCATCTTTAATGGACAAAGTTAAGGTAAACAAACAATCAGACTTATGTGTCCGACGTCTAACGAAAAGGGGGTGATCCAGCCAGCCTTGTCCAGCTGGCGACTGGCGCAGGTGGGTCCACTCTTCACTGGTGTTTGCCTGGGTGCATCGCGGGAAATGTCGAGCACATTTCCCCGCATGTGATGTGCAGCTATACTCTCCTAAGCCACAGGGGATTCTAGAGGACGAAGTCCCACCCTAGCAGAGCCTCAGAAGAACTTTGCCAACATTCTGGTAGGCAAACCGATGTGAAAGGTTTGTGAATCACGAAGGAGTTAGTGCTCGATTAGCAGGCCTGGGTGGAGTTTGCAGAGGTGCACTACAGGGAACTCTCCAAAGTGACCAAAAACTCCTCCACGCTACACGTTATGTTGGGCTGTTTGAGCTGATTTTTAGCGTCGGATGTTTGTCTCAAACTGTAACATCAACGTGAATGAAATCACACGCAGCGCAAGAGGGCACTGCTTCTTTCTGCCACTCCGGTAGATGTTCTACTTGAGCTTGAGCGGCAGCTTAATCAAAGCGAACAGAAGGTTTCTCAAAATGGGTGGTAGCGACCTTCTGCAACTGCCCCCATTGAGAAATATCGCCAGGCAGTGTCTGAGGTAAGATTTTCCTTGCTTTCACTCGCCAACTTAATGGTGGCAAGAACGAGCGCGGAATTTTTTTTGCTTTGCTGAGTTTTTTGGAACTCCGTGCACTACTTAGTGGGAAAACCTCCACAAACTACGTGAACAGAGCAGAATTTAACACCCAGGCCTAAATCTAATCTCCATCTCGCTAGTTGCACTTAACTGTGAATAAGTATGTATTTGCAGAGCGGTTCTGGTGTCCCTTTTACTTCTCCCGTCTTCCCTCTTCCTAAGGAGGCAGTGAGAGAAACCTTAAATAGGCCTGCTGTTTCTACTGCTTCTAGTGCCTTTCACATCTCACGTTCAGACTCTAGTTAGACGCCAGCTTTACCATACCTTTCACCCAAACTATATGCCGCATAGTGGCTTAAAGGTATTTCCAAATGTGGGCGCTTTATTGGCCACCTCTCGAAGAACTTGGGTAGCACATTTAAATATAAACAGCATTTAAAAATCCCCATCTGTGATCAATTGAATTGTCTATTCTCCTGCTTCCCGAAGCAGGGAGTTTGTTAGACAAACCCTAGAATGCGTCTTTACATCATTCTACAGTCCAGCGCCCCCATTTCTGTGCCTTTTTCTGGCACCTTAAAAGGAGACCATGTTACTGATAGAGTGAATAAGGTCAGAGAGGAAGACAGTTTCTCTGGGTGGATTAAAAGAACTCCGATGTTAGATTGAATAAACGTATTTCTGAAGGTTGTAAATGAACCAGCATGAGGTACAAAAATGACGTGACCTAGGGAAGGTGGCAGAACTAGGAAGAATGATTCACAGGACTGAGCTGTGAAGGGACACAAATAGGAAAGGACACGTAATATAGCATGGGTATAGTGTTATTTGGAGCACAGCTTGTGTGGAAGCCGAAGGACAGGAGTACAACAATGACTGTCAGATAGCAAGTAGCTGAGCACCCTAATGCAAGCAGGGTATATGTCCGCCCCATCCATATAAACAAAAAGACTGTGTTCATTTTGGTGGTGTGGGCACGTCGCACCTGGGGACCCAGTGCCACTGCACCAGTTTAATTCTCAGGAACTTTTGGGCACTATTAAGGAATTGCAATTAAGGAATTGCAAAAGCCTATGCATGTAGGAATTGCTATAAAATTAGCGATTCCCAAACATTCCTTAATTGCGACTCTCAAATTGCGAGTCGCAATTAAGGAATGCCTTCCCATTCATTCCTATGGGCCTACAGGCCAATAAGAATGAATGGGAGATTGCATGCGCAATTTGCGAGTACCAATAGGAACTCGCAAATTGCGCATGCAATTTCAAGGGTGCAAAGGTGTCAAAAGGACACCCTGTTGCATCCATGAAATTGAACTGTGCACACATGTTGCGCACACACATGCCCCAAAAGCATGTGTGCGTGCAACCGATAACTTTGAAAAATGCACTTTAGTGCATTTTTCAAAGTTTTAGCAAATTACCATCAAGTTCAAATTGATAGTAATTTGCGCCCCCTATTAGCAAAATCGCTATTTGCGAATTCATCATGCATTGCATTTAAAGAATCACAATTTGCGATTCCTTAAATGCAATTGCAATTTAACCCCTTCGAGGCTAATGACGAGCTGGGCTCGTCATGGCGCTTACCTGTCGTGCGCGGATGACAAGGCCAGCTCGTCATCAGCCCCACCCTCGGGGGAAGCGCTGGCGCTCCCCCCGAGGGTCTGCGATCTTGGTTGTGCTGCTGGGGGCGGCAGCGGAAGAGCTTCCGCTGCCCCCCCGCCCCCCCCCGTGGGAATCCCTGATGACGTCAGCGCGCACAGCGCGCGCTGACATCATCAGGGATTTCCTGCGCTCGGGAAGCCATTTGCTTCCTGAGCGCCGTGCAGCAAGGTAGGTTTTTGAACTCCGGCGGGGGTTTGGGGCAGCGAAGAGGCATCAGGGGAGAGGAAAGAGATTTTCCTTTCCCCTGATGTCTCTTTGCAGGGCATTTCTGCCTCACGATCGCGCACAGCGTCGCGATTGTGCGGCGGAAATGCCCCCACTAGCACCAGGGATTGTTTATTTAGCTTTTCGGAAGCGACCCCTTGGGCAAGGGTCGCTTCCAGGTGGGCAGCCAATTAATTTTCAATTTTCTGCCCCCCCTGGGGGCAAATCGGCCCGTTTTTTCGGCCGTTTTGCCCCCAGGGGGGGCAGAAATTTCCCACTAGCACCAGGGTTGTTTTGTTAAGCCAAGATGGCGGCGATGGCTTTTGTTTACGTTTTTCTGTCCCCCCCTGGGGGCAAATCGGCCCGTTTTTTTTGCCGTTTTGCCCCCAGGGGGGACAGAAAATGCCCACTAGCACCAGGGATTTTGTTTTTAGCTTTTAGGAAGCGACCCCTTGGGCAAGGGTCACTTCCAGGTGGCCTCATATTTAACTTTTTGTTTTTCTGCCCCCCCTGGGGGAAAATCGGCCTGTTTTTCGGCCGTTTTGCCCCCAGGGGGGGCAGAAATTTCCCACTAGCACCAGGGTTTTTTGTTGGGGCAATGTGTTTGTTTTGGGAAGCGACCCCTTGGGTAAGGGTCGCTTCCAGGTGGCCATGATGTTTTTTTTGTTTTTCTGTCCACCCTGGGGGCAGTTTTGCACCCAGGGGGGGGGCAGAAAATGCCCACTAGCACCAGGGAATTAAAATTTTGTTTTTAGGTAGTGACCCCTTGGGCAAGGAGTAGTGCTTGGCTGGCAGTGTGTGCGGAGTGGCGCTTGGCTTGCAGTGTGCGTGGAGTGGTGTTTGGCTGGCGGTGCGTGTGGAGTGGCGCTTGGCTGGATGTGCGTGCAGTGGTACTTGGCTGTCTGTGCACGGAGTGGTGTTTGGCTGGTGGTGTGTGTGGAGTGGTGTTTGGCTGGCGGTGTGTGTGGAGTGGGACTTGGCTGGATGTGTGCGTGGAGCGGTGTTTGGCTGGTGGTGAGTGGCGCTTGGCTTGCCGTGTGCGTGGAGTGGTGCTTGGCTGGCGGTGTGTGCGGAGTGGTACTTGGCTGTCGGTGTGCGCTGAGTGGTTTTTGGCTGGCGGTGTGCGTGGAGGGGTACTTGGCTATCTATGCACAGAGTGGTGCTTGGCTGGCAGTGTGTGTGGAGTGGTACTTGGCTGTCTGTGCACGGAGTGGTGTTTGGCTGGTGGTGTGTGGCGCTTGGCTTGCAGTGTACGTGGAGTGGTGCTTGGCTGGCGGTGTGCGTGCAGTGGTACTTGGCTGTCTGTGCACGGAGTGGTGTTTGGCTGGTGGTGTGTGTGGAGTGGTGTTTGGCTGGCGGTGTGTGTGGAGTGGTACTTGGCTGGATGTGTGCGTGGAGCGGTGTTTGGCTGGTGGTGAGTGGCGCTTGGCTTGCGGTGTGCGTGGAGTGGTGCTTGGCTGGCGGTGTGTGTGGAGTGGTACTTGGCTGTCGGTGTGCGCTGAGTGGTGTTTGGCTGGCGGTGTGCGTGGAGTGGTACTTGGCTATCTATGCACGGAGTGGTGCTTGGCTGGCGGTGTGTGTGGAGTGGCGCTTGGCTGGTGGGGTGTGTGGAGTGGTCATTTGCTGTCTGTGCATGGAGTGCTGCTTGGCTGGCGGTGTGTGTGGAGTGGCGCTTGGCTGGTGGTGTGCGTGGAGTGATACTTTGCTGTCTGTGCACGGAGTGGTGCTTGGCTGACGGTGTGTGTGGAGTGGCGCAAGGTTGGTGGTGTGCGAGGAGTGCTACTTTGCTGTCTGTGCACGGAGTGCTGCTTGGCTGGCGGTGTGTGTGGAGTGGTACTTGGCTGGATGGTGTGCGTGGAGCGGTGTTTGGCTGGCGGTGAGTGGCGCTTGGCTTGCGGTGTGCGTGGAGTGGTGCTTGGCTGGCGGTGTGTGTGGAGTGGTACTTGGCTGTCGGTGTGCGCTGAGTGGTGTTTGGCTGGCAGTGTGCGTGGAGGGGTACTTGGCTATCTATGCACGCAGTGGTGCTTGGCTGGCGGTGTGTGTGGAGTGGCGCTTGGCTGGTGGTGTGTGTGGAGTGGTCATTTGCTGTCTGTGCACGGAGTGCTGCTTGGCTGGCGGTGTGTGTGGAGTGGCGCTTGGCTGGTGGTGTGCGTGGAGTGCTACTTTGCTGTCTGTGCACTGAGTGGTGCTTGGCTGGCGGTATGCGTGGAGTGGCGCTTGGCTGGTGGTGTGTGAGTAGTTACTTTCTGTTGGTCACTACACACATTGCTAGTTGAGTGACACTCTACGCAGTCCATCTTTTTCTGTAGTTGCTGTGTCAGATATGTGGGCGTTTGAAAGTGATGGGCCCTTGAATGGCGCTGGCGGTGTAAATGTTTTGTATGTGTCACACGTACAAAAGGTATATGAATGTCCTTACTGCCCCTGTGTGATGGGGGTACTGTTAGGAGCAAAAGACTGACTGGCACCAAAGGGGTCTGGCAGTAAAAAAAATTCAAAAAATTAACCAGTGTCTTGATGTTAAACCTCATCTAATCCCAATTGGTCTAAGCCCTATTTGGTGGCCCATCTTGCTGAATTTAAATTAGGGGGGCAAGTTTGTGTGTTGTTTTTTGAATTGTTATATTGTTTGTGAAATGTGTTAGTTATTTCTTTTTTCTTCTCTATTTTTGTCTTGTTTCAGGCTTTTGCTGTTTGGATTGTTGTAGGTTGCGTGTCTGTTTGCAGCTTGTGTAGTTGCTTGTGCTTGGTAAGTGAATGTATTTTGTACTACTTTCCCTTGATGTTTGTCTTATTGAAAAAGGTTGTACTTCTACCAGTTTGTGTGGCTCTGTTTTTTTTGTTTTCAGTATTAGTGCTTGATGTGCACTTTGTTTTCTAATCTGTCATTTCTTTTTTTCTTTCTAGTGGGATATCATTTCTTTTTGCTGTGTCTCAACAGAGTAGGTGCTGGTGAGTGTAGCTATATTTGGTTAGAGTGAAATTGTTTTGGATTGTATTTATCTGTTTGTGAAAGCCTTACCTTGTTTACTTCTTACTTTGCACAGTGTAGGTTGTTGTTCACTTGTGTGTGCAGTCTTCTTGCTTTTGAAGGATAATGGCTAGTCGCAGGATTACTGCTCAGCAGGTTCTTGGTTTGCTTTTTGAGTCTTCCTCTGACCATGGTTCAGAGTCTGACTCCGATTTGGACTCCCAGGTGGGGGCAGAAAATTCAGGCAGTGAGTTTTCTCTTCGCATGGTATCATCATCGGAAGAGGAATCTTCTTCTAGTGCTGATGAAGGGCCTACCTATGTTAGAGGAGGACATTGTGATGCCGGTAGTGGGCCAAGAGGCATCTGTGCTGCTGCCTAGGGCCGCAAGGTTTCCTTTCTTTTTACGTCGGCAAGAGGTAAGTGGGCTGGAGCCTGCGCCCAAAAGGCTTCACATTGCTGTGGTGCGCAAAGAGGCATCTGGTGCTTTTCGTCTTCCTGCTGGTGTAGTGCAGCAAAAGGCATCTGTGGCTGTTAGGCTTCCCGGTGGTGTAGTGCAGCAAGTAGCATCTCAGGCTGCTGGGCTTCCCGTTGGTGTAGTGCATGATGCGCCCTCTGGGGATGCTATGTCTTCTGTTGGTGTTGTGCAGCCTGAAGTATCTGTGGCAGTTAGGCTTCCCATTGGTGTAGAGGGGCAAGAGGCATCTGGGTCTGCTTGGTTTCCCGGTGGTGTAGTGCAGCAAGAAGCATCTCAGGCTGCTGGGCTTCCCGTTGTTGTAGTGCAGGAAGAGCCCTCTGGGGATGCTATGTCTTCTGTTGATGTTGTGCAGCCAGAAGTATCTGTGGCTGTTAGGCCTCCCGTTGGTGAACAGCAGCAAGATGTTTCGGTGCTGCAGGCTGGGGCGGCTGCTCCCCCCGTTGATATGGATGGCCTCTGGGTTCCCCCTGGCATGGTGCAGCCGGCATTGCCAGAGTTCACTGGTGTTCCTGGGTGTAGAGTGAATACTGAGAATTTTCTGCCAATAAATTTTTTTGAGTTGTTTTTTGACAATGTGTTTTTGCAAGAGATTGTTGATCAAACCAATTTGTATGCCGAACAATATTTGAGGGCCAACAGTGCCAGCCTTAAGCCCCATTCTAGAGCAATCCGGTGGACTCCCACAAATGTTGAAGAGTTGAAAAAGTTTTTGGGATTAACTTTTTTGATGGGCTTGCTAAGGAAGCCATCAATTACTTCATATTGGTCCACTAGTCCCTTGATGGCAACAGCTATATTTCCAGCAATCATAAGTCGTGATCGGTATACGCTTCTTCTTCGGATGTTGCATTTTGTTGATAATAGTTTAGCGTTGTCACGCGATCACCCTGATTGTGACCGTTTGTTTAAAATTCGACCTGTCCTGGATCACTTTGTTGATCGTTTTTCGAGATCTTTGTCCCTGGTAAAGAAATTGCAGTGGATGAGTCTTTGCTGTTGTTCAAGGGCCGCTTGGTTTTTAGGCAATACATTCCTAGTAAGAGGGCACGCTATGGAATCAAACTGTATATGCTGTGTGACAGTGAGACTGGATATGTCTACAATTTCAGGGTGTACACTGGTAAGGAGTCCAGCATTAACCCTCCTGGTTGTCCTTCTACTTTTGGAGTGACTGAGAAAATTGTGTGGGAACTAGGTAGAGGATTATTTTACAAAGGCCATCATTTATATGTAGATAACTTCTACACTGGTGTGCGGTTGTTCAAGGAGTTGGGCAAAGTGGGCACTGTTGCTTGTGGCACAATGCGCAGTAACCGTAAAGGTTTCCCAAAGGAACTTGTTTGCAAAAGGCTTGTGCGGGGACAGTCTACGGCTTTGCGATGTGGGGAGCTTCTAGCTGTGAAGTTTTCAGACAAGAGAGATGTGTACATGCTGACTACTATCCACAATGAAAGAACAGAACCTGTGCCTGTTTGGGGTCAGGGTGCTGAAGTGCGCAAACCTGTGTGCATTTTAGATTACAATAAGTTCATGGGAGGTGTTGACAGAGTAGATCAGAGGTTGGAACCTTATGCTGTTCTTCGAAAGGCTTACGTTTGGTACAAGAAGTTGGCTATCCATCTGTTCCACTTGGCAATTTTTAATGCTTTTGTTGTGTATCAGAAGTCTTGTCCTCAGAATAAGATGCCTTTTGTTAAGTTTCAGGAGTCTATAATAGGCAGGCTTGTACTTTTGGAGCAGGCAAGTGTTCCTAGATTTGGAGTGGTGGAGGAAGTGGCTAGATTGAAAGATCGCCACTTTCCTGAATCTATTCCTTCCACTCCCGCAAGAGACTTTCCGACTAGAAGATGCAGAGTCTGTTGGCGAAGAGGCGTGCGGAAGGAGTCTCGTTTATACTGTCCTGACTGTCCTTCTAAGCCTGCATTGTGTCTGTCAGCTTGTTTTAAATTGTACCACACGCAAAAGAAGTTTTGGGAGTTTTAATGAGCTCTAAATTGAATTGCCTGGTCTGCATTCTGTAAGAAATTTTTAGTTTGTTTCAAGGATTGGCATTAGTGCAAAGTGTTTAGTTTAAGAATTTGTGTTAGCTGTTTTGTAGGTATTTCCATTTGTTTAGTGTTTTTTTCAAAAAAAGAATTCTCAATGTGTTTGTGGTGTGTGCCGGCTGGTGCTTGGCTGGCGGTATGTGTGGAGTTGCGCTTTGCTGGTGGTGTGCATGGAGTGGTACTTGGCTGTTGGTGCACGGAGTGGTGCTTGGCTGGCGGTGTGTGTGGAGTGGCTCTTGGTTGGTGGTGTTCGTGGAGTGGTACTTGGCTGTCTGTGCATGGAGTGGTGTTTGGCTGGTGGTGTGTGTGGAGTGGTGCTTGGCTGGTGGTGTGCGTGGAGTGGTGCTTGGCTGTCTGTGCATGGAGTTGGGTTTGGCTGGTGGAGTGTGTGGTTTGGTGTATGGCTGGTGGTGTGTGTGGAGTGGTACTTGGCTGGATGGTGTGCGTGGAGTGGTGCTTAGCTGTTTGCATGGAGTGGTGCTTGGCTGGCGGTGTGTGTGGAGTGGCGCTTGGCTGGTGGTGTGTGTGGAGTGGTACTTGGCTGGTGGTGTGTGTGGAGTGGTTCTTGGTTGGTGGTGTTCGTGGAGTGGTACTTGGCTGTCTGTGCATGGAGTGGTGTTTGGCTGGTGGTGTGTGTGGAGTGGTGCTTGGCTGGTGGTGTGCGTGGAGTGGTGCTTGGCTGTCTGTGCATGGAGTTGGGTTGGGCTGGTGGAGTGTGTGGTTTGGTGTATGGCTGGTGGTGTGTGTGGAGTGGTACTTGGCTGGATGGTGTGCGTGGAGTGGTGCTTAGCTGTTTGCATGGAGTGGTGCTTGGCTGGCGGTGTGTGTGGAGTGGCGCTTGGCTGTTGGTGTGTGTGGAGTGGTACTTGGCTGGTGGTGTGTGTGGAGTGGTTCTTGGCTGTCTGTGCACGGAGTTGTGCTTGGCTGTCGTTGTGTGCTGAGTGGGGTTTGGCTGGCGGTGTGCATGGTCTGGTGCTTGGATGGTGGTGTGGGTGGACTGGCGCTTGGCTGGCAGTGTGTGAGTAGTTACTTTCTGTTGGTCACTACACACACTGCTAGTTGAGTGACACTCCACGCAGTCCATCATTTTGTGTAGTTGCAGTGTCAGAAATGTGGGCGTGTGAAAGTGATGGGCCCTTGAATGGCGCTGTCTGCTGGTGTGAGTGTTGAAATGTGATGGGTCCGCGGCTGGCGGTGTGAATGTTTTGTATGTGTCACACGTACGAAAGGTGTATGAATGGCCTGTAAAGAGGTTGGTGCCTTGACGTGGCTTTACAGCTCACGAGCTGTGAGTCAGTGGTTCAGTTTATCATACTTTCAATTATACGCAGTGTATTTCATTTTTTTGAAATTACTTGCGAATACAATTGTATGTACTGAATCATCACTCACCCTCGTGCCAAATCCAACCAGAATGTGTGTGTGCTTGCGGATTAGATGGCTGTGCAGTAATGTTTGTCTTTTATCTCTTTCTGAAGTAGGGTGTACCTTGTCTCTTATTGTGATTGTTGTAGTGTGTTGCTGTTCTTTCTGGATGGTGTCAATGGTCTGGTTTGTATCAGGTATGAAAGGCGCGTGATTGGCCTGTAAAATGGTTGGTGCCTTGTCGTGGCTTTACAGCTCACGAGTTGCGAGTCACTGGTTCGGTTTTTATGCATTTTTTTATTGACAGTGCATTTCATTTTTTGAAATATCTTGTTAATAAAATTTTATGTACTGAACCATCACTCGCCCTCGTGCCAAATCCAACCTGTATGTGTGTGTCTTTCAGGAATAGTTAGCCGTGCCTTGAATGTTTGACTTTTGAGTAACTCTGTTACGGTGAACATTATAGCTATAAATAACTTACTAAATTTAGTTATTATTGTTAAACCATGGAAGTATATGGTCATATCTTTCTGGTGAATTCTATTGTGGATTTTTATCCAGAATCTCCTGCAAACTTGAAATTGTCTGTCACAATTTCCTTGAATCACACGCTCTCAAATTGAAAACGTAATTTTCCACTGTACGATTTGGACCGCTTCCTGTTGCTGCCACTATGCCTACCCACGCAAGTGAGGTACCATTTTTATCGGGAGACCTGGGGGAACGCTGGGTGGGAGGAAATTTGTGTGAGCCCAGTGATGCCACGCTTTCCCATGCAAAAAAGTGTGAAAAAAACGATTTTTTTTTTAGCTAAAATTGAGGTTTGCAAGGGATTCTGGGTAAAGGAACGTTGGAGGATCCACGCAAGCCATACCTCCTGGTTGTATTGAATGTCAATACCGCCTGCTTTTGCAAGAGGGGTTACCTGGGTTTTTGGCCCCGTGCTAGACGGCCATCTAGGGAAACCTACCAAACCCATACATTTCTGAAAAGTAGACACCCGGGGGCTTCCAAGGAGGTATGGCTTGCGTGGATCCTCCAACGTTCCTTTACCCGGAATCCCTTGCAAACCTCAATTTTTGCTGGAAAAATCAGTTTTTTCACACTTTTTATGCGTGGGAAAGCGTGGCGTCACTGGGCTCACACAAACTTCCTCCCACCCAGCGTTGCCCCAGGTCTCCCGATAAAAATGGTACCTCACTTGCGTGGGTAGGCATAGTGGCTGCAACAGGAAACGGTCCAAATCGTACGGTGGAGAAATTACAATAACCAATAGCAACATTACCTTCTTTTTTGGGGGGTAGGATTGAGTTTTTGGACCGGGGCTCGGCGGGCATCTTTGGAAACTACCAGACCCAAACAGTTCTGAAAACTAGACACCCGGGGGAGTCCAGGGAGGTATGGCATGCGTGGGTCCCCCAATGTTTTTCTACCCAGAAATCCCTGCAAACCACAAATTTAGGTTAAAAAAAAGTTTTCCATACATTTTTGCGTGGGATTGCCGTGTCGGCACAAATTTCCTACCACCCTGCGTTCCCCTTGTTCTCCCGAGTAAAATGATACCTCACTTGTGTGGGTGGGCCAAAGGCCTGTGACTAAGGCAGGGGGGCTTAATTTGTTACACTGAAATACTACTTTTTTCAACATTCGTTTTTGGCCTGTTCTGCTTTGGGGCACCCACACAAGTGAGGTATCCTTTTACTCGGGAGAACAAGGGGAGCGCTGGGTGGTAGGACATTTTTGCCGGCACGGTGATTCCACGCAAAAAAGTTTGAAAAAGTGATTATTTTACCTAATTTTAAGGTTTGCAAGGTGTTCTGGGTAGGAAAACGTTCGGGGACCAACGCATGCCATACCTCCCTGGACTCCCCCGGGGGTCTACTTTTCAGAACTGTTTGGGTTTTGTACTTTCCAAAGAATACCACCGAGCCCCGGGCCAAAAACTCAGGTGCCCCCCCCCCCAAAATCAAGGTTTTTTTGCAATTTGGTATTGTAAATTAACCACCGTACAATTTGGACCATTTCCTTTCGCAGCCACTATGCCTACCCACGCAAGTGAGGTACCATTTTTCTCGGGAGACCTGGGGGAACGCTGGGTGGGTGGAAATTTGTTGATCCACGCAGATTCCGGAACTTTCCACCACAGAAATGTGAGGAAAATGCATTTTTTTTTCCAATTTCTTAGATTTGCAAGGGATTCTGGGTAAGAGAACCTGGGGGTAGGCAGTCGAGTGACCCCATCCTAAACTCCCCTGGGTGTCTACTTTTCAAGAATGTATAGGTTTGCTAGGTTTCCCTAGGTGCCGGCAGAGCTAGGGTTCAAAAACAAAAGGTAGTCTCTTTGCCCAAAACGTGCACAATTTCACTGAAAAATTGAGTTGTGACCACGTTGCGTTTTGCACTGTTTCCTGTCGCAGCCACTATGCCTACCCAGGCAAATGAGATACCATTTTTCTCGAGAGACCTGGGGGAACGCTGGGTGGGTGGAAATTTGTTGATCCACGCAGATTCCGGAACTTTCCACCACAGAAATGTGAGGAAAATGCGTTTTTTTCCAATTTCTTAGCTTTGCAAGGGATTCTGGGTAAGAGAACCTGGGGGTAGGCAGTCGAGTGACCCCATCCTGAATTCCCCTGGGTGTCTACGTTTCAGAAATATATAGGTTTGCTAGGTTTCCCCAGGTGCCGGCAGAGCTAGGGTTCAAAAACAAAAGGTAGTCTCTTTGCCCAAAACGTGCACAATTTCACTGAAAAATTGAGTTGTGACCACGTTGCGTTTTGCACTGTTTCCTGTCGCAGCCACTATGCCTACCCAGGCAAATGAGATACCATTTTTCTCGGGAGACCTGGGGGAACGCTGGGTGGGTGGAAATTTGTTGATCCACGCAGATTCCGGAACTTTCCACCACAGAAATGTGAGGAAAATGCGTTTTTTTTCTCCAATTTCTTAGCTTTGCGAAGGGATTCTTGGTAAGAGAACCTGGGGGTAGGCAGTAGAGTGACCCCATCCTGAATTTCCCTGGGTGTCTACTTTTTAAAAATGTATAGGTTTGCTAGGTTTCCCTAGGTGCTGGCAGAGCTAGGGTTCAAAAACAAAAGGTAGTCTCTTTGCCCAAAACGTGCACAATTTCACTGAAAAATTGAGTTGTGACCACGTTGCGTTTTGCACTGTTTCCTGTCGCAGCCACTATGCCTACCCAGGCAAATGAGATACCATTTTTCTCGGGAGACCTGGGGGAACGCTGGGTGGGTGGAAATTTGTTGATCCACACAGATTCCGGAACTTTCCACCACAGAAATGTGAGGAAAATGCGTTTTTTTTCCAATTTCTTAGCTTTGCAAGAGATTCTGGGTAAGAGAACCTGAGGGTAGGCAGTCGAGTCACCACATCCTGAATTTCCCTGGGTGTCTACTTTTCAAAAATGTATAGGTTTGCTAGGTTTCCCTAGGTGCCGGCAGAGCTAGGGTTCAAAAACAAAAGGTAGTCTCTTTGCCCAAAACGTGCACAATTTCACTGAAAAATTGAGTTGTGACCACGTTGCGTTTTGCACTGTTTCCTGTCGCAGCCACTATGCCTACCCAGGCAAATGAGATACCATTTTTCTCGGGAGACCTGGGGGAACGCTGGGTGGGTGGAAATTTGTTGATCCACAGAGATTCCGGAACTTTCCACCACAGAAATGTGAGGAAAATGCGTTTTTTTTTCCAATTTCTTAGCTTTGCAAGGGATTCTGGGTAAGAGAACCTGGGGGTAGGCAGTCGAGTGACCCCATCCTGAAATCCCCTGGGTGTCTACTTTTCAAAAATGTATAGGTTTGCTAGGTTTCCCTAGGTGCCGGCAGAGCTAGGGTTCAAAAACAAAAGGTAGTCTCTTTGCCCAAAACGTGCACAATTTCACTGAAAAAATGAGTTGTGACCACGTTGCGTTTTGCACTGTTTCCTGTCGCAGCCACTATGCCTACTCAGGCAAATGAGATACCATTTTTCTCGGGAGACCTGGGGAAACGCTGGGTGGGTGGAAATTTGTTGATCCACGCAGATTCCGGAACTTTCCACCACAGAAATGTGAGGAAAATGTTTTTTTTTTGTCATATTTTTAGCTTTGCAAGGGATTCTGGGTAATAAAACCTGGGGGTAGGCAGACGAGTCACCCCATCCTGAATTTCCCTGGGTGTCTAGTTTTCAAAAATGTATAGGTTTGCTAGGTTTCCCTAGGTGCTGGCAGAGCTAGGACTCAAAAACAAAAGGTAGTCTCTTTGTCCAAAAAGCACAAGATTTCACTGGGAAATTGAGTTGTGCCCATGTTGCGTTTTGCACTGTTTCCTGTCGCAGCCACTATGCCTACCCAGGCAAATGAGATACCATTTTTCTCGGGAGACCTGGGGGAACGCTGGGAGGGTGGAAATTTGTTGATCCACGCAGATTCCGGAACTTTCCACCACAGAAATGTGAGGAAAATGCGTTTTTTTCCAATTTCTTAGCTTTGCAAGGGATTCTGGGTAAGATAACCTGGGGGTAGGCAGTCGAGTGACCCCATCCTGAATTTCCCTGGGTGTCTACTTTTCAAAAATGTATAGGTTTGCTAGGTTTCCCTAGGTGCCGGCAGAGCTAGGGTTCAAAAACAAAAGGTAGTCTCTTTGCCCAAAACGTGCACAATTTCACTGAAAAATTGAGTTGTGACCACGTTGCGTTTTGCACTGTTTCCTGTCGCAGCCACTATGCCTACCCAGGCAAATGAGATACCATTTTTCTCGGGAGACCTGGGGGAACGCTGGGTGGGTGGAAATTTGTTGATCCACGCAGATTCCGGAACTTTCCACCACAGAAATGTGAGGAAAATGCGTTTTTTTTCCAATTTCTTAGCTTTGCAAGGGATTCTGGGTAAGAGAACCTGGGGGTAGGCGGTCGAGTGACCCCATCCTGAATTTCCCTGGGTGTCTACTTTTTAAAAATGTATAGGTTTGCTAGGTTTCCCTAGGTGCCGGCAGAGCTAGGGTTCAAAAACAAAAGGTAGTCTCTTTGCCCAAAAAGTGCACAATTTCACTGAAAAATTGAGTTGTGACCACGTTGCGTTTTGCACTGTTTCCTGTCGCAGCCACTATGCCTACCCAGGCAAATGAGATACCATTTTTCTCGGGAGACCTGGGGGAACGCTGGGTGGGTGGAAATTCGTTGATCCACGCAGATTCCGGAACTTTCCACCACAGAAATGTGAGGAAAATGCGTTTTTTTTTCCAATTTCTTAGCTTTACAAGGGATTCTGGGTAAGAGAACCTGGGGGTAGGCAGTCGAGTGACCCCATCCTGAATTGCCCTGGGTGTCTACTTTTCAAAAATGTATAGGTTTGCTAGGTTTCCCTAGGTGCCGGCAGAGCTAGGGTTCAAAAACAAAAGGTAGTCTCTTTGCCCAAAGCGTGCACAATTTCACTGAAAAATTGAGTTGTGACCACGTTGCGTTTTGCACTGTTTCCTGTCGCAGCCACTATGCCTACCCAGGCAAATGAGATACCATTTTTCTCGGGAGACCTGAGGGAACGCTGGGTGGGTGGAAATTTGTTGATCCACGCAGATTCCGGAACTTTCCACCACAGAAATGTGAGGAAAATGTTTTTTTTTGTCATATTTTTAGCTTTGCAAGGGATTCTGGGTAATAAAACCTGGGGGTAGGCCGACGAGTCACCCCATCCTGAATTTCCCTGGGTGTCTAGTTTTCAAAAATGTATAGGTTTGCTAGGTTTCCCTAGGTGCTGGCAGAGCTAGGACTCAAAAACAAAAGGTAGTCTCTTTGTCCAAAAAGCACAAGATTTCACTGGGAAATTGAGGTGCAACCACGTTGCGTTTTGCGCTGTTTCGTGTCGCAGCCACTATGCCTACCCACGCAAGTGAGGTACCATTTTTCTCGGGAGTCCTGGGGGAACGCTGGGTGAGTAGAAATGTGTTGATCCACGCAGATTCCAAAACTTTCCACCACAGAAATGTGAGGAAAATGTGTTTTTTTTGTCAAATTCTTAGCTTTGCAAGGGATTCTGGGTAACAAAACCTGAGGGTAGGCAGAAGAGTCACCCCATCCTGAATTCCCCTGGGTGTCTACTTTTCAAAAATGTATAGGTTTGCTAGGTTTCCTTAGGTGCTGGCAGAGCTAGGGCGCAAAAACAAAAGGTAGTCTTTTTGTCCAAAAAGTGCAAAATTTTACTGGGAAATTGAGGTGCGACCATGTTGTTTTTTGCGCTGTTTCATGTTGCGGCCACTATGCCTACCCACGCAAGTGAGGTACCATTTTTTTCGGGAGACCTGGGGGAACGCTGGGTGGGTGGAAATTTCTAGATCCACGCAGATTCCGGAACTTTCCACCACAGAAATGTGAGGAAAATGCGTTTTTTTTTTCCAATTTCTTAGCTTTGCAAGGGATTCTGGGTAAGAGAACCTGGGGGTAGGCGGTCGAGTGACCCCATCCTGAATTTCCCTGGGTGTCTACTTTTCAAAAATGTATAGGTTTGCTAGGTTTCCCTAGGTGCCGGCAGAGCTAGGGTTCAAAAACAAAAGGTAGTCTCTTTGCCCAAAAAGTGCACAATTTCACTGAAAAATTGAGTTGTGACCACGTTGCGTTTTGCACTGTTTCCTGTCGCAGCCACTATGCCTACCCAGGCAAATGAGATACCATTTTTCTCGGGAGACCTGGGGGAACGCTGGGTGGGTGGAAATTCGTTGATCCACGCAGATTCCGGAACTTTCCACGACAGAAATGTGAGGAAAATGCGTTTTTTTTTCCAATTTCTTAGCTTTGCAAGGGATTCTGGGTAAGAGAACCTGGGGGTAGGCAGTCGAGTGACCCCATCCTGAATTTCCCTGGGTGTCTACTTTTCAAAAATGTATAAGTTTGCTAGGTTTCCCTAGGTGCCGGCAGAGCTAGGGTTCAAAAACAAAAGGTAGTCTCTTTGCCCAAAACGTGCACAATTTCACTGAAAAATTGAGTTGTGACCACGTTGCGTTTTGCACTGTTTCCTGTCGCAGCCACTATGCCTACCCAGGCAAATGAGATACCATTTTTCTCGGGAGACCTGAGGGAACGCTGGGTGGGTGGAAATTTGTTGATCCACGCAGATTCCGGAACTTTCCACCACAGAAATGTGAGGAAAATGTTTTTTTTGTCATATTTTTAGCTTTGCAAGGGATTCTGGGTAATAAAACCTGGGGGTAGGCCGACGAGTCACCCCATCCTGAATTTCCCTGGGTGTCTAGTTTTCAAAAATGTATAGGTTTGCTAGGTTTCCCTAGGTGCTGGCAGAGCTAGGACTCAAAAACAAAAGGTAGTCTCTTTGTCCAAAAAGCACAAGATTTCACTGGGAAATTGAGGTGCAACCACGTTGCGTTTTGCGCTGTTTCGTGTCGCAGCCACTATGCCTACCCACGCAAGTGAGGTACCATTTTTCTCGGGAGTCCTGGGGGAACGCTGGGTGAGTAGAAATGTGTTGATCCACGCAGATTCCAAAACTTTCCACCACAGAAATGTGAGGAAAATGTGTTTTTTTTGTCAAATTCTTAGCTTTGCAAGGGATTCTGGGTAACAAAACCTGAGGGTAGGCAGAAGAGTCACCCCATCCTGAATTCCCCTGGGTGTCTACTTTTCAAAAATGTATAGGTTTGCTAGGTTTCCTTAGGTGCTGGCAGAGCTAGGGCGCAAAAACAAAAGGTAGTCTTTTTGTCCAAAAAGTGCAAAATTTTACTGGGAAATTGAGGTGCGACCATGTTGTTTTTTGCGCTGTTTCATGTTGCGGCCACTATGCCTACCCACGCAAGTGAGGTACCATTTTTTTCGGGAGACCTGGGGGAACGCTGGGTGGGTGGAAATTTCTAGATCCACGCAGATTCCAGAACTTTCCACCACTGAAATGTGAGGAAAATGTGTTTATTTTGTCAAAATCCTAGCTTTGCAAGGTATTCTGCGTAACAAAACCTGGGGGTAGGCAGACGAGTCACCCCATCCTGAATTTCCCTGGGTGTCTACTTTTCAAAAATGGATAGGTTTGCTAGGTTTGCCTAGGTGCTGGCAGAGCTAGGGCTCAAAAACAAAAGGTAGTCTCTTTGTCCAAAGAGCGCAAGATTTCACTGGGAAATTGAGGTGCGACCACGTTGCGTTTTGCGCTGTTTCGTGTCGCAGCCACTATGCCTACCAACGCAAGTGAGGTACCATTGTTTTTGGGAGACCTGGGGGAACACTGGGTGAGTAGAAATTTGTTGATCCAAGCAGATTTCAGAACTTTCCTCCACAGAAATGTGAGGAAAATGTGTTTTTTTGTCAAATTCGTAGGTTTGCAAGGGATTCTGGGTAACAAGACCTGGTGGTAGGCAGTCAAGTCACCCCATCCTGAATTCCCCTGGGTGTCTACCTTTCAAAAATGTATAGGTTTGCTAGGTTTCCCTAGGTGCCGGCAGAGCTAGGGTGCAAAAACTACAGGTAGGCACTTTGCTAAAAAAGGGTCAATTTGTAACTGCAAAATTTAGGTGTCACCACTTTGCATTTTGCGCCGTTTCCTGTCGCAGGCACAAGGGCGACCCACACAAGTGAGGTACCGTTTTTATCGGGAGACTTGGGGTAATTCAGATTTGTAAATCAACTGTTATTACCAATTGAGCTTTTGCGCATTTCTCCCTTTCAATGAAAGACATTGTGTAAAAAAAAAATAATTTTGAAAAATGACCAATAATTCTCATGCTAGTATGAGTATTCCCAATTTTGAAAATTAGAAATAATATACTGTTTCTGAACTCTATATTTTGTACCCAATTCAGAAATACATAGGTGTCTTTCATACAGATTTTTCCATGTATACATTTTCCAAGACAAAGTGCTCTATACCCAGTAAATGAAAAAATACCATTGCAAGTTGCTGCTCAGTTTTTGGATCTGGGTTCGTCGGGTTCTTGGTGAAACTACAAGTCCTATATTTCCCCACAACCAGGAAGGTCTAACGGATGTAACGGTATATTGCTTTCTAAGAGTTGTCAAAACTAGAAAAAGTTATAGGTGAAAACGTTGAGACAAAATGCTGTTTTTTTCAACAAATTTTCAATTATTCCAATATTTAACTGTTAGTTTCTATAAAGAAACCCTCGTGGATGTAGACAAATGACCCCTTTCTGAATTTGGAATTTTGTCTACTTTTTGAAAATGTACAGATTTCTAGGATCCATTATTGCTTTCAAACTCATTTCTACCATTAACTGGAAGGAGGTGGAAAGCTCTAAAAATAGCAAAAATAGGCTATGTCCCAGAAAAATGCCAAAACTGTGTGAAAAATGTCGGTTCTCTGACAAAAGACTGTCATTTCCTAAAAGCTGAGAAAATGGAGATTTCAGCCCCACAAACCCTTTTTTGATAACATTTTCAGGGAAAAACCCAGAGGCTTTCATTTGCAGCCCGTTTTTCCCATTTTTCTGAAAAAAACAAAAAAATCACTATATTTTGGTTAATTTCTGGGACCCCTCCAAGGTAATCCACAAACCCTGGGCACCTTTAGAATCCACATGATGTTGGAAGAAAAGGACGCAAATTTGGCGTGGATACCTTATGTGGTCAAAAAGTTACAAGGGCCTAAGAGCGCACTACCCCAAATCGCCAAAAAAGGGCTTAGCACAGGAGGGGAAAAGGCCTAGCAGCGAAGGGGTTAAGAAATCGCTAAAAATTGCGATTTCTTAACTTGCAGAGCCTTTCAGTTTCATGCAGCGCAGAGGCCCTTTTTGTGGGCGCAAAAGGCCGATTTTTGCGAATCGCCATGTTTCTGCTAGCAAAAAATGTTGATGCATGTGCCTGCATATCCCCAGACTTGGAAAATGCTGACATGGGGTAACTTTGAATCACAAATGTGGATACAGAGGTTGACTTGGGCTCTAAGGTAAGACCCGTAAAAAAGGCAAAATATGCGGAGCTCGGTGCGTTAAAACTCCCATTACTCTCGAAATGGAGCAGGAGTAAGTAATATTTAAAGACTTCCATTATTATTCGAACTCATTGTAATGGTGCATAATACTTGAGGAAGATTTAACAAATATTTCCTTCATACAATAAGTGAGGTTAGTGATACTGAATTTGTGAAGGGGAAATTAATAGGTGCTTGTTATATTAGAGAGACTTAGGTTGTCATTTACCTTCATGGTGTAGTTGAAATGTAATTAAACTACATTTTCATCAAGACCATGAAGCCCGAAGGTCGTGCCATGTAATTGCCAGTAGTGTGATGAGATAGTGTAATTAATATCCACGCCTCTGAATTCTGCACGTGTTGCTTTTTTTTTATCTCCCGTTGCGTTTGAAAATTCCCTACACTGTTTCCTGGAATCCAGCAGCCCATCCCGTATTCACCACACAGCTACTCTCATCAGCAGCGCGTCATGCTCTGCCCATGCTGCCGCGGCCTCAGCCCATTAGGAGCAGCACTTAACAGCGCACATCCTTCTTTCTATCCCGGCTATTCCTCTCTCTAGATTTCAGTCTGACATGCGTGCCCAGGCCCTTGTGTTTTGAATTAAAAAAATAGTCAAAGACGGTGATTAAACTGAAGAGGAAGATATGAGAGCCATCTACTTAAAAGAAGTGACACGTAGCTCGTGCATAATGAAAAAAACAACCTCATTATCCGGCATTTTCTAAGCAAGACAATTAAGAGCCAGTTTCAGTAATGAGGGGACGCATTATGGCCTGTGACTGAAAAGTAGAGAAGCGCGGCCATTTTACAGCAGCTTCTATAGAGAGATGGCACAATGCTTGTCCCTTCTCGTTCTCCTACCTCTTGTCTCTTGTTTACAACCATGTTTGGTTGGGTTCGTATAAATCAGGTCTGTCAGTATCTTACAAAAATGTAAGGAGCACATAGTGGCAATATAGGCAACTCACCCAACATGAAGAACATAGCATGCACATCAATAAATAAACACACAAGACATGTTTGTGTGGAAACATTTTGCTGCAGGTTTTATTTCATACCAGAAATATGCTAACGTGGTGGGTTAACTTATGGGTGATCAAAGAGCAGGCAGTGGTGACTAACGTGAGCTGCCCTGCCCACCTGATGAGCCAACTGCACCATGTCCAACGCAATCGTTGCTACCATTTAGTGGGGATTATCCCGCTTAAATAGAGTGGACCACCAGTCCATCCCTTTACGCTTACAACCACCCAAAGGACTAGTGGGGCCCACCCCACCATGACAGGCTCCATAATCTCCTGCAACCTGTAGATACCGGTCCTTCCAGCTGGACCAATTCCCGATCAACCTCTGGCAGCTGTACCTATCCCTGTTGTGTTTGCGCTATCAAGGTCATACCTAATTGACCAAGCTCTTCTTATTTTATTTAATTTTGAAATTGGGTTTAACAAAGCACTCCTGCTTGGTGGGCTTGTACTTGGCTTAATTTACCCTTCTATAGGAAAGTTCGATAGCCTCCCTGGAAGTTGGGAACTACGGTTCACTCCTTTAGCCAGTTCCAAAATATATCCCTCTGTTCTTCTGGGTCTTCAGATTAGGGTTGACTGGGCCCTGTATTTGCCTCTCACTGCCCAAGGCCCCAGCTTCAAGATTCACTGCTAAGCATGGAAGTGTCTGCTTTCATGGCCACATGTATGTTTGTTTAAACAAGTTAATGTTGTGGCCAACACTATACCCCTATCTTTATCCACTGACCTCCCAATTATCAGGGTTCAGGCTGATTACATTTTTATGATGCACCGGAGGCACAGAGTGCAGACGCATATCTAACAGGCCTTAAAGCCACTTGTGTGACTTTTCATTGTCTCTTGTCTATGGAATAAGGCAAAGCAGTGCAAGTCTCTGCGTTGCCTTGCTCTGCATCAAAGAGTCATTCCATGGGCATTGCAGTGCGTGTTCCCATGCAACACACATGGGGCCCGATTCACAAAAGTAATCTGGGACAAAATCCTAACTTTATGATTTTTGGTATTCACAAAAGGTATTTAGAAGTAGTAAAGTTGGGATTTTGTCTTAAATTTGTCTAAAGTTTTGGTCTTAAGACAAAATCCTAACTCAAGTTTAACTTTAGTTTAACTTAAGTTTAACTTAGGATTTTATGCAAAAGAAACTATTGATGGACGGAATCCTGGACAATGCAAACATTCACCTCCAGTCACAAGGATCTGGGTTTAATCCATCATTCTTTCGCTCTCCACACCACCCCAGTTTGGACCCAGCTATATGCAAATCAGTCTTGACCCTCTTCCAAACTGGAATGGCATGGTGACCACATTGCCTCAATCTCATTAACACCTGGTAAAAGAGTCACCTGAATTGTCCGGATTTTGTCCCCCAAAAAAAGCAGAAAGAGTCTTGCACCAGGCGACTGAAGATGGAGATGCACTAGCCTGGGCTAGAGGCGACGTAAAGCTCTGTACTATCGAGAACATTTCCTTAGCATTGTTTTTAGTAGAGTTGATATGTGTAGTGAAAAATTCCCTTTTAGCCTGAGCTTTGACCTCATAATAGATTTTTTGCTTGGCTCCGAGCTTCAGCTTGGCCGCAGGGCAGTAGTCACCAGTGGGCCATGCCCGATCAAGAATCCTGGCTGATGAGGGCTGAACGCTCAAAACTGGTCCTTGGATGCTAGTTTCCAGTCCAGGGAGGACATGGCCAGACAGTTCGGGCTGGGCTGTTCCGATTGGGCGCAGGGTCAAGACGGATTTGCATATGTTATGTTATGGTATTTGGATTTATAAGGCGGAGGGCTACTCATGAGTGTCCTGACACGATGTCTTTAGGGGAGCAGGAGAATAGCAGATTAAAAGATACGTTTTATGAATTTTCTTGAATGCTGACAGATCTTCAATACTACGTAGAGCCAGGGAAAGTGCATTCCACGCTGCCGCAGCCCTCAGAGTCAAATACCTGCCTCCCAACCTCTGGAATTGAAATCGGGGAACCATTGCGAGATGGTGGGATGCCGATCGCAACAGTCTTGAGGGCACGTAGAAGGTAAAACGAAAACGCTTTTGCAGATAAGATGGGCCAATGCCATGAAGGGCACGTTGGGCTAGGACCAGCGATTTGAACTTTACCTGCTCTGCTACGGGAAGCCAGTGAAGGGAGCGCAAGTGGTGCTGCACGCTATGTCTGGTGAAAATGCCCAGCAGAAGTCTGGCTGACGAATTCTGGACTACCTGCAGATTTTTAATCAGGTAGCCAGGGATGCCAATGTAAAGTGCATTGGCATAGTCCACCCGTGACAGGATGAGGGCACAAGTGACCGTTTCTCTAGCTGCTGGAGGCTGGAGAGGAAAGAATTTTCTTAAAGTCTTGAGAAGTCCAAAGAGGGTACCGGCAAGCTTTGTGATGTGCAAAGAGAAAGAAAGACTCTTATCGGACCAGTCCCCCAAGTTCTTCACCGGCTTCCCTTCCGAGGACAGCAGGGGAAACTCAGGTGACCACAAATCTTCCCGGAACCTGGGAGGGAATTTTCCAAACAGCAAAAACTCTGATTTCTCCTCGTTGCATTTTAGTTGAGCCCCCGCGAGCCACCTGAAAATGGAAGAGAGACAGTGATGGACTGCGGCAACAGAATTGTCATCACTGTCCCACGTAAAATGCAGCTGTGTGACATCGGCATAGGCCATCACCTTAGCTCCCAAACTCTCAGCCAGATAGATCAGGGGAGTCACATAAATGTTGAAAGAAGGGGACTGAGGGAGGACCCCTGAGGGACTCCCATCAACACATCCTGATGAAGAGAGGCAGATGGAGGCACCCAGATCTGCTGGGCCCGACCCTCAAGAAAGGACCTGAGCCAATTCCAGGCCGTCCCCAATACACCTATCCTGGTCAGACGTGAGAGGAGAAGAGAGTGAGGGACCGCGTCAAATGCCACCGAGAGGTCAAGCAAAATAAATGCTGCCCTCCCGTTGGCGTCCAAGCACGCCCAAATGGCCTCCACCACCTCCACCATCGCAGATTCCATGCTATAAGCTGCTCGGACACCTGACTGAGCAGGATGCAGCAGACAGTCTCTTTCGACAAACTCCGTGAGTTGTTTGGTGACAACCTTCTCACACACCTTGGCCAGACCAGGTAATAGAGAGATAGGCCTGTAGTTCCCTGGACTGCAAGTGTCTAGTGATGGCTTTTTTATGAGTGGTAAGATCTTTGATTGTTTCCAGGACATGGGGACGTTTGCTGTGTGGAGGGACAGATCAACAATGCTATTCACCTCGGAGTTGATCGTCTCGGCAGCTGTTGCTAGCAACCTGGCCGGACAAGGATCAGAAGGAGAGCCAGACTTTAGGCTCTTCAGGTCTTTAGGCGAATCAGCCAAGTTTAACAGAATAAATGCCTCCAGGCCGTGCATAGCGCCACCGGAAGAGTCGAGGACATTTCCTTAATCTCATTAACACCTGGTACAAGAGTGGCCTGAATCGTCCGAATTTTGTCCCAAAAAAAAAGTAGAAAGAGTCTCACACCAGGCGACTGAAGATGGAGATGCAATAGCCTGGGCTATAGGCTGGGCTATAGGCGACATAAAGCTCTGTACTATAGAGAAAATTTCCTTAGCATTGTTTTTAGTAGAGTTGATATGTGTAGTGAAAAATTCCCTTTTAGCCTGAGCTATGGCCTCATAATAGACTTTTTGCTTGGCTCTGACCGTCAGCTTGGCCGCAGGGCAGTAGTCACCGCTGCACCATACTTGATCAAGAATCCTGCATTCGTGTTTCAATTCTCTGAGTTCTGGGCTGTACCAGGGTTTAGAGGGAGATCCCCTAGCGGGCCTAATTAAGTTCAGTGGGGCAAGAGAATTAACAGCCTTTGAAACCCAGCTGGTGAAATCATCTGGGTCCAAACTGGAATGGCATGGTGAGCAAAAAAAACAATGGATTTAGGCCCAGATCTCTGTACTGGGGTGAATGTATGACATTGCTCTGCATTCTGTCCATCAAGTGTTCTTTTTGCTTTTAACAAAATCCTAACTTAAGTTTAATTTAGGATTTTGTCTTAAGTTTGTCTTTGGTTTTGGTCTTTAAACAAAATCCTTCCTTAAGTTTAACTTAAGTTTGATTTAGGCTTTTGTCTTAAGTTTGTCTTAAATTTTGGTCTTAAGTTAAACTTAAGTTAAGCTTAAGTTAGGATTTTGTTTTAAGACCAAAACTTAAGACAAAATCCTAAATTAAACTTAAATTAGGATTTTGTCTTAAGACCAATACCTAAGACAAACGTAGGACAAAATCCTAACATTTACTACTCCTAAATGCCTTTTGTGAATACCGAAAGTCATAAAGTTAGGATTTTGTCTCAGATTACTATTGTGAATCGGGCCCCATGGATCTTGACACATTCCTAGATTTAGAAGGACTTGTAAATCTGGCAATGCATCAAATGCCTACACCTCCCCAGGGGATACATAACAAGGAGAACTATCTTTATTTCTCGTTGTTTTTATGTTTTACCTGCACAGCCCTGTGCTTGTGAAATCTATTGCATCAAATTTATTCCCCCCCTTGCTTTTCATTGGTTCCTGTGCTCCATTTCTATTGGCTGTAGCATACTGTTTTCTGTTGTTTCTGTGTTGCTCCTCCTGTGCTCCTCTTATCAGTTTCTTGGTGCCAATTACTGTTTTCATCCCCTTTGTGGGACTTTTTTAGCTCAAGCCTAGACTGCGCTTTATCTGTCTCTAAGATCTGCATGTACAGCTTAGATCCCACTGTAAAGACAGTGCAATGGTAGGAGGAGGAGCCCTTCAGCTCCATTGAGGTCTTCAGCGTTCTCAGAGAGATACCACAGCTCTCAGTACAAGCCCCGCTGCTGGCTCTACAGCTCCTGTTCTATAGCAGCTAACTGCTGGCACCCTTTTACTACCTCTCACCAGCTTCCTCCAGGTAAAGCCCTCCTGTCGGCATCCATCCGAAGAGGGCTTTAACCCCCATGCAGTGTGCTTTTCATGAGAAACTCATGGAGCACCACGGCATTTGTGGAACCCCTTCCACAACCCCAACAAGAAATTTCCTGGCCATCTTGATTCCCTCACAGGCACGCCTCTCTCTTTCTTTATGCTTGCTGAACTATAACAAGCACTCACAGCTGGAGGGGCTTGGATGGGAAGCCCTCCATGCTTTCATGAGTACAAATAGCTGTGAGGAGCCTTAGAGACAACAAATGCTACGGCATTAAGGGTGCATATGTGGAGCGCCCTTCTAATAGAGCCTGCACAGTCTCCCAGGCAGAGTTTTTTTATCTAATCCCCCCTGCATAGCGGTAACATAATAATTCTACCCCACAGCACGATTACATACTTATTTTTCTCCTTGCTGCACGCATTTTAATCGTGCATGTCAACTCTGTTTTTTTTTCATTGATTTTGTCACAAGGCTTGGAATGCATAGCGTTCCAAGCATCACGTACAGCTGAACCCGCCCTCCACAAAGCCTGCAAGTTCACATCCTATCACCTTACCATTCCCCCAGTTTTAAGCCAGCTTATGATGCTTGTTTTCTTTGTAAACAAGCACTTTCTGCTACTGCATGTTTTTTTGTAGCTGGCGTCTTCACCTCACTTTATTTAGGCTTTAATGCCAATTTTTGTCCTCTGTGCTTCTTGTCCTTTTTATGGTCTTTGCCTGTTTTATGGACTTTTTGTTACAAGCACTATGATGTTTATGTTCTATTGCCAATTGTTTTGTTAGCTGTGCTTTTTATTGGAGATGGTGTTAGCAGGCTACAAATGCAGCTGGGCTGCCTAGCTGTGATAGAGAGTTCCTTGTTGCAACCCCTGCTCTCTCCACACCAGAAGCTTTCCCTGCCTGAATATCCCATTGCAGTTTGCCTGTCCCAGCCTCTCCTCCAAGGATTGCTGAGGCTCTGTGCTGTGCTTGTCCTGTCCTGTGATCATCCATCCCTGGAGAGGACAAAGCCCCCAGACTCGAGAGCCCGGCTCTGGACAGCTCACACCCAAACATGGTGAATAAGGGACCTGCAGTGATTGCCTGTCTGCTCTTTCTCTGCTTCCTTTGAGTCATGAAGTTCACCAAACAGGAACACAAGATAATAGATGGCTGATCGCGAGACAACGCCGCTCCGAGCATGATCCTCCTGTGCTTTATCCATTTGCATTTTGACGAATCGCTGTCTTTATATCCAGCTGCTTTATGCATACTTCTACCCAGTGGAAGATTGTATGGATGTTGCCTGCCCCTACCCAGAGAACCGTAGTCCAGGCCCTTGTCACTTCAAGACTGGACTACGGTAACATCATTTACCTGGGAGCTAATAAAGATGTTATGCGCAAGTTGCAGCGTGTGCAAAACACGGCCTCAAGATTACTGTGCCAGGCCTCCAGATTCTCCTCGGCCTCTAGCCTGCTCAATAAGCTACATTGGCTCCCAGTCGAAAAATGGACCAGGTTTAAGGCTCTAACCTACATGTTTTGTATTAGGCATAATAGAGCCCCCGCTATCTTAAACACCTAGCCCTCCCCTATGCACCGTCCTGCACTCTTCGGTCTGCCACAAAAGCTAAATTCCAGGTCCCCAAGATAAGACTTTCCCGTATGGGTGGTTGGTCTTTTTCATAATTGGGCCCTGTATTATGGAACACTCTTCCTCTTTCTCTGCGCATGCACGCCAACCTTTTCTTATTTCGAAAGTCACTAAAAATCTGGCAATTTGGCCAGTAGGTTGTTTTGACTCTGCTGCTCCTTTGACAGCGCCGGGAAACCCTTGTTGGGTAGCTGTTGCGCTCATACAAATTAAAAAAATACATAAATAAATAAATTAAATATCTTAAAAGGTACCTTGTTGTTTTTCCAATCTTAAATGTAAATTTATGGTCAGGACATGTGACGCCTAATGCTGAATTAGATAGGTACATCTTCAGCTATGTCTGAGATATATTTCCATCCTCTCGAAAAGACAACATGACGCCAGACCAGACCAAGATACATGGGATCAGGCTGGAACGTTATCATTGCCTAATGTTTGTTGTCCGATCATACCGGAGGATGGGGCTCAGATATATTTAGGAGAAGGCCGCTAGCACATGGGCTGCAGATCAACAGGGTCACCAAGAAGCAGCCAAGGCAGGACCCAGCCAGGCAGCCATGTTACCCATGGTGGTGGAGATGGATCACTTCCCAGAACATCTACTGGTCCAACCCCAGTGCACCACAGGCACAACCACCAACTCCAGGGCAACCATCTGGCTGGTAGCAGTAGGCTCTGAATGACCTGGCAGAACTTCAGAGACATGTTGCTGGAATAGAGAAGAAACTAGACCTTAAAATGTGGAGACAAAATAGTTTGCAACAGGCTGTGAACCAGATTGCTACACAAATGTGATGCTCTCTATCACATCCTGCCCTTAATGATTTGTTTTTTATGTACATTTTGATCTTTGTATAGCATAGTCTAGTTTGGACATGAGAATAGGGACAGTTGAGTACAGTTTAGTGTTAGTCATTTTATGATTTTACAGTTTTTATCTTGTTAGGTGGGGATATGGGTTGGATGTTTGTAAAGGAGAAGGGTAATGTTTATTATGTGCAGAAAAAATACAACTTTTACATTTTAAAATATATACATTTGTTCCAATTTATTTGTGTATAGGAGTAGTTCATGTTGTCAATGTGTGAAAATGTTTTTTAATGAGAGTAGGGGGTTGATGTTTACCATGTCTATTGTGCTATATGTGTAGAATAAAATTAGGCAGATTAAGATTGTTTTTAGATAAGTTAGTTTAGGATTATTGAAGTTATGATAGGTAAGATAAGTTAGTGTAGTTAGGTTTTGATTTCATATGTTGGAATTAGATATGATCAGATTATGTTTTCCACTTTCTCAACAGCTTTGTGAATATCTGCATAGGAGTTGATATATAATGTTAGAGAGTGTAAGACACATGCTGTGGGGTTTCCATGCAGTGTTGTCGACATGTGTGACTAGCTGAATATCTACTGAAAGGATCCTGTCAAGTTTCCAGTGGATTCACTTGAGGGATCCTCGCAAATGATTGTACAATGCAAGTGGCGCTCTTGCTGTGAATAGACACACAGTCCCAAATACGTATTCCAATAATTACATTGTTTACAATACATATGTCTCTTGGTATGTTCCTAAGTGTTGATCCTTCACATGTCCCACACCTGACCCCCCTGTCAGATGTGCATTTTTCCTCTGACAAGCCTGTTCCATTCCATTAATTTACAGTGCACATTTGTGTGCATGGTTCCAAGTTAGACACAGTGGCCTCATGGTGAAAGATCAGTATATAATAATTGGTTCTGGTGTGTCAGAACTAAGGTGCACATGCATTAAACTAAGAAATAGCGATTCCTAAATAGCAAAACAAAAGGAATCGCTATTTAGAAATCGTTATTTCCAATGCATGACCAATTTAGCAAATCTTTACGGGATCTGTAAAATTCACAATCACAAATAGCGATACAGGCGCAATTTCTGGAAAGCCCAATACCCACCTCGCTAATAGCAAAAATGCTATTAGCGAAATCGCAAAGAGTGAGGTTGCTTTTTGATGCGTAGTGATAACATTACTACCAGGAAGTCATCCAGCTCATGCTTCATTCAGTGCTCAGTGAAAGCGAGAGGAAGGAGGCTGAGTGCAAGAGCAGAACAGGAGATCCAACAACTGTACTTGCAGACCTGTCCCTTGTTAAAAATGCATACTTCAGCATCAGGGGAGAGTACACCAAGCAGGAAACGAAAGCTGAACTTTAGTGAGAGGGAAATTGAACACCTCATTGAGGAGGTAGTCAAAAACCATGACAAGCTATTTGGAAAACTGTCACTGAAGGTCCCAGAGGCACAGAAGTGCAAAATCTGGCTCAGGATCCAGAATAAAGTTAATGCAGTGGGGGTCACCCAACGCTCAATCGACAAACTAAAAAAGCAGTGGTACGACCTGCGCAGCCGTGCCAAAGAGAGGATTGCTGAGAGGCTGAAGAAGGCCAAGAAGACCGGAAGGGGACCAACAACACTGCCTGGGAACACACCCATGGAGGACCTGGTGGAGTCCGCACTTCAGCCTGAAGCTGGGGGAGAGTGACCCAGCTAGACATATTGTTGTGTCTTGTTAATGAATTTATTTCCCTATGAGGTAGTCAGCATTCCAGGTGACATCTTTCAGTGTGCAGGTGACTGATTGTTCTGCATTCCATGGCTGGCGGTTGCTGAGGCAGGATGCGCAGTGCTTAACTGATGCTCCTTGTTACTACAAATAAAGAAGCTGAACTTACCTGTGTCCACTCCGTGTCCTATCTTCAACATTTTGGCGACGATCTTGTTTCATCTCGTTCTTCTCAGCGCGACGTTGATTGTCACTGTTTCTGTGTTTTCCTTCAGCGGCGCTTCATGGGACAGATCCTCGACTTCAAGACCGGTGGTGCACTTTAAAATATTCATTTGTGCTGGTTGGTGTCTTCGAAAGGTACTGTTTCTTCCTTTTATTTACTGCCGTTCACGCGCTGCTCATAAGTCGCGAGGCATTCTCCTTACAGGCGCAATCAGTGAGTCGCGAGGCATTCTCTTTACACGCACTAAGAATAATACGCGTTTCCTTGGATCTCATTCTAATAATCACGCCGTGCACGTCATCGCGCACGACGTCTAGCGGCCATTTTGAAGACTTCCAAACAACTTTTGCCAACCATTTGATACAAGCTAAAGTACTGTTCATACTGCATTTTTGCCAACAACGTTTTTTTTCGTTGGTGATTTCTTTTATTCAACAAAAGTGACAGTGTTTCGTTTTTTTCACATTGTTACACAGTGCTTTTACCTGATTGGTTTGGACATTCTTGCATTTCCCATTCAAATATTATTATTTTGACTTGATGAAGTGTTCCTGCCTCAGCCTAATTCCCTAAATTGTATTTATTATTGTACATAAATGGCAACAACGGCCAATCATACTATATCTCCTCCACCTGCTTTTCTCATTGAAGGGAGATTCCCTCTATTGAGTGGGAAGAATGGTTAGGGTTTTTTGAAAATTATTTAGAGGCCATTGGCGACCTTAGATTTCCTGTGTCAAGGAAGAAGGCCATTCTCTTAAATTCGTTGGGCCAAGCAGGCCAACATGTTTTCAAATTCCTTCCTGAACTTCTGGGTGCGGATGGTCAACCTGTATATAATCCGTACAATGAAGCGAAATTGAGATTAGGAAAATATATTTGGAAACAAATGAATATAGTGATGCAGAGACATACATTTTACACTGTACCACTAAAAGGAAAAGAGACTGTAGATCGGATGGTTGCTCGCTTGAGAGAACTCTCTTTGAAGTGTGATTTTGGTGCTATGGCTGACCAGCTCATCAGAGACCAACTAATCGTCCAGTGCAAAAATAAAAGGATGCAGCAAAAACTGTGGGCAGCAAAGTATCCAACGCTGATGGAAGCCATCACCATTGCAAACGTGGTTGAAGAGTTTGACAAGTGTATGGAAGAAATGCGTCTTCTTGAACTTAAGAAAGAGGAGACTGTCAATGTTGTCAACAAAGTTGATGCTTCTCCTGTTGATGTTAAACATAGTGATGTTAGACCTAAGTTTGTCCCTTCTAAGCCAAATTTCCTAGTGGTGCTTCTGGGGGCAGAAGAAAATGTGTAGGTTGCTTTGGATGTGGAAGTATGTCTCACGCAGCTGACTTTCAGGGGTGCTTTGCTCGTGATAAGTCTTGTTGCAAGTGTGGGAAGAGAGGCCACATTAGCAAAGCTTGTAAAGGTCCTTCCTTTAATAGAGTAAACTTTGTTGAAGATGATATTATTCCTCTTGATATGTCTTTGTGTATTGATTTTGATGCACATGTTGTCTTACAGAGACCTAAGGCAGTTTTTGTTCTTAATGGAGTTTCAGTAAGGCTCTTAGTAGATCCTGGCTCCATGTTCTCAATTATTCCTTACAATTTGTTCAAAGAGTATTGGCTACATGCTACACTCTCACACAGCGATATAACACCTAAGGGTTATAGTGGTGAGATTATTAATTTAAAGGGTTCCATGGATACAGCTTTTGAGTTCAAGGGAAGGTCGGCAGTTGGAAAGGTTTATATTTCGGATGATGGTCCGGCTATTTTAGGTTGAATTCATCAACATTCTCTACATATCATTCTTGATCAAAGATCAGAGGATACAGTTTTGGTTATTGATGATTTTAATGATATTGACACTGTGTTATCTAAATTTTACAATGTTTTCCGCCCAGATTTAGGCAAATTAGAAGGTTATACGCATGAAATTAAGCTTAAAAAGGACGCTACTCCTGTTAGGCATTCTCTTAGGAGGATTCCTATTGCTGTACGTAAAGAGGTCAAAGAGATGCTTGATGAAATGCAAAGTCAAGATGTAATTGAGACAGTGGAGGCCTCTGAATGGCCTTCGCCAGTGGTTGTCACACAAAAGAAGGATGGCAAACTTCGTTTTTGTGTTGACCTTCGGTCACTAAAACAAAATATTGTTGTCGATAAGTTTCCTTTACCCAATATTTCAGAAATGGTGCTCTTGATGGATAAGGTGACATTTTTCAGTACACTTGATCTAAAATCTGCTTACCATCAAGTGGTATTACACCCTGATTCTAGAAAATTGACTGCATTTGTGACCATGGAGGGCGTGTTCCAGTTTAAAAGGTTGCCTTTTGGCCTGGCCTCTGCGGCCAGTGTGTTCCAACGTATGATGCATTCCTTACTAAAAGATCTCAAACATGTGCATTACTTCCAAGACGATATTTTGATTACTGGAGTATATGAACTTGAACATAACTGTAATCTATCTAAGGTCCTTCAAACTTTGTTGAGTGCAGGTCTCACTTTGAGGAAAAATAAGTGTAAATTTTTAATGACTGAGATTGATTATTTGGGGTACACTATTTCTCAATCTGGCGTTAAACCCAAAGAAGATTTACTAAACGCAATTAAATGTGTACCTGTTCCTTCTACCAAAGACCAATTGAAGTCTTTTTTAGGCTTAGTAGAGTATTACTCTAAATTTGTATCAAATTTTGCACATAAAACTAAACCATTATGTTTGTTATTTAGGAAAGGGGTACATTTCATGTGGGAAACTCAACAGTCAGAAGCTTTTGAGATGATAAAAAATGAGATTGTTGGTGCTGGCATTTTTACCATGTTTGAACCAGGTAAGGACACTTTTGTGACTGTGGATGCCAGTGCTTATGGCATTGGTGCAGTTTTATCCCAGAAGAAAGGTGGCGTGGAAAAAACAGTAGTTTTTGCTTCACGTTCCCTTAGCTGTCTGAACGCAATTATGCGGTAATTGAGTGGCATCAGCTGCTGTTTGGGACATTTCACATTTTCGTACTTATTTGCGGGGAACACATTTCTCTTTGAGACCTGATCACAAGCCACTGATTAGAATTTTGTCACCAGGTGGAGCTAGTAATGGTTCTCCCCGTCTAATGAAATTTGCTGCTAAGTTGCAAGAATATACTTATACTTTAGAACATATTTCTGGGTGGAGAAATATCCAAGCGGACTGCTTGTCCCGTTTGCCTGTTCCTTCTGGAAATGTAGATTGTGATTTTGATGATGAGAGTGTGTGCGTTGTTGCTAGTTTTGAGGATGTTTGTTCTGGCGAGTACCATTCCATTTCCAAGGATGAGTGGCATCAAGCAGTCATTGAGGATCCAGATTTTGTTGAACTGGTTGATGCCATGCGTTTAGGTTGGAGGCGTGAGGGTGATGTAAAACCTTCTTTACGCAGTTTTGTTAAATTGCAAGAGGAGCTTGGTTTGGGTTCATCCAATGATTACTTTAACGTGATGAGAGATTTGTTCCACCGAGGTCCCTTAGAAGAAAGCTTTTTCTTCTTGCCCATGAAGGTCATTTAGGCCAAAGTATGACCATTAAACGCCTTAAAAGAAGCTTTTGGTGGCCTGGTGTGGATGATGATGTTAGGAGGTGGGTTGAGCAGTGTTTATTGTGCAGGGCGAGTGAGAAAAGATTGAAGATTGTTACTCCCAATCAGGGTTCGATTGTCAGTGTGAGCGATTTGCCTTGGGACAAAGTTTGCTTAGACTTTATTGGCCCTATGGATTCTCTACCTAATGATCATCGTTTTGCCATGATTTTAGTGGATGTGTGTGGAGTTTATGAGGAATATTACCACAGAGTCAGTAATCAAACAGCTTAGGTCTATCTTTCTGAAAGAAAGTTTTCCAAAGATTTTACTTACTGATAACGGTACCCAATTAACTTCGGTGGCTATGTGTACTTTTCTTGAGAATCATGGAATTAAACATATGTGTACATCTTTGTATAATCCGCAAGGTAATGGCATCGTGGAGCGGGTGAATCATTTAGTTAAGGGTGCCATACAGATGTCAGTTCAAGGTGATGTGCGTAGAGCAGTGGAAGAATTGGTGTGGTCTTATAACACTACGGTTCATAGTGTAACAATGCTCTCCCTTTTGTGCGTATGCGTGGTGGAGTCCCTAAGACCAAGTTGGTTCCATATTGGTTGATGGAAAATAGGAGTTCTCCAAGTAATATGGTGGTTTCGGTTAAAACAGGTAGGGTTGAGGTTGGTGATTTGTTTAAGATCAAATTAGGTCGTAGGGAGCATGGTATGAATAAGTTCCCTGATCCACTAAGGGTTAAGGAGGTTCATAGTTGGCATGTTGTGTTGGAGAATGGGCAGTGTTGGAATTTCTGTAGAATTGCGTTGTATTCTAAAGGTTCTGGGAACGCCGTGGGTGAGGGGTTGAAGAAGGGTTCTCCTCAAGGGACACCAGGGTGTGTTTGTCAAGAGTTTAGACAAAAGACTTCTGTTTGAAAATGTGGTGTTCCTAAAAAATATGATGATTTTGTTATGTATTAGTTTTACCTTTTATGTAAACTTAGTTGATAGTTTATTGTTCAAATATTGGGTATGACATTTTTTCCTCTCATTATTTGTTCTAAAGGACAACATGAAGTATAGTATGATGTATTGTTATTTGTATCTATTAGCTTTACCATTTTTTCTTAGTACAATTGTACAATTTTTCTTAGTACACGTAACATGATCTTTTATATCTTAGGTTTTGATGTATAAGATGTTGTAGAGTGTTTTAAGTTTGTGTTTTTATTTTATTTTTGTATTTTTCTTTTTGTTTGTTTATTTATAAGAACAGGAGATATGTTGTGTCTTGTTAATGCATGTATTTCCCTATGAGGTAGTCAGCATTCCAGGTGACATCTTTCAGAGTGCAGGTGACTGATTGTTCTGCATTCCATGGCTGGCGGTTGCTGAGGCAGAATGTGCAGTGCTTAACTGATGCTCCTTGTTACTACAAATAAAGAAGCTGAACTTACCTGTGTCCACTCCGTGTCCTATCTTCAACACATATCCAGAGCGGCCAGCACATCTCGAGGTTAGATGCATGCAAGTAACCATTACAAGAGACATATCAAAATGTGCACATCACCCCAGTCCAGCACAACTGTACAGAAAGCAACACCAGTCCATATTTTCCACCCACACCCAAATGCATAATGGGAGATACAGGCAGCTTAGGCACGTTTGTAGGCAAACAGACATTAAGAAGGTAAAGCATGTCAACATTATGTGACAGTCAATAATGTATTGAGAGCCAAAGTATGCTAAATGTGACACAGCATAACACTCCCCCAAAAAATCAACCTTGCACTGTTTAACATCACAGATGCAGCAGAAGGAGAGGCTGAGGACAGTGACTGCAGAGACACCCAGGATACTCTGGCTGTTGCTGACATTTATACACCTGTGGTCCCACAAACACAGGCCCATGCCCCCACTTTACACAGGGCCCCAGTTCCACCACTGCTGCCCATGGAAACTGAGGATGAGCCAATAACAACACCAGAGGCAAGCCAGCCTCAAGGTACCCCCCCACAACAATACCCCAAGCACAGTTCCGGCACATCACAGCCCATAAGCCGGAGGCGCAGAGCAAGGTCACAATCCACAAATGTCTGGGGTGGGCTCGAAGCACAGATGCTCCAGGTGCAGCACCTGCAGACCAGGGTGATGCAGGATGGCCTGGTGACACAGAGGAGACAGCATCACCAGTTGATGCAGCGCTTACAGGGCTATACCCAATCAAACAATCGCCGTCTCCATGCAGATTGAATGACCCATTTTTGTGGGGATGTGGAAAGGCACTGGGCCAGGTAACAATTGCCCTGGAACTAATGCAGTCTGCCACTGTTGGGGCTAGCCATGTGACCGGGGAAGAGGGGAGTGAGGAGGCCTCAAGCCTCAGCAGCCTGTCAGTGGCAGTCTCCACTTGCAGGAGACGTGTCACTCGCAGCACCACACCCTCCGTAGGCTCCATGAGGGATGGAGAAGAATTAGGAGAAAGGCGTCTGGGGGTGCATGGAAGGAAAAAATAGACAGGCTTGTCCAGAGCCAAACAACCATGGTGATGTAACCCTTGTGACTGATTTTCAAGTCCTATTTCAATTGAAGCCCATATTAGATGTGAAGGACATCTAACCTGAGCGTCAATTGGAATACCATAGAGCATATTATCATGACCATTATCGCTAGAGCATATTATCATGCCCATTATCGCCGTTTTAGCGGCAGTTTTCTGCTGCTAAAGCAGTGATAATTTTATCACCTGCCTTGTAATCTGCCTCGCAATTCCTGTGCTACTTGGCACGTAATATGTGTGCTTCAACACTATCACCTGATTTCATTTTTGACAAATATAGTACAGTTTGGAAATTCTGTGTCTTGTCTCATCATTACTCACCTCAGAAAAAATGTTGCATGATTTCTTCTCATCTCCTTCGCCCCTCTGCTGAGCTTTCCCCATGTGCTGGTCTTAGTTGTGGCCTCTGCTGGTTGTCCTCCTCTGGTGCACTGTTGGTGAGTTCAATGTGTATGCCCCTCCAGGTGGCAATACTGTGCAAATGGCCCATGCAGCCACAATTCGGCAGCAGGTGTCAGGCAAGCACTGCAATGCACCGCCAGCCTTGCAGATGCAGCAGAAGCGACTTTTCATCAGCCCAAAGGTGCGTTTTATGACGTTTCTTGTGGCGATCTGCACTGCATTGTACCTCTGCTCATTTGGGGTGGCTGGGTTGAGGTAAGGCGTCATTATGTACTTTTGCACAGCATATGCACTGTCACCTAGAGGGTTGTGAGCAAAAGATTATTAACCACATCGCTGCTGCCCATTTTCCCCTCCGGTGCTGAAGAATTCAGATTTACATGATTTCATGACGAGCTCAGCTCGTCATCAGCACAGCTCCACTGTGCCTCATGACGAGCTGAGCTCGTCATGAGCATGGAAAGGGTTAACAGTTATGCATTGCCATTTGACCATTGTGTGAGGAATCATTATATGAGCTTACCAAGCAGATGTCCTTCACCAAAATCACACCTGAGCAGACAGGTGTGTATGCCACTGTGTCTGAATATATAGGAGTCAAGTGTGCTCCCAGGGTACTGAGCCACGATGTCTGTGATGATATGGTTGGCGTTGCAGACTACTTGTATGTTGATTGAGTGATAGGATTTACAGTTCCTAAAAATGTATTTATTCATAGCTGGGTGACAAATGGCAACATGCATTCCATCTTTGCATCCTATTGATTGGGGGTACCGGGCTACCTGGTAGAAGTCCTCTTTGGTCTTATTCAATTACTGTGGGGTTGTGGGAAAGCTAATGTGGTTATGGATTCTTGTCATCACGGTGTTCAGGAAAGAGCTAAAGATACATGAAAGGGAACTTTGTGACACCCCTCCAGCAGCAGCAACTGCCCCCTGGAAACTTCCGGACGCAAGTAAGTGTAGGCAACATAGGACATGCACATGAGTGGGGATGGCATGGGTCCTACGAGTGTGACGCTGCATTAGGGGTTCCAATTCTGCTGTTCGGTCAAAGTTCATGTCATCATTCAGCCTGCACTTGTCATAGATGTCTTCATCTGTTTGTCCTAACAATGTGATGCGCACTCTGAAGATGCGCTCCTGTATGCTCCTTCTTCACTGAGCTGCTCCTTGGAGCCTTATCCTCCTCGTCATCAGGTAGAGCATTGCCATTGTGAAAGTTTCTGAGGCCTCCTGGGTCGGTTTAAATAGGTTTCTGATGATTTGCACCTGTATGGCATGTTCACTCATGGTTTCCACCTGATTGTGATCCTTCCTAAATTGCAATTGCAAAATAGAGAATTTAGTCCAAATCGCAATTTGCAATTTTTCATGCATTTGTTTGCGATTCCTTATTAGCGAATCTCTACTTGGGATTCGCAATTCAGGATTTCGCTACTAAGGAATCGCAAATTATGTATCCCCAAAATAAGCGATTCCTTATTTTTGCGAATTCAGAGTTTTACTCAGATTTGTGTCCATTCTTTGGGATTAGCTAAATTGCGCTTGCAAATAGGGTTTATTTGTGATTCGCAAATTTTGCGGGCGCTATTTAGCTTGATGAATGTGCCTGTACATTTCTTTACTATTTGTATTCATCCTGATCAGTAGGAAAGAAACCAATCACTGGTAATTGGTGTCTACACCATACAGATAAATGAACAAAAGGAGGACTGACAAAAATACTCCAAAAGGTGCACAATATATTATTCGTCATATATTGTATCTAATATTATACATACAAATGTATACAAGTGAAAAAACATATAAACACATTTATATAGATAAGCAAATGCCATGTAATAAATAAGAGACAACATTCAACATTTACAGTACATAATCAATCAATCAATCAAGAAATTTGTACAGCGCGCTACTCACCCGAGGGTCTCAAGGCGCTGGGGGGGGGGGGGGTAGGGGGGTCCGCTACTGCTCGAACAGCCAGATCTTCAGTTGCTTCCTGAAGGAGAGGTGGTCTTGGGTGAGGCGGAGGTGGATGGGGAGGGAGTTCCAGGTCTTGGCTGCCAGGTAGGAGAAGGATCTTCCTCCCATGGTGGTTCTTCGGATGCGTGGGACGGCGGCGAGGGCGAGGTTGGTCGATCGTAGTTGGCGGGTGGGAGTGTAGAAGGTCAGACGGTTGTTGAGGTACCTGGGGCCTAGGTCGTGGAGGGCTTTGTGTGCGTGGGTGAGGAGACGGAACGTGATTCTTTTGCTGACGGGGGAGCCAGTGCAGGTCTATCAGGTGTCTGGAGATGTGGCTGTGGCGGGGGATGTCCAGGATGAGTCGTGCGGAGGCGTTCTGGATGCGTTGGAGTCTTTTCTGCAGTTTGGCTGTGGTTCCGGTGTAGAGGGTGTTTCTGTAGTCTAGTTGGCTGGTGACAAGTGCCTGGGTGACCGTCTTCCTGGTTTCGGTGGAGATCCATCTGAAGATCTTTCGGAGCATGCGTAGGATGTTGAAGCATTAAGACGAGACGCCGTTGACTTGTCTGGTCATCGACAGGGAGGAGTCCAGGATGAAGTCCAGGTTGCGTGTGTGGTCCGTTGGTTTGGGTGCGCTGCCTAGTGCTGGGGGCCACCAGGAGTCGTCCCAGGCAGATGGTGTAGATCCAAGGATGAGGACTTCCATCTTGTCTGAGTTCAGTTTCAGGCGGCTGTTCTTTATCCACTCGGCTACTTCTTTCATCCCTTCATGTAGGTTAGTTCTGGTGGTGGCGGGGTCGTTGGTGAGGGAGAGGATCAGCTGGGTGTCGTCAGCGTAGGAGATGATGTAGAGGCTGTGTTGGCGTGCAATGGCTGCGAGGGGGCTCATGTGCACATTGAAGAGGGTGAGGCTGAGTGATGAACCTTGTGGTACGCCGCAGATGTCTTCGGTGGCCTCAGATCTGAACGGGGGGAGGCGGACTCTCTGGGTTCTTCCGGCGAGGAACGAGATAATCCAGTCCAGTGCCTTCTTTTGGATTTCGACGTTGCTGAGGTGTTGAACTAGGGTGCGGTGGCAGACTGTATCGAACGCTGCGGAGAGGTCCAGGAGGATGAGGGCCGCTGTTTCCCCTAGTCGAGCAGGGTTCGGATGTCATCAGTGGCTGCGATGAGGGCGGTCTCGGTGCTGTGATTGGCTCGGAAGCCAGACTGTGATTGGTCGAGGGATCCGTTCGTCTTGAGGAAGGCAGCCAGCTGTCTGTTGATGGTCTTCTCAATGACTTTGGCAGGAAACGGGGAGCAGCGAGATGGGGCGGTAGTTCATGAGGTCGGTGGGGTCTGCTGATGGTTTTTTCAGGAGGGCGCTGAGTTCGGCGTACTTCCAGCTCTCCGGGAAGGTGGCGGTTTTGAAGGAGCAGTTGATGATGTCCCGGAGTTGGGGTGCGATGACGGCGTCTGCTTTGTTGAAGACGTGATGAGGGCATGGGTCGGTTGGTGATCCAGAGTGGATGGTGTTCATCGTCCGGATGGTGTCTTCGGTATTGACTGGGGTCCAGTCGCGGAGGGTGGTGGTGGGGAGCGTTGGTTCTGTGGTTGGGTGCGTGGTCTGTTCGCCGAAGCTGTTGTGTATGTCTGCGATCTTGTTGTGGAAGAACGTGGCGAGTGAGTCGCAGAGGTCTTGTGAGGGAGTGATGTTGTTGTTTCCGGCGCTGGGGTTGGAGAGCTCTTAGACGATGCTGAAGAGCTCCTTGCTGTTGTGTGCGTTGTTGTCTAATCGTTCCTTGAAAGCTGTCTTTTTGGTGGTGTGGATCAGCTGGTGGTGTTTGCGAGTGGCGTGCTTGAGGGCGGTCATGTTGTCTGTGGTCGGGTTCTTTTGCCAGGCTTTCTCGAGGGTGCGGCAGTTCTTCTTGGAGTTCTTGAGGTCGTTGTTGAACCACAGGGCTTTCTTGCTTCCTGGCCTGCTGGGATTAAGCATGGGCGAATTTTGCGGATCTCGCGTTCGCGGATTTTGCGGATTTGCGAACTCGCAATCCGCAAAATCCGCGCATTCTCGCAAATTTGCGGATTTTTTTTTATGTTCGCACGGGTTTCTGCAAGTTCGAGAGGGTTTTGTACAATTTCGCAAATTGCGAAATTGTACAAAACGCGTGCGAACTTGCAGCAACCCGTGCGAACACAATAATATGAAGAGAAAGAAGCTCCTGGTCACAGGAAAAGCACGGGGATTGCGCTCATGAAAGTCAAGGATGCAAAGGCCTCTACCCAGCATCACAGCTGACTTTCCACTGTAGATTTGGGAAGAGGCACACCTGTCCAGCCTCGAAGACGCTCATGATTGTTTTTGGGCTAATGAATGAGTCACTGAATTTGAGCATCAACTAGTTCGAGCGACCATGTGTGTGTTACTATGCAATAGCCCCGAAGGGCGCAGGGGTCCGTCCCTTGAGTGAGCTGTCCATCATAGTGGGTGAATGGCGGGAAGACGGTGCAAACCGCGAGTGTGTGCGCGGGGCCAAACGTGCGGGGCTTCCATGCGAGTTCACATGCCTCTTGTGTGCATAAAAGGTCAGAGAAAGATCAGTTCAGCAGATGAAGAGAAAAAGCTCCACAGGAAATGTCACAGGAAGGGCATTTGTAAATATTTTAGGATGGCGCCGGCAAGCTGCCAGCGCCATCCTAAAATACTTACTAAATTAGCTTCAACAGGAAGCTCTAATAGATAAAATAAAGCAGTTGCGAGCACCTGCTTTATTTTATCTATTAGAGCTTCCTGTTGAAGCTAACTTAGTAACTATTTTAGGATGGCGCTGGCAGCTTGCCGGCACCATCCTAAAATAGTTACAACAGGGCAGGCTTGAACTTTTGCCCCCGGAAAAATCCGCCACTCGCGGATTTGCGGATTTTCGGTAAATTCGCGGGAGTTCGCGGATTGCGAATTTACCGAAAATCCGCAAAATCCGCGCGCGGAACGGATTTTCCGCCCATGCTTAGCTGGGATGGGTTTTCAGGGGTGCGAGGTTGTCGGCGCAGTTGGTGATCCATTGTGCGAGGATGTGGGCTGCTTGGTTGGGGTCCGATGATCTGGCGGGAGGGTTCTGGTTCAGTGATGCGGCGAGCTGGTCAGTGGTGATCTTGTTCCAGTTCCTGCGGGGAACCTGTTGCGGGAGGTGGTGAGTAGTGTTCTTTCTGAAGCTGAAGTGGACGCATCTGTGGTCTGTCCAGTGCAGTCCGGTTGAGTGGCTGAAGGAGATGTGCTTGCTGGAAGTGAAGACTGGGTCAAGCGTGTGTCCGGCGTAGTGGGTGGGGGTGTTCACCAGTTGCTTGAGTCCGAGGTTAGCGAGGTTGTCCAGTAGGGTGGTGGTGTTGTTGTCGTTGTTGTTCTCTGGTGGAAGTTGAGATCCCCAAGGAGGATGTAGTTGGCGGAGGGGAGGGCGTGTGGGCTGATGAAGTCTGCGATGTCTTCGCTGAATTGTGTGCGGGGTCCTGGGGGTCTGTAGTCGAGGGTGCCTCTGAGTGTGGTCTTGGGTCAGTGTGTATCTGGAAGTGAAGATGTTTCTGCGGCTGTGAGGGTGTCTTCCGAGTTGGACGAAATGCGGATGGTGTTTTTGTGGACGATGGCGATGCCTCCTCCAGTCTGGTTGGTGCGGTCCCTCTGGATGATCTTGTAGCCATCCGGGATGGCAATGGCGATGTCGGGCGATGAGGAGGCATTCATCCAGGTCTCCGTGAGGAAGGCGACGTCCGGGGATGTGGTGTTGAGCATGTTCCATAGTTCCACGGCGTGTCTGTAGACGGTGCGGGTGTTGAGCAGGATGCACTTCAGGTGGTTGCTGTAGGTGCTTGGCTTGCCGGGTGCGGGTGGGTTGTGGGCCCGGATGCCGGTGAACTTGCAGGATTGGCAGGTGAAGGGTCCGTGGGTGCGTCCTGGGGTGGCTTGGCCGGGTAGGCGTCCGGTGTTGAGTGCTCTGATGGAGGCGGCGTCGTACATCCGGCGGGTGGGATGGCATCTGCGGGGGCCAGGGGGTCTGGCGCTGGGCGCGGTCCAGTCGCGGATGGGCGCAGACAGGCTTACCTTTGGCGTGCCTTCAGCGCGCATAGGGTGCACCCGCTGCGTGTGAACTCTGCGCGCACGCGCGTACTCTGCCATGAATGGAGAGTGGAGGTGGGCAGAGCGAGGGAGGAGCAGCTGGGAGGCGGGAGCGGGGTGGCGAGTGGGGAGGGGAGCAATGCGAGGAGAGGCTGAAGGAGCGGGGGAGGGGCCGCGGGGGAGCAGCGGCAGGGAGCGGGGAGCAGGGTGGGTCAGCGGGACCGAAATCCAAGCAAGGGCACGGAGAGAGCAGAAAACAAATAAGGGCAAGGAGAGAGCCGAATACAGTCAGGGGCACTGAGAGAACAGAATACTATCACACAATACAGGACAGAATACAATCAGGGGCAACAGTCAAGGGCACAGGCACGGAGAGAACAGAATACAATCAGAGGCAACAGTCAAGGGCACAGGCACAGAGAGAACAGAATGTTATCACAAAATACAGGCAGCAAACAAAGTTACTAGCAGTGGCGGCAGTGGCGGCGGCAACGGGGACTGGCACACGCAGGTAGACCACACGGCGGGTGGAGCGACCGGCACTGACCAGGTCAGGGATGAAAAAGTGTAGGAAAATGTTCAATATGCATACACAATAACTTGACCCATTATTTAGCACATGTAGCTTTATCCTTAGGCATCACTATGCGAAATGGTGGTGTGGGATCTCTTGTTCAATACGTCGACGTTTTGACCCAAGTGAAGGAGTGTTATTGGAAAACATCTCTGAGGGTCTTCTTCGGGACTGAAAATGCATTGGGGGAAGGCCGGTATGAAGAGAGAAGGTAATGAAGGTGCTGTGAACCACCCACGAATGATGTGTCAGATAAGTGAGAGAGAACCAACTTAGTGAACCTGTCAAAGGTACAGTGCAGGGGGTGAAAGGGGGGGTGGGAGGCATTGTTTTGGGGTGGAGGGGTTGCTGAGGGGGGGTTGTGAAAGAGAACTTTGTCTAATGCTCTCTGTAATTCCAGGAGGGACCACAACAAGCGAAAGAGTGATTGTACCCATATGTATCAATGAAACATGCAGGTTAAAAGTTACCTGGTTGATTTCACTGTAAGTTATTTGGAAGCAGGTTGGATGAGGCCTCTGTATGCTGGAGAGGCAGTGAGCGCATACCAACCGATGTTAAATACATAATTGGGATAGAGTGTGCTGCATGAACGTGCACGTTTCTAAGCACGTCGGGTCTCCTAACCAGAGTTGCTATGGATAGAGAAGCCTGTATCGTGAAGGTGAGCGATGTAGTGAGTCGTTGGACGGTATATAGTAGTTACCCAACGATGGCGTCGTCAGTGTTGTCTCAAATACCCCTGGCATAGTATAAAGTTGACATAACCTTAATGCAGTATCTGAATTCAACGGTGTTGGGCAATTGAGCCTGCTGGATTTCATACACATCATTAAAGCAGGGCATTGTGCTTTGTCTCGATGAGACCGTTAGTTAAACAGAAAGAAGACAATGTGTAAAATACATTTAACAGATAAATAAGCGAAATTGCATTTGCACTGTTAGGACTAAAAAGAACAATAACAATGCATCAATGGGATTCTGACAACAGTCAGTTAAAGTCAAATTTGTAACATGATATTAGGATTGCATGAGACCTTTTCTAGTGCCGACCCCCATGGTAAAATGTGGCCTGCATTGTAAAAGTCAGGTTGGGCAGGGTTTAATGTGTCCAGGCATGTGTTGTTCCATTCCATGGTTTTTGCTCCGTAGTCTGGGACTTGTAGTTCTGGTGAATCATGTTTGCATTTGACTACAAATGCCAGTATACAAAGCTGAACCTGCCCTGGTACTGCACTTCACACATGGAAGGGAGAAACAAGATGGAGCTGGACTGAGCTGAGCCACATGTAACTTGGCAGTGTGACTTACTCTTATGTGATTTTTAACTATACATATCCCAGATTATTGCCATTTTCCCTGTACACAGAGCAGTGGAGTGCAGGGATATAGGTAGCTGCACTGCACAGCTTGACCTTTTTGCCTACATTGGCCATTGTTGCAACTTTCCCTTTAGGTCTTGTTGTTCCTTGTGGGCTAGAGTTTCCTGCCCCGGATTTCCTGGCACCAAATCCTGTGGGATGAAAGCTGCAACGCACTACTCCAAGGAATCTAGCTCCTCCTGTAATGCTGGGCTTCCTCCTCCTGATTGCATAGCTGCCTTCAGGTTGTTGGCCAGTTTATCGTTCATCCTGCGCTTATAGCTGTGCCATCGGTATTTACAGTTGCTGATTGTCCTCTTGGCTTGTCCCACGCTGTTGACTTGGCCACTATAGACTGCCAATCGGCCTCTTTCTCTCCTAATGGTAATTTTAAGGTGACAAAGAGCTGATGTTGGTGCTCTGTCACCTCCGTAATCAAGGAGTAACTTCCCTCCTCACTGAAGTTGTACTTTCTCTTCCTCCTCTCCCGGGGATCTGTCTGGACATCCTGCTGTGACATCACACTCCCAGCAGCATCAATTTCTTTTGACACTGTCTGTTCCTTACGCCATGGTGTTGCCATGGCATTTAAAAATTACATAGCGATTAACAAGTCATTTTAATGCTTTGCTGAAGCAAGACAGCGAAGCATCAGTTCTTGTAAAGGAGGCCCTTTGTTTGCTTAGCCTTCATGAAAAAGAACCTTTTTTGTGCATTCCATCAAGGGTGCCAACATTTTTAAAAGCTTATCATCCCTGGAGGTCGATCTAATATAGTCAGGACAAGGAAGATATTTTTTTACCTATTTACATCCCTGCTAATGTCACAACTTTGAAATGTCTATATGAAGATGACATGGTGAAGGTACCTAAAACAGACCAAAACAGAGAGAGCAGCGTTGAAACCATACTTATGACAAAATGTACGTAGTCAACTTCTGGAGTAAACAGTACATGAGAAAAATCTAAGCTAAACAAAGCATAACCTACAAAGAGAACATGTGTCAAAACCTTCTTCTACAAACACCTTTCAGCAGATTCCACCAAAGCTTTTTCTTCCTAATATTTTCCCTAAAGATGTTCCAAACCTGTATTGATTTCAATCGCTATCACAGCAGACTTTCTTGAGTTATTATTTAATTGTTTTAGGCACCTTTCTTCTTTAATCACTTTTTTGAATAGTCATAATAAATTCCACCAGAGTTAGTACATTTAATATTCGCCTGTGTGCATCAATAAACCAAGTCTCCATTATTGTTATGAAGTTGTAATTCTTCTTCCAAAGCCACTAAAATCGGAATATTTGTAAAGGTGGATCTTGGAGTCAACAACCTAATATCAACATGGAGATTGTCCATTAACAATTGTAGCAGACAGTAACATGATCCTTTAATAAAATCCCCCCTTTCACAGAAACATCTGGGTGTTCATGACAGTTGTGAGGGGGCTGGCTCAATTTGTATTTTATACAATCTGACTATTTTTCTGGCGCTTATCACGACATACCTTGCCTAACCTTGACGCATGTGCTAATTTAAGTTTCATGTACTTGTTTCATTGAAACCTATACAGACTGTGCGTATCTCTTATTTTCTTCCCCTGCATTCTAACCATGCTTTAGAACTAAGGACCCTCTCCCAATTATACAACTCAATGCAATATGGATGAGATTGAAACAAAGAATCATGGATAATTATGTTAGGACGCAGACAAACTCCCTTCCCACAATCCCTTTCAGCTTAAGCCCTGTACTTTTCTATGCTAACATCACTTTTTGGGAATAGCATTTTCTGCCCAATTGCCCCTGAATGGTCACATTTAAGCTGTCCACACCACTTCAGGTCATTTATGGTGTATCAGCCTCTGACAATCAGTCAATCATTCAGGGGTTTGAAAGCGTGGTTACTCACCCGTGAGGGTCTCAAGGTGCTTACGGGAAGGGGGCTGCTGATCCGTCTGGTATGGAGGTTCAGTCAAAGAGCCAGGTCTTGAGGTCCTTCCTGAACTGAGTCAATGACGCGGGTTGCCTGAGGTGGGGGGTAGGGTGTTCCAGGTCTTGGTGTTGAGGTAGGCAAAGGATCTTCCTCTGCTTCTGGTCTTGTGGATCCCAGGGACGGAGGCCAGGGGGAGTTGGGTGGAGCGGAGTTGTCTGGTGGGTGTGTGGAAAGCGAGGCGGTAGTTCAGATATTCTGGACCTGCATCGTGGAGGGTCTTGTAGGCATGGCTGAGTATCTAGAAGGTGATACTCTTGTTGACAGGAATAGGTAGCTCTGCCTAGTGGAAGGAGGAAATGAAGAAGGTCATTTACAGTTTGGCAAATGCAGGATATATGTCAAACATTGGCTGTTGTCCCGCTTCCACAAAACTCCTACCAACTTAAGGAAGTCCAATACGTAATTCAAGATCAGGCATGGATCATTCCTGAGCAAATGCCCATTCCAAGAGCAATGTGACAAATCTGGACAAATCGTTTTGGCCTCATGTGCAGCAATAGTCCTAAGAGCAGTAAATGGAACATTTGTCGACTACCAACCACCAGGGCAAGTCACCTCAAAGAGTAGTTCAATTATTGGCTACACCCTGGTCTTGCTCCCACTTTTTCACATTATAGCCTATTTCAAAATGGACTTCTGTACAGAAAGTGATCAGTTGCCCCAGATAAAGCAATTTTCACGGAGGCGCCACTCTACCTCAAGTCAGAAAGTCTAATGTCTTTAGCATCTGCATCAAATTTAAAGATACTAAAATGGGATGGACCTCTATCCGATGCAATAATGAGCTTTAGTAGAGCCTCATCACGTGGAGAACAATGCTTCGAGACCAATCCCGTCCAAAACCGGCAGTCCTTCATGGACAAGCTATTATGCAGATATGTAAAATTCATGTTGTAATAGAGCACAACAGATGAACTGAATATAAATGAAATCCAGATGGTTCACATAAAAGCTCAAAATACAAAATAGAAAGAAAAATCAGTTATGATGGCCCCCAAGGTATACCCTAAATAAATCGTCAGATGTTATAATATATATACATATTTGTTGAGTGTATTTTTGTGACATAATACAATCCTACCTCGATCCCCTGTGCCACGTGATACTCCTGGTGTGGACGCCCTCACCTGGGACACGCAGGCCACGCCCACCACCTGTCAGGCCACGCCCCTTTTGCTGAGCACTTAAATAGCGCGCCAATCTGAGCGCGAGGCAGAACCTACTTACCTCTTGAGGCGGAAGCCGGGAGAGTCGCCCTAGCGATTTTTAAAACTTTTGGTGTAATTGATGTGATTTTAAAACTGATTTTACCTTTGTTGAGTGTATTTTTGTGACATAATACAATCCTACCTCGATCCCCTGTGCCACGTGATACTCCTGGTGTGGACGCCCTCCCCTGGGACACGCAGGCCACGCCCACCACCTGTCAGGCCACGCCCCTTTCGCCGAGCACTTAAATAGCGCGCCAATCTGAGCGCGAGGCAGAACCTACTGACCTCTTGAGGCGGAAGCCGGGAGAGTCGCCCTAACGATTTTTAAAACTTTTGGTGTAATTGATGTGATTTTAAAACTGATTTTACCTTTGTTGAGTGTATTTTTGTGACATATTACAATCCTACCTCGATCCCCTGTGCCACGTGATACTCCTGGGGTGGACGCCCTCCCCTGGGACACGCAGGCCACGCCCACCATCTGTCAGGCCACACCCCTTCCTCCACCTCTACTTATCATGTGTTGCCACCGGAAGCGCAGCGGACGAGCGCAGCAGGAGCGCCGTTTGCGCGCCGAAGGCGCGCCTAAGGCAAGCCCGTCTGCGCCCGTCCGCGACCAGACCGCGGCCGGGGCCAGACATGCTGCCGGCAGTGGAACACAAGGTGGAAGGATAGTGTGGTCAGGTGAGGACTTAAAGGCTCTCGTTCCCCCATCTAAATGCTGCCCTCACTCTACAGACCCTCTGACCCTCGATCCCAATCAGATCTGTAGCAACTGCGGGATTGCTTTTGGCAGTGATGATGCTGTGAAACCCCCTAATCCCAAATCCTCACCTCAAATTTGCCTTAGAGCTGGCTTACTGAACTGCAGATCCCTAGCCAAACATGCAGATGATGTCTGGCTCTTACTAGAAGAGCAGGAATGGGATATCCTGTTTTTAACTGAAACGTGGATCAAGGAGGACAACCTGACCTCCATTGCACTCACAGTCCCCCTGGGATTTAAAATATGCCTCGCCAACTGCCCTGGGACAAAAAGAGGCGGTGGTGTAGCCATTATTTTTAAAGAGCATTTAGTATTAACATCCTCAGCCCCCACTACTATTCAAGGAATCGAAGGGCTCCACTTTTGCTTTCAAGTGAGCCCTCAGCTATCACTAGCAGGACTAGTGATATATCGCCCCCCAGTCAGCGTAGACCCCAACCTAATCACCCTACTAGACATGATTGTCCAGAGCTCGCTCCTCCACCTCCATTTTATGGTGGTAGGCGACTTTAACATCCACATGGATAAACCCGACTGTGCCATGGCAGAGCTGCTCAGTACCACATTAAATACGGCCAACCTTAGACTGATCAATGAGGGCCCTACACACACAGGGGGCCATACTATTGATCTTATCTTCTCTAACATCAAGAATGTGCTGCCTGATACACCTCTCCCTCTGACATGGTCAGACCACTCACTTGTCCCATTTACACTGAACATGGTGCATGACATCCCTGCTTCGAGCAAATGCTACTTCCTGAAGAGGCAATGGAAAAAACTGACCCCCGATACTATGTGCCCTGTCCTGGCGCAAACCACCCCATCCTTGACAAACAATGCCAATACAGATGCTCAACTCCTCAATGAGTGGGTCAGAAAGATGGTCTCCTCCATTGCTCCAGCCTCCCGGGCCCTATCAAAAAGAGACTCTCCCTCAGCTCCCTGGTTCTCGCAGGAACTAAGGAATGAGAAAGCGGCCTGTAAAAAGCTGGAGAGACTCTGGAGAGCTAACTACGGCCTGGAAGAAAAAAACAGGTACAAGGAAGCTTCCAAGAAACTACGGAAAGCTATCAGAAGAAGTAAGAAACGTTTCTATGCGGATTCGATTCTGCAGGCAGAACAGTCTAGCAAACAGATCTTCAAAGTGGTACAGTCGTTTTTTAAACCAAAATGCATTGAAAGAGAGGTTGTACCCACAGTTACGCTATGCGAGCAAATTTCCGAGTTCTTTGACCAAAAAATTAAAAAGGAGTACGACTCTTTTGGTCCAGTAATAAAAACAGTAAAGCAGGACCTCGTGAGCAATGGCGAGCCAGGTGTGACCTTTACCCAGTTCATGGACATCCCCCTGAGTGAGGTAAGGCAAGAACTTATCCGTTGCAAATCTGGCTCCCCCGACGACCCTTGCCCAGCTAAATTATGAAGCTCTATAGCGGACTCTGTAGCTCCCACACTTCAACATATCTGGAACTCCTCCATCGCTTCGGGCATATTTCCGGACGTCTGGAAACATGCCACGCTTCTACCCCTAAAGAAAAAACCTAATGGGGATCCAGAAGACCTAACTAACCTCCGCCCAATATCTCTATTAGCTGCCCTGGGAAAAATGTTGGAAAAAGTCATACAGCGCCAACTGAGCAAATTTGTAGAAATAAACAATATCCTACATGAAACACAGTCTAGCTTCTGACCAGGCTTTAGCACAGAAACAGCGCTTTTTGAGGTGGCCGAGTCAGTAAGGTGGTCGATGGATGCAGGTAACTCAGCAATGCTTGTACTCCTGGATCTGTCGGCCGCCTTCGATACGGTGGACCACGCCAGACTACTCAGCTGGCTGGCTGAGATAGGGATTCAGGATAAGGCACTGGGTTGGATACAATCCTACCTATCCCAGAGAACTCAGAAGGTGGCTCTTGGGACGATCTCTTCTACACCCAAGACCCTGATCTGTGGAGTCCCACAGGGGTCGGCCCTCAGCCCCCTTTTGTTCAACATCTACCTGGCTCCTCTCTTTACGTTAATTGCCAACTGGGGTGTCAAGGCAATCTCGTATGCTGACGACACCCAGTTGGTATTTCCGTACTCTGAGATGATGCGGGAGTCCTTTTCAAATTTTAAAGGCTGCCTCCAAGATATAGCACACTGGATGAACACAAATAAATTAAAACTTAATGCCAACAAAACCGAAGTCATCTTTTTTGGCAAGGGCCCCTCCCCCGCCTCAGAACTCTGGTGGCCGACGGAGATGGGCCCGGCCCCTTCACCCAGTCACACGGCAAAAAATCTTGGAGTGAAATGGGATGATAGCATGTCCTTTTCACCCCATATCCAACAAGTCGCCGGATGCTGCCTGAGCAAATTGAGAAATCTCCGAAAAATCCTGAGACTTCTTCCAGAGAGCTCCCGGAAAACGGTTATCCATGCGACTGTCACCTCACGGCTGGATTATGCCAACGGTCTCTACCTAGGCCTCCCAAAATACCTGACTCACAAGCTTCAGGTAGTTCAAAATGCGGCTGCGAGACTGTTACTGCGAATCCCTTTCAAGCAGTCAGTCTCTCCGCATCTTCGTTCCCTGCACTGGCTGCCAGTTGCCAGCAGAATAAAATTCAAAGCTCTGACGCTCGCGTTCCGATCTCTGCATGGCTCCTGTCCACAATACCTGAAAAGCCGCCTCCCGAGGTACTCCCAAACCCGCGCACTACGGTCCAACTGCCGTGTTCAATTGGCCGTCCCGCGCACGAAAAAGGCCCGACTAGGCGGTCGGACTTTTTCGGCAAACGTCTCCACTCTATGGAACTCCCTGCCACAAGAAATCCAACAGGCCCCTTCTGAACCCTGCTTCAAGAAACTGCTAAAAACTTGGCTTTTCAATCAGCCACGCTAACTTTCCTATCTTTAGCCCCAGGTCTTCTGTTTTCTACTAGCGCCGGGACACCTCCTAGCGAGGTAGCTGTTCGCGCTGTATAAAATCCAGTATTATTATTATTATTATTATTATATATCCAACCATAAAGTCTCGTGAGAAAGCAGGTTTACCTGCGAAACGCGTCGAGAAAAGCCTTTTGAAATAAAAAAACGCTTTGCAACTTTGAAGTGGCCCGGACTTCTTTTCTTTCACGGAGGAGAGTTTATGGTTGGAGATACAGGGACTAGCTATCCTGTCCGAGGCCGGCAGGGATCCCAAGCGACTTTTGTTTGGCTGGAATATATATATATATATGTTTATATTATAGAAGTAAAAACTGTAGAGATTTCAGGAACATTGATAAAAACTTGGGAAAAGGAGCCAGCATCACAAACAACCTCTCGAAGTCACTATGAGCTAATTATCTTTTGACACAACTTTTGTGTCACATGATGTTTTTCCTCATCTTGCTCAAGTGCAGCTAAGCAGTAACACTTGAGCAAGATGAGGAAAAACATCATGTGACGCATCTTGAAGTCAAAAATTGCAGACTCAGCATCTTATGCAGGTATGCGAGTACAAAATGGTATACAAAAAAGTAAATTTGTTGGTACCCCCATCTCAAACGGTTTGCAGCAAGCTCTTTTCAAAATGAATTTGGCAAGAAGAACTTAGGGACAGATGTCCCAAGCCTTTATGAGTTTGCAAACGGGTCGATTCGCAGAATCGGCCCGTTTGCGAACGCAAAAAATTGGCTTCTCAAATGTAGCAAACCCAAATTGCGATTTGGTATTAGGAGGGGACGTGTTTGGGGAGTCCCTTCCTAATACCAAATAGCAGTGGTATGTATGAATGTTTTGTGGTCATAAATGCTGTCGCAAAACATTCGCATATTATCACCTACTTCAAGTAGCTGGTAACCTATTCGCAAATGAGAAGGGGCTCCAAGGGACTCCTTACCCTTTGTGAATGATTGTAATTGCATTTTTTAAGAGCAGGCAGTGGTCCCATGGACCACTGTCTACTCTGAAAAAATGAAAAGAAAACGTTTCATTTTTTCTTTTTTAAATGCAACCCGTTTTCCTTTAAGGAAAATGGACTGAATAAAAAATAATGGATTGTTTTATTTATAGGGAATCACTGACATGGTGGTCTGCTGACTCCAGCAGGCAACCATCCCCATGATTTTAACGATACCTAGGGGATCGAAAATTGCAACCTACCTTATTAATATTCATGAGGTAGGTCATTTGCGACCCCTTAGGAATTGCAAAAGTGTACTACACACGCTCATGCATGCCGTTTTGCGATTATCTAATTGTAAATCGCAAAGATTCGCAATTAGGGAATCGCAAAACATTTTTTTATACATCCTGCCTTTAATTCCATTGTTTAACATTTTCATTGCAAATTAACCAATACCTGAGTCCTGGTGTTGAGCGATCCTGCACGCATTATAAAAGAAGGTACCAAAGCGAAGATTACACGTTATTCCACCTTCTAGACAACGAGTCAAATGATTTTACTAGGCTACTTTTACTCTATCGTGCCCCTCTGCCACTGCCCTGAAGACCATGCTATTAGTGAACCAAAAGGGAAATCTTTTGTCCTTTGCCCTCTATATGTAGCCTAGAGTGTTAAAACAGATAGAGTAACAATACACTCTTTTGTTTTTGTGCAGTGCACAACTGGGGCAGATTTACAAGCCCCTTGCGCCACCTTTGCGTCACTTTTCCCATGTTAAAAATGACTCAAAAGTGGCGCAAGGGCCTTGTAACTTATGTATTTAAAGGTGCTCTTGTGATGATGTAGGAAAAGAAGGCACTGTGAAAAAAGTAAATGGATTGGTGCATGGTTTCCTAGTTCCACATTACGCAATTTGGCCACTACATGATTATTTCTTTCTCTCTCTTATTCGGAATCAAAGACTAATGCTTTGTGTTTAATTCTCTGAGGTGCTAAATCAGCACACTGTGTTAACTTCATCTGCGCTATGCATGCTTCACAAGGACTGGTGATGGTGGTGTCTGGGTAGGGTGACGTGCAGCTAATATTGAATCCCGGGTGCCCATTCCTGGTCACTACATTGGGACCACTTGCTCCACATAGCTGTAAACAATTATTTATTAATTGTCATGCATTCTTGAACCCTTGTCAGGCTTAGACGCTCACTATGAAGCGCGTACGCAGGCCCCTACAGCTATTGTGGTCCTGGGGGCCTACAACGAATCAGGGACCCGCAACCCTTTATTGGGGCCCCTATTCAGCCGAACGCCAATGAGTATCTCTAAGATATTGGAGGCTCTGAGCCCCTCATCACATTCTACAGGAGGGGGGAGGGGGAGCTCGTCATTTAGCTCGTCATTTTGTGTCATGCCACTTCCCACTACCTGCAGTGTGAAGGCTGGTCTGACAAAATCTAAAAAGATTGCTCCTGGTCCAGGTCTTAGCTTATCTCTTGATCCTCATGAACACCATAGTTCTGGCAAAATTCAAATGAAAGTGTGGCCTCGAATTTGAGACTCTAACCTTCATTTCTGAGACACGCTGGACAGGAGAAATAATAAAGAGGCAAAATCTCGTCTTGTCTCGAGTATTCTCTGTACATGGGCATACATAATAAAATAAAGAATACACGATTCCCTTGGAGTTCAGTGCAAAGTTCCAAGAAAGCAGATCAATTTAGAATGATTGAGATGTGCTCGGAGAAAAGTAAAAGGTATCTGAAGCGTAAGGGAGAATTGCATCAAAAAGGCGTAATTAATGTATGACTGAAGATGGGAAGAAGAGAGCTGCTAGGGAATGGAAAGCGTGGATCCAGCTACTGGGCACTGGTTTGAAATATACATCAGGCACACAATTATTCTACCCTCCAGTACCAGAGGAGACTTACTGAACCCCAAACGGATTACAAAAGTAACAGCACATCTGCAAACCAGTGACTTTCATTGAAGTCTACTTTCGTGGAATGCAAGTACAAATTCTGAGAATAGACGTGATTTTAATTTTTGTAATTTTCGCATGCAGAAGACTGTGTGCACTTTCATGAGGTAAACAAGGGAGATTATTGTAGGAATGGAACATCTAAACAGTCCAAAATCAAACAAATGGCAAGCCCAAGTATGGAAAATAAAAAACAAAGAGGAAAGAAATGAAGCCGAAAAGCATGACAAGGCATAGAGAATTATGCTGCAATGTAGGACCAAATTGCAAGGTTCAGTCGGTGAAGTTATGAGGCAAGAAAATGCATATTAGGTGACAATAAAAGGCAAATTGTGCTGTATATTAGGTAGATCAAATGAAATATGTGGTACTTTATGTGAATTTAAACGCTATTTTGACATTTCAACACACATTAATAGAAAAGAGATGCCATTCACAAAACGCATAGAACTATAACCATTCAGCAGAGACTAATCATAAAGTTATTTACTAAGAATTAGTAATTTTGTCTTACATGGTTGCACAATATCACTTTTTCATTAACACTGCTTTCTCTACTTCCTAGTAGAATTGTTTTTAATCATATTTGTATGGAATCTTATAACTTTATACCATTCATGTCAATGCCAACGTAACATTATGTGGATTATAGGTATTACCTCGATTTGCAAAGGTGTTTACTTGAATACAATCAATAATGTGTAGCACTGTCTACAGTTTCATATTTATCAGGTATGTCAGGTTCTCAAACTATGGTGGAAATTGATGGGTAACCACATTAATACAACAGCATTTATCACAACCTGTGAAGCCCAGTCTTGTGTACTGGGTACAGATTCTCTCATGCTAAAGACCACAGTCTTGGGATTCAAGGCGCAGCTGTCACCTGGTGCTGGTTAGAAGAGGGAGGAGCGTGCCCCATAAATGATCAGATTGATCAGATACCCACAAAGGACCTGGATTTCAGTCTTGTTGATAGTGGTTGCTATGCCCATTCATTGACCTTCCAAAGGTTTTTTATGCTGTCAGCAGCACTCATCAGACCACAGCCCGAGGACTAAGGCCAGGTCAAGAAACCTTTTACCTGCCAGCTTCGATTTCTGACAGTCATGTAGGCTCAACAGACATAATTCTGCATTACCCCTATTGACCTTATTTAGTGTTCTTTCTAAGTCAGTCCTAACCTAATGCCAAAAGTGGGCAATCACGGGGCAACTGCAAACTTCCCAGTAGATTATATAAAGAAAATACAATGTTTCACACAGCAAAAATAAGCCAATGGGCTCACACTTCCGGTAATAAAACGCATGCCTCAATTTTACGGCATATCTCAGTTTTTTGTCTCTGGTTTGCCATTTGTTCACACTACTGGGCTCCTAGAAAAGGGGACCCGTTTGCCTCTGGCAGTACTTCTGGTATGGCCATTCCTTTTTATCCTTTACTCCAGTGGCAGAAAGGGTGAAGTGATTGCAGTTTTTGGAATGCCACGTACCTGATGGACATTTGTGATCTTTCCCACTGAGCTTTGAGAGACAGCTGGTATCAAAGTAAGGAAAGAAAGGTAAAAGCAATTTTCTTTTCATGTACCCATGACTAACCTTGTTATGCAGAAAAAAGGAACTCCTTGACCGCCCGAGTGATGGCTTTCATGAGTCCTGGGGCCCGCTCCGGTCAACATCAATGAAGGGACCCCCTTTAGATGTGTGTCACAGTTATTTCAGTATTGGATGCAAAGGTGGGTCTTATGTGTGCTCCTGAAGAGGCTGTGTATTTTGGACATTGGTGGCAGCTGCCATCTTAGATTATGCAATATGAATTGGCCTTAATGAGGTCGGGTAAGATGAGGGTTTCTGTGTGATGCAGAAAACTGGCTAAAGAATATGCGTTTTCAGAAGAACCAGATCTGGAGGATGAGACTCTTCAGCACCTGTGCCATCGAATGCAGTTATGCAGCCTAAAAGTACTGATATCTCATTTGGGAATGTTGTTGTTGCTATAGGTGAATTGAGATCTTTGTTAGAGCTTAAACCAGATAGAGTGGCAATAGATGGTAAATTTAACTATGTGTGTCTTCGCAGAGTAGCAGAACGAGTTGGACCGGAACACTTACGTTTCAGAAAACTTTTCTGCTGTCAAACCTATGAAAGACAATATAAAACAAAAACTAATCAATCACTCAAAGACTAAGTACTTGAGCCTCACCATCTGAGGATGATGAAGGGTGCACTCATAGAAACAATATACTTATAATAGGAGTGCTTTAATCGGCAAACATGTGCAAGTATACTTTAAATCCCTTATTTTGAATACATTCAATCTAAAGATCTATTACATTCTATTTCAGTGGAGAATGTTTGCTCTGCCCTAGTGAAACTCAACCCTCAGACCTGGGCACAACCCAGAGCAATAATTGACTGATTGCTCATTAATAGAGACAGACATCGCACACATGGCCATACAAACAACGCAGTTCCTTTAATGCTGTCAAAAGAGAACAATGCCATAAGATATCGATGTTGTTTCAATCAATCAATCAGGGGATTTTAAGCGTGTTACTCACCCGTGAGGGTCTCAAGGCGCTGAGGGGGCTGGAGGGTCAGCTGATCCGGTAGCCAAAGAGCCAGGTCCTGAGAGTCTCCCTGAAGGTGTTCAGGGAAGGGGGCAAGTCTGATGTCTGATGGGAGCTCGTTCCAGGTTTTGGCCGCAATGTGAGAGAAGGATCTTATGCCTGCTCTGGCGATGCGCAGGGTTTCGACCATTGCGAGGTTAGGAGAGCTGAGGTTTCTTTTTGGTACATGGAAGGGTGGACAGTAAAATATTGATTTTTAAATATCGAAGTACATTTATATCAAGTTTTAAATATCGTAGGGACAGAATATCGACATCAAAAATATCAATAAAAATAAAAATTTCTTAAACAAAAAAAAAATATCGATAACCATAATATCGAACTTAAGGTAAGAAATATCGGTGTTGCAAATATCGATGTTAGTAATATTGATAGTTAAATTATTGATATTGATAATTAATTATCATTAATTGATAACTATATTATTTGTATTAATGTAATATTGAGTGGGCTGTGGGTTTAACTTTTCTTTAAAATTAAAGAAATTATTTTTCAAACAGATCCTAGCCAGTTGAACAATGAATTCAGTCGGCAAACGTGGAGAGTAGTTGTTTATTTGGAGGGGTTGGAATTTGATCCAAATAAACAACTACTCTCCACGTTTGATATCGAATCACTATACACAAATATACTGCAGGATGATGCTCTGAGTGTGTGTGAGCTTTCCTTGGATTTGAGGCAACGTCCCCATCAAGTGCCGACTGAATTCATTGTTCAACTGGCTAGGATCTGTTTGAAAAATAATTTCTTTAATTTTAAAGAAAAGTTATACCTTCAGATCTCAGGAGTCGCAATGGGGTGCAGCTTTTCACCAGAAATTGCGAATTTAGTCATGGACCAGTTTGAAAAGAGATGGATATATAGCGACACCAACCCATTTAAACATCTATGTGGGCTCTGGTGTCACTATATAGATAATATCTTCATGATTTGGAATGGGGATTCAGACCAATTGACTGAATTCCATACTTGGTTGAACAACAGAACCCAAGAGTTCAAATTAACGGTGTCTAGCGATCCCTTGAAAATAAACTTTTTAGATGTCTACATTGAGCACGAAGAAGGGAAACTGATTGTCAGTTTATACACGAAACCGACAGATCGTAATACCTTACTTCATTTTAGTAGTGGACATCCTAGGTCACTGAAAGAAAACTTGCCGTATGGGCAGTTTCTTCGTATTCGAAGAAATTGTAGTAATAAAGATCAATACTTTCTACATGCCAACCATCTTAAAGAGAAATTAATTTCTCGAGGATACCCCAAGAGATAAACCAAAGTGGCACTTAAAAGAGCATGGTACACGCCTCCTGAGACCTTGTTGATACCGAAAATTAAAGAGCAGAATGAAACCCCATTAACTTGTGTGCTGACCTATGATCCGAGAGCTAACAAGGTAAAAAAGATAATTTAAAAAAAATGGAAATTGTTAGGGGACATTGAAATACCTAAACCGCTTTTTGCTTTTAAGAAGGGCTCAAATGTGCGTAATCAATTGGTAAGAGCCAAAAGTAATCCCACAAAACCGACATCTACTACTATTAGAGATTTACTCCAATTACCTCCAATAGTTGGCCATTTCAGATGCCATAATTGCGTGGCGTGTGAGATGACGAATGATTCTAAAGAGGTTAAGATTAATGGACACTCACACATTCAGAAGCAATTTTCTAACTGTAATACGAAAAACCTTATTTACTGCATCATGTGCCCATGTAATCGCTTTTACATTGGACAGACGACCCAAGTTGTGAAAGCGAGAGTTTTGCAGCAAAAATCCAGAATTAAATGTTTGGCCTTGGGGGCTCCTTTGGTCAACCATTACCAGACATTTAACCACTCATTTAATGACATATACTGGTCAGTACTATGTGTGGTTACAAACAGAAACAAAACAGATACTGAGACTAAACTGAACCAACTAGAGGCAAGACTCATTGAGAAATACCAAACCTCGAAAACTGGACTGAACGATAGAGACGAAATATGGTCCCTAATAGGCTGATAGTTGTTAAGGGAGAGTTTACTTGCAATTGCATCTATGTAGGTGGAGTAGTACTTTGAGGTGTTATTGTGTACACTCTGGATGAGATAATAGATTTGATAACCATCATGCAGATTGATTGTACATATTGGATGTTATGTGTACTTTTAATGAAATGCCACGGTGTCTTTCTGTTTTTCTAAAATTTTAGGCTAAAGATTGTAAGAGGGGCACGGTCTCACACGGGTGATGATGTATATAATTTCTGTTATAATTTGGTGTATTTTTTATTTTATTTATTTACTATCTTTTAGTAATTATAATTCGGTTACTTTTGGTTTCTTCCCTGCGTGCCTCTGATTAATATTTCAGACTGACCTGATCCTGATTTGTGGTCTAAATGGGCTCGTAGTAGGTTCCGTGTAAATGGGTTTGTTTTTTATAATTCTCCATAATAATGACGAGAGCTTCCCCCTGAGTGGCGGCCATTTTTATTTGGGCTCGTTTGTTTGGTGGTCCCTCTTCGATTTCGTCCTTTTTGAAATAGGCGCGGATATCCGCGTTAGGCTCCCTTAGCGGTATGTTTATCCCTGGGAGACTGTGAGGAACGAGTGAAAGGATACCATTGGGCGTGATTTAGAGACGCTTTCTGGTGCAGACACTGTTTGGATTAAGTCTTCGTGTGGATTCGAACATTTGGAGAAGTCACGCATGTTGGATACAAGGTACAGTAGATATTTGGAGTTTAGCAAAACGGATATAGTCGAGTGAAACTAGTTTCCTTACTAGTCGATAGCATGTTCTCACACAACGCCAATTATTGTGGCGAGGTTGATGTGTTGAGAACACAGAATGTTACAAGAGAATGAGATAGACATTTATTTTGACTGTAGAACTTATAGATGTAGAGAGAGGGGGCCCAACTGACAGCAGCCATGTATAATGTGGCATATGATTTGGATGTCGACTTTGCCATTTTTGGACGTGTTGGAGCTTAGAAAAGGGATACAAATATAGAACATAGATATGTCACAATACATATAGAAATGCCCCCGGGGCCGGGAGTGGATTCATGTTATTCTATGATTACTATTGAGTTAGATTTAGCTTTATTCATTTTTTGCTCATTGATATTGCAGGTTTTTTCACCAATATGGATAATTGCCATATTATACGCTTGGTGTAAGATATAATTGTAAAAACGATTTTGAAACTAGGCTGGAATTTTACCGACTGTGAATGCGGTGGGTAACGTACACAGTTTTACGTAGGGTGCTTTGGTGTGACTACTGGAGCATTGGTTAGATGTTTGGCTAAATGGTGCCTTTTGGTTTTAAGGAAGAGTGAGACCTGGGATTTGGTCTTTTGAATTTACGAACGCACGCACTTGGTGGTGGCTTTTCACTATATTCACATTTCATTTCGGTGTATGAGACCCCAACCTCAAGGAACTTCTCCCTCTATAATGGTAGTGGCACCCTAGGGTACCTGTGTCCGTGAATTTAACTGTCATGATATTGTAACTATTTTAGATGAATATTTATTGTATCTTTTGATTTTTGTCTTAGGTAAAGTACTGCTTGTTTTGTTTGCCCATTGTCCTGATGAGGCCTGAAACTGCTTGACAGGCCGAAACGTGTCGACAGTTTACCATTGATTTCGACACCTTTTGTTTGACCTGGAAACAATATGGGATATATTCCCTAGGAGTTGGATTGACTTGAGAAGCCATAAAAACATTTAGTTGTGCTTCACTTACTCCTATAGATACTTTCGGTGTTCGAAAAAAGGAATTAAGGTTACAAGAGACTTTACCAATTTTTCTTATTTGCAAATTATTGGGCTTCAGACACAACCCATGGATTAAGGGTCAACGAGTGTATAACTTTATTTGTTTTTTTGCTTGTATGTTGGGTTGAAAACTGCTCGCCACAAGAATATATATTGTGTGATTCCTTGATGTGTATGACTAAAATACTGAAGATCTTAAAGACATTCTTAAAAGATTACTAAAAAAGTACTATATATTACTTATGTGTTTTGTATTTCTTTTAAAAAATAGCCATAAAATGAACATTTAAATAGGACAGTTGATTTAGTCAATATAAATGTGTATGGTGGAGATAGATAATTGATGGTATCTGTTTCCTCAAATAATTACGTTTAAATTTGAATACCATTGGCATCACTTGTATTTTGCTAGCTTGTGCTTGACACCTGCATCTTCACCCGAACCCAGGACTACCGGAGTGACTCCAAGGGCTAGTTTTCTGGCCTCCTCTTCAGAGCCACAGGGACATATCAGGCTCCCACCATCTTGAACCTGCACCTGGACCCAGCCTGAGTGGGTCCTAATCCCCCAAGTGGTGCCCCTCCAGTCCTGTACCCTTGGTGGTGGTGTTAATGATTCCCAGATAGCCAGAATCCAACATTTGGGACTTGAAAATGTTTTGGCTAAAGACTGCTCTGAGAACCCAGAGAAGACCAGGACCAACCTACTTGTCTATCTGCCCAAGATGTATTGTTGGTCGGCCTGACTTTGCAGCAGCTCCTGCTATGTTCTCCTCTGCAACAGCAAATACTTTTCAGTGTCCTTCCCCAAGCAGTATTCGGCCTCCTGGAACACTTGTCAGTTGGCTACAGCCTCCTGGCTCACATCACTTGAGACTTTCAAATTCCAACAGTGATTAAGCCCGAATGTAGAAATCTTCATTGTAAATGTACAGGAATTTATATAGCGCAAATCACCGAGCGGTTTCTAAGCGCTTGCTTAGGGAACCCATCCTGGTATTCCCCTGTGAGATAACCCCGGCAGGGTATCCGCAAGGTGAAAGCCTGGCATCCCGCCGCGAGGGGCCGTTGTGGAGATTAAGCAAGCTATTGCCCAGAGTCGCAGAGTGTGAACCCGTGAATCGAGTAGGCACCGGAGCGAGAATTGTCGAGTCCCTGGACATTTTTTAGGACTCAAGACCCCGCCGAGCCGGGAATTGAACCCTGGTCCCGGGCTGACCTCTGCTTCCAGGTCTGCCTCCTCTAACCAGTGAGCCACACTTCTCCACTTCCCATTGCGACTTTGTCCTGCAGCACCCAGACGATGACGCTCCCTCTTCGGAGGCAGCAGCTTTGCCCTGCTGAACTAAAAGGTTTAATAAAAAAAATTGTAACTTCTGCTGATTAGAAGTTTGTCATTTGTTAGGAAAATTCACTCTCTTTTTCTAAACTAGTGTGATTTTTTTCTTGTGTGGTTTCTTTACTTTATTACTGTTTGTGTGCTGCATAACATTTTTACACATTGCCTCTAAGTTGAGCCTGACTGCTTTCGTGCCAACCGTCCGGAGAGTAAAGCACAGGTTAATTTAGTGACTTTTGTGGTTTTGTGTTTCACCCTGACAGGGTGTGACTGTTGTTTGAACAACCTCCTCCCCCCTTTAACCAACAACCCAATTTCTCACAGATGGCATTTCAGAGACTATTACTCAATTACAGGGTGCTAAAACTCCTCAACCTAACGTTGTCTCTCTGGACTTTTTCAAGTGACTAACCTGGAAATTAGCAGGCCACAAACTAACAGAGTTTGAATGGGCTGAAAGTGGCACCATCCACAAGATCTGAGCAGGAGCACTATTGTTCTCACAAATAAAGAGGGGACATTTCAAAACCGATTGGGCCTCATGCACACCAATATCTCTTTTGAAGGTAGATATCAAAATTATTTCTCAAACACTGATTAACTGGCTTGGCTGAGTGATAGGATACATAATCCTCCTGGACCACTCTGGCTTCATGCCAAGAAGTCTGTAGATGGCTATTTTGGTGCAACGAGCACACTAAAATGACCACCAAACCTGCTTTCATACTCTCTCTGGATACTGACAAAGCTTTCAGTTCCATTTAAAAGCCATATACTTTTGTAGTGCCTCCCTCTCTGGATATAAATTGCCTTTGTGCTATAATATCTTGCTTGAGTGATACGAAGAAAAGCACTCTGTGGGGTTAGCTTTATGACAGAATATAGTGAACAACAATATTGTGGCACACTAGAATACTGTGTCAAAAATGCAATCTACAGAAATATCGAGTTCACAAGATTACATTCTTTATATATAAACGTGCAAAGTATTGTATCAAAAATATTGTGAAACAGAATATTGTCAAAAATAAGGTAAGTAGATCGAAATCTTAATATATATGTATAACAGTATAACTAATATAAGCAAAATTACATTTGAAAATATATATTAAAAATCACATTTTTAACATGTAGTGTAAATAAAATATAAACAAACATGGACTTAAAAAAATATGGTAACAATAATTAAACAATATTTTAAATACTTAAAAATAAAATTTTGTGCTAATGTTAATGTTAATGTTACTGAAATGTATATAGTGCAACAGCTGCCCCAGCAAGGGGGCGTCCCAGTGTGTTATGTATTGCTGTTTGGTAAAAAAATAGTAAAATATTAAAAAACTAAAACTAGCTTAAAAGCTAAACTTAAATTATTTTACATATATGTTTTGGTTAAACGTATATGTAAAATAATCTAAATATTGAAATTAATGGAACACTATGAACTAAATAAAAATGATATATATATATATACCTGGGTCTGGTCCTCTTTCAACAGGCATCTCTTTGTTGGATTTGTTGTGGCCCCGCCTGAGTCACGAGAGGACCCCACTGCGCGTTGCGCAGTCCTGCAGAAGCGCCACTCGACGTTTCAGCATCGGAACAGGAGAGCGCAGTTGATGGGATTAAGCGGCATTCCAGCACCTGAACTGTTACCGCATACCCACTGGGGATTTAATGAGAAATATGCCGTTGGTGAACAGCAACTGCTCACATGAGAAAGAATGCAACACTACATGTACCATCAGGCTACACGAGTGGCCACGCCCATCTGGGCGTCAAAATGAGTGTTGAAAAGTGCTGCGTACACTACTGCCATCAGCCCACAGCCTCAAGATGAAGTGCCTACGAGGCACGAAACGCATCGGAATGGACTGTTAATTTTACTGTGGTGCATCAAGTTGCCTCGGCATCAACTAATTAAAGCGATACAGATACTCACCTGGGTGCGGTCCTCTTTCAACAGGCATCGTTTTGTTGGATATATATATATATTCACTGAAAAAACCATAGGTTATAGACCATATATAGTTAGGAATTAGCATTTACAAAACCTTGAAAATTCACTGAAAAAAACATAGGTTATAGACCATATATAGTTAGGAATTCGCATTTACAAAACCTTATTTTACTCACACAAAACCATTGAAATTCGCATATATAGTTAGTTGCACTAACTATATATCGCGCACCCGCAATCCACTGCTGATGATGCCACATATTACATCATTCATGACATGGTCAGTGACATCACTGATGACATCACTGATGACAACATCCAGTGACTGTATGTTTCTGTAAAGTTAAAATATGTCTTACATATTGAAGAATGAGTGGATGTATAAGTGTCTGGATGAAGGATTTAGTAGGTGCATGACTGACTGTATGAGTGAGTGATTAAATGTGTCTCACTGAGTGCACGGGTTAGTGACTAAACTGTCTTAATTTGCGCATCATTATGTCTGTTGTTCTGTAAACTGTTGCATGTGTTGATAAGTAGCTATATGAGTAACTATATGGGTTATTGATTGGTTTCCCAAGTATTTGTATGGGAGACTGAGTGTGTGTGTGGGTGGCTGGGAGGTGTATGACTTTGTGCATAGATGTGTGAGCAGTTGATTCACTAGATGTATGGTTTCAAAAGTGCATGTGGAAACAGCTGTATGGGCGGTTGACTGTGTGCATGAGTGTATTGGTGAGTGAATGGATATCTCAGTGCTACATGTCAAAGTAAGTACATATGTAAAACACAGTACATGTGAGAGTTGACATATATAAATAACTGTGCATAAGAGCCAGTGAATGTGTGAGTGGCTGTATTGATCATTGTGAACTTGTATCAGGGATTGTATAAGAGAGTAAATATGTGTTAGTATATGTTTGAATAGGTAAGGTTTGTATAACTGTATAGTTGAGGAAATGGAGGTGTGATTGATTCTTTGCATGACTGACTAGGTGTGTGAGTAACTCCATGGATGAGTGACAGTCTGTGAGTGTCTGTTTACACTGATTGTATCTAAGGTTATATTAGAGTCTGAAGAGGTTCATCGTATTATCACATGAATGATATCCTCAGTGATGTGATCAGTAATGTCAAATGAGATGTCATCAGTGAGGTCATCAGTGATGTCATTTGAGATGTTATCAGTGATGTCATTTGAGATGTCATCAGTGATGTCATCTGTGATGTCACTGACCATGTCATGAATGATGTAATATGTGACATCATCAGCAGTGGATTGCGGGTGCGCGATATATAGTTAGTGCAACTAACTATATATGGAATTTCAATGGTTTTGTGTGAGTAAAATAAGGTTTTGTAAATGCGAATTCCTAACAATATATGGTCTATAACCTATGGTTTTTTCAGTGAATTTCAATGGTTTTTTAATAGCAAATATGAAAAGCGGCGTTCATTTATGTTCACCACAGCCACTGTTGAAAGTAAAGTGAAAGTCGCAAAACAGTGGCCAAGCCATCTAGTCCCTTTAGGCCCCATCATGCATGTAAGTAACAGCCATTTTGTGTGTCATGGCCTCTCTGCCCACTGCCAATAGCCTATGATTGTTCGGAATTTGTTCTCTTTGGGTGATTCTCTATTAACAAATAAGCACAGAGTCGCAATACTCTGTTTAGTTTTTGCAGATAGAGAAGGATAGGACACCAAAGCACTGCCTAACCTGCCGTGAGGGGAACGGCCAACTTGCTTGGAAAAACTTACCCCTGCTCTGCTCTGCACCAGAACCGCGCCATGAGGGAAACGGCCAGCGCTCACACCGCCATCCACCGCCATCCACCCGGTGCAGCAGCAGCTGGGGAACTACATCACCCAGCTGCCCCAGGGGTGGACGCGGCGGAAGTGACGACGGACACGCGCCAGGAGGCGCTTCATAAGCAGGGAGCGCCGAAGCGCTCTGGGGACACCAAAGCACTGCCTAACCTGCCGTGAGGGGAACGGCCAACTTGCTTGGAAAAACTTACCCCTGCTCTGCTCTGCACCAGAACCGCGCCGTGAGGAAAACGGCCAGCGCTCACACCGCCATCCACCGCCATCCACCCGGTGCAGCAGCAGCTGGGGAACTACATCACCCAGCTGCCCCGGGGGTGGACGCGGCGGAAGTGACGACGGACACGCGCCAGGAGGCACTTCATAAGCAGGGAGCGCCGAAGCGCTCTGGGGACACCAAAGCACTGCCTAACCTGCCGTGAGGGGAACGGCCAACTTGCTTGGAAAAACTTACCCCTGCTCTGCTCTGCACCAGAACCGCGCCGTGAGGGAAACGGCCAGCGCTCACACCGCCATCCACCGCCATCCACCCGGTGCAGCAGCAGCTGGGGAACTACATCACCCAGCTGCCCCGGGGGTGGACGCGGCGGAAGTGACGACGGACACGCGCCAGGAGGCGCTTCATAAGCAGGGAACGCCTCTCGCACCCGCGAGTCGCGCGCGGGAGATGCCCGGGAAAAGGGCGGGCCGTCTGTGGCCGTCCGTGGACGACTGTGGTCGGGCGGGCCACCCCCCTAAGATCTCCTCAAACGTAAGTGTTACACCCAAGCACAAATATGGGGGATTCCACTACTACAAACACCCATACCGATATATCTTCCCAGGGTGCTGATACCTCTGCCTCTGTCTCTCTTATTACATCCTTTGAAACATTGATTGAAACTGCCTTCAATGAAATTGTAGAGACCGAGAGGAGGTTCTCCATGGGCTCATTTGTTACCAATAACATATCGAGTGCCACTGGAAATATCCATATTATCCCTGAGGTTACTGTGGTTAAGCCATCACTTCCATCTGTAGACGTGCCCATTGTTTTAGAAGATGAAAACACTGTCACCTATATAGCTGCAGATTCTGTCCCTTTAATAACAACTGCTGCTAGCCTACTGGTACCTCCGTTAAAAGAAACTATCCCTATTAGCATACCTGTTTCCCAGGGTGATGTCATTACCCTGGATATTACGGACTCCAGTAGTAACAAACTGGGAGGGGAAAAAAGGAAAAGAGGTACTACTAAGCAAAGCGCTAATAAAAGGAAACAACCTTCATTGAATAAAAGCCAGACTACCCCCCAAAGCCTGTGGAATAAACAAAAATCTTTGGGGGCGGTAACTGTACCTATGGAGGAAAAAGACTCAGTGGATATAGATAACACTTCCCTTTCGCCCACCATTCACCCCGGTGGGAATTTTAATACTATTTGGACCCAAACAACACTAATGGGAGATAATTATAACCTCTCCAAACAAAATGAGGACCTTATTGAAACTATAGTGGACACTATTTTTAACCGATTGGAGAAACTTATGATCAACCAGTTTAATAATGTTTTTAAAAGATTGGACAGATTAGATAACCTGGTTAAAAATGATGAAGCCAAAAGGAAGGGGTCTATCATTCTGGATCAAATTAGAGCCGACCGTCTCTTAAAAGATCTTGAATCCCTAAGCAACACCCTGTCATCAAAAACACAGACCGCCCGTATTACATTGGATGAGGGCACGAAAAACCTGGAAACGTCATCACCGTCCATTACACAACCTACAATCCAACCGCGAACTGTTAATACAGGGTCCAAGTGTGCAAAACCTAGTATAGCTGCTAAAACCATCCCAACCCCTGCACCTAGGAAAACTACCCCTTTGGTTACTACTAACAAAAATGCCATCAGCAAGGATGACGGCCTTACCCAACCTACTACACCTACAACATCAGCTGCAGTTCACAACACAGGTTCCACCCAAGTAGGGTCCAATAAGCCTCGCAAACACGAAGGGCCTGTGTTTCCCCTACACTTGCCACCGGATGCCTGCCCGTTCGTTCTGGTTTTGGCAGGAGTACCAGTGTTGAGGGAGGATCAGGGGGAAACCTGGGTACAATTACGAAACAAATGTATAGACTGGCTAACTAAACACAAGGGGGTTGGATATGATATATCAAGAGAAATCATATCGGTTCGTAGGGTGCCTTGGATTGGACCACTACCTAAAGATAAGGACGGGGACTGCGTAGTTCTTAACTTTAAAAATCCTGGAACTGTAAGACATCTGCTTAACATAAGTGGTAACTGCTCAGCTATCTCCACGGTTGCAACTATGCTACCTTTAAGCTACTTTTACAGACAGCCACCTATGCAATTTCGACCGCCTTTATTGCATTTCCACCCCCCACCCAGGTACTCTCAGCCACCAGCTATGCATTTTCAGCCAGTTGCTTTCCCTTTCAATACATTTAACAGATTTGCACCCTTGTCAGGTTTGGATATGTTGGATTGACCCTCTCCAATTAAGCCAGCCAACTCAGTTGTTCCTTTACCATCTTTCACCAATGGAAAACAGGTAGCTTTAAATTCCTTGACAGGGATTTCAGGAAGAGGCCAATCTATGAACAATAACCCCTTGGATTCTGTACTTTCGTTTGTAAGTTGGAACATAGCGGGTCTTAACTCCAAACTGAAAATTAAAGAATGGTCTGACTGGGTGAACACCAATTGTGACTTACTGCTGCTTCAAGAAACTTGGTGCTTAACTAACCCCACAATGGAGGGCTTCTGCTGTTATAACTTAAAGGCCTCAGCCTCATCTATGGGATGCCCAAGCGGAGGGTTATCTATTTGGTCTAAGATAAAACCTGGGGTACAAACCAAACAGATCCCAACACCAGGCAAATGTTTTATGGCTGTGAAATACATTAACAGGATGATTTTATGTATAATTAATTTTTACAGTAATGACTTTGATAATCATCCCAATGGAAACTTTTTGTCTTTGTTTAACTTTATTGATGATCTCGCGGAGGGGCTGAAGTATGGGTCCTATGACGGTATTTGTATAGGAGGAGATTTTAACGCCCATATGTATCGCACTAGTGCCCCATGTCGAAATGGTGAGGAGTTGAAGAATCTATTAGCATCTCGTAATCTAGTAAATGCTATGGAAATTGCTGGAACTAGTGCTGAAACCAAATTTGCACCTACCTATATAGGTCAAGGCTGCGCCTCCACGATAGATTATATATTTCTCTGTCCGTCCCTGTGTAATATAATTCGAAAAGCTGAGGTTACCTGTAGCGCATATAGTGACCATTATCCGCTTAGAATACATCTAGACCACCCTCAGACCACAAAGGCTGCCTCGAAGACTGAGAATGGGCCACAAAATTTGGTATTGTCTACCGATAGACTAAGACTAATATGGAAAGGGGTGGATAATAAAGCTATCCTAGCCAAGGTAATCAAAAAGCATCCACTGTTAATAGACACCTGCTTGTCATTTGATAGTACTGGCGAAGTATTGGTTGTTGCATTTACTAATCTTTGTGGGGCAGTGAGAAGGGAATCTTCTAAACCATCTAGGCCCAATATAGATTACAGCCCTCGCTGGTTTGATTCCGCGTGTTCAAAGGCCAACAGGGAATTGAGGGCGGCTTTACAACAAAATCCTAGGGATTTTAACCTAGTGAGAGAATTAAGATCCAAATATAAACTCGCCCTACGGACAAGAACTGAGGCTTTAGTGGTTAACCACTGGGAGTCACTCACGCGGACTGCTTTACTAAAAGACACCGCAGGGTTCTGGAGAGAAGTCAAATCACTCAGGTCTTTTGGTTCTAACATCCAACCAATCAACTGTAACATAAATGGAGAGGTCTGGGTGGAGCACTTCTCCAAAATCTATAATATAGCAGCCCCTACTATAGATTCTACATTGTCATTAAATAATGCTGAACAACCGAACTTCTCAATATCTGAGGTGGAGGATGCAATTTCGGATAGTGCTAGTAATAAAGCCCCTGGCCCTGATGGTCTATCTATCGACCAGATTAAATCGGAAATTAACTTTTGGGCCCCTCTATTATGTAACTTATTTAACAATCTGACCGACAGCTCCATCCCCGAATCCTGGTCGAACAGTGACATCGTACCAATATTCAAGAAAGGTGACAGGGCCGATCCGGCCTGCTACCGTCCGATCTCACTGATCGACAATACATTAAAAGTCCTTGGTAGGGTACTATTCAAGAGGATAAGGGAATGGGCTGAGGATAATAATGTGTTACATTGCAGCCAATTGGGGTTTAGAAGCCACGTGGGTACGGTTGAGCAGTGTCTCAACTTGAGCCTAATCATGGCCAAATACATTATTGTTAAAAAGTCCCCACTTTATTTAGGTTTTATGGATCTGAGTTCCGCTTTTGATTTTGTCAACCGTTCCTGGTTATGGTCACAATTGCTCGAATATGGTTTAGATGATTCATTAGTATATTTTCTCTCATATTTACATAGGGACCTTAAGGCAAGAGTACGCATCAACAATGATGGTGAACTATCTGGTGATATTTTCATTAAAAGAGGAGTCCGGCAGGGCTGTGTACTCGCCCCTTTGCTTTTTATTTTATATATTAATGGGCTTAGCCCTGCCCTGAGCAAGAACTCCAAGGATGTTCCAATTATTAATGGTTCCCCTATTACCACCTTACTTTATGCGGATGACGCAGTATTAATGGGGCGTACCCCAAATGCTTTGCGCTCATTAATTACAGGGTTTGTTGTTTTTATGTCTGATTTAGGTTTAAATAACAATTTTAAAAAATCATTTATTATGAATTGTGGTTCAGAAAGATATAACATTCTTTCAATTAAAAGTGGTGAAAATGAATTAAAATGCACTAGCACTTTCCCCTATTTAGGGTTATTATTCTCCAATACATGCTCGTGGCAGCATCACACAGCCCACGCAAGAAATAAGATTGGTAAATCAATTAATTCAATTTTATCTCTTCGCCAACCGAGAACGGCTGATGTGATTACCCCCCTGTTAAACATCTATCGTACCCAATGTCTGCCAACTGGGACATATGGATCTGAAGTGTGGGGTTATTGTAATAGCCTGCCCTTGCAGCTGGAGGAAAATAGATTCTGCAGGAAGGTGCTGGGTGGTATTTCCTGTGCGCCAACCTTCATTTGTCACCAAGAACTTAAGTTACCATATATAGCTGATTTTATTAGGTCAAGGCCTACGCTTTTTTGGTTAAAAATATGGACAAATCCAGCGGCTTCCTTAACCCGCAGTATAATCTCAGATTGTCTATCACATGAACGATCCCATCTCATACCTTGGCTGAATGCGGTCAAGACTTGCCTGATTAGCGTGGGACATGGCTCTTTGTTTAGCTCCCCAAATACTATTGTGCCCACCCACAAGAATAATGTAAAACGGGCATTGTATGAGATATATAAAGAGGAACGTATGAGAACTGAAATAATGAAACCAGCTATCACTAAATATCTCCCACTAACTGAGACAGGTAATGATGTTTTAAATAAACCACACAAGCCCTGCAGATATTTGTCAATACCGATAGGAAGATGGAACCGGAGCCTTTTATTTAGGTTCCGGGATGGCAGTATTGTAAATTTACTGAGCTTCCCACTCGGCTATAATAAGAATCTAGAAGAACTTGACTGTCCGTGTTCTGTCGGTGGGAAACAAAGTTTACTGCATTACTTTATTTTCTGTGGCCATTATAAATTGTATATCCATCATTATCTAATGCCAATTTTCAGAAAATACAATCTAAGAGACTTTAAATTGGCATTAAAATGTTTGCAAATGTTACCAACCGATGATGTCATCTTCACTATAAGCTGCTTCATAAAAGCCTGTGTAAAATCGAGGGCAAGTATGGAACATGCATAATGGCCTTTGGATGCATAACGCACTTTAAACTCTAAATATAAATTGTATAGAGGTTTAATTATTTGTATGGAATCAATGTTTATTGGTATTATCTAAACAGAAATCTATGAATGCTCTTCCAAATTGTTTAATGTCTTATATCTTGTATCATGCACTTTATGCCACATATGCTGCTCATGCCTAATTGGGCTGTATTTTAACTTTTATATATGTTTTTATGTATTTTAAATGATTCATCCTGTATGTACTTTTATGGATTTTTCATAATCCGAATAAAGATCATTTCATTCATTCATTCATTCAAGGATAGGTAGTGCAGACTTTTGTCCCCTTTGTAACCCGTCATGCCTATCTCAATGTGAATGTGTTGTGCACCCCACGCAAAGAAAACAATTTTTTAAAATTTTTTTTATTTGCCCCGCGGGGCCCTTTTACAGACATTCTTTAGTCTAATTACGTTGGCCTCTATTGTATGTATTTTTTTAATCATTTTTTTTCTTTCGCTCCCGGTCGGCGAACCGGGTAGCTTAGCGTTACCTCAATTTGGTGGCGTGATTCGGTCCGCGAACGGGTAAACGTTCTTTTTGAGCAACTGCCGCGTTAGAAAACAACATTGTGACGCGTCGCGTAAGCGCGACGTATCGCGTTGTCGCGTAATGCATGTTATGACGCGCCGCGTTAGCGCACCTGGAAGTGTTCCGGAGCGCGAACCGAGGCGCGCAGCGCCCCGGAAGCGATCCGAGGCGCGGCGCGGAGCGCGTAACGTAAGCATAACAGGTCATGTGACTTGTTTATAAAACTTTTCATTGGTTCATTTTACTTTTAGTTTCCTAATGATGGAAGGCTTGGTCATATGACCTTAAAATAACACTTTTCATTGTTTAGAACATTTTTTTTCCCAAATGATGAAAGTTCCACCTTTTTTCCTCACTCTGACTTTAATTGTTATGAGAGAAAGACCTACATTGACTACCTTACAAATGGCTTCAATGATTGCTGCAGCTGGTGGACCCCCACCACCACCACGACCTTCTAGGAAGAGAGGACCACCTTCTCAGGTCATCCTCCAACAAGAGGAGGAAGAAGAGGAAGAGGAGCAAGGGACTGGGATGTTTTTACCTGAACAGCCAAGGAGGTCCCATGTCAAACCAAATTATATATGGCAATTTTTTTCTTTTCCCCAGGGACAAAAAAAGGTTAATGCCCGGTATGTTACCTGCCTGATTTGTAAAAATGAACTGTCCGGAGGAACAGAAAAAAAATACATTTATGGTAATTATGCCATGCATCGCCATATGGAAAGGTGGCACCATATCAACTACAGTGCTGCTCAAGTACGTGATCTAGTGGATAACCCCCGACCTGTGGCCAGTACATCCTCCAATGAAGAGGCAGTGACGGGACCAGAGGCGAGCGACATGGTCCCAAATATTCAATGAAATTTGGGAGCATAAAACATGTCTGTATTCATTGTGGACAACTCATTTGCTACAGAGAGAGTAGCATAAATTTAATCAATTTAGCTATTGATAATCATCAATGTCCCAAACGCCCCCGAAAATAAATTATCTTTTTTTTTTGTTGCTCCTGTTGAGCCCTTCATAACGAATCATTTTCATTTCCCCCCCAAAAAAAACAAAAAAAATATAAAACCTTTCAAAAATAATAAAAAAATGTTATTTTCAGAACTACCTCCCCTTTATAAGAATTTTCTAGAATGTTTAGCACTCTGACAACCTCTATTTCTTTTGGTTTGCTTCCCGGTTCGCGCGCCGGTACGCGAACCTGAAGCGAACGCAATTTTTTTTTTTTTTTTTTTAAAAGAGAAAATAAATTGAGAGTAATGTTAAAAGAAAGACAGTTAGAGGGAGTAACACAGAGATACTGTTTAAAGAGGGACTGAGAAAAGGAGTGGAAGGAGTAGAGTAAGTAAGTAATAGAGAAATGAATGAAGTAAGTAGCAAAGGCAGAAAACTGAGGGTTAAACAAATGAACCAGTGGAACTAATTGAAGTTAAATGTGATAGAAACGTAACGAAAAGAGTACAAAACATTTACCTTATAATTGTCGTTAACTTAGTTACTTGTTATTTTTATACTTTCAATCTGTGAAAGAAAGAACAAACATTTGAAAAATATTAAAACATGTATTTTAAAATTAGAAAAGACAAGGGAAAAGATTGACAATCATCCAATTTTACAAAATAATAAAGTTAGAGGCCTCCACTTCTCAATGCCCCCTACACAGTCCTAAATATATACATTTTAAACTGACGGTATCTTGTTGAAGATGAAGTGAAGCCTATCTTGCAACATGGTGCATCTTTTGCACTGCTGCTGCGTCACAAAAGTGACGGAACAGCGGCGCAAAAGAGGCGCACGACCATCATAAATCTACCCCTAACATTTTAATGATTGTTTCTAGATGCTGATAAGGTGTGGCCTATCCACAGATTTGTTTCAGGTGAGTCCAACTCAGAGTTACAGATGAAATGTAAGTTATTGAAGAGTACAGAGTAGATAATACATGATCAGGCCTACCAACGAAGTGAGTCATGTCCACTGCACTCTTGAACAAATGTCAGACCTCCTCTATCTCCTTGAACAGCCCTAAATCTCATCTACACAATGTGATTCGTAATGTTATGAAACACAGGTAATGTAATTGAAAAACGTGCAATTTTTTTTGCTCATTCCACAATCACATCCCTTGTGTTTTTCCTTTGCTTAGGTATCTCATTGTGCAGATGTAGTCTAGCATATCCAAGAGTACGGAGAAGGTGAGGACTGTATGCAACAGAGCAATGTACATTACTCACCTCCCTTGACACTTACAGAAGCCTCATTTTTTCCATGCCTCCTACACAGTTCTCAATGTATATCATAAATACAAAAAGTACAGAATTATTTATACATGTTAAATGGTTTATTTTTGCTGTTCTCAGAATATATCAAATTTCACTAAAAACAGTGATTTGAAGGTATTCATCATATAACAGCTGGGGAAAAAAAACACAATCAAAATGATTGTGTTTAAAAAACCCATATAGCATAACAAAATCAGAAATGTGTACTCCTTAAAAGTAACTTACTTTCCATGACGTCAAAGGAAGTCCTATGAACAGCTTATACTCTGTTGTGCTGCTATTATTTCCAGCCCGCCACTTTTGAAAGAAAAGCTCCATCGTTTTGAGAAATATGTTACATACAATAAATGATTTCTCGCTCTCTACCGCACATTTCCTCAAGGCCAAATCGTGAAAGAGCCATTTATAACTCTTGGAATTCTTCCAAGCAAATCCCGTCATTTTCTTTTTCCGCAACTTTTAGAGAGAAAACGTTCAAGATCACTTTCACAATCCTGTACTAGTAATATCTCACCCTTCTTGCTCACTCATGTTCCACATTTCCACATTTAACTTTTGACTCTATACTACACTTATCCACAAGGCTATATAGTGTAGGAGCCATTAGAACGTCTTGAAATTCCTCAGAACAAATCCCGAGATTCTTTCCCTAAAATTTTGGTTTTAAAAACACCAGGTAAGAATTTTTAAGGTCAAAAGGCAATTTAAAAAAAAAAATTAAAACAGAATCATTGCAGAATGACCAGCAGTTTCTAGACTTTAAATAAGCTGTGTAATGTCCTGATGTTGTTGAAGGACCGTCATGATATATATTTGCTGCCGTTACAAAAGTCCTTCCTGATATTGACAACTGCGAAGCCACAAAATTTTTAATTGAAGTTGTCAATTTTGTTCCATCAGGCCTACATCGTTGGAGCATTAAAATGACGTACTGGCCATATGTTCGTATAAATAATGTGGACAGCATTGCTGACTTACATTGGCTACACTCCATGTTGTGATCGGCTGATTTTACTAGCTTATTAAAGGACACTGATTTACTGTCTGCCAAAGTTAAATATATAAATCTTTCTGAGTCTACACTACTAGTACTTGATAGCCTACAGTTCTCGCAGTCATGCTGCCATTGATAAGAAAGGCCAAACAGGTGATCTACATCTACACCTTCATCTTGTAATACATCAAGCATATACATTAAAAACTCTTGACAATCTTGCTGAATATTTTGAGAGAATTGCGTTTGACCTGAACATATGTCTAACAGATTTCGAATTTCAGACACACTTTCGATTTTTGTTCTATCAGTGCTACATTTCTCTAACACAGAATTCAGCAAGCAGCAAAAACTTTGATCCGAATTGATCACAATCTGTTCTTTTAAAGTTTCTAGAGAAAAGACAACATTAGCCACTACATTAGCATAGCAGTTGACACCAGAACTGTTTTCAAATTGAAAACCAACAACATCTTCAACAGAATCCTTTTTCTTTCTGCTTATAATTTCAGGTTCATCGACTTTTTGTCTTTTTGCTACAACCTCCCGACTATTGGTCACATTTCTTCCTTTCCGGCCTACCACACGTTTCTCAAACAAAGGATATTGAGGCAAATGTGGCGCATACTCTTTTCTTAACCTATTGTATCCTTAACACAATCTAGATCCGCACAAATGTTTGTGACATCACACTCAATCAAGTACAATCCCGATAAAGTTCTAACTCGTGACAATGCCACATATGCCATACCCTCCTTGAACACAGAACTGCCAATATTCACCAATGCACTGTCTACACTTAAACCTTGCGATTTATGGATTGTCACCGCATATGCCAAGCAAACAGGAAATTGCTTACGGCGAACATATAAGTCTTTTACAAGCAGAAACCTAGCAGAGCAACCACCAATTAGCTGTACTTCCTCAATGCCATCAAATTTAATTTTTAAAAATTCAATTCCATCCCTATTTCTGTATTTTTCAAAATCAACAACATTATCCATTGATCCATTTACCAGACCTCTTTCAACATGTAAATTCCTTCTTAAAATTATACGACAATTTAAGCACACATTCAGAGTCTTTTCAAAACCTGCAGTTTTAGATATAGTCTTCTCTAATGAATCCAATTTAGATTTCAAATTCTCAGACAAAATAATTGTTGCTCCCATATGCTCAACTCTGTCAATAGCTTCCAGTTTCACAATCTCTTGGTTTTCTAAATGCGACATTTTGTTGTTGAAGATGGCACATTCTGCAAGAGTTGGCATCAAACATATTCCAGATTTCTTCTCAGTAATTTTCCGAAAAATATTCTCAGGTACAACGTCTTCTTCTGGATACAAATTTGACAGTAATCGTGCATGTAAAGCTTCTTTACCATGCTCGGTCACTTTTCCAATTCTAACATCTTGTAGAATATTCTTATAATCTTCATCCTTTGCTTGACGCATATTTTCACGCAGTTCAGCATAATTGAAGTTTAACCATATATTGACGTTGCCAATACTCCCTAGACACTTCCTGGTATCTTCATGTGTGAGCATTTTGAACACAGGTTGTCCTTTCACTGGTGTCAGCTGCAGAAGATCACCGAAAACAATGATGTGTTTGCCACCAAATAACACATCATACTCTGTTTTAAGAACTTCTTGCATTCTCAAATGCACAAAGGCAAGCATGACATTGGAAACCATGCTTACTTCGTCAATGATAAGAAGTTTCATTTTCCTCGACTCTTGAAACTTCACAACAAGCATCTCCAGATAACTTGTGGTAATGTAATTTGTTATCATGCTCCACTGGCAGCATCAGTAGACGATGCAAAGTAATACCTTTAATGTTATGTGCTGCCAGTCCAGTTGGAGCGGTGACAACACAAGACAGCGATGACTCAGTCCTTTTCTGCAAATAACATGAAATTGCTTTAATGAGGAAACTTTTTCCAGTTCCCGCTTCTCCACTCACGTACAGTCGGACAGTCTTCAATGACGTACATGAGCACTCTTTCTTCTCATGACTTAATCCATGATCAATTTGGTTGGTAACTTCGTCATATATTTTCCTCTGCTCAACGTTGAGTTGTCTTTCCAAGTCTTCTAAGTTAACCGCATCTTCCTGAGCATGTGCCATGGCTCTTTCCACTTCAATCATAGCAGTGGCAGCTTCATTTTCGATAACTGGTCCTCCTAGTGGATCCTGACTCAATGAAACAGAACTCTGACTGTCCTGAGAACTGTCTCTAGCAATCTCGGCTGCAATCGTTGCTTCCTGCTCGATTTCCGCATTCAACATTTCTAGATATTTGGGAAAAACAGGACATTCTATGGTCTCTCTGGCTGCATTGAAAGAGTCTTCGTAACAGAGGGAATCTCCAAGCAGTTCCTCTTCTGCACGCCAAGGCTTGAAAAGTTGCAAAAGATCTAAATAGAAAAACTCTTTTCTTTCAGGAGATTCACCACTCAATTTTCGATGATTTACCAATTGGCATTTTCTTTGCTTGACCAGACATCCCTCACTTCCAATTACAGCATACACTCCTTTATCAATATCTTCTTTGATGTTCCTTTTGAATATGTAATTTTGCAGAACCTCATACAGACAAACATTCTCGAGGTGACTGCTTCTATTTGGATAATATGTATCCAACATGTTGGTCTTCAAAATATCTGTACTGTTTGGCTCCTTTTCCGCCAAATACTCAATTTCCCATACAGGTTTCAGAACTCGATTACGCGTTGCAGCAAGACCAAGACTCGCCCAAATGATACTCCTGGATTTGGCATAAAGACTTGCTGAAGACAACCGGTCAGAACATTCGTAAGCTCCGATTTCTCGATGCGACATCTTCAGACTGAAACTGTACAACTTCTTACTGAGGCTCTTTTCATGGGAAATGTCCTCCCACATATCCTTCAATTCTGTCTTTTCTTTTTTGGTGATGTAAGATGTCACATACCGAGCCACAGCCATACAGTTATCAGCCACAAACTGTATATCCATGTTAGCATTCCACATGGACAAAATCACTGGGTTGTAGTCATTGATATACTTGGACTCTTCGTTCCTTTTCAAATTGTATGTATTTTTGGGTGATTTTCTCGTCACATTATGTCGCAGAGAAGACATCAAATTGTTCACTCTTCCTTTAGATATCACCAATCGTGGAAATCCAAAATGACATTTTGTATAGTACTTGTTCTTGTTTCTAAATTTACGACAACAGTACTTTCCACAACGATGGCTTTGAAACCGTAAAACTTGTTCTCTTAGACTTTTGTCTTCCTTTGTCTTTGGAACAGCACATGTAGAATACTGTTCTATGAAACTCATCACTAAGTCATCTGAATCTGTTCTAAATTTGGGAGCATCTTTGATCCACAGCAGCATATGTATATGAGGAGCACCTCTTGCTTGGTACTCCTTTCTCCAACACCTCTCCAAGAGGTGGATTTTTCTTGTTCATGATGAAAGACATCATAGCTTCAAATCTATGATTGAAGTACCTGCATACATTCACTGGATCCAAAGAGCACAGTTCTCCGGGTGTCTTCAATTCGATATTTTCAATGTTTCCATTTGCCTCTCGTAGAAATTCAAGTAAGTCTTCCCAGCCATACTCGGCACAGCTGAGAGTGAGGAACCATGTGGGAGTTCCTATGTTCCTCAGCATACGTTTCAAATCACCATGACGACGGTACCAGTACTCATTAGTACCACGCTGACACGCCATGAGATTAATCAGGTGAGAATCCAAAATACTATCTTGCACATTGACTTTATCCATAAAGTCACTTGCCGAGATGTTTTGCATCTGTACACCACTTTTCAAGATGTGGTTCACTGCATATGACAGTCCAGACAGATCGCTTTCAAACAGTAGATGAAACAAATAGGGAATGCATTTACGAAACCTAGGATCTTCTACATATAATCGTAAAGTCCGGTATTCAGAAGCAGGAATTTGAACAGGTCGCTCATCATATCTTCCTCCTTGACCTGTTGGAAATAGCTGTGGGAAACACAGAGCTTCCAAACTTTCCTCCCAAACACTAATAGGACTCCCTTAGGCTTGTTTCATTTGAAACAACTCAATAGCATTCCCCATGACTTCCTTAGAATGCAAAGGAGGAACACTTCATATATTTCTTCATTTTTAGAGGGTTCTACTTTTTCAATTTGACCAGCACACAAATCGCTATCCTCTTCTTCACTTACTTCCTCTTCTGCAACATATACATTCTTATAGTACTTTTTGTTTTTCTTCAAATACAATGTTGCCTTTTTGACTTTCCTAACATCCACTAAATCTTGCCATATTTTCTTACTCTTTGTCGGAACCCCATTAACTAAGATAACCAGAGGTTCCTCTTCCACTTTCTCTACTCCAATTGTATTAATATTTTTTTTTAAATCTAGAGGCAAATAAACAACTCTTTCATTTAATCCTCTCTGTAACTCTGATGGAGGCAATTTCCCTGTCTTTGGCTCCATTCTTACAATAGCCTGAAAGGGATGCACACTTTGAATCAAAAATAGATTCATAAGTATTTAAATCCTTCAATTCAGAAGGAATGTCAACCAATTCCAGATTATTATGAACCGCTCTAGCAGGCATCCGGTTTTGATTTAATTTGTTACAACAATAAGTACACACACGTTGATCCAAACCCAAATCAAAACAATTTTCTACCATCAAGTATGTTGCAAAATCCTTCCATTCACTATTATTTTCCCTTTCACTTTTCGCATATAAATCCACTAACTTAGTCTGATTCTTACAATAAGTGCGTCGACAACACACACAAGTGAAATTAGGCCTCTCACTTGATTTCACCTGAAACGTGGCAATTTCCTTTTCAAAATTATCTGTACTGGAAACATGTAAATTAGCTTTCACATTACCTTCTTCTTCTGGGTCAATTTCAACATTCTCCTCTTTACTTGTAAAGTAACAAAACTCAATTTCTTCACAAATATCCTTCACATCTACTTCAGAACCATGCAAAAGAGCAGTGCATAATTGTTTAAGCATAATTGCTGGACTCTTACCATAATACAACATTCTAACTAATGTCCTCACTTTACTATGATACACTGCTAGCATCCTGAAATGATGAAAAACACTCTGGCATACTCTCCTGGAAAGACAAGCCAGTGAATGACCATGCAAACCTGTCACTTCTCTCACTCTGCAAGGATCTAATTCTTGCAACAATTTTATTTTCTGTTTTAAACTTTTCTTATTAAATGTCCGTACAAAATCACAAAGAAAATTGATGGAATCCTGTCGCACACTGCAAATAGAACTACACTTCCAGGTATACACTGGTCCCTTAGGACGTCTCCCTAAAATTTCATTACCTAACACCTCTTCTGCCTCTGTTGACACAAGTTTTTCTTTTTCAACCGGACAACCATCTTTCACCTCATAAGCTCGACCACTGGTGTCAACTGCATGCACCAAATTATTGTCCTGAAAATAACTCTCCTCATTAAAAAATGCCTCACAACTTGAACTATGCATCCATTCTCCTGAGAAAACTTCACAAAAATTACTTCTATTAACTACTCTCTTCCATCTACTATTTGATTTGAAATCATAAATTACCTTGTTTAGTTTCCTAATTCTATTGATTACCAAAATAAATAACTTTCGCTTAATTTCAAAAGCCTGATCAATACTTTTCTCTACATTTTTCTTTCTCCTATAAAAAGCTACTTTCTGTTGACCTTTCTTTAAATTTTTTAACAAATTGCCAATTATCCTGTTGCGGAACATTCGTCTACAAATGTCCATAAACTGATTTTTTCTTCTACTGCCATGCACAGCGTTATCTCCTGCTCTACCAGTAACATTTTTGATTGGCCTTTCCTTTCCGTTTAAATTGGCTCTCTTTTTCTGGACTAAAACTTGTTCTGTAGTTATACTTTTGTTTCTACAAATGTTTCTGAGGAATGATTTCGTTCTCTTACCCGGAGCTTTCTTCGTGACTTGACGAGATTTTATTGTAGAGGACTGCTGCAAGCATTTAGTAATCTGCTGTCTTTGACGTTTTGTAGCCTTTCGGATTCTATCCTTAGACGGCATTGTCTAATTTCGAAATGATCTGCAGTTGAATCTGTGGTAAAATATAATAAAAAATGTTATTAATCACTATTACCAAACAGTAAATCAATAACAGTAAGGATTTGATTCAGCAATGCCATAAAGATGATTCAGTGAAATCTTCTTAATTTTACTGTGTTAGTTGTACAGGACTTTCATGCAAATGACTGCCCACCCTGCAACAAAACGCCCACATGTAACCTGACGCACGTTAAATTGTATACTTACCTGCAATAATCCATATGCCAGTGTTTAGGTCCCTCCACCCTGCCCCTCCCCCTCCCTGCCTCCCTGCCCCACCGTAACTCCCTCCACGGCCCGCGGCTGCTATCTTGCAACATGGTACATCTTGTAAATCACTGCTGCATTATAAAAGTGACGCAACAGCAGCACAAAAGAGGCGCACAGCCATCATAAATCTGCCCCTAACACTTTAAATGATTGATTCAGGATGACGATAAGGTGTGGACTATCTAGAGGTTTGTTTGAGGTGACTTAAAATGACCAAGCACACATAGGGGTGTATTTACAAGGCCCTTGCACCACTTATGCATCACTTTTAACATGTACACTGTGGAGCACCATGGGGCAAAAACAACACAGATGCATCATGCATCTGTTCCGCAAAAGCGACGCATTGCAGGAGTCACATCGCAAGTAAATACATTCTCATAAATTTTAAAAGCATTCCGTTTCCTTAAAAACGATTTTCTGATCATAATTTGAAAACACAGCACAGATCCTATGTACAACCACACCTTGTCAGTACTAATACTTTACATTATCTGCAATTACAATTTGTAAAAGAATGCAAAATTTTCTTTGAAAACATAATGCAAACACTTGACTCAAAACATCATTTTAAATGCACAGCTGGCTTTCTTATTTTCTCCAAAAAGCATACTAGTCTCTATCTAAAATAAAGAAACGATATCTCACCTTAGCAAATGCTTTTTGAATTTCAAAACAGTCTCAGAAACACACCAATTTTTCTTTAGCAGAACAAAAGGTATGCACTCCAGAGGCTGCAACCAAGAAAGGCACTGAAATGCTGATATTCATCACACATATCTCTCATGTCAGCCAATCAAAACTCTTCCCTCACTTTTTTCAAATCAACACCCTTCCCCCCTCTGCCCTTTCTGCCCTTTTTCCATAGCAACTACCTCCTGCCAGACCTCTCGTGTTTACAAGTTCACACAACAATGTTTCAAATGAACTCTGAACTCTCAGTACACCTGCTAATCCACTGCAATCGTTCATAAAATCATGTTTTATTAACCATTCAAATTACATCTTTCAAAGAACACATCCATGCACCCTAACTTTCTGTTTTCAGCAATGGAAATCCACCAATCACTGCTAATAAATCATTAGCACTCAAACTTCACAGTTTTTTTTTTCTTTACAAACTCCACTGTTTCAACTGCCATTTCATTCCCACACTTCATCTGACTGCAGCAGAACCTCCTCTCGCCATGTTTTCTGTCTGGATTCTAGGACATAGCTACATCCACTGGGCTCACAGGTATGCTGATAACAGAAATTTACACAACCTCAATTTACAAAATGTGGAAATCAAATGGATTGAGCAAAGAGGATTGAGATGTCACCAATTGATACCATTGGTGAAAACCTTTTTGCATTTGCCAAACCCTGACCTCATAATAGTGCACTGTGGAGGAAATGATTTGGGCACTTTGACTGGGGTAGGTCTGGAAATGCTCTTAAAGGACTCCTTTGAGCAATTGATGGCACTTTTTCCTCAAACTTCCTTGGTATATTCCAATATATGCCAAAGACAAAAAAGGAGGTGGTCCAATCAATTTTGTCCACAAATTGAGAAATCGAGGAAGCATGTAAATAAGTCTGTTTCAGCTTACATGAGAGACCATGGAATGGGCTGCATCTACAACAATAACTTGCGTTACTACATGCAAGATATCTACAGAGGAGATGGCGTGCACTTCTCAGATGAGGGGAACAGAGTTTTCATACAAAATTTAAGACTGTGTATTGGTACCTACTTATAAGCACCTAGAACTTACACAGAACCCAAAAGCTCTTTTCAGAGCTACCTTAACTATAATTACTCTTTAAAAATTTCGAATGTACCTTTTTTCACAAATTTTCACTTATGTTCGCTTCCCGGTTCGCGACCCGGTTCGCGTACCGGCAGCTAACCGCGCGAAAAATTAAAAAAAAAATTCTTTTTTCTCGCACATATGGGACTCCTCAGCCACCCTCAGAAAACCTAGGGGGTCAGGATACGTCTACCGTGCCCCCTTCTACCCATTCTGAACATTATTTACCCTCCATCTTGTATCTTAATTCTACCGAAACACAAAATGGAGGACTCCCGTAACGCTGCAGGTTCGCGTACCGGGACACGCACTGAGAAGCGCTCGCTTAAAAAAGGTGGAAAAGTAATTTACAGAAAAACCACTGGAGACACTTACACCAAATATACATTAGCTCATACTACATACCAATCCCTACCATTTTCACAAATTTGGTTGGAATTCCATTTAGCCATTTAGCATGTAGACCTCTCTAAATTCCCTGAGGTAAATTACTTCACAAAACACATCTGAAGTGATGGAATTGACAACCAATTAAAATGTTACTTTCATTTTCTACTTTTTTTACCTGACATTTGATTGATTATGTACCTGAATATATATAAAGAAAGAGAGAAAAACACAGCCATTTTGACTACTACTTCCTGAAGTACATTGCAAGAACATTTTCACTGACAACTTAAACTTGTTTTTAAAAGGTAAGATGTTATTTTATAAATTTGACCGGAGAACTATGTTATACAATTTAAATTAATTTGGAAAACATTTTCTGATAGTTATATACTATCCCTCTGTAAGAGTTAGACATTGAGAAAGGCTTGTTTATTATAATTATGGATTGATTTACGTTTCTGTGTTATAATTATGAATTTACTTAGGCTTTTTCGCAGGCACTTTTTAATAGTACTACTTCACGCCTGAAACCATACAGTGCCCATAGATAACTTCTCTGTTATAAACTCACAAGTACCTCTCTGAACTTAAACCCAACATTGCCCTATCTCTACTGATATATTTATTTTTTATGCAAATTTCAGCACAAAAGCGGAAGGAGAACAGAACGTTTCCTTTGAAATTGCCCTAGAGATGAACAATGAGGAAATCATTGAACGCATTGACTTGGAATTCATGGACGAATCACGAGACCAAGAACTTCTACAATGTGTAGAATCTGTGGATTTGTTACTTCATTATGAGGACGATAAAATGTGGGAAGTTATGTTCACTCAACAAGAGGACATTTCGGACAGTCAAATGTTAGACAGTCTATTAAATTTTGAAAAAGAATCAGAAAAATAAATTTATATTTAATAATCAAAAATTGTTCGAGTCTTTAATCATTTTTATATGTAATTCATAAACTAGTACCAAATTGATTATAATGTAAAGCCAGACTTATAGTATACTGTGCAACTTTTTTATGTTACACAATAATTTTGCTCATAGTTACTTCCTTTCTCCAACTATATTATCTCCAATGTGTATTTAACATCTCTTTATCATCTCCTGCCTCCATATTGTTTCTGCTTTCCAGACAGACTATGGTATGAATTCCATATTCCACAATAACTTCTGAAACAACATGCAAGATATCTACAAAGGAGACGGTGTATATTAATTTTTTGACTCTGCATTGGTACCTACATATTGCTACTTAAATAAAAAAAACAAAAAAAAACCAACAAAATGAACAATCAATAAACATACAATATTTAAAAAGTCTATCATTCTTGTTTCCTCATAGTACGCTCCCCGGATCGCTTTCCGGTGCGCGTACCGGGCGCACCCCACGCAAAAAAAACCTTTTTTTGTGTTTTTTTTGCCCACCGGGGCCCTTTTAAAGCCTCCACATCAAACCTAGGGGGTCAGGGAGGATCTACTATTCCCCCTTATGGTCATTTCCCCCTTTGTTTTGGCCTCCTCTTGTCACTCGATCCTACCTAGAAACAAGATGGCGGCCGCTCCAGACTGTTTAGAATGTTGACAGACACCGGAGAGCCAATCAGCTTCGCTTCGCGAAGTTCCGTTACGCGTCAGGTACGCGAACCGGAGCGCTACCCGGAGCGCTGTCACAGATATATATATTTTTTTGAACGTTAATTTATCAAAATCCACTGGAGCACATATATTGAGACCTAGCAAAGGCACATCGGGCTAACAGTCCCTACAATTTTGCCAAGTTTCGTGCAAATCCATTCAGCCGTTCGAGCTAAAAGTGAGGCCAACCGCCCTATGGAAATTAACATGGGAAAAACGCGTTTTGGGACCCCCCTTTTTTCTCGGCCCCCCCTTGACGAAACCCCCCCAAATTTCCAGGGGCTGCTCGGAAACAAAATGTTCCATTTTTCTGAAAATTTCAGCCAATTCCGTCCACAAACGTCAAAGTTATTAGACATAGAATTTTCAAAAATCCCATAGAGAAAAAATCCTAACGATGTATACCTACTGGCGACCGCCAGTAGGTAATATACACACATATATATATATATATATATATATATATATATATATATATATATATATATATATATATGTATATATATGTATATATATATATATATATATTACCTACTGGCTATCGCCAGTAGGTATATATAGTTAGGATTAATTCCCTATGGGACTTTTGAAAATTCTATGTCTAATAACTTTGGCGTTTGTGGATGGAATCGGCTGAAATTTTCAGGAAAATGGCACATTTTGTTTCTGAGCAGCTCCTGAAAATTTGGTGGGGTTTCGTCAAGGGGGGGCTGAGAAAAAAGGGGGGTCCCAAAACGCGTTTTTCCCATGTTAATTTCCATAGGGCGGTTGGACTCACTTTTAGCTCGAACGGCTGAATGGATTTGCACGAAACTTGGCAAAATTGTAGGGACTGTTAGCCCGATGTGCCTTTGCTAGGTCTCAATATATGTGCTCCAGTAGTTTTTGAGAAATTAACGTTTAAATCAAGATATATATCTGTAACAGCGCTCTGGGCAGCGATCCGGTCCGCTTACTTTTCGCTTATCGGAACTTTGCGCGCAGAAAGCTGATTGGCTCTCCGGTGTCTGTCAACATTCTAAACAGTCCGGAGCGGCCGCCATCTTGTCTCTCGGTAGGATCGAGAGAGAAGAAGAGGTGAAAAACGAAGGGTGAATTTAATGAAAGGGGGCAAGGTATCCCCCTTTTGACCCCCTAGGAATGCTGTTGGGGTTATTAAAGGGACCCGTGGGGAAAAGATAAAAAAAATGATTTTTCACGGTAGAAGCGCTTCACGGGCCGCGAACTGGGCCGCAAACTGGTAGCGAAACGGGAATTCGCCATTTTGTGCTTCGTAAATTAAATTACTAGTTATAAGTGGGTACGGGAGACGTATCCTAATCCCCTATGTTTCCTGAGGGTGGGTGAGGAGGCTGATATATGTTGATACATCTCTTCCAGCGGCTGTGCGTGAGCTTTTTTTTTTTTTTTGCTGCGTGACAGTCCGGAGCGGCCGCCATCTTGTCTCTCGGTAGGATCGAGAGAGAAGAAGAGGTGAAAAACGAAGGGTGAATTTAATGAAAGGGGGCAAGGTATCCCCCTCTTGACCCCCTAGGAATGTTGTTGGGGTTATTAAAGGGACCCGTGGGGAAAAGAAAAAAAAAATGATTTTTCACGGTAGAAGCGCTTCACGGGCCGCGAACTGGGCCGCAAACTGGTAGCGAAACGGGAATTCGCCATTTTGTGCTTCGTAAATTAAATTACTAGTTATAAGTGGGTACGGGAGACGTATCCTAATCCCCTATGTTTCCTGAGGGTGGGTGAGGAGGCTGATATATGTTGATACATCTCTTCCAGCGGCTGTGCGTGAGCTTTTTTTTTTTTTTTGCTGCGTGACAGTCCGGAGCGGCCGCCATCTTGTCTCTCGGTAGGATCGAGAGAGAAGAAAAGGTGAAAAACTAAGGGGGAATTTAATGAAAGGGGGCAAGGTATCCCCCTCTTGACCCCCTAGGAATGTTGTTGGGGTTATTAAAGGGTCCCGTGGGGAAAATAAAAAAAAAATGATTTTTCACGGTAGAAGCGCTTCACGGGCCGCGAACTGGGCCGCAAACTGGTAGCGAAACGGGAATTCGCCATTTTGTGCTTCGTAAATTAAATTACTAGGTATAAGGGGGTGCGGGAGACGTATCCTAATCCCCTATGTTTCCTGAGGGTGGCTGAGGAGGCTGATATATGTTGATACATCTCTTCCAGCGGCTGCGCCATCTTGCCTTTTTTCGAATGCCACAATTTTGTCGTGCACGGCAGCCATTTTAGATGCCAGGCTGGTCCCAGGCTATCACCTACCCCTGCGGATGTAGTTTATGGCCCCAGCTGTAGAGAATTCAGACATGCCAATCCTCCTGATTCAGGCGTGTGAGTACTGATTTCAGTGCTAGTCTCCCGCCTCCCGATTTCTGCAAGCAAAAACCCGGGGGCATATTACTAACAACTAGCGATAATTTTTGTCTATAACTTGTTTAGAGACAAAAATTATCGCCGCACATCGGCGATTTTTATCGCAGATAAACCTTGCTATTATCGCAGAAAAGTCAGCGATATTCATGTATTATCGACCTAATGCTCTTAGCCATGTTATCCACCTCCCATTGGATAACATGGCTAAAACCTGCTCAGGGCAGGTGTTAGCTTTTGGAGATATTCGCGCTTAGTGCGAATATCTCCAAAAGTTGGTAATAGAAGGTAGCGATGTTAGGGACTGTTTCCAGTCGCTAACATCTTGGCACGCCACTTTGCATGTCATTAGTGATAAGTATCACTGACATGCAAAGCCGGGCCCAAGATGGTCGCTATCTCCTTTTAGGTGTCACTAACTGGTGTTAGCGACAGCTTGATAATAGGGAAATAATTTTATCTCCGCTTTCATGGTTTTTAAAGCCAAAAAAGGGGAGATAAACCCCCTTGCTAATATGCCCCACGATTCCTTGGGGGTTTCAGCTGATAGGGCTTGGTATTGTGTTACATGGTAATTTTTCCATGAAACGTCAGAGGGTCGATGTAGGGGTTCTAGAAGAGGTGATAAACCATTTAAGCCTCATGAACAAGCGCATGGTCTTTTAAAGATTTCTGAAGTACTCGGGGCGGCGGTGTGTGTGTGCCCTCTTTCAGGAGCGGGCGGGGGGGCACTGCCAGCAACTTGCCAGGTCAGGTAGTGTTCAACACGTGCATCACCCTTTCTCTGCTTGCTATTGCGCTCCATGCTTCGGAAAGGTAAGAAAAAGAACGTGCATTTGAGTTTGAAATGTCCGATCCTGCAGCAGCACACTTCCAAAGCCCACACATGACAATAACCCGATTCAAGGCCCCATTCACCCGTTTTACAAAAAATAGATAACACTCCAACAAATTAAGGTTATAAAACTTTATTAACTTTTAACGATAATGAACAGAACAAAAACTAAAAACATTTAAACATTTATTAACACAAAAAGCAACAATGGTTAGAAGCTGTCTTTTGTGCGAATAGTCCCAAGGCAGCACAACGTGCAGAGTTCTGGACGGCACCCAGGTGATGTCGCCTGGGTGCCGCACTGGTTTAGGGATCCTACAATGCTGCTCCGAAAATTGGCGTGGGGCGTCCCGGGTGGGGCGGGGGGAGGCCTCGTCAGTAGCGGTCTGTTGTGCGAATAGTCCCAAGGCAGCACAACGTGCAGAGTTCTGGACGGCACCCAGGTGATGTCGCCTGGGTGCCGCACTGGTTTAGGGATCCTACAATGCAGCACAGAAAAACAGCGTGGGGCGTCCCGGGTGGTGCGGGGGGAGGCCTCGTCAGTAGCGGTCTGTGTCCAGTGTCACATGGCTGACACAACATGTACGACAGGCACCCAGGTGATGTCCAGTAAACTGCCGCACTGGTTTTGGTATCCTACAATGCTGCTCCGAAAATTGGCGTGCGGCGGCCCGGGGGGGGGGGGGGGAGGCGGCGTGAACGGGTCTCCCCAGGTGGCGGCCATCTAGCTGAGTTGCGCTCGCTCTTGCGGCCACAGCGTCTCGCTCACCATGTTGTGGAGTTGCTCCCACTCTTGCAGTGCAGCGATAGGCGGCTGCCACATGGCTGTCAAAATGGCGGACGGCTCTTCGGTTTTGGGCCTGGTCCACTGAAATGGCCCTGGGACACCTTGGAAGTCGGACGCTTGCCTGCTAGGGCTTGGGCTCCATTCTCGAAAAGCGTCCCCTCAGCCGTGAAGATTGTATAAAAGTCTTGGGGGCCCCCGACTCCCGCAGGCTTCCGGTGGGGAGCGGCTGCCATGATTGCTCGCGGAATGACCACGACGGAGCCACGAGATGGTGGTGCTCTCATGCTGACGCCAGCTTCAGTCTGAATGATCCAGAAACAAGGTGGGGCTTTCATCGTTTGGGAAAAAAAAATGTTCTAAACCAATGAAAAGTGTTATTTTTAGGTCATATGACCAAGCCTTCCATCTTTAGGAAACCAAAAGTAAAATGAACCAATGAAAAGTTTTATAAACAAGTCACATGACCTGTTATGCGACATAGGGCTACAAAAAGCGTAGAAAATCCGTTGGCACGTGAGGCGGCGTCAGTAGCGGACCGATGTGCGAATAGGCCGAAGGCAGCACAACGCGCCGAGATCCGGATGGCACCGAGGTGGTGTCCAGCAAATTGCCGCACTGGTGTGGCCATCCTACAATGCTGCGCCGAAAGACGGCGTGTCCAGCTGAATTGCGGTCACTGTTGCGGTACAGTGACTCGAACGCGCCGAGATCCGGATGGCGCCGAGGTGGTGTCCAGCAAATTGCCGTACTGGTGTGGCCATCCTACAATGCTGCGCCGAAAGACGGCGTGTTCAGCTGAGTTCCGGTTACTCTTCCGGCACAGTGACTCGAACGCGCTGAGATCCGGATGGCACCGAGGTGGTGTCCAGCAAGTGGCTGCACTGGTGTGGCCATCCTACAATGCTGCGCCGGAAGTCGGCGTGGGGTGCCCCGTTGGCTTATGAGGTGATGTCAGTAGCGGACCGATGTGTGAATAGGTCGGAACCAGCACAAGGCGCCAAGATCCGAATGGCAAGTCCTGGATGTTGAGTGCCTCAGTTGAGATTTCTGAGAAGTGCTTGTAGAACTGTCTGAAGCTTATTTGCACCTGCTGCAGCTTCACTAGGTCCGGCGGAACTTGTTGCCTTTTCCTTTGTGCTTCTTTTCCTACAATGCGTTTCTTCTGAAGACACGACCAGGTCCCTGAATGTGTGCAGGGGGACGCTATTGAATGAATGAACGCGCCGAGATCTGGATGGCACCGAGGTGGTGTCCAGCAAATTGCCGCACTGGTGTGGCCATCCTACAATGCTGCGCCGAAAGACGGCGTGTCCAGCTGAATTGCGGTCACTGTTGCGGTACAGTGAGTCGAACGCGCCGAGATCTGGATGGCCAAGTTTCAAGTTTCATCTGGCAGTTTTTCTCCATCCCTCCTGGATCAAAGAAGGTGAATGCTAAATATGCCACCTGCCTCATCTGAACATATGAAGTTAACTTGTATACACTGTGGTGCTATGCTGTCCTATGGCAACATGAGCATCAACCTGATGAATACGGCATTCGAAAATCATAAATGCCCTAATGCACCCAAGAAGTAATTTTTTTTTTGCTCCAGTTGAGCCGTTTTCAATGCCTGTTTTTTGTTGTTTCCCCTCCATCAAGAACAAAACAAAAATACAAGGCGCTAAGATCCGAATGGCAAGTCCTGGATGTTGAGTGCCTCAGTTGAGAGTTCTGAGCAGTGCTTGTAAGACTGTCTGAAGCTTATTTGCACCTGCTGCAGCTTCACTAGGTCCGGCGGAAATTTTTTCCTTTTCCTTTCTGCTTCTTTTCCTACAATGCGTTTCATCTAAAGACACGACCAGGTCCCTGAATGTGTGCAGGGGGACGCTATTGATTGAATGAAAATGGCGGCTTGACACAAAGCTGACTCAAGCGTTACTGTTGGTGCTATACAGACAAAAATTGGTTTTCAGTTTGTACATTCTTCAGGTTTTTTTTCCATCTAAGTCTGATTGAGAGTTTGTAGAAAAATGGCTTCAGATTTTCCACATACTACTCTTCAACATTCTTCCTAAATGTAACAATGTGAAACTCACTAGGAGAACGGCTGTTTCTGTTTCCTTTCAAAATGCTGCCACCAATATTTTCTGAATAGAAGACACCATCTTGTAACATAAAGGGCCGAAAGGGGTTCTGGTCTGGCCGATGGTTGGTGGAGACATTTTGACTATATCTTGGACCTGCCCGGCCTCGCCCAAAATGGCGCCGGTATAAATGGGACTCGTAACTCTTTGCCCGCAAATGTATATCTAGAAAATGTTATTGTAAGTGGCCCTGTCGTATTTTAATTACAAAATGTACGTCCACCGATTCCGCAACTGTTAGACACCTTTGTTCTTGTCACCTAATGGCCCGCTCGTTACGTTCTTCTACAGTGTAAATGTCTCCTCATCATATACGATTTGAGTTTGCTCCGTGGCCGGCCCACGTGGTTATAGGCCCGTATTTGTATACTGACATTTTCACAATAAAGGTTTTTAAAACAAAACACGGTAGTAGTATTTTCATTTGTAAAGTTTTTACTTTTAGTGATTGTTTTGGAATCAGTAAAAGGCAAGTGAAATAAAGCAGTCCAATTACATGACGGATAAAAGGTATAATATGTAGGAATGCAGTAAAGATAAATGGTCAAGGGCAGTTGTGTTTTTCATGTCTGCAACATAAAGTGATCGATAAGAATCTGATAATCAGGCGTATCGGCGACTAAGACAGCAGGCCGAATCTCTTTTACTCAACGGCTCCGTCATGGAAGGAAGAAACGCCCTTTTTCTCGAAAAAGGAATATATTTTACTTGCAAGACAGTTGTAAATTTTCCGGGAAAGTACATTAGCCTGGAATATTATAACATATGTTTGAAAAAAAAATATTGTTCGAAAATAATAAAAAGCGTAATTTTTAGGTCATAAGACCAAGCTTTTCATCATTAAATTAACAAAAGTAAAATGAACCAATGAAAAGTTTTATTAACAAGTCACATGACCTGTTATGCTTACGTTACGCGCTGCGCGCCGCGCCTCGGATCACTTCCGGGTGCGCTAACGCGGCGTGTCATAAAACGCATTACGCGACAACGTAGGTCAAGAATATAGTCTAAATGTCTCCACCAACCAGCGTTCAGAACACAACCCCTTTCAGCAGTCCAAAAAGTTCTGTTAAATGACAACAGAGGGGACAGGCAACAAGAACCATCAGTCAAAGAGGGGAGGGCAAGTTCTTCTCTTCCGGGTCATGTTGGGGCGCTACCGGAACTGATCGAATTGGTAGTCTACAGTGTTTCTGGATGTTTCACACTAAAGCTGGCGTCAGCATGAGACCACTACCATCTCGTAGCTCCGTCGTGGCCATTCCACGAGCAATCATGGCAGCCGCTCCCCACCAGAAGCCTGCGGGAGTCGGAGGCCCCCAAGACTTTTGTAGAATCTTCACGGCTGAGGGGACGCTTTTCGAGAATGGGACCCAAGCCCTAGCAGACAAGCGTCCGAGTTCCAAGGTGTCCCAGGGCCATTTTAGTGGACCAGGCCCAAAACCGAAGAGCCGGCCGCCATTTTGAGAGTCCTGTGGCAGCCGCCTATCGCTGCACCGCAAGAGCGGGCGCATCTCAACTACATGGTGAGCGAGACGCTGTAGTCGCAAGAGCGGGCGGAAAACAGCTGAATGGCGGAAGAGGCACAGTGTAGCAAAAGCGGGCGGAATGGCAACTAAAACGATAAAGGGGCGCCCCACTACAGCTTGTCTTCAGGTCAAACGGATTGTGGGACAAGGTCCAGAATTGAAGAGTCATCAAAAGGCAAAAAGTACCGCCGGACCCCGGGAGCCGGCCGCCTATGTCGGGGGCGATCTCAGGCTACACCAGTGCTATAAGACTTGGGGAGGGTGTCGGAGCCAAGCGTCTTCTCCGAGTCCATGGCCATCACAGCGTCCCTCAGGGGCCTCCGTCAAGCTGTTTAGGAAGGTAACATATTACATTGTTTTCTAATGCAGTCAGGTCCACAAACGACACTCACTTACTTTGAGAATAGTGAAGCTGCAGTAGGTGGAAATAAGCTTCAGACAGTGTTACAAGCGCTGCTCAGAACTCTTAACTATGGCACCCAACATCTAGAACTTATGCTATTTGAGAATGGTAGTGACATCGAAGCATCTCAGGGACCAAAACCATTAACGTACTTTCACGTATGAAAATCTTACTTGGGGAGGGGGCAGGAGCGAAGCGCCCCCTCCCAGTCAGCGCCACCACACCGTATGTTGAAAATCTGAAGCCATCGTTCTACAAAGTCAACCAAACTTGGATTGAAAAATCTAGAAAAATGTACAAACTGAAAACCAGTTTTGGTCTGCATAGCATCAGTAGCAACGCTTGAGTCAGCTTTGTGTCAAGCCGCCATTTTGATTCAACAAAGCACAGGCATTGAAAAAGGCTGAAATTCAGAACTCTAAACTATGGCACCCAACATCCAGGAGCTTGCTATCCGGATCTTGGAGCCTTGTGCTGTTTTCGATCTATTCACACATCGGTCCACTACTGACATCATCTTATAAACCAACGTTATGTAAATAGTTTTTTAATAAAATGTTTTACCCTGTTTCTTTGCTGGTGTGTTGTCTATATTTTTAATATTTGCATAGGGTTTGTCATTATTTTGTGCGGGATGGGTGATGGAGCCGAGCTGTCTTGCAGCCCTCATGGTGTGGAGCTCAGTTCATGTCACTATTTTCGTATTTCTCAAGAAGGGTTGTTCCTAATATTTCTATTTTAGCGAGGTCAAAAAGAGATCCAATTAGTGGCCTACTGATTTTGCTCGATTACTTTTATTTTTTTTACACGATTTTTCACTATCTGCAAAGACTAAACAGAGTATTGCGACTTTGTGCTTGTTTGTAAATAGAGAATGATCCAAAGAGAACCAATTCTAAAACAGTAAATGCTTGGACAACAATCAATCAAATGGAGAGACAAGGAGGTACGACGGATTACAACGGAGGGGAGGGGGGGGCAGCGTTCAAAGCACATCAGCGTGCATAAATACGAAAATGTTTTTATCTATCACGTACTTGACATTTTAAAGCTTTTCATATTTGCTATTAAAAAACCAATGAAATTCACAGAAAAAACCATAGGTTATAGTGGATATATAGTTAGGAATTTGCATTTACAAAACCTTGAAAATTCAATGAAAAAACCATAGGTTATAGGCCATATATAGTTAGGAATTAGCATTTACAAAACCTTATTTTACTCGCATAAAACCATTGAAATTCCATATATAGTTAGCTAACTATAAGCGCTAACTATATATCGCGCACCCGCAATCCACTGCTGATGATGTCACATATTACATCATTCATGACATGGTCAGTGACATCACTGATGACATCACTGATGACATCTCAAATGACATCACTGATGACAACTCAAATGATATCAATGATGACATCTCAAATGACATCACTGATGACAACTCAAATGACATCACTGATGACATCTCATTTGTCATCACTGATCACATCACTCATGTGATAATACAATGAACCTCTTCAGACTCTAATATAACCTTACATACACTCAGTATAAACAGACACTCACAGACTGTCACTCATCCATGGAGTTACTCACACACCTAGTCAGTCATGCAAAGAATCAATCACACCTCCATTTCCTCAACTATACAGTTATACACATCTTACTTATTCAAACATATAATAACACATATTTACTCTCTTATATAATCCCTGATACAAGCTCACAGTGATCGATACAGCCACTCACACATTCACTGGCTCTTATGTTCAGTTATTTATATATCTCAACTCTCATATGTATTGTGTTTTACATACGTACTTACTTGCACATGTAGCAATGAGAAATCCATTCACTCACCAACACACCCATGCACATTCAACCGCCCATATAGCTGTTTCCACATGCACTCTTGAACTCATACTCCTAGTGAATCAACTGCTTACACATCTATGCACAGAGTCACGCACCTCCCAGCCACCCACACACACACTCAGCCTCCCATTCAAATATTTGGGCAACCAATCAATAACCCATATGGCCACTCTTATAGCTACTGATCAACACATGCAGCAGCTTACACAACATCAAACATACTGATGCACGAATTAAGACAGTTTAGTCACTAACCCATGTACTCAGTGAGACACATTTAATCACTCACTCATACAGTCAGTCATGCACCTACTAAATTCTTCATCCAGACACTTATACATCCACTCATTCTTCAATATGTGAAACATATTTAAACTTTACAGACACATACAATCACTGGATGTTGTGATCAGTGATGTCATCAGTGATGTCACTGACCATGTCATGAATGATGTAATATGTGACATCATCAGCAGTGGATTGCGGGTGCGCGATATATAGTTAGCGCTTATAGTTAGCTAACTATATATGGAATTTCAATGGTTTTATGCGAGTAAAATAAGGTTTTGTAAATGCTAATTCCTAACTATATATGGCCTATAACCTATGGTTTTTTCATTGAATTTTCAAGGTTTTGTAAATGCAAATTCCTAACTATATATCCACTATAACCTATGGTTTTTTCTGTGAATATATATATATATATATATATATATATATATATATATATATATATATATATATATATATATATATATATATATATATATATATATATTACCTACTGGCGGTACACTGTGCCAAAATCCGCCATTCAGCTGAGTTGCGCCCACTCTTGCGGTTCAGCGATAGGCGGCTGCTACAGGACTCTCAAAATGGCGGCAGGCTCTTTCCTTTTTGGGCCTGGTCCACTAAAATGGCCCTGGGACACCTTGGAACTCGGACGCTTGTCTGCTAGGTCTTGGACCCCATTCTCGAAAGCGTCCCCTGAGCCTTGAAGATTCTACAAAAGTCTTGGGGGCCCCCGACTCCTGCAGGCTTCCGGTGGGGAGCGGCTGCCATGATTGCTCGCGGAATGACCACGACGGAGCCACGAGATGGTGGTGCTTTCATGCTGACGCCAGCTTCAGTCTGAAACATCCAGAAACAAGGTGGGGCTTTCATCGTTTGGGAAAAAAAATGTTTTAATCCAATGAAAAGTGTTATTTTTAGGTCATATGATCAAGCCTTCCATCATTAGGAAACCAAAAGTAAAATGAACCAATGAAAAGTTTTATAAACAAGTCACATGACCTGTTATGCGGCATAGGGCTATAAAAAGCGTAGAAAATCCGTTGGCACGTGAGGCGGCATCAGTAGCGGACCGATGTGCGAATAGGCCGAAGGCAGCACAACGCGCCAAGATCCGGATGGCACCGAGGTGGTGTCCAGCAAGTTGCCGCACTGGTGTGGCCATCCTACAATGCTGCGCCAGCGTATCGGTGACTAAGACAGCAGGCCGAGCCTCTTTTGCTCAACGGCTCCGTCATGGGACGAAGAAACTCCCTTTTTCTCGAAAAAGGAATATATTTTACTTGCAGGACAGTTGTACATTTTCCGGGAAAGTACATTAGCCTGGAACATTATAACATATATGTTTAAGAAAAAATAATGTTCGAAAGCAATAAAAAGCGTAATTTTTAGGTCATATGACCAAGCCTTTCATCATTAGAATAACAAAAGTAAAATGAACCAATGAAAAGTTTTATTAACAAGTCACATGACCTGTTATGCTTACGTTACGCGCTGCGCGCCGCGCCCTGGATCGCTTCCGGGAAGCTGCGCTTCGCGCACCGGAGCACTTCCGGGTGCGCTAACGCGGCATGTCATATAACGCATTACACGACAACGTAGGTCCAGAATATAGTCAAAATGTCTCCATCAACCAGCGGTCGGAACACAACCCCTTTCAGCAGTCTAAAAAGTTCTGTTAAATGACAACAGAAGGGACAGGCAACAAGAACCATCAGTCAAAGAGGGGAGGGCAAGTTCTTCTCTACCGGGTCACATCGGGGCGCTACCGGAACTGATGGAATTGGTAGTCTACAATGTTTCTGGATGTTTCAGACTGAAGCTGGCGTCAGCATGAGAGCACCACCATCTCGTAGCTCAGTCGTGGCCATTCCACGAGCAATCATGGCAGCCGCTCCCCACCAGAAGCCTGCGGGAGTCGGGGGCCCCCAAGACTTTTGTAGAATCTTCAAGGCTGAGGGGACGCTTTCGAGAATGGGGCCCAAGCCCTAGCAGACAAGCGTCCGAGTTCCAAGGTGTCCCAGGGCCATTTTAGTGGACCACGCCCAAATCTGAAGAGCCGGCCGCCATTTTGAGAGTCCTGTGGCAGCCGCCTATCGCTGCATCGCAAGAGCGGGAGCAACTCAACTACATGGTGAGCGAGACGCTGTAGTCGCAAGAGCGGGCGGTAAACAGCTGAATGGCGGAAGAGGCACAGTGTAGCAAAAGCGGGCGGAATGGCAACTGAAACGGTAAAGGGGTGCCCCACTACAGCGTGTCTTCAGGTCAAACGGATTGTGGGACAAGGTCCAGAATGGAAGAGTCATCAAAAGGCAAAAAGTTCCGCCGGACCCCGGTAGCCGGCCACCTATGTCGGGGGCGATCTTAGGCCACACCAGGGCAACACGACTTGGGGAGGGGGCAGGAGCCAAGCGCCCCCTCCCAGTCCGCGCCACCACACCGTATGTTGAAAATCTGAAGCCATCGTTCTACAAACTCTCAACCAGCCTTGGATGGAAAAATCTTGAAGAATGTACAAACTGAAAACCAGTTTTTGTCTGCATAGCATCAGCAGCAACGCTTGCTATCAGAGTGCATGAGTTTCATGCTCGATCGATTGAGCTAGCCGGATCAGGCAACAAAAAGTAAAAAATAGTTATGTAAATAGTTATTTAATAAAATGTTTTACCCTGTTACTTTGCTGGTGTGTTGTATATATTTATAATATTTGCATAGAGTTTATCGTTATTTTGGGCGGGGTGGGTGGCGGAGCCGAGCTGTCTTGCAGCCATCATGGTGTGGAGCTCAGTTCATCTCACTAGTTTCGTATTTCTCATGAAGGGTTGTTCCTAATGTTTCTATTTTAGCGAGGTCAAAAAGAGATCCCATTAGTGGCCTACTGATTTTGCTCGATTACTTTTTTTTTTTAATCGATTTTTCACTATCTGCAAAGACTAAACAGAGTATTGCGACTCTGTGCTTGTTTGTAAATAGAGAATGAACCAAAGAGAATCAATTCTAAAACAGTAAATGCTTGGATAACAATCAATCAAATGGAGAGACAAGCAGGCACGACGGATTACAACGGGGCAAAGGCCTGCGTTAACTACCCTTCACTATCTGCAAAGAGAGAGTACTACTAAGAGAAAAGAGGGGGGGGGCAGTGTTCAAAGCACATCAGCGTGCATAAACACGAAAATGTTTTTACCTATCACGTACTTGACATTTGACAGCTTTTGATATTTGCTATTAAAAAACCATTGAAATTCACTGAAAAAACCATAGGTTATAGACCATATATAGTTAGGAATTAGCATTTACAAAACCTTGAAAATTCAATGAAAAAACCATAGGTTATAGACCATATATAGTTAGGAATTAGCATTTACAAAACCTTATTTTACTCGCACAAAACCATAGAAATTCGCATATATAGTTAGTTGCAATAACTATATATCGCGCACCCGCAATCCACTGCTGATGATGTCACATATTACATCATTCATGACACGGTCAGTGACATCACTGATGACATCACTGATGACATCTCAGATGACATCACTGATGACATCTCAAATGACATCACTGATGACATCACTGATGATATCTCAAATGACATTACTGATAACATCACTGATGACATCTCCATTGACATCACTGATCACATCACTGATGACATCTCATTTGACATCAATAATCACGTCACTGATGATTTAATTGATGTGATAATACAATGCACCTCCTCACACTCTAAAATAATCTCTGTTACACCCAGTGTTAAATACAGAGTTTCATTTTAAGAACCATTGACACACCAATACCAGTTACTACATACGCACTCACTGATTCCTACGTCTACACACACACATTCACTCATTCACCCATACAATCACTCATACATACAGTCACTCATTATTACAACACTATCATATGCACTCATACACCTATGCAGACACTCAAACACTGCCACTCATCCATAGAGTTACTCACACACCTAGTCAGTCCTGTAAATAATCAATCACACTTCGATTTCCTCATCTATACAGTTAAACACAGAACACCTTATTTATTCAAACATATACTAACACATACTTACTCTCTTATACAATTACTGATACAAGTACACATTGATGTGCACAGAGTCACACACCTCCCAGCCAGCCACACACACACTCAGTCTTCCATACAAATACTTGGGCAACCAATCAATAACCCATATAGCCACTCATATAGCTACTGATCAAACCATGCAGCAGTTTGCACAACAACAGACATATTGATGCACACTTTCAGACAGTTTAGTCACTAATCCATGCATTCAGTAAGACACATTTATTCACTCACTCAGTCAGTCACGCACCTACTAAATCCTTCATCCAGACACTTATACATCCACTCATTCTTCAATATGTAAGACATATTTTAATTTTACAGAAACATACAGTCACTGGATGTTGTCATCAGTGATGTCATTTGAGATGTCATCAGTGATGTCATCAGTGATGTCACTGACCATGTCATGAATGATGTAATATGTGACATCATCAGCAGTGGATTGTGGGTGCGTGATATATAGTTATTGCAACTAACTATATATGCGAATTTCTATGGTTTTGTGCGAGTAAAATAAGGTTTTGTAAATGCTAATTCCTAATTATATATGGTCTATAACCTATGGTTTTTTCATTGAATATATATATATATATTCACTGAAAAAACCATAGGTTTTACGCACGTTATAGTTAGGAAGTAGCATTTACAAAACCTATGAAATTCACTGAAAAAACCATAGGTTTGACACATGTTATAGTTAGCTGGATATTTTACTCATATAAAACCAATGAAATTCCCCCGTTATAGTTACTTCAGCTAACTATAACTCGCGCGCCCGCAATGCACTGCTGATGACTTCACATATTACATCACTCATGACATGGTCAGTGAAATCACTCATGACATCACTGATAACATCATCCAGTGAATGGGTTAGTTCTGAAAATTAAATATGTTTTATATATGTATATCTGAAGGTTGATGGAAGAATTGAGTATATAAGTGTATAAATGGCTGCTTTTTAGGTGAAAAATAGATTGTATAACTGACTGATTAAGTATATCTTAATGAGCACATGGGTTAGTGAGTAAGGTTTAAATATATACATATCTGTATCAGTCTCTCAGTTTCTGTGTAAGTGGCTGCATGTGTTGGTGAGTAGCTATATGAGTGATTAGTTGGAGTGTCTGAGTGTCTAAGTGTCAATATGCTTCGCTGGGAGATCTTACGTAGTGCATAGATGCATGAATGACTGACTTACTGTTTGTATGTGTTGTAGGCAGCATATATGCTGGACTGTATGGGTGAGTGAGTGTGTGTGGTGAGTAGGTATATAGGTTATTATTTGTTTTTTTTCTGTATGAGTGTATATATGACTGTCTAAGTGAATGAATAACTGTTTTAATAGTGTATTTCCGAGTAAGTACATATGTTTTAAACTAGTACATATAAGTTATGTGTGAGTAACTCTATGGTTTAGTGTCGGTGTGTAACAGGATGATCAGGATGTATCAGTGTATAAGAACATATGATGACTGAATACATATATGAGTGACTGTATATAATATATGAGTGACTGTATATGTCTGTTGATGAATAAGTGGTGTGTATATAGATCTTCAAATGACTAAATAGGTGTGTTCTAAGTGGCATTGGTATGGCTATTGTATTGAAAATGTTATTTTCTATTTATGAGTGTGTGTAATAAAGGTTATATTGGGGTGAGTGAAGGTCTGCCACTCTTCCACAAGGATGATGTCATCAGTGATGTCATTTGAGATGTCATCAGTGATGTCATGAGTGATGTCTCTGACCATGTCATGAGTGATGTAATATGTGAAGTCATCAGCAGTGCATTGCGGGCGTGCGAGTTATAGTTAGCTGAAGTAACTATAACGGGGGAATTTCATTGGTTTTATATGAGTAAAATATCCAGCTAACTATAACATGTGTCAAACCTATGGTTTTTTCAGTGAATTTCATAGGTTTTTTAAATGCAACTTCCTAACTATAACGTGTTTAAAACCTATGGTTTTTTCAGTGAATTTCATAGGTTTTGTAAATGCTACTTCCTAACTATAACGTGTGTAAAACCTATGGTTTTTTCAGTGAATTTCATAGGTTTTTTAAATGCAACTTCCTAACTATAACGTGTTTAAAACCTATGGTTTTTTCAGTGAATTTCATAGGTTTTTTGAATGCTACTTATTAACTATAACGGGTTTAAAACCTATGTTTTTTTCAGTGAATTCAAAGGTTTTGTAAATGCTAATTCCTAACTATACCGTGTGTTGTACAATTGTGGTCGAATGTGTGCATGGTTTCATCTCTCTTGATATACAATGTACGTCGGCTGTTTGATGTACAACAATCCTTTAACCCCTCCCACGCTTATGACGGAACCGCTCCGTCATAGCCCTCGGGTGGGCTGTGCTAGTGACGGAGTCGTTCCGTAATGGCCCGCCCGGCACGCCGCGCGGCGCTGATTTCGTACCTGCGCTGACGATCTGAAGAACGGGCGGGGCCTTGACAGAACCAGATGCGTCAAGTTGTAAATAGCCCGCACCATGGCGCATCTTTTGCACCACCGTTGCGTCACAAAAGTGACGCAACGGCGGCGCAAAACAGGTGTAAGGGGCTTGTAAATCTGCCCCAAGGTGTCTAAAGGTAGGGTAGTGAGTTAAGGGAAATTAAAAATATGGGAAGAGCAGTATGGAAAAGAAAGTAAAGGAGGAGGAGTGACAGAAGGGGAGTGAGGATGGACATATGTAAGGAGAGTAAGGGACAAAGAGAGATACATAGAGTCGGGTAAGGGAAATGAAGGTAAAAGAAATGGAAAGATCGAGAGGGAAGGGGATTTGAGGATGATAAAAGGGAGGTAAGTGACCCCCAAGGCAAAAGAATTATTTTTTTTTTTTTGGACAATCATGGGGTGCGCGCACGGTGCGCGCACCCCGCGATTTTTCAAATTTTTTTTTTTTGCCTTGGGGGTCCCTGTGGGACCCCCTGAGCAGGCCTAGGGGGTCAGGGTGCTTCTACCCTGCCCCCTTTTCGAGTTCTACACCTTGGTATTTCTGCTTTCCTGTGCCTCAGTCTACCGAGGCACAAGATGGCTGCCAACAATTTCTGTTTTAGAGTGTTAACAGACAGTGGCAGCCAATCAGCATGAAGCTCGTGCACGGCAAGGTGCGCGCACGGTGCGCGCACGCGTGCGCGCTTATAGATATATAATTGATTTTAACTTTAATTTTCTCAGCAACTACTGGAGGGATTTACACCATTTAAACAAAAGCGTGATCTGCGTACCAGACCCTACCATTTTCCCAAATTTGGTGTAATTCCGTTCAGCGGTTCGGGCTGTAGCCGTGTCTAAAGGTCCTATGGAAATAATTAATTTTCTCGGCCCCCGCTTGACAAATCTTCCCGAGATTTTCAGGGAAGGAGCGGAGCGTAGCGAGGCATCTTCTTTGAGAAATTCGTGGAGATTCATCAACCGACGCCAAAGTTATTTGCAATAGAATGTTGCGGATTTCCTATGGAAACTAGGTCCTAACTATAACTACCTACTGGCTACCCCCAGTAGGTAATACACACATATATATATATATATATATATATATATATATATATATATATATATATATATATATATATATATATATATATATATATATATATATATATATACACAGAAAAAACCATAGGTTTTAGGCCATATATAGTTAGGGATTTGCATTTATAAAACCTTATTTTACTCGCATAAAACCATTGAAATTTGCATATATAGTTAGATGCGCTAACTATATATCGCTCACCCGCAATCCACTGCTGATGATGTCACATATTACATCATTCATGACATGGTCAGTGCCATCACTGATGACATCACTGATGACATCATCCAGTGACTGTATGTTTCTGTAAAGTTAAAATATGTCTTACATATTGAAGAATGAGTGGATGTATAAGTGTCTGGATGAAGGATTTAGTAAGTGCATGACTGACTGTATGAGAGAGTGATTAAATGTGTCTCACTGAGAGCATGGGTTAGTGACTAAACTGTTTTAATTTGTGCATCATTATATCTGCTGTTCTGTAAACTGCTGCATGTGTTGATCAGTAGCTATATGATTAACTATATGGGTTATTGATTGGTTGCCCAAGTATTTGTATGGGAGAGTGAGTGTGTGTGTGGGTGGCTGGGAGGTGTCTGACTCTGTGCATACATGTGTGAACAGTTTATTCACTAGATCTATGGGTTCAAAACTCCATGTGGAAACAGCTGTATGGGTGGTTGACTGTGTACAAGTGTATTGGTGAGTAAATGGATATCTCAGTGCTACATGTCAAAGTAAGTACATATGTAAAACACAGTACATGTGAAAGTTCACATATATAAATTACTGTGTATAAGAGCCAGTGAATGTGTGAGTGGCTGTATGGATCATTGTGAACTTGTATCAGGGATTGTATAAAAGAGTAAATATGTGTTAGTATATGTTTGAATAAGTAAGGTGTGTATAACTGTATAGTTGAGGATATGGAGGTGTGATTGATTCAGTGCATGACTGACTAGGTGTGTGAGTAACTCCATGGATGAGTGACAGTCTGTGAGTGTCTGTTTACTCTGAGTGTATCTAAGGTTATATTAGAGTCTGAAGAGGTTGATCGTATTATCACATGATTGATGTCATCAGTGATGTTATCAGTGATGTCATTTGAGTTGTCATCAGTGATGTCATCAGTGATGTCACTGACCATGTCATGAATGATGTAATATGTGACATCATCAGCAGTGGATTGCGGGTGCGCGATATATAGTTAGCGCATCTAACTATATATGCGAATTTCAATGGTTTTATGCGAGTAAAATAAGGTTTTGTAAATGCAAATCCCTAACTATATATGGCCTAAAACCTATGGTTTTTTCTGTGAATTTCAATGGTTTTTTAATACCAAATATCAAATGCTGTCAAATGTCAAGTACATGATAGGTAAAAACATTTTCGTGTTTATGCACGCTGATGTGCTTTGAACGCTGCCCCTAGTTTAAAAAAACAAAAGGAATCGAGCAAAATCAGTAGGCCACTAATGGGATCTGTTTTTGACCTCGCTAAAATAGAAACATTAAGAACAACCCCTCATGAGAAATACGAAACTAGTGAGATGAACTTAGCTCCACACCATGATGGCTGCAAGACAGCTCGACTCCGCCGCCCACCCCACCCAAAATAACGACAAACCCTATGCAAATATTATAAATATATACAACACACCAGCAAAGTAACAGGGTAAAACGTTTTATTAAATAACTATATACATGGCAGCCTGCTGCAACACCGATCCAAATGCCTTTTGGTGACTCTTCCATTGTGAACATTGTCCCACAATCCGTTTGACCTGAAACGATTACACAAATAAAACATTTGTGAGTTTTAAATTTCCGGAGAAGTATAATTCACCAATAGTTTTCTCTGTACATCTTTTTCCATTAACAATCCCAGTTCCATCACCCGCCCAGGATATTACTACTGTTAGTTGTCATTGTTGCTTCTGTTTTAATAAAAAATGTTTTAAGGTGTTTACTGTTTTTGTTGCGATGTATATATTTATAAGTTATTAAAGTGTTATAATCCTACTATTTTTTTTATCGATTATTGCTGTTTGAGATATTCCCTGTCTACAAACAGAGAAGAATAGAAATATTCTGCCTCCCTTTGCAGATAGTGAAGGATAGGTAATGCGGACTTTTGTCCCCCGTTGTAATCTGTCATGCCTGATTGATTGATTGGCTGGAAATTTATCGTTCAAGGAATAGTTCTTTCGAGGTACTCTCTGTTTGCAAATAACGTGGAATAGAAATATTCTGTCTAGTCTTTGCAAGTAGTGAAGGGTGGGTAATGCGGATCTTTGTCCCCCGTTGCAATCTGTCACTCCCCACTGATTGAGAAACTACTTCCACCCGGACCATTTATTAGAGGTACATCATCTGACTCAACCGGAGAGAACCCCTAATAAAGAAGACATATGTAAAATACGAAGTAATCCCTGTATCCTGTTAAACAGAAACTTTAGCATGAAACACACTTGAAAAGGAAAGGAAAGAAATCGAACAAAATCAGTAGGCCTCTGATGAGTTTTTGACTTCGCTAGAAATAAGAAACATGAAAATGGTGAAAGAAGCCAAGCTTGATGTTACAGCAACCACAAGGTAGCTAGGCTCCGCCACACCCCCACTGCTCCAAGCATGTCTGTCCCACCGCCCGCCACGCCCAATAACGGTAACATGAAATAAATACAAATCAGCAGATACCTACCCCCATTCCGGAAACTCCCGAAGTGCAACAGGTTCGCGGCTACGCCCATCCGGAAGACGAGGCCTTCGGCACGTGTAGGGCGAGTCCTGCTGGCAGCCGTCGGCCGGGGAGGTCATCCCGTAAGGTGGCCCTGAAGCGGCGCCCTGCAGGCCACGGGGGGAGGATGTCTTGCAACTGCCTCCGACCCCCCCTCTTATCGCCTGGTCCGGACATCACGGATATCAATGCCAGGTGTCGGCGTGGGGTGCGCTGGGAGGGAGAGGTGGCGCGAACGAGCCTCTCCCAACCCCCCCAGGTGGGGGCCCCTCAGCTGCACCCCCAACGCTCCACTCACCCACAAAAGTGTTCGTCCACTCTTGCGATACAGCAACGCTCCACTCGCCCAACAAAAGGGTTCGTCCACTCTTGCGATGCAGCGACGCTCCACTCACCCAACAAAAGGGTTCCTCCACTCTTGCGATGCAGCGACGCTGCACTCACCCGACAAAAGGTCTCGTCCACTATTGCGAGGCAATGATGCTCCGCTCACCCAGCGGGGGTCTCGTCCACTGTTGCGGTGCAACGGCGCTTCTGAGTTCAACTAGAAAATGAGCCCTGCATCCAGAAACGTTCTCCTCAACTTTGAAGATTCTATAAGAGCCACGGGGGCCCCCGACCCCCGATGGGGAATGACTGCCATGATCACCCACGGAACGACCACGACGTAGCCGCGGGACATCGGCGCGCTCATGCCGGCGCCGGCCTCAGTCTTGAAATCACCAAAATCCTGCAAGACTACCAACTTGATCAGTTCCGGTGGGACACCAGTATGACCCGGTAGGAGAGATTTTTGCCTCCCACCCCTCTTTGACTGATGGTTCATGTCGCCAGTCCCCTCTACTACCCTTCAACAAAAACTTTTAGACTGCCGAAAGAGGTCCCGGTCCAACCACGAGTTGGTGGAGACATTTTGACTATACTTGGACCTTCCTGACCTCACCCAAAATGGCGCCGGTACAAATGAAACTATTGTGCCCCGATTGCTCAGCCTTGATATCATGAGATATGTATCCAGTTTTTAGCACATGAATTGATATGGGATAAGACTGATTATATGTTCGGACAATGAATTGATCCGGGATGGGTATTGATTATACGTTCGAACAATAAATTGACATGGAACTTGTACTGATTACACATTCGACCAATGAATTGATATTAAGTTCTAATGCATCATTGATTACTGTATTTATTGAAGGTTAGAATTGTCGACACTTTTGGTACTTGCTCACAATGAATTATCGATATGATTTTGTCGCACTTGTCGCACTTTTTACTGATTATATGTTCGGACAATGAATTGATCCGGGATGGGTATTGATTATACGTTCGAACAATGAATTGACATGGGACAGGTACTGATTACACGTTCGGAAAATGAATTGATATTAAGTTCTAATGCATCATTGATTACTGTATTTATTGAAGTAATACTGATCTCTCCACATGAAATTAGTTTTCCACATGCTACACAAGTCAATCTCATCTGCCCAAAATTATTTTGCAGATTTAGGACCGTTTCCCTTGCCTCTGACTCACTTATTGCTAAGTCATTGGTGGATGTTTTTGCCGGTCGGGGGTTATCCCCCAAATCTCGAAGTTGTGCTTTAGAATAATTAAAAGGGTGCCACCTCTCCATGTGCCGATGCATGGTATGATTACCATAGCAATATTTTTTTTCGGTCCCTCTCGAGAGTTTTTTTTTGCAGATGAGGCAGGTAACGAACCTGGCTTTAACTTTCTTTTCGTGAGAAGGAAAAGAAAAAAATTGCCAGATAAAATTCACTTTCACATGGGACGTTCTTGGCATTTCTTTTAGTTTTTTAATGTACATGTTCATAAAACGATTACACAAATGAAACATTTGTGAGTTTTAAATTTCCGGAGAAGTATAATTTACCAATAGTTTTCTCTGTAGATGTTTTTCCATTAACAAACCCAGTTCCATCACCCGCCCAGGATATCACTACTGTTCCCCATGTCATAAAACCTTAGGATGTTCAATAACTGAAACAGGTAATATGGGTTTACTTACAGGGGACATCTTTTGTTCTGTTTGGTAAAGTAAAACTATTGTGAACGCAAGTATTATACATAGTAAGTGTTTAATATAGCATTTGTCAGTCATTGGTTAAGCAGCTAGGACCTGTTCACTCTTGACACCCCAGGTGCTGTGTATGTTGCACTATAGTGCTGCATCGGGAATACGGACAACCCTATTGATGTTGATTTTTCATTATTGATTATTGTAAAGAAATGGCGACTCCCCCCTTTAGCAGATTAGCTAAATCTTTGCGTAATTTGGGCATAAAAGTTATATTATTGGAAGTAGATGGTTATAGTTCTGGTTAATTTCCATTCAGAATGTCCTACACAGCACCACTCTAGGTAAATATGCTGCCTTGGGACTATTCGCACAACAGACCGCTACTGACCATTGTTGCTTCTGTTTTATTAAAAAATGTTTTAAGGCTTTTACTGTTTTTGTTACGATGTATATATTTATAAGTTATAAAAAGTGTTATTTTCCTTCTACTTTTTTGTGAGTGCTATATATTTTTAATGTGACACATAATTGTGAAGACTTTGATGTACAAAAAGGCATCCCTGGAATCTTCCGCTTCAGGCTCGGTCCCACACACCCTCACAGTGAGAATCCCCTCTCCAATCACAAAACAGGATGGTTATCAGATTGCAGGAACGCGTGTAGTGTGGCGGATCTCATCGGGTGGGGGCCTTGATCTACTGTAACTTCTTTGAAGAGGGGTGATTCTTTACAGTTGAGGCCATAAACTACATCTGCAGGGCTAGGTGATAGCCTGGGACGGGCCTGGACAATCGGACACAGAGGAAGAGGAGTGTCAGAGGGTGCGGTAGTGAATAGGGTGAAAGGTAGGTGTCGGGCGGGCACAGGGTGTGATTCTCAGAGAAGAACAGCGCAGATGGGAGGAGGTTTCTAGCCCATACATGAGAAAGAGAGCGGGAGTGACCAGTGCGTGGGGGAGATGCTTGCGAGGGTGCAGACAGTGGGTCTGGTCAAGGCATCTAAAATTGCTGCTGTGCTCGACAAAAGTGTGGCATTGCAAAAAAGGCAAGATGGCGCAGGCAATGTTTATCAATAATGATTTATTTATAACAAATAAAATATTTACTCGCAGTGACAAAATGGCGGTCAACACTTCCTGATTTCCATCGAATCAAACGTTAACAGACGTCACGCAGCAAAAAAAAAAACGCTCACGCACAGCCGCTGGAAGACATGTATCAACATATATGAGCCTCCTCAGCCACCCTCAGAAAACAAAAGGGGTCAGGATACGTCTCCCGTACCCCCTTATACCTAGTAATTTAATGAAATCGAAACACAAAATGGCTAATTCACGTTTCGCTACCAGTTTGCGAACCGAGAAGCGCTTCTACCGCGAAAAATCTATTTTTTTTTTTTTTGCCCCACGGGACCCTTTAATAACCCCAACATCATTCCTAGGGGGTCAAGAGGGGTCTACCTAGCCCCCTTTCATTAAATTCCCCCTTCATTTTTCTCCTCCTCTTGTCTCTCGATCCTACCGACAGACAAGATGGCGGCCGCACCGGACTGTTTAGAATGTTGACAGACACCGGACAGCCAATCAGCTTCGCTACGCAAAGCTCCGTTACGCGAAAAGTACGCGATCTGGAGCGCTATCTGGGACGCTGTCACAGATATATCTGTTTTTTAAAACGTTAATTTCTCAAAATCCACTGGAGCACATATATTGAGACCCAGCAAAGGCACATCGGACTAACAGTCCCTATAATTTTGCCAAGTTTCGTGCAAATCCATTCAACCGTTAGTTTGCGACCCGGTTCGAGAACCGCTTCTACCGTGAAAAATCAAATTTTTTTTATTTTCCCCACGGGACCCTTTAATAACCCCAACATCATTCCTAGGGGGTCAAGAGGGGTCTACCTAGCCCCCTTTCATTAAATTCCCCCTTCGTTTTTCACCTCTTCTTGTCTCTCGATCCCACCGTGAGACAAGATGGTGGCCGCTCCGGACTGTTTTGAATGTTGACAGACACCGGAGAGCCAATCAGCATCGCTTCGCAAAGCTCCGTGACGCGAAAAGTACGCGATCTGGAGCGCTATCTGGGACGCTGTCACAGATATATAAATTTTTTAAAACGTTAATTTCTCAAAATCCACTGGAGCACATATATTCAGACCCAGCAAAGGCACATCGGGCTAACAGTCCCTACAATTTTGCCAAGTTTCGTGCAAATCCATTCAGCCGTTCGAGCTAAAAGTGAGGCCAAACGCCCTATGGAAATTAACATGGGAAAAACGCGTTTTGGGACCCCCCTTTTTTCTCGGCCCCCCCTTGACGAACCCCCCCAAATTTTCAGGGGCTGCTCAGAAACAATTACACGTTCGGAAAATGAATTGATATTAAGTTCTAATGCATCATTGATTACTGTATTTATTGAAGTAATACTGATCTCTCCGCATGAAATTAATTTTCCACATGCTACACAAGTCAATCTCATCTGCCCAAAGTTCTTTTGCAGATTTGGGACCGTTTCCCTTGCCTCTGACTCACTTATTGCTAAGTCATTGGTGGATGTTTTTGCCGGTCGGGGGTTATCACCCAAATCTCGAAGTTGTGCTTTAGAATAATTAAAAGGGTGCCACCTCTCCATGTGCCAATGCATGGTATGATTACCATAGCAATATTTTTTTTCGGTCCCTCTCGAGAGTTTTTTTTTGCAGATGAGGCAGGTAACGAACCTGGCTTTAACTTTCTTTTCATGAGAAGGAAAAGAAAAAAATTGCCAGATAAAATTCACTTTCACATGGGACGTTCTTGGCATTTCTTTTAGTTTTTTAATGTACATGTTCATAAAACGATTACACAAATGAAACATTTGTGAGTTTTAAATTTCCGGAGAAGTATAATTTACCAATAGTTTTCTCTGTAGATGTTTTTCCATTAACAAACCCAGTTCCATCACCCGCCCAGGATATCACTACTGTTCCCCATGTCATAAAACCTTAGGATGTTCAATAACTGAAACAGCTAATATGGGTTTATTTACAGGGGACATCTTTTGTTCTGTTTTGTAAAGTTAAACTATTGTGAACGCAAGTATTATACATAGTAAGTGTTTAATATAGCATTTGTCAGTCATTGGTTAAGCAGCTAGGACCTGTTCACTCTTGACACCCCAGGTGCTGTGTATGTTGCACTATAGTGCTGCATCGGGAATACGGACAACCCTATTGATGTTGATTTTTCATTATTGATTATTGTAAAGAAATGGCGACTCCCCCCTTTAGCAGATTAGCTAAATCTTTGCGTAATTTGGGCATAAAAGTTATATTATTGGAAGTAGATGGTTATAGTTCTGGTTAATTTCCATTCAGAATGTCCTACACAGCACCACTCTAGGTAAATATGCTGCCTTGGGACTATTCGCACAACAGACCGCTACTGACCATTGTTGCTTCTGTTTTATTAAAAAATGTTTTAAGGTTTTTACTGTTTTTGTTGTGATGTATATATTTATAAGTTATTAAAGTGTTATTTTCCTTCTACTTTTTTGAGAGTGCTATATATTTTTAATGTGACACATAATTGTGAAGACTTTGATGTACAAAAAGGCATCCCTGGAATCTTCCGCTTCAGGCTCGGTCCCACACACCCTCACAGTGAGAATCCCCTCTCCAATCACAATACAGGATGGTTATCAGATTGCAGGAACGCGCGTAGTGTGACGGATCTCATCGGGTGGGGGCCTTGATCTACTGTAACTTCTTTGAAGAGGGGTGATTCTTTACAGTTGAGGCCATAAACTACATCTGCAGGGCTAGGTGATAGCCTGGGACAGGCCTGGACAATCGGACACAGAGGAAGAGGAGTGTCAGAGGGTGTTTATCAATAATGATTTATTTATATATTTATAACAAATAAAATATTTACTCGCAGTGACAAAATGGCGGTCAACACTTCCTGATTTCCATCGAATCGAACGTTAACAGACGTCACGCAGCAAAAAAAAAAAACGCTCACGCACAGCCGCTGGAAGACATGTATCAACATATATGAGCCTCCTCAGCCACCCTCAGAAAACAAAAGGGGTCAGGATACGTCTCCCGTACCCCCTTATACCTAGTAATTTGATGAAATCGAAACACAAAATGGCGAATTCATGTTTCGCTACCAGTTTGCGAACCGAGAAGCGCTTCTACCGCGAAAAAGCAATTTTTTTTTATTTGCCCCACAGGACCCTTTAATAACCCCAACATCATTCCTAGGGGGTCAAGAGGGGTCTACCTAGCCCCCTTTCATTAAATTCCCCCTTCGTTTTTCTCCTCCTCTTGTCTCTCGATCCTACCGACAGACAAGATGGCGGCCGCACCGGACTGTTTAGAAGGTTGACAGACACCGGACAGCCAATCTGCTTGGCTACGCAAAGCTCCGTTACGCGAAAAGTACGCGATCTGGAGCGCTATCTGGGACGCTGTCACAGATATATCTGTTTTTTAAAACGTTAATTTCTCAAAATCCACTGGAGCACAATCCACTGGAGCACATATATTGAAGGCACATCGGACTAACAGTCCCTATAATTTTGCCAAGTTTCGTGCAAATCCATTCAGCCGTTAGTTCGCGACCCGGTTTGAGAACCGCTTCTACCGTGAAAAATCTTTTTTTTTTTATTTTCCCCACGGAACCCTTTAATAACCCCAACATCATTCCTAGGGGGTCAAAAGGGGTCTACCTTGCCCCCTTTCATTAAATTCCCCCTTCGTTTTTCACCTCTTCTTGTCTCTCGATCCCACCGAGAGACAAGATGGCGGCCGCTCCGGACTGTTTAGAATATTGACAGACACCGGAGAGCCAATCAGCATCGCTTCGCAAAGCTCCGTGACGCGAAAAGTACGCGATCTGGAGCGCTATCTGGGACGCTGTCACAGATATATAAATTTTTTAAAACGTTAATTTCTCAGAATCCACTGGAGCACATATATTGAGACCCAGCAAAGGCACATCGGGCTAACGGTCCCTACAATTTTGCCAAGTTTCGTGCAAATCCATTCAGCCGTTTGAGCTAAAAGTGAGGCCAAACGTCCTATGGAAATTAACATGGGAAAAATGAGTGTTGGGACCCCCCTTTTTTCTCAGCCCCCCCTTGACGAACCCCCCCCAAATTTCCAGGGGCTGCTCAGAAACAAAATGTGCCATTTTCCTGAAAATTTCAGCCGATTCCGTCCACAAACGCCAAAGTTATTAGACATAGAATTTTCAAAAGTCCCATAGGAAAAAAATCCTAACTATATATACCTACTGGCTATCGCCAGTAGGTTATATATATATATATATATATATATATATATATATATATATATATATATATATATATATATATATATATATATATATATATATATATATATATATATATATATATATATATATATATATATATATATATATATATATATATATATATATATATATACACACATATATATATATATATATTATATATATATATATATGTGTAAATAAAAAATAAAAACGTATTTAATTTTGTTTTATATTACATACTTATGAACAATAAATTAAAATGTTATATTACCAACATATTAACAATAACATGTATCACAACTAATAGTACAGAATATGAATCTTGAAAAAAATAGTTAGATTAATGTATTCATTTCAAAATATAAACATTAAAGAAAAAATACATTATATAAAAAACAACAAACAAAAATAAACAACTCTAACAAAAGTGTTGAACTTCAAAGCAGTCAGATTAAATAATCCAATGTAAGCTAAACTAAGAAAACTGTTGGACTCGGGAAGTGTTAGGTTTACTATTTCCAACATGAGTAAAAAATTAATGCTCAGAAACTTACTTGGGATGGATTACATTTACTATTAAAATTTCAAGGTATGCATATAAAGTGTTTATTTTTTTACAGAGTTTTATATTGCGCAAACTTGACCCCAAGGTATCAGAGCACTTTACATGAGCACCAGTTACGTTACATGAGGAAACATTGATTTTTAATAGGCACGGGGAGATTAAGTGATTTCCCAGAATCACAGGATGTTGTGCGTCCCTGCCGAAACTCAAATCTGATTCCCCAGCTCTGAGGTCCACCTCCGTAGCCGTTAGGCCAACTGCTCTCCCAAGTCCTTTGATGGGGTTCGATTTACTATTTCCACGTCAACGTAAGAAAATGCAGGGAACAAGTTGGAGTTTGTAGGGTTTAGATTTCCTATTCACTCTCAAATCTAAACAACTGTAGTAAAAGTGTTGGACTGTTGAGGGGTTACATTTACTAGTCCCACTCCGGTGTAAGCAAAATAAGGAAAAGTGTTGTACTTTGGAGGGGTTAAACTTACTATTCTCACTCCAATTTAGGGAAAGTGTTGTACTTTGGAGGGGTTAGACTTACTATTCTCACTTCCATTTAAGCAACAGTAGGGAAAGTGTTAGACTTTGAAGGGGGTGGACTTAGGAAGTGTTATAAATACTGTTCCAAATCTTGATATTTTCAAATCTTAATAATTTTTAAACAAGCTTTAAAGTACAGGACAAGGTAAACCGTATTGAACATATTCAAAATAAAAATGTTTATAATAAATAAATAAATTTAATTAAATGTCAAAAAAAATTAAAATGTAGAAATGTTTAAAATATAAATGATATAAAAACAATTTATCAAATACAAAACAAAATAAAATAAATACATTTAAAAACAAATACATTTAAAAAAAGACACTTCCTTCCTTACCTCCCACAAAAACACAGCTGCACCCAAAAATATATTAACCTCATCACTGCAGCGCAAATTCCGAGCACAGTGCTGAACATTCCGATCACGGTGTGGTCATGATGGCTCCCGGCCGTCATCAGCACACGCCCACGTGACTCATGGCGGCCGGAGCCGTCATGAGCATCGAAGAGGCTATATATAAAACAACATCAAAATATTTAATAAAATACACAAGTGTATTTAATACCCCTAATACAGCTAACACATTTTACAAACTTTAAAATTAAATAAACTTATTATTCAAATAATTTAAAAACAACACATAATTTGCATAACAAATAATTAATTTAAAAAATATCATAATTTGATACCAATTAAACACTTAAATACATAAGAAAATATTTGGTAAAATAGTATAATTTATATAACTTCTCATCAGTGCTTAATTTGAGCTGATGTTTTCTGGTGCTCAGCACTGGCAATTATTCTTGAACAATGACACTTATGAAAGTCTGCCACATGATAGTACTGTATATCTATTTCTGAGGTGAGCACATTAGAGTGTTTAACGTGTATTATAAATGAATAAATCCAGCATTTCCTACCCTTTCTTAGTGCTTTGGCTGACCTGGAATAATCCAAATTGTTACACATGAAGGATTGTGATGATTAGTAGTAGTAGTGTTGGTAATGGTATTTGGCAGTGCTGGCAGGGGCAATGGGCAATGCAAGCTGCAGTGGTCTCCTGAGAAATATATGTGATCCTGGCACTGATGTTTTTTTCAAATTAAAACTGACTATATCCTATTCACCCTATAGATCCAACTACCTGCAACTTAAATATGAATAATTAATTTAGAAACACAAAAAATAATGTGTACACTAAAACTCTTAAAATACACTTAAATAATAAAAATAACAATAAAGCTACACAAATAAACACCTATTAAATATTTAATTGCCATAAAAATAGGTCCAAATAAAAAATGTAATTTACAAATATTTTAATTTAAATATCGTCCCACCCAATTATCCATTGAGGCCAGCAACCCACCACTAAATTATGAATTACTAATTAAATCTAAAAAAAAAAAAATTATATGTTACAAAATGATTAACCATACTAAAAAAAAATATGCATTTATAATATTACTACCTGAAATTAATATATTAACTAATATATAATAAAATAATGGAAATCATATATTTAATACAGATATCTATCAAAAAATTATATTATATACAGCTATAATTTTTTAATTATATTATATACATAAAAAACATTATTCTTACCATCCATATTCTGTTCCTTGACCCAGAGTCATCTTTAGATCGGTCTTCAATATAGTTCGACAGACATACGCTATTTTGAGCTGGTGAAGCACGAGTTATCAGGAAAGAGATAAGATGTTCAAATATCTGCCCAATTTCAGGTTATTGAATCATCAACGCATGGTGTGCACCACAATCAATCAAAGACATTGTGTATAATTAGTAAGGGATGGTGGCCTTGGCTCTCACATAGCCCAAGGCTATCAGCATTTGTGTAATGCCATTAAGAAGATATATACTGCATTGTCTAACGATGAGTCAGCCTCAACAGAGGCATTTAATACCTCTGACACAGTACACACAGGTGAAAACAATGCCTACTGCCTAGTAGGATTGACGGGTTTGTCAGGCCTGAAGGCAGATGTATAGTGAACGTTCAGAGGAAAATGGTGTATTAAAATAGGGATGTGACAAAAGGTGTTAGAATAGGTGACAATAATGTTGGAGAAATTCCAGACCTTCCATATTTTAATGGGAGAGCAAGTACCAGCTGACGAACAGAAGGAGGCTTCCATCCTCAGTAGTGCCTCAGTCCAGGGGGTTCAGAGAGGAAGACACACCAAGAGCCAGAGTGGTGATTGTGAAAGTGCCGTCGGAGCTCCATCTGTAGAGATAAGAAGTGTCAAAAGAGGCATAAAGGAGGCAGTAAATTGCTATGAAAGTATCCGCATTTAGGTATGGTGTGAGTCGCCAGAAATGGATGGTATGCACACTCTCACCTACAACTGTAATAGACATAATGCAATGCTTATAGTTAATGAATGGTAGGTGTCGATTTTCAATATTGCTCACATGACTTGCCCACCAGACATCCATCACCAAGCTTTCCTCTGAAAAGGCAGCTAACCACATTGTCTGAACATGTATAAATTTTTGGCGACCTGTAAAATCTGCCACAATTTGTTTATGAGACAATCTGTATTGCAGACCACTTATCTATTTAGTCTGTGTTCATGTTTTTGCAATTACTGTAAACATATTTGCTTGTTCCTACTTGAACAATACCTTTAATAACAAGTGAGGTGAGAAAACCGGACCTTCCTTAGGAGAATGCCTTTCATCCTCCTTCCATGATCATGCATACATCCAAACTTAGGGCCCGATTACAAGTGGGTGGTCTTCCAGTGGGCCGCCACGTAAGTGCCCCACCTGAGGGCTGGCAAAGTCATTTGCACACCACCCGCCAGATTCTGGTTTTATTCAAGGTCTGGCAGGTGCTACTTTGGTGGTCCCATGACAGTGCCTTTCTAAGGCTCACATGTGCGCCTTAGAAAGGCAGCACCATGGATACGCCAAAGCATGTTCCTGCATTTCATAGACTGTGAAGTCCATGCCGTGCAAGACCAGGGGGTGCATACAGACAAGGGGCACAACATATGCCCCCTGTATGTACCCCCAGAGGCAACAGGCCCCCTTAGTTTCCTCACCGCCACCCTTTTCAAGGCGGGCTCACCATCAGGAAAAAGGTTGCAGTGAGGAACTCGGAATATGATTGGCAGTGCCACAGTGACACCGCCACCATATTGCGGCCTCACACTGCTGCAACTCCACCAAGGGATCACAGATCCCCGGTGGTTGCAGCGGTCCTTTGGCGTTCTGACCTCCAAACTCGTAATAGGGTGGTTGAACCACTGGTGCAGCAGTGCCCACACTGCCACCATGGGTTTTGCGCTCCATTGGACCACTGAACTCGTAATTAGGCCCTTCAACTCCAGGTCTAAACTAAGAATTATGGCTAAGTTTACATTTGTGAATTAGGTCTGAACTTGTCAAAAATCTCCATCTCACAGTGGTCAAAAAGTGCCATTGTGTCCTTAATACCACATTCTCTCTTTTCTTGCTTTTCCTCCATGTTGTGCTGTTAAAGTCCTATTTAACATTAACATTCTGTACAAAGAAGCCATTTTGGAAAATTGATAATGAATAATTTGTTTATTAGTCAATTAAAACCATAAACCTCAACAAGAGGACATACCCATTAAAACATATAAATAGAACATCTAAAAAATTGTTATCAATCATGAGCAAACATTCATTTTCCTTTGGGGTGCAGCCATTAATACAAGATGTACTGCATATACAGTAGATGATTTCGCAGAAGGTGCAAATATGCAAAGGTTAAAAAGCTAGCGAAGCCCATAATTGCACAGAAGGTACAGATAATTAGCCACTTGAAATAAGGAGTAATAAAAGTACTGGTACTTGACTTTACGGGCTTGAAGACCGCAAAGCGTATGGCCCCCTAGCAGCCCACATTAACATAAATACAATTTTGAAAATTGTGCAAATTTATGCTAAAAGTGTATTTGTGCAATTGTGCAAATGTATCCTAAAAGAGCAAATAACCAAGGACAAGTGACGTGATGTTGAATTGGTACTCAGCATAACAGGATATGAAGCACCTACTGTTCATTTTCTCTATCAGCATGCCACTGTGGGGTACAAACAGGGGATCTTATTGGAGGCCTTCTTCACCGCTTCCCCACCTGTGTCTGTACATGTGTCTTGTCAAGGGTTTTAAAAATGTCCAGGAACTGTACCAGTCTAATGTTCAACATTATATTCCTTGTATCCAATAACTTCATCAGCCCGGATCTACAGGTCCTGTGTTGAACTCTTTTCTCAGTAAACCTCTTCGCTGTGTGGCCAGAGCAGGGCAAATACATATAACATGATGTAGGGTTTTATCTGCCTGGTGGCATAGGCGGCAGTACTTAGCTCATCCTAGGTCTTCTTCCCCCCACATTTTGGAAAATTCAAAAGGTTTCTGGGGCCCTTTTTAATTTTTGCACCTAGCTACCACCTACTTCACCTTAATGGTGTTGTGAGTGTTAAAATTATCTTTATGCGAACATTCACATAGTGTGAATGGTTAGTACATTGCATAAGTGTTCCGTCATGAAATATAGCATAGTATTAGCTAGCTCTCTGATTGGATTGCCATGAAAAACTTGCGACTAACAACATGTTTGACCTTAGCCCCATTTTTACCCTTAGTACCATTTTTTCCCCTAATACATTGTTTCATGTTATTTTGCTAACTAGTTTGCATTTGACTTGCAGTTGGCAAAACTTTAAAACTTTAGAATATCAGCCCACAATGTTTTTTACATGCATTCATAGTCAACCGGAGGTACACATATAAATTAGCCTTATACATATTTCAAGATTTTCGAATTGGCGGTGGCTCTGTTATTAAAGCAAGCTTAATAATCCAGTTTTAATGAAACACTTATTATATGCAGCGGTAGATGGTGGTAATAAATAGTATTAGATTTTACCCATATGAGCCTTTGTGGTTCCGGAATCTGAGGGGTAAACAAACTGAATATTTCTAAATTAAAGATTATTTTGTGTGAACTGTCTGATTTCAGCAACATTTGACAAATACCAGCAAAACTGAAATGTACTTCGCTGTGTTCCTCCATAATGCATAGCATGTTTTTGATTAATAATTCAAGGAATGAGTCTGGGAGGTGTGCTGCACAAGGTAAAGCAGGATTTAAAGCAGCAGACTAATAAGATGTTCGACCACATGGGGGAAACTCTGCCTTGCAGAAATAACTCAAAACAGAATACATATCCTACTCTTGCCACTTTAGCCAATGTCTTCATTTTTAAAGGAATTGTAAAATGTATGAGCAATGGTTGCGATCTTCAAAGCTGCTGCAACATGTGTGTACAAGGAAATAAATAATTATATAAGGGTAGCAGTCAATGTGAGGGGTTGTGCCACATAGGTGTCCCTAATGACATTATAGGAAACTATATCAAATACAGAATTTTCTCTCTTGTCACCTGGAATGCTAAAGTTGAAAAGTCCCATTAATAGACCATTTGTCTATCTACTATCTCATTTTGTACAGGGCACTTCGCCATAATCATGCTGCCTAATGGCTTATCCAGTAGGCCAGCTGTGCAAGATGAGAGAAGTCATGTCATAGGGGGCAATGTACGCCATAGCTCCCTTTCCTTCTCACTGCAGATAAAATAGCATTCATGCTGCACTGTTTGAAATTTAGCTGTTCTGAATGAACGGTAAAAATATCCAGCAGTCCCTTATCAATAAAAGGTCACATGTCACTGACTGCACTGGTGTTAAATAATGTGTTCTACTATGATGACAAGTCCTGCACTAGAGCACTATGAGATATCAGCTGTGCCTTTCATGAGTGTTACCTTCGATGTATACGTTCTGGTGCACATGTCAATGCAGGGACAATACCCTAGTTATAGTCATGTAAAATGAGTAATTTTGCATACATGAGACATTTGCATGTGGCTAGACCCATGCTTGTTCAGTGCAAGGATACCCTCCCGGATGATAGTGCAGTATACATATTTGCGTACCATACATGCATCTTTTGGCCCAATTACAAATGTAATAGTGTGGCGGTGGGACCGCCCTTCCGCTGCACTGCCAAACCTGCATGAGAACCGCCTGCAGCATAATTACTTTTTTAGTCATTGGCGGGTGATTCTTTGGCAGTCCCATGGTGGGGCCTATAAAATAGGCACTGTAATGGAAACATCAAAGGAAGTTCCAGCATGGCATGGACATCTTGTGCCCCCCTGTATGCATCCATATGGAGTGAGGCACAAGGAGGAATTTCTTTCCTCACCACCACTGTTTTCATGGAGGAAAGACCTCCATGAAATTAGTGGCGGAGAGGAAAGTCGTAATATGCTTGTCGGGACCATAGCAGTCACAGCAAGCATATTGATGCCTCTTGACAGCTGCGCCACCACCAGGGAGCGGCGGTTCCCTGGCGGAGTTGGTGGTCCTAGGGTGGCACGACCATCAAGGTCATAATGAGGTGTACGGAAGACCGCCACCACCGCCCATCACGAGTCTGGTGGTCCGAGGACGACCAGACTGGTAATCAGGCCCTTTGTGTGCTCCCGGTTTTATTTATCCTTAGGATTTCACACAGTGCCTGATCGTTCTATTTTATTAGATCTGGCTTTGACGAAATATGGTTGTTTTTATGTTCCAGTCCCGTTAGACATCCTATGTGTTGGACCTGGCATCATTGGCGTGAGTCTCCCTTCCATTTTTACTGATTGCCTCCTCTGTTATCGATATGTTTTTGCTGGTTATATGCTTTTGGGCACTGTGCCACTGTGATTCATTGCCACAGTGCAAGTGCTCCCTATGTTAAATTGATGCATTGATTAGTGATTCCATGATTGGTTTATTTGATTTACTTATCAGACCCTAGTACAGTCCACCTTGTGTGTCCAGGGCTTGTAAATCAAATGCTGCTGGTGGGCTTGCAGCACTGGTTGTGCCAACCACACAAGTAGCCTTTCAAATGTGTCTTAGACCTGCCACTGCAGTGTCTGTCCACGTAATTTGTAACTGCCATTTAAACTGGCTAGTACACCCACATGCCCGGCCATAACCTTCCCTTCTCTTACGTGTAAGTCACCCCCAAGGTAGGCCGCAGCTTGTAAAGTGGGTCTCAGGCTTGCCACTGAAAGGTCTGTGTGCAGTCTGTGACTGCCATGTTGACTTTGCAAGTGCACCCACTTTCCAGTCCCTACACCTTCCCTTTTCTTCATATCAGACATTCCTATGGTAAGTATAAGGTAGGACATGCCCTGGTGTGTGTACCATGTCATAATAGTGTATTACAGCCATTTTCGTTTTTCACTACTGTAAGGCTGCCTGTTCTCCATAGGCTAGAATGGGCATTTATGATATTACATTTTATAATCCTAACTGACTCAGGGAACATGGTAGAAATTCGAATTTAGTATGCCTGATTTCAGAATGATAAAATACATCTTTTGGTAAAGTTGGTTTTAACATTCCGTGTTTGAAAATACCACTTTTAGAAAGTAGGTATTTTCTTGTCTATCTATCCAAAGCCTGCCTCTGATAGGTTGTGTATTCCTTGACTGGAGTTTGAGTGACTGGGCTGGGGGATTCCAAGGGACAGAATGAGTCAGCCTAGTGGTGAATAGTGAGATCTGCATCTAGATGGGAGAGAGGAGTTGCACCTGGGACCTGAATAGGGCTGGGCCTTCCCTCCACAATGCTGGCTCCACCCCCTGGGGTGTGGTTGATGTCTCTGCCCTGCACTGTGAAAAAAGAGAAGGAATCATGTCAACAAAGTGCTCCAGGGCTGTGCTTTTCCTCCACAATGCTGTCCCCACCTCCTGTGGGGCATTTGATGTTTCAGTCCTGAACTGTGAAAGGAAAGGTGTCCTGTAAACAAAGTGCTCAAGAACTGGTTTGGACTAGGCAAAGGCCTCTCTACCTTCAGAGAACAAAGAGAAAAGTAGTATAAATATTGGGACTCAGAACCAAGAACTTTAGATCACTTCTGGGACCAAGAAAACCTTTTGCCAAGGAGAAGAACCAAGGAAGCTGCAGGAGTTTGGACTGCCATTCTGCCAGTGTGCTCTTTGCTGGGTTGGCTCCCCCCTGAATTTCCTTGCTGGGAACTCTAACTGCAGAAGCCTGTGTGTCGCTGGAAGCGCGACGCAACGAGAAGAAGCTTGACGCTGCCGCAGCTGAATTTGTTGCATCGCCGGAGAAGCGTGCTGCCGCCTCATCTCCCCGGAAGCGTGTCTTCGACGAAGCTGCATGCTGTCCCATCACCGGAGAAACTTGACGCCATCGAGAGTGTCGCCATTGCATCGCCGGAGAAGTGTGTTGCAGGACCTGTTGTGGCTCCAAAGTCGTCGCAAGGCTGCCAGGGCTCCTACGCATCACCGTCGTATCGTTGCATCAAGGGCACCATCTTCTCACATCACACCAGGCTTGTTGCATCGCATCAAGGCGCCATCTTGCGCAACGCAACCGGGTCGCAGGCCGAGAACCCATGCCTCACTCCCGCATCAGTAAGGATCACGACGCACCCCCTACTCTGCGCAAGCATTGAGGCGCGACGCATCATCTCCCCCGGAGCACGGAACTGAAGAATCTCCTCTTTTGCAAGCCTTTTGTTCATTTTGAGTTACGCACCCAGGTACTTTGTTGAGAACTGTTGCATTTATCACCAACTTGAACTAAGTAACTTTTACCATCTTTAAGTCAATCTTAAGTACAGTATTGTGGATTTTTGTCACCAAGTGAGACAGGTTGAGGTTTAGAGAGAAAGTGGCTGAGCTTGATTTGCTGTGATCTGTTTTGAAGGAATGAGGAGAACCATTTGAATACGTTGCCATCTATGCCAAACCGGTCTTTGAGAGTGTTGAGAAGGGTGGGGGGGGTGGATGGTATCAAATGCAGCTGAGAGGTCGAGGAGGATTAGTATTGAGGATTCCCTTATGTGTAGGGAGCGATGAATGTCGTCAGTGATATTTAGCATAGCAGTTTCTGTACTGCATCCCTTTCTAACGACGGATTGGAAAACATCAAGGAGGTTGAAGGAGGCGATATGTTTCTCTAATTGCAATAGGACACATTTTTCGAGGGCTTTAGAGAGGAATGGAAGGTTAGAGATAGGACGAAGGTTGTTAAGGTCATTGGGGTCAGCAGTGGTGTTTTTGAGAATGGGTGAGATTTGACCAAGTTGAAGGGAGGTGGGGACACAGCCAGTGGAAAGAGAAGAGTTGATGATTTTGGTCCATATAGGGGCAATGATAAATTTAAGTTCTTGAACCAAAAGGGCGGGAAGAGGATCTTTGGAGTGGGAGGAAAGTTTTAGTTTGGCAATGATATTAGTGATCTTAGATTCTGATAATGGACTAAAATCACTCCATGAGGCATTGTTTTTAGCAGGGGGGCTTATTTTCGGAAAGGTATCTTGTTGGGGGAGAGCAGGGAGGGGATGAGAAGGATCGAGAGGAGTGGATAAGTGGACGGAGGAAAGTTAGGAGTGTTGGGGAGGGTGTATAGGATGGGGGTAGGTTGTAGTGAGAGTGGGAGGGAAGAGAAGGATAGTTCGATCTTGTTGATTTTGTTTGTAAAGAAACTGGCAATTTCTTTGCATCTGTCAATGGAGGCTAATATTTTAAGAGGGCCAGTGGAGGTTTGTTTTTTAACAATGCTAAAGAGTTCTGTGGAGTGGTGTGGCTCACTTGTTAGAGGCGGCAGACCCCGGAGCAGAGGACGGTCCGGGACCAGGGTTCAATTCCTGACGCGGCAGGGTCTTGGACCAGGGTCAGCGGACTCGATAATTCTCGCCTCGGTGCCTACTCTAACTAGGGATCACACTAGGCAACTCTGGGCATTAGCTTGCCTCATCTCCACAACGGCCCCCCACATACGCCGGGGATGCCTGGTTTCACCTTGGAGATACCCAGTAGGGACCATCTCACAGGGAAAGCCAGGACGGGTTCCCCAGCGATCTATTGCGCAGAGATACTCCTTCGGGAGTCAATTCAAGCGTGTGAGAAACCCACAATTAATTAATTAATTAATTCTCTAGGGCGTTTTCTGGCCTGATCAAGTTGTGATCATGGAAAGGAGGCTTTCTCATTAAAGATATGTATTTTGTACTGGGCTCTAGCAGTTCTATGGAGAGCCAGATTGTCAACGGTTGGATGATTCCTCCAAACCCGTTCAGACTGTCTAAGGGTCCGTCTTTTGTTATTAAGTTCAGTATCGAACCAAGACTTAGGAGGGTTGCTTTTTTGTTGTTTGAGTTTGATAGGAGCAATTTGGTCGAGGGCTTCAAGAATAGAGTTGTTATAATGGTTAGTTAGGTCGGTGGTGTTGTCAGAGAGAGGGGGGGAGAAGTAAGTGGGCCTTAATTGTGGATTCCAATTCACCAGGAGGAATAAGGTGAAGGTTGCATGTGGATTTCTTAGGTAAAGAGCTGATGGGGGCGTGGCGAGTCATGGATCTATTCATGGTGAAGAGGATAAGGTAGTGGTCAGACCGGTCTACAGGAAGAATATTTGAGAGGGAGGCCAGATCGTTGCTAGTCATATTAGCATCAAGGGTGGCACCTTTGTCATGGGTGGCAGAATGGCAGAGTTGGGTCATATTGGTGATTTCCATGGTATCATTAAATAGGATGACAGCAGGCTCATCACTTTTGTTCCAAAGGATGTTGTAGTCATAGAGGAAGAGATTTTTAGAATGTGAGAGAGATGATTGTAAAATAAGATCTGTCAACTCTTCCGTAAAGGGGATGTTATTTCCAGGGGGATGGTATATAGTGTTCAACCGTTTGGTGGGGGAGTCAGGCATAATGAGATCAGAGCAAAGGTATTCAAAGGATGAAGGGTCTTGTAGGTGAACGAGTGAGATGTTAAGTTCAATTTTAAAAATTATGGCGAGTCCTCCTCCTGTTTGTTTGATTCTATCTTTTTTAATGATAGAGTAACCAGGGGGGATAAGCAAGTCGAGGATGGGAGTGGAGTGGGAGGTGAGCCAGTTTTCAGTTAGGAATGCAATGTCAATGTTTTCACTAGGAATGGTTTCAGCAATCTCAGTAGTGTGGCAGGAGGCGGATCGGCAATTGATCAGTATGCAACAGAGGGGAGTGGGGTCGGGCGATTTGGAGGGGGGACAAGAGGGGATAGGTCTAAGTTGTTGGGGTGGTCTAGGGGAGGTCGGAGAAAGGGGGAGTCTGCTTATTTCTAAGAGAACAGGGATGGTAGACAGTTGAGTAGGGGGATAGTGGACGAAGGTAGTGAGTGAGAGGTAGTTAAGTTAGTGGAACTGTTAGCTTCAGAGGTTATTGGGCGGGTACCAATTTGTGGCAGTGTGGGTATGTTGGTATTGTAGGGAGTGACGATTAAGGAAGGTTGAGTGGGTAAGGTGCTGGTTGTGTAGTTGCTAGACGTTAAGTTGGTGGAACTGTTAGCTTCAGAGGTTATTGGGCGAGTAGTGGGGGGACAAGGGGGGGATAGGTCTAAGTTGTTGGGGTGGTCTAGGGGAGGTTGGAGGAAGGGGGAGGCTGCTTGTTCCTAACAGAACTAGGATGGTAGACAGTTGAGTAGGGGGGAGAGTGGATGAGGGTTGTGAGGGAGAGGTAGTTAGGTTAGTGGAATTGTTAGCTTCAGAGGTTATTGAGCGAATACCAAGTTGTGGCGGTGCGGGTATGTTGGTAGTGTAGGGAGGGACGATTAAGGAAGGTTGAGTGGGTAAGGTGCTGGTTGTGTAGATGTTAGAAGTTAAGTTAGTGGAACTATTAACTTCAGCGGTTATTGGGCGAGTACCAAGTTGCGGCAGTGTGGGCATGTTGGTATTGTAGGGAGGGACGATTAAGGAAGGTTGAGTGGGTAAGGTGCTGGTTGTGTAGTTGCTAGAAGGAGGAGTGTTTCTGTTGGTGATAGAGTTTGGCGGACAATATGTGGATGTGTTGAGGAGAGTGTCGTTGTGCGAGTAGATGGTTTTAGTCAGGAATGTGATATCGCTTTAGAGTGAGGAGAGTTCTAAGATGCAAATTTGTATCCAACTCAATTGTTCACTGTAGTTATCAACAATATTATTATTATACTGTCCCCATGTACTTTCATTATTTTAGGACAGTCCTATCAGACATTCCTAGTGGTATCGCGTTATCAGTACCATATTGCATATCAGAATCAGTGTTCCCTCATGAATATGTGGGGATGTTTATTATTTATAAATTCAGAAAACAATCAATTGTTGACAATGTGACCAAGACCTGCTGGTCGAAACGCGTAGGTGTGGGAGTGCTGGCAAGAGCCTCTTAAGAAAATAAAACCTGAATTAACGTACTGAGCGAGTACAAGCACATTCATTTGGTAAAGGATTACATTCGGGGAGTGTCCATCCCCGCTGCCTGCACCAGCCATGCGAGAGTGCGCCCTCCGTATCCGGACAAAATTGGTGGCAAATATATATCTATATCTATATATATATATATATATATATATATATATGCAATAATCTCTCTCCTCGAAGAAAAGAAGTTGGATCGCACCACTAAACCTTTTTACGATATTTTAAGGCATTTTATTTCAAACAAAACTCCAAAGCATTCCAAACACCAACGCGTTTTGATCTCCCACTGAGATATTGATCACGGTGCCGCCCTTCTCTTACCGTTGGATTATAAAGGTCATGTTTTTCATTATGACCCTCCCCCCTTCCAGGCAAGGCATTCTGGTCAATGTGGTGCTATTTACAACTAACGGTGAATATTTTAAAACAAATAAAAAACTCTGAACAAATTAATATACAATGTTGCAAATTAAGAATTAAATATAACATAAATAACAAGTTTATGCTGAATGTTAAATTCCTATTGATAAAGCTAATCCATGGCATGCTCTGCTCAGGTTTTCTAGCGAGATTTCAAATCACATTTGTATTTCTCATTGCATTTACACTAGCTAGTTTTTAATTAATGCCTCCAGTGGCAAAAGAACCTTATCAACATCCGTCCAATAAATTGTTCATTTTAACTCTAGCCATAATCCCAAAGTCTTTCTCATGCCAATCAATTATATGATTTCATACGTGTACTATCTTTTCTTTTCATCTCATTACATGAACTTGTTGTGCACCAAAATAAATGTTAACTTTTTGTACATGTAAACGAAGATGCAAATTCCTAGACATGATTGATATTATTCTGCCTGTTTTACATAAGTTCATTCCAATTCCAGTGGTTATTTACAGGTGTATGTACAATTCCTCACTCTGGTTGAGACCATACGGGATCATGGTTCGTAGACTGAGGATATATCTTGATTCTTTTTTCCTCAACATCAGTTCTCGGTTTCCTCCTCTCAGTGGTTTTTTTACTGTATCAACGCCATAGATTTTTAGATGTTTCCATTCACTGTTATGATGGGACTCCATATGTTTGGCAACTGCATTACTTCTATCTTGATGTATAGTTGCCCTCACGTGTTCCAAAATCCTCTTTTTTCGTTCATTCTTTGTGCTGCCCACATATTTTAGTTCACACGGGCATTCAATTACATAAACAACATATGGTGTTGTACATGTGATTAACTCATCAATTTTCCAAGTTTTTCCATTGGCCAACATGAAACCTTTTCCTCTCAACCATTCTTTTTTCTCTTCTTTGAAAAAATGACTCTTAGTTAGCCGATCTTTGAGATTTGGTGCTCTGCGGAATATCATTTGTGGTGCATCACCCATAATGGGGCCAATGGTAGTATCCATTTTTAAGATATTCCAATTTTTCTTTAAAATGTTTCTGATTTGTTTGGACTCATTTGAAAAGGTTGTTATGAATCTTATCACATCTTTTTCACTCTCTTCTTTTTGAACTGTTTGCAATAAGTTGTTTCTCTCCTTTTGGCTTGCTTTTTCCCAACCTTTCTTTATGTGACTTTTCGAGTAACCTCTTTTTTCAAATCTTTGACACATGGATCTACTTTGTTTGTCCCACTGTGATTCCTCAGAACAAATCCTCCGTAGTCTTAAGAATTCCCCATAGGGAATATTTTCAAACAAACACTGCTGGTGAAGAACTGCTGGCGTGCAGTGTCGCATTGGTTGAGGTTTTTTTCCTGTGTAGGTTGTGTGCACCTCATTGTCTTTAATGTATATTTCAGTATCCAAGAAAATTATTTTGTTATCACTCAGTTCATACGTGAATTTAAAATGAGCAGGTGATGAGTTGAGGACTTGGAAATAATCTTTGAAATCATTTTCTGAACGATCCCAAACAATTAGGAGATCGTCGATAAAGCGTACCCATAGTATCACTTTATTCAACATGATGTCATTCTCTGCTTGCCAGGCCCATTTCTGTTCCCACGACCCCATGGTGAGACAAGCAAAGCTTTGGCTGAAGGAAAAACCCATAGTAGTGCCTTTCGTTTGGGCATACATTTCTTCTCCAAAATAAAAAATGTTTTGGTTCAGGCATAGTCTCATCATTTCTTCCAGCATGATATTGTGCTTTGAGTAATGTATGTTCCTGTCCTGAAGGAAGGACTTGCACGCTGCGATTCCCACCTCATGATCTATATTCATATGTAAGGATACAACATCCATTGATATTAATTTATACGAAGACTTCCAGGGAATACCTTTCAGCTGTCTCAACATGTCCGTTGTGTCTTTTATAAAAGAGCTTAACTTTGAAACATAGGGTAGCAAGAAAAAATCCAAATAATTTGCTATTGGTTCAAAGAGGGAACGCATGGCGGACACTATAGGTCTTCCTGGTGGTCTAGTTCGATTCTTGTGTACCTTTGGCAAAAAGTACATTGTTGCAGTGACCGGGTCATCCACTGTAAGATATTTATGTTCATCAAAGTCAATCAGACCTGAGTCTAGCCATTCTTTTAGTTTCTTGTCCAGTGTTTCTTTCATTTGTTTTGTAGGATCATTTGCAAGTTTCTTGTAGTACATTTTATCCTGCAATTGGTCATGGGCTACTTTTGTATATTCCAATTTGTCCCATATGATAACATTCGCGCCCTTATCAGCCATTTTGATTTCAATAGTCTTATCTTGACTCAGTGTTGTTAATGCTTTGCGCTCTTCACTTTTCAAATTATCCATGTAGCATTGTTTCTTCAGTTTGTACATATCCTGGATCACTGCTTCATGGAAAATATCCGCCTTATTACCCTGTGGGAATTGCGGATAAAAACGTGATTTCCGCTTTTTTTGAGACAAGCCAGCTCCGGATTGTGTACAAGTTTGTGTTAATGTCAATTCTTGTGATTCACTGACTGTGTCTAAATTCATCAATGTCATGTAACTTTCAGCATCTTGAGCCTGTAGTGTGCTACTTGTTGAATCTTTGGTTGAGGGTGCAGGTTTCTTGGTGTAGTTTTCCTTTTCCGTATGAAGCTTGGCTAGCTTGATCTTGCGCACATATTTATACAGGTCTATTCTTGTTTGTGCTAAATCTAAATTTATTTTCGGGCAAAAATTCAAGCCTTTCTTCAACAATGTGCTTTATTTTTCTGTAAGTTGACAACTTGATAAGTTGATGACCGTCAGTTCTTGTTCATCCTCTAGAATGTTTTTTTCAGTCTCATACTGCGTGTGAGAGTTCCCACTCTTTCCCCGCCGGTTGCCCCTTCTTCCTCTCCTTGTTTGTTTCCTTGTGGTTTTCCACGGCCACGTCCTCTGTTTGGCGGCGCAAATCCTCTTGTTTGTTCCCACTGTCGTTGTTGAAGGACCAGCCGCATGTCCACTAAAAAAGACTGTTTTCTTGCTGATGTTATTTCTTCATCACTAAGTTCCACAGATACATTGGATGACAAACTTTCTGAAGTGCTTGCATTGCTTGGATCATAGTTGTGTTGCTGTAAATGATCATATTTTCTCGCACATGTGAAAATTCGCCCTTCGCTATAATCCTTTTTGTCTCTCATAAATTTTAGACATTTGCGATTTTGTACTGAGTCCTCATGTGCTTCAATCTGTTTTATCCAAGTCTGTTTTAAACTTTTTTAAATCCGGTGTTAAATCAAGTGTTGCAATTTCTTTCTCAATTTCTTGTACTTGATTGTTAATTCTTTGTAGCGAGATTTCAATATGTTTGACTAATATATTCATTAATCCAAGTGACGAACAAAGTAAGTATTCACCCCATTCCTGTAGTAAATTATTACTAGAGTCTTGGTGGCTTGGCATTAGATGAATTCTCAAGCCTCTTGGCACTCTTTGCACTTCTATGCATTTCTTTAGCGTGGTAACCTCCCACCATTTGTTAATCTCTTTCTTAGACGTTTTCTCCCAGTTCCTTAATTTCGTTTTTGCATCAGTCTTTTTATTTGTTTTAGGATCTGTTCCTTGTGTCCCACCTGTTTCAAAGAATTCAGGCTTATCTAACAGGGTCTGTCTCTTTGCATCTCGTGATTCCATGCTGTTTGTTTGGTTTGGAGTTATATTGCTATTGCGTTTAAAATGTCTGTGTTTATCACTTTAATATGGTTCTTGTCGTGACTCACTCACTAAGCTGTGTTATATCCAAACCTGATTTACAATGAAATCTTTGCTGAAATGGTTTATTTGTATACACGCTTTTCCTGAATGATTTGTCACGGGCCGACCGACATCCCTCTGGTAGCATTTTCCGCTTTACTTAAGCTTAAGCATTTAAGCATTTGTGCACTGTTCCCTCCCGTCCGTGAACAAGGGTTTCACGCTTACCTTGTCTTTGCCGAGTCTCACTCCCTTCTCCCTTCCGGGGACAACACTTTCTCCACCTTCAAGGAAACGATGAGCCGCACACGCAACAGGGTGCTTTCAAAGCATTTATTCGAGCAATTTTGGGCGATCCTGACGTGTTTCATTCCATCTTGGAACTTCTTCTGAGGTGAGCCCTGTCAAAAAAGAAACTGATTGTGAGTCCCCGCAAGTGCAGATCTTTAACCATTCTCGGCCCTCTAGTGGGCATCAACATGATAATATTTTACAGTGCATGATGGTATGTGTGGTTTTCACAATTCAGTCCAAAACATTACAAACCCTCCAGTGGGCTGCCTTTTAATTTTAGTGTCTTGATGGAGATAGTCTCCAATTCCGTGTTGCTCCATACTGCAGACCCACTTTCAAGACTGCTGCGGAACCATGCCAAATACCATTGACCATTGTCTCGTGAATATAGAACCTTGGGAAACGGAAGCTGCCAGATGGCTTCTTCCGGTGGGGAATGATCGGATCCAGCCCAGTGCTGTTCTTTGTATTAACCCTGGGCATAGTTCGCGTAGTAACACTACGTGTAGCTACGCAAAGTGCACTTCACACTTCGCGAACTGCGCAGTGCACTGTGTAAAATGCAGTTCGCTCTGTTTGCACAGTAGTCGATGCTTGTCCGCACTGTGCAATCGTTTTCTGCTGCTCGAGTAGATTTCTACTCAAGTGGCAGCTTTCTCAACGTTGACTGGTAGTTTCTCATCGCAAGCGGTCGCGAGCATACGCGACCACTTGCAATGAGAAACCTGACCTCCCGGCATTGAGAATCTCACCAGGATATGTTTATTTGTCTCACTCGCGATCGGCAACTTGATGGAAAAAGTCTCGTTGATATGTCATTTTGCTCGCACGTGGTCGGCAACTTGACTTTGAGGACCGTGAGGAAGCAAAAAATGACTGCTACACTACTCGTGTGTGCACAGTGCAATTTGTGTAGTGCACTACACGAGAGTAGCGCAGTACTCCGTCCAGGGCTTCCTTGGATGCCTACGTCGGGAAGTCTGGTGACAAGTGTGCGCTGGGATACGGTGTCACAGGCCGCTGATAGGTCAAGTATGGTGAGGGCTGAGGAGTGGCTTTGCTCCAGGAGGGTGCGGATGTCATCTGTAGTGGTGAGTAGGGTTCTGTGCTGTGGTTGCTTCGGAATCCGGATTGGGACGGGTTGAGGATGGCGTTCTCTTCAATGAATCATGTCAGTTTCTTGTTGACTGTTTTCTCGGCAACTTAGGCTGCGAAGGGGAGGAGCGAGTTGGGCCGATAGTTCTTGAGGTTGGTGGGGTCAGCTGTGGGCTTCTTGAGCAGTGGTCTGACTTCTGCGCACTTCCAGTCATCTGGGAAGGTGCCTATTTTAAAGGTGGTGTTAATAGTGCATTGTAGTTCGGGTGCGATGGTGGTTGTGGCTCTGTGGTAGATGTGGGGATGGCCAGCGGTCAGTGGGGGCCCCTGAGTAGGTGCTTTTCATGGCTGAGGTGGTGTCTCTGGCCGTGATCGGTGTCCAGTTGGCGATGGTGGGCTGGCTGGTGTTTCTGGGGGGCGGGGAGCCGTCTGTGGCACCTGGTGGATGGTATATGAAGTTGTTGTAGAGGTTTTTGATCTTGAGGTGGAAATAGGTTCCAAGCTTGTTGCAGAGGTCTTGGGATGGGGTGATGTCTGTGGCTTTGCTGCGTGGGTTGGTGAATCTTGAATGACACTGAAAAGTTCCTTGGAGTTGGTGGAGTTGACCAGGATTTTGTTATGGATGAAGTTCCTCTTGGTGGCTCTAATTTGGTTGTTCTAGTCTGTCATGGCGTCCTTGTAGGTGGTGTGGTTTTCTTTTCGGTTGTCTTGGTGTTTCTCCAGTTCTTCTCCAGGCGTCTTCAGGTGCGTCTGGCTTCTTGGAGAGCAGTGGTGTACCAGGCGGCTTTCCTGGGGCGTTGTCTGTCGTGGTTGTGCAGCGGGCGAGCTCGTCTACATAGTCGGAGATCCAGGTGTGGAGTTGTCTGGCTGCGTCATTTGCGTTGGGTGCCCAGGTGTGGTTGTCTCGGGTGAGGGTGTAGTTAAGTTGCTCGCCGGTAACCTTGCTCCAGTTCCTTCGTGGGGGGCACGGGACTGGTTTGAGTGCCTTGGGTTTGTTGATGGTGAAGTGTACGCAGTATGCGTGAAGGCTTCAAGATCGTAGATATACAAATTTGGATTTCCTTTAATATCTCACAAACTATTGAGCGGGTTTACACCAAATAACTGAAAGTGTAATAGGCTGAGCAAAAGCTACCTTTACTTATACATTAGCTACTGGCGGGTTCGCCAGTAGGTAGTTATAGTTGTATTATTTTGACTGTGTTTCCATAGGAAAAGTGTTTTTTACTTACCTATATCTTTGGTGCCATTTGACAAATCATTACAAAATTTTTTTTTTAAATGTGCTGGTTATTCTAGTAGTGCTTGAAATGTTTTGGGGTGATCCATCAAGTGGGGACCAATAAAAAAGGAGGGCCAAACAAAGGGGCCCATTAGGATGTCGGGCGGATCGCCACCGCCATGCGGGCGGTGGCGATCCACCCGACACCCTGGTCCGTCCGCCAGCCATTCCCCCTGCCATACTACCATGGCGGGGGGACCGCGGCAGACGTAAAGACCATCCGCCACTTTTCCGCCCCGGTCGCCTGTCGACCGGGGCGGAAAAGGTTTAATATGGTGGCGGTGTCTATCAGACACCGCCAACCATATTACAATGGGCTGAAACAGATGCCTTTCTGTGGCGGCAATGCCGACACGGAAAGGCAGGCGGTCTTCACTTCGGGGGCCCCCTGCGGGCTCCATGGTGAAGGCAAGGTGGGGGTGCACATGGGGGGTACCTGTGGAGCATTTGCATACACAATGAGGCAGGCACCGCGTAGTGCCTGCCGCTTTGTGTATGCAAATGCATACATGCATTTTTAGTATTGTGGCGGGCGGTGCTGAGAGCACCGCCCGCCACAATGTTAAAAATGCAGGATGCGCCCGCCATAGTGGTGGGCGCATCCTAATACCCCCTAGGGTATTAGGGTATTAGGGGCGGTCCCAAGTACGTGAGGATGGCGGGCGGGCAAAGTCCGCCCGCCATCCTAATGAGGGCCAAAGAGTGTTTACCATGTTAATCCCCAGAGAGAATTTAGACTTGATTGCAGCTCAAACTGCTGGATGGAAATGTACCATTTTTGGCAGGAAGATAGCTCTTACCCAGAAGGCAAACATTTAGTAATTTGGTGTAAATCCGTTTGGTAGTTTTCAAAATATTAAAGGAAATCCAAATGTGTGTATCTGGGTGGAGCCTAAGCACTGATCTCACGGGGGATCCGAATGGTTGTCAGCACTTCAACCAGGAAGCGATGTCCACCATCTTGGGACCAATATACATGATAGCACTACATTGAAATGCATTGTAGTGAATGAAATGTTTTGAGGGACACAAAAAGGAGAAAGTATAAAGAGTGATAACCGATTTAGTAGTATAAATCCTTTGCTGATGATACAATTCTAATTGTGGTGTGTTCTAATGTGATTTTACCCTGTGAAAATGCCTTCTGCTGGGATTTCATTGATCATGTTTATGAGAAAAAAACAGTTTTCACATGATTTTCCCATAGAAGATAAGGAAGGTGCTCCAGAAGCTAAAATTAAAGCATATTTTCTATAATTTCACACTATCTTTCTCAGCCATATTAGAATGCAGCCTGACATTCTCAGTAAAACATATACGTCCAACAGCAGCAACCTGTCAGTTAATTCCCTTGTATTTTAATGCAGCCTCCCAGAGTGTTCGAAAGAACAACTAGAGCGCTAACAGTCTTACTTAAAACAAGTATATGGCACACCTGAAGCCATCTAGATTGAATCAAACTGGTAAAACTAAAAACATTTATTTAGAAAGGAACAAAATGAGTAGGTTAATTTTGTCATTGAAATTATGGTTAGTGCTGTAGAAAGAAAAATTAGAGCACATTTTAAGTGTGTTTCTCAAATGTCTTCCTCTCCCACTTTAAACATTCTGACTTGCAGAGTGCAACATGCACTTTCAATACCAGCAGTAGACTGCTATTTAAATCCTTGGTAATCAGCAGCTTTACTACAGTGTTCTAATAAGCAACTAGAGAGCTAACATTCTAAATTTATGTAAAAAATATTGCACATTTGAACACCATCTTAATGGAATCGAAGTGGAAGTGTAAAAGGATTTTCTACTGAGGATATTGCAGTAAATTAGGGAGATTCATAACAAATATGTCTCCCAAGATGGCAGCCAGAAAAGAAAGAGCAGAAAAGTATCTCAAAGATCACCCAAATGTTGCACAAGTACACCCAATGATATTAGGGGAAGAAGTCCACTTTAGTCCTGAGGTCCTTAGGAGGCAGTGGAACATCATCCCCGCACCAGCAGTGTGCCGAGTGGTGCATTTGCAAAGTAATGGAGAAAGGGTGCATGGCCTCTGACCACCTCTCATCAATCCCACTGTGTGTGGCTTACTGGAGGTAACAAGAGGTCTTGTTGGACCCTAAGGACTTTCAGCAGCAAAGGGGACTTCTTCTCCAACCAGCAGTGTGCGAGGAGGTGCGTTTTGCAGAGTGGTGTAGAAAGGAGGCCAGGCTTCTGGTGAGATTTTCTTTCTCTTCTTGTTTTCTTTTCTAAGGGAAAGGGGACTGCACAGCCATTCTTCCCTGGCCTTATTTTGGCCCCATCCCCTGGACCCAGGCATTTTAAGTATGGGGAGGAGGGTGGCGTGGCCCCCCATTCCCGGCGATTTTAGACCTGAGGACACCATCCCCGGGGGCCGGGCCTTTCCTTTTTTTTTTAAGAAAAGAAGGAGGGGCTCTTGTATGACTACCACCTCTCCTGGGGCAATAATAAGCCCCAGGAAGGGGAGCCCATGTGCCCCCCTTCTTTCAAAAATGCCCCCAGGGACCTGGTCCACCTGAGGGCTGATAACTAACAAAGTGCTGGATGCCTCGCTTCATTTAAAAAAGTATTATTTCAGCAAGATCCACGGATCCCACTGAGAATGTAATAAGAAAATGCTTTTTTGGCAATGCACTGAGACAGCCCACAAGAGGCCTAGGAGTTCAGGGTAGAAATACCTCTTTTTTATAAATGTCTTTTTTTGGGACTTGGATAATGCTAAGCACCAAGATGGCTCCCAACACTTCCTGGTTTGTAGTGTTGGCAACCAATCAGATCTCAGCTCAAGATCGGGAGGTGTCGGGGTTCCACTGTTTTCCGATATATACTAATTTGGATTTTAGTTAATATCTCTAAAACTACTGAATGGATTTATACCAAAATAAATGATAGCAGCCACTGAATTGTGGTTTTATTCAGTTATGTTTCTTGTCGCTTTCTTGCACATGATTATCACATGAGCACTGCATTGTTGCTTATTCGCCTATATAGCACTTCAATTGAATAATGTAAGTATGATATTCTATTTACACAGTGATGAACAAATAGCTGTGTTTGATTGGTCTGGGAATTCTGGTGATTAACCTATAAGGACCACAATTCTTGTTTATGTTATGTAAAATTCTATATATAGCTACGTGAGAGCAAGTATATATATGAAAGTGGATTATTATTTGGGGTGGGCAGTCACCCACCTTATGGCAAAATAACACTAACCTGTAAGGAGGAATGAATCCCAAAGTATCTAAATGAACCTCAGCTCAACCACTTGGTAGAATGCGACACACTGCAGACTGGATTAACTTAGGGCAATGTGTAAGGTATTTATGCAGTATCCAAACAGTAACGAAGTCAAACATCATACAATAAAAATCACAAATCAGATTAAGGAATATTGTACATTTTAATAAAAAGAATTACATCAAAATTACAAAAATCCAATAAGGGGAACTGTGAATATGAATTTTTACAGGTTTATTTTTCAATAGCACCAAAAAGTACTATGCACCAATTGTAGGCTATTAAAGCAGTAGATCAGGACCAAGACGTGACTTTAAGGCCAGCTGCAATGGAGCACGGGTGGGATACACCAAGTGGGCTGCTCCCGGTCAAAGATTTTGCCTTATGACTTGGGCACTTTTATGGAGCTCAAAATCCTCCAGCGGCGTAAGCCTAAAGCTGTATCAAAGAAGTTGCATCATAAATGGATACTTTTGCTGTGAGCTCTGACTAATGGCTCTGGAGATCTTGTAAGTCCAGACATTTGTAAGACCCACATATTCAGGGTTTGTTAAGCAGTTCCTCACAGTCACTTTAAAGGCTCTCAGGACCTCAGGGGCAGGACTTAGGGGCCAGTGCTCCCTCCAGTACAGACCACTAGGAAAGCCAAGTCCAGATTTAGTTGTTACTGACCAACTGGTCAATTAAATAAAAAGGTGTCTTGTAGTCTGTTGTATTCCTTTGGACACATGCAAGCTCAGCCAGCTGAGTCTTGGAGTCTACTTTCTTTTCCTGGGTACAAGAGAAAATGGGTGCAACACTTTTTTCTCAGGTCACAGACAAAGGGTCCAGTTCTATTCAGATCTTCTGCACACCCAGATTTTTTTCTGAGGAGGGTTCCTTGGGGTGTCACAGTTATGGTTTCCACTAGCCGGTGGATGTTGATGCCTCCTTAACACTCTTTCTATCCAATGTATAAAAAGTTCCTGGGGCAACCCTAGACACTTTGGAAGCACATCCTATTTTTTGTACTGCAAATTATCCCTCAATGCATCATTTTAAGAGAAATCCAAGATGACACAACCCTGCTGCTCTCTTAGGAAATTTGTGTGCCAGTCAGTGACCTGTTTAGGTAAATGAGAAATCCTCTTCCCTGTGACTATTCAAAACTGGTTCTGGAGGTACCTTGCCTCCCATTGGCTTCAGAGCCAGCCTGGCTAGTGCGGGCCTTGGGGACAAAGACTTTACATTCTTCTATTCTCTCCTTCACACTAATAGATAGGCTGGCTTCATCTTTGTACCTTTTAAGTCAATGAGATTCCTGTGCCCCCTCTCGCGATCTTTCCTGAGCTAATGAAGATCACATTACTGATAACCAGTCCATCCTGTAACCAGATCTAAACCATTGTGCTGGTTTGGGAGCAGTTTTTGCACCTCATTTTGGTTCAAACGTCTGCTGGATAGCTGCTGGAAAGCTAATTCAAATTAGCCAGTCTCCAGGAGCTTCAGGCAGGGCAAAGGTAGGTTTCTAAAAGTTATTTTGCCTAAATAGTTATTCAAAATCTAACTTCACTGAATTTTAATTAATATGAAAAATAGACGACTTTGAATGACCATTTTAGACTTATCTGGTCAAAAGTTACAGATTAAAGGTAATAATCATATTTTGACATTTTCTAGGAGTCAGCTACAGCCTTGCTAGTGAAAATTGCTTTTGAAGTCTAGCCATTGGAGGCACATCACTGCTTTAAATTTGTACATTTTCTGCTTTTAATACACCCTATCATGTGGGTGACAATATTTACTTAGGAGTGAAACATTAATATATAAAGGCAAGGTTTCCTGTCTGTCGAGAAGTGTTATTTTGATTGGTTTGACAGCAGGACTTTAGGCTGCTGCAGTCAAGCTGCACATGATAGGCCTAAAGCCATGTATGGCATTTCCTGCACCATATACTAGGGACTTAGGTAAATTAAAGATGTCAATCAGGGATGCAATTTAACCATTTTTAAAAGAGGAGCATAGGAGCTTTATTCCTGTTTGGCAAGGGTAACATGCACAAGTGCTAATGCCAGCAAAAATAGATTCTAGAAAAAGACAGAAAATCTGGGTTGACCGTTAAGAAAAAGGGAGATATATTAGAGTATGTGCTACATTCAAGCAAGCTTTTTGCAGCCATGCATAATTTCTGGTTCAGATACCCAGTCCAAACATGGTTGCAGCCCATATATAAGATTATTTAAAAGATGGTGCTCAATTGAGAGTAATGTTATCAATTTAAACATTGCATGTGTGATATTGGGTTACCGGTTGAGGGGGGAGTAAAATCCTACTCGAACAACAACAGCAATATTGTCAGGGTGAGGCACAGGCAAATCCCAATTTAACCTGTGCTCTACACTGTGGTAGCTTGGCACAGAGCAGGGAGGGTTAACTTGGATGCAATGTGTAAAGTATTTATGCAACACTTCAAACAATAATAAAGTGGAAACACAACACAAGAAAAACCTCACATCAAGTTACAAAAATAGAGCACAATTTAATACGTAAATCAACACCAAAATGACATAAATCCAATTAGTAGAACAAGAGAGATGCAATTTGAAAGATTACGTGAAAATCGAGCCAAACAGCCCAAAGCAGCGCTTGCGGCTACCTAGTTGTGGGAACCTAGGAGAAAGTCACAAATTCAGACTGACCACAATGTAGTGTGAATTGGATACCAAGAGCAGATTTGTCCTGCCGAAAAGTGGAGGGTGCCGCGAGGGGAAGAGAAGCACTGCGGATGGCTGTCGATGTAGAGAGAAGAGAAGGCCTGGCATTGTGGACAGTTGTCGCTGTAGTCCAAATATCCTGTAGTCACCACGAAAGCTCCATGGTAGCATTCCCTGTGAGTAGTGAAAATTGTTTCACAACGGTTCTGGATGACAGCACTTCACATTTGCAGGGTGTGCAAGCAAAAATGTTTTGTCACTGATGCACTTATCTGCAGTTGAGAAAATCACCCAAATTGTATTTCAGCTCCACTGAGGCCACATCAGCAAGGGTCCAGGACCTGAGGGGGATCACTTGAGGGCCAGGGATTTACTTCTGCTGTACATAGGTATTGGTCAAGGTAGTAGGGAGCCTGTTATGTCCCTGTGACTCTGAACAGGAGGCCAGCAGACTAGCCCTTGAAGTTACTCTGGGAGTCCAGGATTCAGGTGAAGGTCCAAATCCTTCTGACTTAGGCAGGATGGCAACAAGGCAGCAATCCAGCAAGACAGCAGTCCAGCAAGGCAGTAGTCCATCAGGACAGCAGTCTAACAGCACAGCAGTCCTTCCTGGCATCATTTCCACAGGTGAAGTGTCGGGAAGGGTTGGTGTCTGGGATCCATTATTTATACCTGGTACCTCCTTTGAGGAGTCAGGAGCTACTAGAGGTTTCCCTTTCAAGTGCACAGGTTTCCTGCATCCACTGCCCTGGCTTCAGACCAACTACAGTGGACATGAAGCCCTTTGTGTGGAGGCAAAACACAACCTATTCAAATGTTAGCACGACTCTGCCCAGAACCACCCTCCCATCAATCAATCAATCAATCAATCAGAACATTTGTAAAGCACGCTACTCACCCGTGGGGGTCTCAAGGCGCTGGGGGGGAGGCGGGGGATACTGATACTGATCGAATAGCCAGTTCTTGAGTAGTCTTCTGAAGTTTAGCAGGTCCTGGGTGTGCCGTGGGAGGATGGGGAGGGTGTTCCAAGTCTTAGCGGCGAGATGGGAGAACGATCTGCGCTGGAGGTCTCTCTTCGGATGCGGGGACGGTGGCGAGGGAAAGGTCAGCGGAGCGGTGCTGACGGTTTAGGGTGTAGAAGGTGAGACGTCTGTGGAGGTATGCTGGTCTGGTCTCGTGGAGTGCCTTGTGTGCGTAGATGAGGAGCTTGAAGGTGATTGTCTTGTTGACGGGGAGCCAGTGCAGGTCTTTCAGGTGGGGTGTGATGTTGCTGCGGCAGGGGATGTCGAGGACCAGGCGTGCAAAGGCGTTCTGAATGTGTTTTAGTAGTTTCAGGAGTTTGGCTGAGGCTCCTAGGTAGAGGGCGTTTCCGTAGTCCAACCTGCTGATGACGAGGGCCTGGGTGACCGTTCTTCCTGTTTCGATGGGGATCCACCTGTAGATCTTGCGGAGCATGGGGAGGGTGTTGAAGCAGGAGGACGAGATGGCATTGACCTGCTTTGTCATGGACAGAGTAGAGTTGAGGATGAACCCCAGGTTGTCTGCGTGGTCGGTGGGTGTTGGTGCTGTTCCCAGTGCGGTCAGCCACCAGGAGTTGTCCCAGGCCGAGGGGGTGGAGCTGAGGAGGAGGGCTTCTGTCTTGTCCAAGTTTAGCTTCAGGAGGCTGTTCTTCATCCACTCGGTGACAGCTTTCATACCTTTGTGGAGGATGGTTTTTGCAGTGAGGGGGTCCTTTGTGAGGGAAAGGATTAGCTGGGTGTCGTCCGCATAGGAGATGATGTTCAGGTCATGCAGCCGGGCGACGTGGGCGAGCGGTGCCATGTAGATGTTAAACAATGTCAGGCTGCGGGATGAGCCCTGGGGTATGCCGCAGATGATCTCGGTGGCTTTGGAGCGGAAAGGGGGGAGACAGACGCTTTGGATTCTGCCGGAGATAAAGGATGTGGTCCAGTCCAGAGCCTTGTCTCAGATCCCAGCGCCGTGCAGGCGTGTGCGTAGGGTGCGGTGGCAGACAGTGTCGAAGGCGGCTGACAGGTCCAGGAGGATGAGGGCCGCTGTTTCACCGTTGTTCATCAAAAATAGGGGTTGTGTCCGGGTATTTACATAAACGATGTTCTTACTTTTACAATTTGTGAACTCATTATGGGTCCACTTGATGTTATTATGTTCGAAAGTAGTGCCTTGAATGGTGTTGTTAATCGTTTGTTAAACCTATGTTCGCCTTGAAAAAGAACAAGAGCATAGGCCAGCAAATAATCCGAGCAGACTTGGGTACCTCAAAAGCCAAAAGTGACTTACGCACCTTATGGAATCTAGATCCGGTTAAAGGCCACCACAAATGTGGTATCTGCATATCGTGCGCTAGCACCATTGAAGGCACTACTTTAGAACATAATAACATCAAGTGGACCCATAATGAGTTCACAAATTGTAAAAGTAAGAACATCGTTTATGTAATAGTTTGTCCTTGTGACAAACTATACATTGGAAAAACCAATCAGCAAGTTAGTCAAAGACTGGCCCAACACCACTCTAGGATCAAGCAAAAAGTGCTGACCGCACCCATGGTCCAGCACTTTATCGATCTTGATCACACTGAAAAAGATCTGAAATGGTCCGTCCTGTCAGGGATAAAGGCACCCCCATGTGGAGGTAATGTGGAGACATTGCTGTTAAAAAGAGAAGCATACCTGAATGCCAAATATGACTGCGTGAGTGTAGGACTGAACGAATATGGAGAATGCTTGAACTGACAACAAGGGTCCTTTATAACAGGACCACTGAAAAAAATGCTCCCAACGATTGGCAACGCGAACCGTAACAAAAGAATCCCCGCATTTATTGAATATAATGTTGGACTACAAGTCCCACAACCACCAGTACACGTGTCCCAATATAAACGAGGTCATGTGACCACCAACAAACACTCCGGTGGATTGACACCAGACTGAGAGCCACGTTAAAAACGTTAAGTAAGTAACAACAAACCCCGCAAAATGCTCGGGCGAAAACTCGCAGAGCGCTTACTTAAAATTGCCTTGTATTAACGTTGCAGTAACCGGCCAAACCATAGAGGCAGCGCCCCTGAGAAAATGATGGTGTCCCGTTAAATAAAGCAAAGCCAGAAGTAAGTAAAGCAGTTTATTGCCCAAAATGCTGCACACGCTAAACATTGTGAGCCCCTTTACTAAACTCGCGCTGTTATAACATTACCGCACCTGACGAGCTTTCTAACTGGTTAAACCCGCACTGGATCAGCAGAAAGGACATGAGGTGGCAAAAATGCGAGTCATTCATAAATGTAAGTTACCCTAATCATTTTGAACAAACTAACATCAGTAGCTACATAGTTTTTTTCCCCCACACTAAAGAGACACATCTTTTGTCCCTTTATTTGCAGAGTAAAATTTAACCGCCAGTCAAGAGTCTTAGACAAAAACAACAGACTCGACCATACAGCATAAGAAGGGAAAAAGCACACGCTAAATAACTTAGTTGTAGGTGACAACATATGTGAAGGTCAGACATTAAAACATGTCCTCCCCTTACTTCAACACAGGTACCCAGCCATTAAGCCCTGAAGAAAAGTCAGACAAATGAATGACGGACTTGGAAACGCGTCGGCTTAGAGACATTCGTAAATAACGAATGCGTTTTTTCGCAAAAGGCTTGGACAAACACCTCCATGAGTTCAATGGTTTATAAATAATACACATTTAACATACAGCCTTTTGTGTTACCAGGTTTATAATAAATGTTGTGTTACCAGGTTTATAATAAATTCAAAAGGTTCTTCTCAAAACCTGGTGGAACTATTAAACAGGGTACAACCTTGAAGCCAGAAATATTTGTTTGTGTTAAATGTTTTGTAGAAATTGTGGAAAATGTATTTATTTATAATTTCCTATTGTGTTTATTGTGAATGAGGTTCGAGTATATGTAAATATATGTTCTGTGCACGACAACGTAACCTCAGACTTGGTCTCAAATTTTCTAAAAAAATGTAAACATATTTGTAACTACTTGAAAGTTAAAATATCCAAGGATTAATCACCTTAGGGTGTGATTCTGCGTAAAATAAAATATAGGCAGAACAAAACAGTGACCGGGTCCTTCTCATTTTTTAGCGTTTCACCGTTGTTCAGCAGGGCCCTTAATGTCGTTGGTGCCGGCAATGAGGGCCTTTTCGGTGCTGTGGTTGCTGCAGAACCCAGACTGGGATGGGTCCGGGATGCTGTTCTCCTCGAGGTAGCGGGTCGGTTGTCTGTTGACGGTCTTCTCGATGACCTTTGCCGGGAACGGGAGCAGGGAGATGGGCCTTAGGGTCAGCCTTGGGTTTTTTGAGTAGGGCATTGATCTCTGCGTGCTTCCAGCTCTCCGGGAAGGTCACTGTCTTGAAGTGGATGTTGAGGGTCCTGGCATTGTACCGGTGTCGGGTGTTGTGATGTTCGCGGGGCCAGGGGTTCTGGTGCTGGGCGCAGTCCAGGCACGGATGGGCGCAGATGGGCTTGCCTTAGGCCTGCTTCAGCGCACAAGCGGGACGGCCGCGCATCAGCCGCCTTAAGAAGAGGAGGTGGGAGGGAGAAGCAGTTGGGAGAAGGGAGTGGACGAATGGGCGAGCGGAGGGCGGGCCGCAGGGGACGCAGCAGCGGGAAGAACGGGGGCAGGAACGGCAAGGGACCAGAGGGCAAAAGGGGCAGAGGGCACAGAATACAAGGGGAAAGGAGGAAAAACGAAATAATTAAACAATATAAAACAGATGCAATATAGTACAAAGCAGAGGAGACAGGCTGCAGGAGACGCAGTGGCGGGAAAAACGGGGGCAGGAACGGCGAGGGAACAGAGGCAAAAGGGGCACAGGGCACAGAGTACAAAGGAGAAAAGAGGAAAAATTAAACAATAAAAAACAGAAGCAATACAGTACAAGCAAAGCTACGGCCAACCACTGGCTACCAGGGATGATGGGCAGGTGGTAGCTTGCGGGTGGAGGAGGTCCTCAAACTTACGGCAGTGGCAGCAGCAGCGAGCTAAAAACACAGACACAACAGGTAGTGCTGTTGCGGCATGGGGAGTGACCTGCCTGGAGCAGGGCCAAGGTTCGCTCCCGCCAGTGATGGCCCATCCAGGCACACCTAAGCTCTCTATTGTGTGTGGCTGTCTAAGAGGAATACACACAGCCCAACTGTCAGCTACACCCAGTCAGGTGACCCAGGGACAGGCTGCAGGCACTAAATGGCTAAGGAGCTTACTCCGGATGGACCTTTCTAAAAGTGGCATATTCAAAACTGTGATTTAATATCCAACTTTAACATAAGATAGTTTTTTTCATTACAATTCCAAAGACATCAAACATGAACTGATTGCCTGTTCCCATTTAGACATTACAGCTTATTAAATGTAATAAGGTAACTCAAATGTTCTCCTGTGGGAGACGTAGGCCTTGCAGTTGTGAAAAACGAATGTAAGAGTTTTTCACTATCAGGACCTGTACAACTTAAAAGTAAATGTCCAACTTTTTAAATACACTGCACCCTGCCATCTGGGTGGCATGTATATTGAAATGGAAGGTTTGGGTCTGGCACAAAGGTTTATTTTGCCAGGTCAAAATGGCGGCTACAACTGCATACACAGGCTTCAATGGCAGCCCTCAGACATGTTTAGAGGACTACTTAAGTGGGGGGCAAGGTCAGTGCTGCATGCGTACTAGTAGCATCTAACTATCATGCCATGGGCACTGGTAATGCCATTTTACTAGAGACTTTCAAGTAAATTAAATGTGTCAATTGGGTGTAAGCAATTATACCATGTTTTAACTTGTTGCTTGCTTCGGATGGCCCCTGGCTGTCCGACGTCACAGAGGGCGGTGTGTGGAGGATGGCAAGGGGCCGTCCGAAGCAGGTCTACTCATTCATTCCGCAGCAGCGTGGCGAAATTTGCCCCACGGTCAAGGGATTAAGGAGAGAGCAAAAGCATGTCAGCACTGGTTAGCAGTGGTAAAGTGCACAGAGTCCTTAACGTCAACAAAATGGGTTCAGAACCCATGAGGGTTAAGGCAAAGAAGTTTAGATATGATCCTGCTGAAAGGGCCACACCCAACATTGCCCAAACTTACCCCGCTGCTCTGGCCTAATTTTACCAATCTTTTCCTAAACATGCATATTAACATATCTGAAATGATCCCATAAAGCCACAGTTAAGCTTATTCCTACATCACTTATAAATTACACCTAGATGAAATAAAGTGGGTGGAATATCAACTAAATTAGTTGGAACACTAGACTCTCCTTTGTTGTCCATTTTCAAAAAAATTATGCAGTAGGGATGCATGTTTAAAAAGAAGCAATTTGGACCAACAAATGTGTGAATGAATGTTATGATTCATTCTAATTTTTTTTAAGTGTACATTGAAAGAGAATGGTGTAGAACAGCTGACAACAACAGAAAAATAAAAAACATAAATGTAAATCTTCTGAAACAGTGAGGCATGGCTTATCTTTGTCAGCAGGGCTTGATGGGCTTTTATGCCACTAGGCATTACCCTGATGGGATGCAGGCTAGAAGGCTGCTTTCAGGTGGGATAAACTTCCCTGGTCCATGCAGACTGTCCAGTCCTTAATTTGTAAAAAAAAGTATACGTGTCAGGGTCCTTTTCTGGAAGCCACTGTAGCTTTCCCTGCCTATTGCCCTTCTCAAAACTGTCAATGGAAGTACCAAAACAACTATTATCACACTTCTACCACTATGACAGTTCAGACTCTCAGGGGCCCTAAAAGATAAAAGAATGATGGGGTGGGGTGTAGGTATTAGTCATTTGTATTGAATTAATAAACAACTGTTGTGTTACTTATCTCTAAATTAGACAAACAGCGCCACCATGTGGCAGACTGCCATAAGTGCATGGGTTGAAAATTAAGTGCCTGGTTTGGAGCACCAGATGCCACTCGCTCAAATTAAGTACTGAGACTGACTGTCATGGCCCCATTTGTTGGCATGACCTCCTGCGGTGGAGGAGAGGTACATGTAGGTAAGAGCGGTGGGTTGGTGGTGCCGGGTTAGGAGAGAGATTTGACAGAGGACCACTATGGAAAATTAAATAAATAATCAATTTTCCCTCGTCATTGTCTCGAAATCCCCCAACCTGGCCCCACTTCCTCACCACTCTTACCTGCACGGGTCACTGCTGCTGCAGTGATGGGATTACTTTCGATTTTTCCAGGGCAGATTTTGGTTTGCAGTCTCACACCACTGAAAAGGCATGTTGTGACACATCTCTGTTAATCTAATTGCACTTGTAAGAGGTTAAATATGTATCTCATTTACTAAGCATGGAGTTCAAATATCGGCTAACCAGTGGTCTGGCAAAACGAACCCATCCTTCTCTTCCAGACTCACATTTTCCGATAATCTCCCACCTGAAAATACTGCTCTGTTAGAGTGAATCAGAGATTTCCCCTACCAGCGACCCTCGGTATTAGTCCCTAGCGCTAGAGCTTTATTGGGAAACTAATATTAAAAAGTAATTTTCTTGATTTTGCGACAGCCAAGATAAACGATATTATTTCTGTGTGCTTGAACAAGCCCATCGGATGTTCTTACTAAAAGTGGTTTTCAGAAAAGGCTTTCAACTGAATATTATTTTTGATAATGTCAACATTTCATCCACAACGCGCTTGCATTTTCTCAATTATAAAGTGTGATTACACTTTGATTAAATATTATAAAACAGAACCTCATCCTCTGTTTGAAATGTGAAGTCTGCTCAGGAAAATATCATTGTTCATGGCTAACGTGTTAAAATCCGACGGTTTCTCGCCTTTTCTTGTGCTGCATGCATACAATTGTGTTGCCCCACAGTCTAAATGATACCAGGTTACTGTTTGTTGTGCAGAACAGGGGTAGAAACAGCAGGCTGATGAGTTTGCAAAATGCAAAATATTACAACGACCTTAATTCCTCATAAGCCACACGCACGTGGCATGACTAATTCAAATGTTATTCCTTTAGAAGATTTAGAAAAGTATGTCTGCTTCTTCTGGCTTTCAGTCTGTTAACTGTAGCTCAAGGGGTTCGATGCAAGCGTCCACTATGTGGTGGGTGGGTAGGTTGTTGTAACAACAGGGGACAGTGGTCTATTAGTGTCTATTAGTGTCTATTAGTGTTAAACGGCTTTATCTAGGTGGTTTGGCCCCTGCTCTGTATCCTTTATAGATGCCTCGGGGCACAGTAGGTTAAAGGCTGTGGTTACTTGCAAAAAAACAAAGCAAACACAAGGAGATGATAGACGGAAGCGCTGAAGCTTTTCAAACACTCGCCCCCGTTCACAGATCTGGGTTAAATCCATCATCGTTCTTTGCAAACTAACTTCAGCAGGTCAAACTTTTATATCAACACCCTTGTCATGATTTTTCCAGGTCCCTCCTTTCTGGTCATTACGTGAGAGGCATGGGGAATGGACTAACTTAACTCGAAGCAGCACAGACAGCAAGACAACCTATTTGTCCTGATTCTTCTATGGTACGGATGCACATTCATCGGGTTGGTCCGCAAACTAGTCTAGAACGCTGAATGGTGCATAGCAGGTCAACTTATTCTACCTAAGGCTACCAGTTCCCATTGATTCATCCAGGTCTTTATGGCCCTGTCTGCATACCCACTTTCAACTACCAGTTTACATAAACAGTGCTGAAGGTCACCAATAAGCAATGCTTATGTGAGCCCCGGTAGGCACCATCAAACACAGAAGGTTGAAATGAGTGAGGAAATAGCAGACAGTTGCAGCCCAAATGCAAACTCCCAGTGGGAGGCAAGAAAGTTGGAATTGCAAGAATTTTGATAGCAATTATAACAAGCATTGGCATAGCCAATAGGTATCGCCTTTGGGGCCTTATGTGTTTAGCCATGCAACACAGTATCGTGGGTGCTGTGCCTTACTGATTCTAGAGATCAGTTACGAGAGAAGCTTGTAGTAAGTCCTTAACAGTCTTCCATCCAAGTTGGAATAAGGGAGTACCTGCATTAATCATTGAAGCTTGACCTAAAAAATATCCAAGTAAGAAAGGGAGGAAGACCGGTTGCTCCACCCTAGGAGGGCTTCGGACTGTAGCTGAGATAATGTAGACAGGATGGACATGAAGACATTACACAGCAATGTGTACCTGTTTACTTTAGGCTTGCATCACATGAGTGTGTGAGTGAGTGTGGGGTGCACTGCTTAAGAGGATGGACATATTAAAGTGAAGACTTAGAATATGTAAGGACTATTCAAAGAGGTATGGTTCAGAGCAAGGGTGGGGAGCCTGTTGGTGGCAGTGCAGAGAGAGGAGGGGTGCACAGACAACATATGCTTTATACAGTGATAGGTAATCTGTAGAGACAGAGAACTAGGACGTGCACTGGCGAGGGAAACATAGGGGACAATAATGACCAGGGACTATAAGAAGGAAAATGCATGGGGGGATTACAATACACAGTGAGGAGAAATAATATACTGGGAGAAACAGGTAACAGTGAAGTGGCACTACCTAGGGTAGGGACATGCAGATTGAGTGGCTAAATGGTAAAATAAGGTAAACACATCAGAGATGCACGCTTGCGGGGAATGAGATTTTAATATCTTTTTATGATCAATTTGATAACTTATCTCATTCGTCAATTTTGGATCGGTTGTTTTCTGTCATTGAGTAAAAGACAAACCCCGCATAGATTAGATAAACCCCATAAACTGACGCAACTCTGAAGAACCACTTACAACTGATAAAGTTTAAAAGTTTTAATATAAAATTAAGAAAAGTTGCAAATACAATCCTTTCAGGATAAGATTCATCAAATATACAGGAACTAAAAGGAACATATATTCCCTAAAGAACCTCAGTCTACAAACGAATACAATTAAAGTCAGCTCGAGAATCAACAAATTAAAAAGCATAGATATGATGTGGTTCCGTTGCGTCATCTAAAGAAAGAGAAAAATAATCAAGTTAATCTGTCCCTACTCTATACTAAGTGACATCCCTACTTCGCAAGTTCCTAACCTAAAAAGGTGTCAGCAGTTTGTCTTCCAAAGAAGTACAAACTCTGCTAGCCTCTATAGGTAATTTCGATCGAGAAGCAGTACCCTCTCTGCCTACCCATCCGCTCTCTAAGGGTCCTCGGCCTACTGCTCTCTTGCGCTCTGATCTCTCTCAGCGCATCTGCTCAAGTCATCTACTCTGAGCTCTTCGCCTTCGCCTTCGCTATCTTCTCCCTGGGGTGCTGTCCCTAAAATACACAATCACAGTACGGGCGGAACGCCCCTTCGACGCCCACCACGGACTTTCCCCATGATCTCATTCTTTGCTCTTTTCCATGGCTTCATCTCTTTCCGTCGTCCGTTAAGTTGACCCTTCTCCTTAGGCGCCATCTTCGTCTTCTTGCTGGTGACTTCATTGACATATCAGTTGTCCTTTCGGAGCAAAAGTCTATCACCTCAGCGGAACTTTACTCTTTACAACTATATGCATAACCTTTCTTGGTCCTGTGAATGGTCATTTCAAAACAAGACTCAAATTCCAAGCGTCTCTTATCACGTTTAGGCCATAAACTTCGTCCGGCATTGTCACCTTAAATCTAGCAAGAACTAGACTCCTTGCCTCGCACGTTCCCATCAAGGCTATTCACGACTCCTGTGAGCCCACTAAATTACATACAGCGGACTACACTCCTGCGAACCCTTGGTCAGCTAGGTTAAAATCACACATGACCTAAACCCTTCTAACATTCTTACAAGAAGCTTTCTACACAGTATAACCTTTAACACATATTTATATATAATCGTATTTAGTAAATCGTTTGCTTAAGTGAATACATTCTACATAGAATATAAATTACCTAGAATATAACTTTACATTCTCATTCGTTACATCGTTATGTATGTTCTCTGCACATCTCTCCATGTTACATTTCTCGCCGTTTCTCCATTTAAAGTTACACATGTACATGAATTCTACTTTGCACGTTCTTCAATTCGTAAGCATTTCTACACATTTCTACACTAGTCCACTATGTATACGGGCCTTCTAAATCTAACGCATGTTCAAGAGTAAATACAGTTACATTTCCTATATTACTTTGATGACATCGGTTAACTTTATGCTATAAGTGTCAACTTCATGTTACGATATACATTTCATTCCTACGTTATACGATATGCTTGTAAATATGGCTCGGATATACGTTTTATTCAAATTGCGCTCTCTCAGTTCCCCCCTTTGATGACTTCTGGGAGTCATCACTAAATGCAATTTGAATAGCACCCTTACACAGAACTAGTTACAATATTCCCTCTTTTTATCGTTTCGAGAGCTCTTAAACTTTTGTACTGTTGATCTTGTAAAGCAGCTAATCTCCTTTCTTGCTCTCTCATGGATCTTTGTAACCGGTTCGACCTATACCATTTATACAATTTCACTAACCCTAATATTGCGATTATGCAAATCAATACTATTAATACAGGTTTTAATATATACCACATTATGCTTTTACCAAGGTTGGCAAACCAACTTCCAACCTTTCCTACTCCATGACCTACTTTTTCCCAAACATTTATTTTTGATAAATCTTCGATTTCTTTATGTATCTGTGTAATGTTCTGTATGACTTTCTCAAGTGGTTTTGAGTTGTCAGGAATGTAAGTACAACATTATTGGACCTTCAAAGCCTTGCAAACTCCGCCTTCTTTTGCTAGCAGTACATCTAAAGCAAGTCGGTTCTGAAGAACCATTGCTCTAATCGACTGCATCTCTCCTTCTACTAACATTAATGACCTTGCAGTACTTGCAGATAATCTATCTACAACTGTAGCTAATCTCCTGATCTTAACATCGTTAAGTATCAAACCTAACATAGGAAACATCGCTCCAAATATGTCTCCAACTACTTCTACATCTCCTACTTCCCTTTTCGCTCTTGTCGAAGCCTTTCCTTCTATAATCGCTAAATCCTTTGCATGATATATTTTGGGGAAGACAATTGGCAAGTAACACGAACCATACCAATTGTCAGGTAGTTTTACATAGGCATTTCTTCCACATACAAAATATACATTTGGAATCGCTTGCATCCCTTTCATAAAATCTTTCGTGTAGTACTCTAACCTAAAAGCATGTTCGCAATTTACTTCACCTACAAATACACTCTCATAACACGTCTTGCTTCGAGTTAAACATAACTTCCCTTTCTGCGTTCTATCCAAAGCTATTGGACCATTGCTACCTTTCTTCTTGTGTGCTTTTTCTTCTTCGGTCCAATCTGTTTTCCACTGTCCTGACATTTTTAGAATCTTCTGCCTTCTGTATCGGTCATCTACTTGTCCTATGAACTTTTTCTCTACCTCTGACACTTTGCAAGTCAGATTATTTCTGCGTGCGTATGATGTATCTAATGTATCCCAAGGAAGAAAGAATTTGGCTAGTCTATCCTCCTTTTTATAATAGTCCCACTTATTCATTTGTTTATAATTCGGAACTTCAGGTAGTACCGAATCATAATTTGAAAAGTAGTACTCAAACCCTTCTCTACCATAAAATATACTAAGCAGTAAACTACATGTTATCCCATAAGTCAGTGGGAGATGATGATATCGGATGCCTTCGTCTACGGAAGCCGGCAATTGCATACAAACGTAACATTCTTTGGCCTCCATGGCATCGATATACTCGTACAATAACTTGGCATATGCATTTGACCTAAAGTTTCCCTGTGACTCGTCTACGTGTAACCTACGAGCTTCATTCGCCAGTAACGCCTTTTCACGGATGACATTGCTCTCCTCCTTCTTCCCAACAAGAGCAGGTTTCAAAGTCGTTACAGGCTTTACATCTGCTGTTTCTTCATCACTCTCATGTCCTACCATGTATGATATGGTCACTACAGTAATTATGAGAAAAATTACTACTGCTATTAGTGTACCTACTATGCATTTTGCTTTTCGGTTTGGGTTGCCGTTCTCCATGTTATCAAAACAGCGTAACTCCTTCCGTTGCGAGGAAAATTTCTCTTTTCAGTCTTTGCTTTAATTGCCTTGTTCGATCTCTCAATTTATAAAGTGCTATTTATCAACAAAAGGTCTCTTTTCACAACAATGTCTTTTTCTCTTTAGCAACAAACAACCCTAACCCTTCTCCGTCCTCTAAATGTAATCCCTAAATTTATTCTTCTTTCCACTCGGCTCTAGGTTATCTTTTTCTTTATAGCTTATATACAAAAAGTCTCTATGCATCAACGATTATTCTCGTACCTGCAGCTTTAACAACAAGTTCCAATAGTTCAAAACGAATAACTTTTTCTTCTTCTTCCGGAATTTGATGACCAAAAGTCGGAAACTGTAATCGATTTAGCACTAGATCTTGGATCCGACTTAGGTATGGGGGTATGGGAAGTGTGCAAGTCAGTAACCCCTCAGTCTCGAGTCCAGGCGTCAACATCCATATCTCCACTGCCACAAATGGATCGAGATCGATCACTTTCACCTCTTTCACTCTCCCAGATTTCTGTCCCCAAGACATCTGCTAGATAGGTCCACTCTGGGGTGGCGTACCTTCTGCAGGGCACACGTACCCTTCTCGATCTCCTTGGACTCTCAGTGCCTGAGTCTGTAGTTTCTTCTTCCTGGTCCGACTCTTCAGCGATCGGGACAAGGGTTCTCTCTTGTTGTGCCTTTAAGCTTGGGCTTCTCCTTCTCTCCGGCCAACTAGCTTCGTCACTCTTTGTCCTCCTACTCCTTGTTCTTGGACTTGTCTCTTGGTCACTCTCAGCTTGTTCGGTATCTGATTCGAACTCCCAATTACTCTCTTCTCCTGAGACGACTTCGGTCCCACTGGTGTCCTGACCGTCGTCGACCTGTTCCGACACCGGCTCAACCTCTTCGATCACCTCTTCAGCTTGGCGTTCCCCCTCTGTGGCTTCTCCGCTTTCCGCTGGATTCTCATCCGAGAGAGGAGCTGTTTTTTCCAGAGGTGTTGGTACTCTTCGGGTGTGTGAGGCGTGTATCCAGTTGGGCAAACCTCCACACTTTACTGCAGTGTTCGTAACTAGTATGACTTGGAACGGTCCTCGCCAGCGCACGTCTAGACAGTTCTTTCTAACGTGCTTCTTCACCAGGACCCAGTCCCCCGGACACAGGTCATGGCACAAGTCTTGTGCTGATGGAACCTCTGCAGCCTGGACCTGGAGGGACACAGAATTAATGGCATCAGATAGTCCCTTGCAGTAGTCCAAGATCAAATCGTCTGTGATGTTCAACAACGCTGCAGTCGGAACCGATGGCAATCTCATAGCTCTCCCCATTAGCACTTCATGTGGAGAGAGACCTGTTTTCCTATCGGGTGTGCTACGTATGCTCATAAGAACCAATGGAAGTGCATCAGGCCAATTCAGGGATGTCGATGAACAAACTTTGGCGAGTCTGGACTTTATCGTGCTGTTGATTTGCTCTACAATCCCTGAAGCTTCTGGTCGATAACTGCAATGGAGCTTCTGATCGATACCCAAAGCTGAGCAGAACATCTTCACTATTTCGCTGTTAAAATGAGTTCCTCTGTCCGATTCCAAAGAGGCTGGCACCCCAAACCTTGGTATCAACTCTCTAAGTAACAATTTCGCTACTGTGAGTGTATCGCACCTACGTGTCGGGTAAGCTTCAACCCATCTAGAAAATATACAGACAATCACTAAAACGTATCTGAGTCTATTGCATTTAGGCATTTCGATAAAGTCAAGCTGCATCCTATTGAAAGGCCCCCCAGACCTCCCAATGTGACTCAATGTGACTGGTGTTCTCTTTCCTACGTTTAGCTGCTGACAGATCGCACAACGCTGACATACTGCTTCTGCCGCTACTCTAAACTTTGGGTTAAACCACGTTTGTCTGAATACTCTCACCATAGCATCTCTACCTATGTGTGCTGATCCATGCAATTTCCTTGCCATTGGACTAACAAGTTCGTTTGGTAAAACTGCTCTCCCATCTGCAGAGATCCAAAAATTCATTTCACTTCTAGTACATCCAGCTGTCTCCCAGCCCTTTTTCTCATCCTCTGGTGCATTTTCCTGAACGCTCTTTAGCTCATCCCACGTATCTACAGTGTCTAACAACATTGTCAATTCAGTTCTTTCCTGTATTCCCCCCACTTCTACATTGGTGTGAGAATAACCTTGTTCTGTGCAATAACGCGCTACCTCGTCAGCATAACGGTTGCCTTGCGACACAAAGTCTACGTTCTTCGTGTGCGCGGCACATTTGACTACTGCTATGGCTGACGGACCTTGCAATGCCTCTAACAATAGTCTCACGAATTCTCCATTCCTAATGGGAGAACCCGAGGAGGTCATGTAACCTCTTTGAGACCATAACTGCCCATAGTCGTGAACTACCCCGAAACCATACTGGCTATCGGTGTATATGGTGACTCGAATTTTGTTACCTGCTAAACAGGCACGGGTCAAAGCAATAATTTCAGCTACCTGAGCGGAATGTACTCCTTCCAGGCAGGCGGCTTCCACAACTCTGGTAATAGTACAAACTGCATATGCTGCTCTCAGCTGACCAATATCGTCTCTTACGCATGAACCATCAACAAAGAATATTTCATCGGGGTCAGTCAATGGCTCATCTACGATATCTGGTCTCGGTTTGGTGCATAGTTCAGTCACATCTAGGCAGTCATTATCTGTACAAATTTCATCATCAATCTCATTTGGAAGTGGCATCAAAGTTGCAGGATTCAAGACGGAGCATCTCTTTAGGGTCACATTCTCGGCAGCCAGTATGACTTGCTCGTAGCGTGTGAGCCTGCTATTTGTCAGATGCTGAGTCTTAGTCCTGGTCATTAACAATTCTACAGAATGCGGTACGTACACCACTAACTGATGTCCCATTACCACACTTTCACAACGTTCAATGCTGACACCCGTTGCAGCAACGGATTTGAGACATCCGGGCAACGTTTCGGCTACTGGATCTAATGTAGCCGAAAAATACGCAACTGGCCTACGCGCATCTCCGTGTATCTGGGCCAAAACTGCTAAAGCGCATCCCTCTCTTTCGCAGCAGTAAAGCAAGAATGGCTTTGTGTAATCAAGCATTCCTAAAGCCGGGGCACGACATAAGTCCTCCCTCAGCTGCAAAAATGCCATCAAACAATCTTTGTCCCATGGTACCGGATCACTTACTCCTTTGTGCGTCAGTTGTAATAACGGTTTTGCCTTCAGTGAGAAGTTGGCTATCCACTGCCGACAATAACCGACCATGCCTAGAAACATCCTGACTTCTCTTTGTGTTGTAGGCGCGTTCATTTTCATGATCGCCTCTATTCTGTCTGGAGACACCTTCCGCTTTCCCTTTTCAATCCTGTGGCCCAAGTTTTGCACTTCAGTCAGACAATACTGCAATTTACTTGGAGACACCTTGTGTCCGTTCTCGGCCAAGTGATTTAACAAGGTGATGGTGTCTACTTTGCAAGCTTCCTCAGTTTCTGACGCAACTAGGAGGTCGTCTATGGACTGGACTAGAATCGAGTTCTTGGGCAGTACTAGACTTTCAAGATTCTTCTTCAGCAGCTGGTTAAAAATCGATGGGCTTTCTGTATACCCCTGAGGGATACGACACCATGTTAAAACGCGATTTTCTAGCTTAAAAGCGAAAAGATACTGGCTCTCTTCATCTAAAGGAATCGAAAAGAAAGCCTGGCACAAATCTATCACGGTGAACCATTCAGCTTGGAACGGTATCTGAAATAATATCACTGATGGATTCGGTACCACTGGACAACATGAGACAACAATATTATTAATCTTTCGAAGATCCTGCACTATTCTGTATTTTCCACTAGGCTTCTGTAAACCCATAATCGGGGAGTTACATGGACTTCCCACGATCTCCTTCAGTATTCCCTGCTTAATCATGGACTCGATCACAGGCTTTATTCCTGCAATCGTCTCCGGTGTCAACTTATATTGTGGTATTCTCGGATACTCGGCGTTGGGTCTTACCATGATCTTTACTGGTTCTACCCCTTTGATCAATCCTATTTCTTCTCCAGTAAAATCCCACACTTCAGCTGACACTTTCTCCCTCAAGTCCTGTGGAAGCTCCTCCACTGTCAAGGTAGGATATAGTTCCACGCATTCCTGTGAGTTTACAACCTTAAAATCGGCATCCTCATCATTGGTCTGCACTTCTACTCCTTCAGGTGTGCACTGTATTGTGCAATTCAATTTACACAACAGATCTCTTCCTAACAGACACACAGGGCTAGAATCACAGATTACAAACTGATGTTCATCACTGTAATTCCCTATCTTCACTGATACTGGTTCTGTCAGAGGATTCGTCATCCTCCTGTTTGCGACTCCTACCACCTGTATCGTCTCTCCTGACATTGGCAAACCTGGGACTACCGCTGATCTCAACGTGGATCTAGTGGCCCCCGTGTCTACCAAAAAGGTCGTAGGACATCCAGCTACCTCAGCTTCTACGTATGGTCCTCTCTGATCTACTTCCAGGGCTGCTCCTAGAGTACAGTCTTCTTCCCTATTTACTCGTTGCCCGGTAAGAGGATCAACGTAGTAGCATTCTTCTCCTCCTACGAACAATGGCATTTGTCTATAGGTTTTCCCTCCATTTGTAATGCGAGGCGGTTGAGGAAACGGGGCTCGAGGAGTCTGATTCCCCCCTTTGATAAACTTTCCCTTCGGGACTGCTGTTCCCTTTACCATGCTGGGTTGAACCTCATCCTCCTCCTGTTCTAATTCCCCCGTCTCGACATTATATGGACACTCGCGTCTCCAATGTCCCACCTCATTACACTGATGACACCTCGTTGTCTTTTTCAGTGTCGCGATATCCATTCTCGGTCTCGGTCTTTCTTCCTCATCTCTGCTCTGAATATTCTGTTTCTTTACTGGTGTTCCTGTTCCCTGTTGCCGCTGTCCACCCTTTCCAGCTGATTGCATCTGCACCAACATCAGCTTTTCTTTAAGTTTCTTTGCTTTTGAGTCTATTTCGACGCTACAGTACCTCGCATACCTCAGAATCTCATCTAACGGTTTGTTCTGCCAACAAATCAAATGCTGTTGAATCATCAGGCTTATGTCTGGTCTCAATCCTAGAACAAACTTCGACACAAACTGTCCTATGTCTTTAGGATCCATGACATCCAACCCGCTATACTGTTTGAATGCTTTCAGCAATCTCTCGTAGAATTCGTGAACTGTCTCTTTAGGTTCCTGAGTTGTTCGATCTATCTTAACCCAGTCTATGTCTTGCACTGGCACTTTCTCCTTTAACCAGGCAATTACTCTCTCGTACTTTTCCATGACTCTATCGGATGGACCGTTTGTCTGGGCATCTCTCGGAGGCTCACAAGCGGGCCATTCAATACTAAGTTTGCATGCCGTCCACAAATCTCCGGGTACTACGATATCGAACAGAGTGTTCAAATCGATCCACAGCACCTTAGAGATCTTCACGAACCTCTCTACCTGCTTGTACCACTCTACGGGGTTCTCTCTTAACTTGGGGAAAGAATTAGTAAATGCCGCTAAATCCCCCCTACTCCAAGGTACATGAACGTAGTTTCCGTTCGCGATTTCTCGCAAAGGGAAAGCTTCCATTCGCATTAGGTCTCCATCCTGGGACTTCGCAAGTGCACTCCTTCTGACAGATCCCCTCTTGGACCATTTTTCCTCCCATCTATCCAGATCTCTCCATATCCTGATACACATGATCAGTTCCCTTATGTGTACTCTTAGCCCAATCGTTCTACGCTCATCTAGATCTCGATCTGTGCAATTCAGCCTATGGTTGGCCTGTAAGGCTTTAGTTCGTGACATGTCTATCATATACTTGTCTGCCAATTCAGATAATTTCTCATGAGCTGCCCTTGCCTTCCAAGTAACATCCTTAGATAAAAACAGTATTTCATCTGGTTCGTACAGCTCTAACCTTTCTATTGCCACAGTGCCATCAATTATCTCATCCAAGTCTGATTTTAAACTCATTACGTCAATCCGTCTTGCTTTGATTTCAGCTCTCAGTACGTCAGTCCTAGGTTGTTCTCTTACATCCCTCTCACCTCCACTATTCGCCCTACGCCTAAGCACAGGTGAGTTATGAGGAGTTTTTCTTCCATCTCTTTGTTCCCACCTCTCTAGATCCCAAGCCTTTCCATCTTCCCTTGGGGTGTGGTGGAACATTGCTCCATTCCCCATCACTACATTCCGTCTTTTCGGCTCGGTGTCTCCAGATACGATATAGGATCCATCGTGCTGTTCTAAACCATTGTAACTCGCTTGCTGTCTGGTGTCGCTCAACAAAATGAAGGGTCCTTTACGGTCCTCCATGTTCCCGCGATCTCGTTCGTGATCACCGGATGCATGGCGAGACGTTTCGCGACTCCCTATATTCTCATGACTTCGTTCGTGATCACCGGATGCATGGCGAGACCCTTCGCGGCTCTCCATGTTTCCGTGATTCCAATGTCGCGCATTTTCATCCGGGGCATGGTGAGTGCATCTGAAACTATTTCGGTACTCCTGCGTCCTTCGTTCTCCCTTACTAAAGGTGACGCGAGGCACTTCCCCACACCCTGCACTCCTGTCGTCGCACATTTGCCTATTGCCACTAGTAGTAGGGCAAGTATCTCCTCTGCTTCCTTGACTCCCTCTCTCCCACTCTGGGCTGCTTTCGCCAGCTCCACAATGAGAGAGGATCCTGTTATCCTGATCACTCCATTCTGCTCCTGTTTCTAATTTCTTATTCTCAGTTTCTTCGGCAGCATCCCATTCTCTCAAATATTCCCTTAATTCCTTATAGGATTTCGGTTTCGGTCCCCTCAAATCCATCTGTCCTCTTTGGCCCCCCTGTTCTACCCAGGGACCCGTTGCAGAATCTAGTGGGGTACTCCGACTCATTGGTCCTAGCAACTGCCTTTGGGAATTGGTCGTGTTATTCCTTCCCTCTATCTCTGCCCTTTCTCTGTCCCATCATGCCTGTTCCTCCTGCTGGACCCCTTCTGGGTTGTAGATTGACACTATAGGCCCTATGGTAACAGGTACTTATTTATTTATTTATTTATTTATAGAGTTTTGTATAGCGCGGACAAGACCCGTGGGTATCAGAGCGCTTCACATGTAAGGATAGGTTACAGACAATTATGGAGGCAATAGTAACAACAGATATACATGGGTATAAGGTCTAAGGCGATCAGCTATAAGGGGGATTATAAGTAAGAGTTATTCGGCCTATCCAATTAGTATTAGGGGGTGAGTGAGGTAGGGTTGTATAGCATAGCAGTGCAAATATCATGTGTAAATAGCATTAAGGAGTAAAAAGTATTGCCATGTATCCGGGATCCTAGGCAATAAAACAAAGTGAGGTAGAGGGTACATCGTATTGTCTGAGAGTTATGGATATCAGATCCCTGTGATTTAAGTTAGTAGTAACGTGTGTGTCCAATGTATAACATGGAATCAATCTGATAGCAGATAGTTGATCTTCAGGAAGTTCCAGTCGAGGCTGTCTCTCTTTGGTGAAGATATTCTCATCAGTAACCATTATTCTTCCCTAAGAGAGGTATTTGCTCATCATGTAGTTCTTCAGTTCGCGTTTGAATGATACCAAGTTTTTAATCTTCCTGATGTTGGGAGGTAGTGAATTCCAGACTCTGGGGGCGGCTCCTGAGAACGCTCGGTTGTAGGTCTTTTTCTTACGGAAGAAGGCTGGCCTCAGTAGCAGTTCTTTAGCGCTTCTTGTTAGTCTGTTGCTTCCTGATAGCTTAATTTTCTTGGCGAGGTATCTCGGCATGTTGTAGTGAACTGCTCTGTGGGTAATACAAGCAATCTTCATTTGAATTCTGGCTTCATAGGGTAGCCAGTTTAGCGTCTTCAGGTGAGGGGATATGTGGTCGAATTTCCTCGATCCCGTGATCAGTCTTGCCGCTGCATTGAGACAGGCTTTTAGCGGTGCTATGGATGATTTCGGTAGACCCGCTAACGTAGTGCAACCGTATTCAATCCTTGAAATAACTAGGGATTGTACAGCTAGTTTTAGGTCCGTCTTTGAGATGTATGGTTTCAATTTTCTTAGATAGTTCAGATGGAAGCGGGCACCCTTGGCCATTGAGTTTATGTGGTCTTTCATGTCAAGGTTCTCATCCAAGGTAATTCCAAGTGATTTAGCCGACTTAACTAGGGTCGGGGTGCAGTTCAGTGCTGTCACCAGTTTTGTCAGTTCCTGTACCTCGGGACGGTTCTTTGTCGGTGAGATTAACAGGAATTCAGTTTTATGGGCATTTAGTTTCAAATGGTTCGTAGTTAACCACTGTAGAGCTCTCTTTAGTGTCTTGTTCATTAGGTCAATGTCATCTCGGGAGGCGATCTTTATGTATATTTGCGTGTCATCTGCATACATGTGATAGGGTATCTGTGATCCCCGAAGGATCTCCGTAAGAGGTTCAACATATAGGTTGAATAGATCTGGGGATAGTGTTGAACCTTGTGGGACCCCGACGGCAGTAGGACAAGGGGAAGAGGTCGCTTGATTGACCAGGAAACGTTGGGTCCTATTTTGCAGGAAAGATCTAAACCAATTCAGTACATTTCCCGACAAGCCCATCCTTTCTTGTAGCCTGGTCATCAACATTTCATGATTTACCGTGTCAAATGCAGATGACAGGTCTAGGAGAATCAGTAGGCATGCTTGATTTCTGTCTAGGGCTTGTAGGGCGTCATCCACAATGTGCAGGATCGCAGTTTCAGTACTATGCCCAGCTCTAAATCCAGATTGGCAATCGTCTAGTAGTGAGAACTTAGCAATGTGTTGACTCAGTTGGACTTGTACGCATTTCTCAATAGTTTTGGCCAATAAAGGTATGTTGGTCACTGGTCGATAGTTGTTCGGGTCAGTTGCATCCGCTGTCGGTTTTTTGATGATGGGCACAACCTGGCCTGTTTTTAGGCAGTCGGGCAGGGTCCCTTGGGTAAGTGAGGCATTTATTATGTCAGTCCAGATCGGGACTAGGGTATGGCTAATTACTCTAACGCACTTTGCCGGTAGAGGGTCCTGATAGTGGTTGTTCGGTCTGATTCCCATTAGCGTTTTGGTGATCTTATCTTGGTCATACAGTTCGAATGTGTCCCATTTTGCCTTATTTTTTGTTTGGGGACTCTCTGCTGGCTCATTGGCCTCTTCTGTAGGTGAGGTAGGGGTCGAGATGTTGATTGCGGCCGTTGTGAGTTCCACTTCAAGCATTTTCGTTTTTTCCATGAAAAATGTAGAGAATTCCTCACAACTTAAGGGAGTTTTTGGATTCTCGTGAACTGTTTTAGCTAGCTTGTTCGATTGTTGTTTTAGGATCTCAAAGAGTTTCCGGGGTCTGTTTGAGGCATTGTCAAGTTCAGCTTTTATAAAATCTTTTTTGGATTTAATTATCTTCTTGTTATACTGGCTTCTGGTATTCCTGAGGGCTATGAGCTCGGGAGAGGAGAGATGTTGCCTCCATTTCCTTTCGGCCATTCTCAATTTACGCCTGTCCTCATTTAGTGACTCACTGAACCAAGGATTTTTAGGTTTCTCGGATACTCTTTTCAGTGTCTGTGGCATGGTGTCATTGACGATATTTCCTATTGAAGTTAAGTAGAGCATCTGGCATTTGATACGACCTTGCATACTGCGTTTCTGGCATCTTCTGGACCACGAATCTTCCTACTACTCTCTGTTCGGAACTAGATTGAGGTACTTCCTCACCCTTCTTGGCATCCCACTCTGTTACTGGAAGCGATTTATATTCCCCCCATCTAGCTCCGTCCCCTTGTTGTAATACAGGACTTTCGGCTTCTCCGCTGTACGGAGGTGGTCTATCTGTTAATAGTCTCTCTATTAGATCCTCATCCGGCTCGCTATCCTCATCTTCTTCTAGAGGTTTCTTTTCCCCCGTAACTTCTAGCATCGGGTACAGCTTGTCTGCTTCTATCTTTTGCACCCTCCACTTTTTGGCTTCATCGTCCCATTTAGCATCCTGCACTGCTTTTACCGATCGCCTTACTCTTTCCTGGCGTCTCTTTAAGCTCTTTTCGTGTGCTGCTCTAAACCATGCACTAAGGGCTTCGAACTGTGTTGGCCTCGGTAGAGGTCTTGTTGCAAGCATTACCGCTTTCAGTTGCTTCAATACTTCTAGCTTAAACGTTCCGTATCTCGGAAACGTCAGTTCCTTATTCCCTTCCGTTAGCTTATTCCACTCAGAGATCCATAGTATTGAGTGTAAGCCTACATTTACTGCCATATGATAAGCTGGTGTGCCTTCTGGTGGAGCTTCTTCTCCAGCATACAAGTTTCCTCTATCTCTCTTAAAGATCGCCCTTAAACGTTTAAAACACCTCATTTTCGATAATCTACAAATTTCCTCTACTCTCTTCCTTATTTACGTCCCGATGACAAACCAACCAATCCCTACGCGGCTCTTGCTAATCGGCCTATCCCAGCGCGATTTTACGCTGACTGACCAATCTCAGCGCGGCTCTACGCTGACGTCACTCGTTCCCTTTGCAGCAGTTCCCCTCCGTTCTCAACTCGTCTCACGATCTTGCATGCGTTTCATTCATACACCGAAAAATGACTACTTCCGTCCAAGCGATCACTTTTCTCTGACTGTACGGCCACAGTCTAACTGTAATTGCTACCTCAACTGGCGAAACGTCTTTCCTCTCGCGGTCAGACGATCGCCTTAACTGATAGGTTACTTACACACAGTAAACGTACGACTAGCGTCCGTTACTCATACACTCACTCTTACGCTCCCCCTATCATCGGTCTGTCGGGCGATCAATGGTACCTCATGACCCCCTTTCAATGGTAGACAAATTACTCTGGGTGTTCGATACACCCGAACCACTTAAGCTCTCCTTGAACTTAAGATTTTATCCGGTTGCGCGCGCTCACAACCTTCCCTCAATCACACTACAGGCATTCAACTCCGCTTGACATTACAACACAAGTACAACATAAAACCGCAATCTTACAACGCATGACCCTTATACTCACTCTCGACCGATTCTGCTGCCTTTCTCTCGACGCACCGTCAGCACCATCTTCGGCAGGGATTCTTCTTCTGGTCGCCGATGACTAGGGACCTTGGGGTAATCTAGACCTGACCTAGGTTGTCTTCCTCAAGAAGAAAACCATCTTTCTCTGCTACCAACTGCGGGGAATGAGATTTTAATATCTTTTTATGATCAATTTGATAACTTATCTCATTCGTCAATTTTGGATCGGTTGTTTTCTGTCATTGAGTAAAAGACAAACCCCGCATAGATTAGATAAACCCCATAAACTGACGCAACTCTGAAGAACCACTTACAACTGATAAAGTTTAAAAGTTTTAATAGAAAATTAAGAAAAGTTGCAAATACAATCCTCTCAGGATAAGATTCATCAAATATACAGGAACTAAAAGGAACATATATTCCCTAAAGAACCTCAGTCTACAAACGAATACAATTAAAGTCAGCTCGAGAATCAACAAATTAAGAAGCATAGATATGATGTGGTTCCGTTGCGTCATCTAAAGAAAGAGAAAAATAATCAAGTTAATCTGTCCCTACTCTATACTAAGTGACATCCCTACTTCGCAAGTTCCTAACCTAAAAAGGTGTCAGCAGTTTGTCTTCCAAAGAAGTACAAACTCTCTTAGCCTCTATAGGTAATTTCGATCGAGAAGCAGTACCCTCTCTGCCTACCCATCCGCTCTCTAAGGGTCCTCGGCCTACTGCTCTCTTGCGCTCTGATCTCTCTCAGCGCATCTGCTCAAGTCATCTACTCTGAGCTCTTCGCCTTTGCCTTCGCTATCTTCTCCCCGGGGTGCTGTCCCTAAAATACACAATCACAGTACGGGTGGAACGCCCCTTCGACGCCCACCACGGACTTTCCCCATGATCTCATTCTTTGCTCTTTTCCATGGCTTCATCTCTTTCCGTCGTCCGTTAAGTTGACCCTTCTCCTTAGGCGCCATCTTCGTCTTCTTGCTGGTGACTTCATTGACATATCAGTTGTCCTTTCGGAGCAAAAGTCTATCACCTCAGCGGAACTTTACTCTTTACAACTATATGCATAACCTTTCTTGGTCCTGTGAATGGTCATTTCAAAACAAGACTCAAATTCCAAGCGTCTCTTATCACGTTTAGGCCATAAACTTCGTCCGGCATTGTCACCTTAAATCTAGCAAGAACTAGACTCCTTGCCTCGCACGTTCCCATCAAGGCTATTCACGACTCCTGTGAGCCCACTAAATTACATACATCGGACTACACTCCTGCGAACCCTTGGTCAGCTAGGTTAAAATCACACATGACCTAAACCCTTCTAACATTCTTACAAGAAGCTTTCTACACAGTATAACCTTTAACACATATGTATATATAATCGTATTTAGTAAATCGTTTGCTTAAGTGAATACATTCTACATAGAATATAAATTACCTAGAATATAACTTTACATTCTCATTTGTTACATCGTTATGTATGTTCTCTGCACATCTCTCCATGTTACATTTCTCGCCGTTTCTCCATTTAAAGTTACACATGTACATGAATTCTACTTTGCACGTTCTTCAATTCGTAAGCATTTCTACACATTTCTACACTAGCCCACTATGTATACGGGCCTTCTAAATCTAACGCATGTTCAAGAGTAAATACAGTTACATTTCCTATATTACTTTGATTACATCGGTTAACTTTATGCTATAAGTGTCAACTTCATGTTACGATATACATTTCATTCCTACGTTATACGATATGCTTGTAAATATGGCTCGGATATACGTTTTACAAATTGCGCTCTCTCACGCTCAAACATTTCCTAGTACTACCCATTGAAATCTTAGCAAGCGACTTGTTGACACAACTAAGTCAATTACAAGAAATAATTTTCAAAACAAACCTTCACAAAAATAAAATTGAACATCTTCTAAAATTCATGTAAGCCAACATGTCTGTCAACAGTATTCTCTGCTGCAGGGGTGCAGCAGGGTTTCTTTGATTTAAAAAAAGAGAACGAGGAGCTGCACATTCTTCGGTATAAATCTCTGCACAATACAGTATGCTCCATAAAGAACCCGCCAAAAGACCAACCAATAAAAACATCCATATCATTGCAAAGAAAAGAAGCAAGAAAGTTTAAGGCAAAACTTTCAGGTTTATTGTGTACAAAGACAACCATAGAAAGTTGTGTTTCAATACACATCTTTAAATGACTACTTCTATTGCCGAATAAATTGTACATCGAAAAGTCTAATAAATCGTTTTTTCCCGCCTCCGAACTAAGCATGAGCGAATTTTGCGGATCTCGCGTTCGCGAATTTTGCGGATTTGCGGATTCGCAATCCGCAAAATCCGCGAATTCCCGCGAATTTGCGGATTTTTTTTTTTTTGTGTTCGCCCGTGTTTCTGCCAGTTCGCGAGGGTTTTGTACACTTTCGCAAATTGCGAACTTACCTGTCGGGTCGCAAGTTTCGCGAACTTGTTGTTTCTACGTGTCCAGCCTGTTTGGGACACTCTTCTTCATCACTGCCACTCTCTGTCACCACTGCCACTCTCTGACTACTCATGCCACCCTCTGGCCCACCCATGCCACCCTCTGTTTCATCACCACACCCTCTGGTTGTCCAGTGTACATTATTTTCGGCAAAGCAAAGCACACCTTCCCTGCCTCAAGTGACCTGAATTAATTTGGGGCTGATTCATGTGTCACAGAATATTTTTTTAGCTGGCACCTGCTTCCTTAGTGCGCCCTGATTAGTGATCTTTTGCACTTGCTAAGTGCTTTCATTGTTGCAAAATTAGTTACAACACCTGCCCTGCCCCAACTGACAATAATGAATTAGGGGCTGATTAATGGATTTTAACTTCCAGCCTGGCTCCTGCTTGTCTCCCTTAGCTGTAATTCAGGACCTTTGTGGCATATGTGTAACTATTCTGAGGTTCAGAGCAGGGTCACATACTAGTTTCAACTGGCAACTGAACTCTGGAGGGGCCCCTCAGGAAGCACTCCAGGAAATGGCTACTAATGATGAGCCTGAACTTTTGAACCTGGTAAGTAGTTACTTTCAGTTTTGCTAAAATCGTATTTCTGCAATTTTGCACTTATTCGCGGGGCGCGAACTCACGCGAACAGTGCGAGCAGTGCGAGCAAAATCCGCTGCTCGCGGATTTGCGGATTTTGCGGGAAATTCGCAAATCTCGCGGATTGCGGATTTCCCGAAAATCCGCAAAATCCGCGAGCGGAACGGATTTTCCGCCCACGCCTACTCCGAACATGAAGAATGGATATGTTCACCCTCCACTTGCTTCGCCTTCTGCAAGGCTAGCATGAAGAGTAACTTTTTTAGGGAAGTTTTATATAGCGCAAACTCGAACCAAAGGTATCAGAGCGCTTTACATGAGCACAAGTTGCATTACAGAGGGTCATATTTGTTTTTGTTAGGCACGGAGAGAGGAGGTGATTTGCCGAGAATCACCGGATGTTGAGCATAGCTGCCAAGACTCGAATCAGTTTCACCAGCTTCAAGGTCAACCACTCTAGCCGTCAGGCCTCATCCTCTCCCCTTAAAATCACAGCGTTTATTTGGCAAGTAAGCATTCATCGTAATCCATATGCTGCCCTTTATTACCAGTGACAACAGCTAAATTAACATCGCAAATCAAGCAGAACTTAGGAAAATCATGACAGTTATATAGTGAAATCATTCAGAAACATTGGTTTTGAAAGAAGGGGTGGGGTGTTAAAGTGTTAAAGAAATGTATGGTGTTCCTAAGAGCTGTGTTGGGTTTTTAGGGCTGAGAAGTTATGCAATAGGCTCTCAAGAGAAAAGACTGATTTCAATGCACAGTGTTGTGCCAAGTTGTTTGCAGATGGGGAACTATGGTCAAAATAGGTCTTGAGATCTTAACATTTTCATGTAGAAACAAAAAAACACCATAGATAATGCAATGACGCATATAACCCTCCAGTCAAGTTATCGTGATGCAAAGTAATGAAATCTGGAAAAACACCTGCTTTCTGGTGTGTTTTGCATAGGGGCAGTCCTTTTTAGCGGAATTATATAATTCAGTGAATTGACATCATGGGGCATATTACCAACAACTAGCGATAATTATCGCTATGTTGATTTAGCGGGGATATTTTTATCGCCAAGCAGCGGCGATTTTTATCGCTTAGGAACCTTGCTATTATCAAGGTTTATCTCCTAAGCGATAAAAATCGGCCGAAATGCATGAATATCGCTGAAAAGTCAGAGATATTCATGCATTACCGAGCTAATGCTCTTAGCCATGTTATCCACATACCATTGGATAACATGGCTAAGAACTGCTCAGGGGCAGGTGTTAGCTTTTGGAGATATTCGCGCTTAGCGCAAATATCTCCAAAAGTTGGTAATAGGAGATAGCGATGTTAGCGACTTCCAGTCGCTAACATCTTGGAACGCCCACTTTGCATGTCATTAGTGATAAATATCACTGACATGCAAAGCGGGGCCCAAGATGGTCGCTATCTCCTACTAGCTGTCGCTAACTGGTGTTAGCGACAGCTAGGTAATAGGGAGATAATTTTATCTCCGCTTTCTTGGCTTTTAAAGCCAAAAAAGCAGAGATAAACCCCCTTGATAATATACCCCCATGTTTTCTCACACTCTTCTTAAACTACTCACAATTACCACTGCACTATTTTATGACAGCAGTTCCCAAAAGGTCAAAGTTATATACTTATTTTTCATCGACCACTGGTCTATTATTTTTCACATGACTGAATGGGTGCAACATATCACCTTACAATAGACATACCCCAAACACACTATAGCTAAGCTGGCAAACAATGACCTTTCAAATTCAGGTTATGCTTTTATCAAGTCGCTCAGAACATTACACCGTTTAATAGATAAAAAACATAAAACTAGAGATCCCATAATATGAAGGCAATACACAAAAGTAGCAGCTTGCAAAACAGCAGGAACTACAACATGGGTCGGCAAAAGGTGTTCCCAAAAGTCAGCCAATAATTCTAAGTTGTTGGCTAATGATGCCAAAGCAGTTAAAGACAATGGTAAACTAGGAAGGAATGCTGCTGGGTGTCAGAACAGTGAGCTGTCATCCCAGCATAGAGATGGGAGGGCGAAAGCCAATGCATACTTGGTCCGGTTGGCAATGTTAACAAAACAGCTTTAAAGAGGCAGGTAGTATTTGGCAGGAGAAAAATGTTAATGCACAATATCTGACTCGGCACAGTACTCACCCCCTCCTAGCTGCTGTTGACCTCTCAACTGCCATCGAGCTCAGGGTAGGCCACCGCCATAAGGCAGGCCAATATGGAGTTCTGTGATGTTCTTGGTCCACCATCTCAGGTCCTCCCACCTCTTAATGCAGTGGGAGCTGTGCCAGTTGTAGACTACCAGGGACCGCACTTTCCGGGCAATGGCTTTGCACAATGACTGCTTCTGATGGGCGTCTACCTGTATTGATGCAAGAGATGAGGAAACATTTTGTAACTGACAGCAAATCTGTTGTGGGGCCCCCACATATGTATTAGGTATTTAGCAAAAACAGGAATCTCTTCTCAAATACGCTACATTTGTACTCCTCACATGCTTAGCACCACTTATAGGGTTATCCACAAATTACTTTTCATCAGCAGACTATCCCCTATTCTGGTAGAGTACTCCACTGTTTAACACAGACCTCCAAAACCAAGTAGGGCAATGCTATCACAAATGTAGCCTGCTGAGAGCAACAGTGGCACACCCCACCGCACTCTGACCTTCTAAAGGGAAAACAACTGGATGATATATGTGCACACCCTGTTTCTTCCAGGCCCTTTTACAACATGCATACGCCACATGCAGCCTGACATCAGGGTACATAGTGACACCGAACCCAAAGGTGACAATGAAACGCCTTGCATATTTCACACTAACAGATACCCCTCTGGTATGCTCTGGCCATGAGGAATACAGAAAGGGATGACATACAACGTGTGACCAAATAGCAGTGGTTACTACTACCATCACATGACATACCTCCTGCCACATGTGGCACTGACACATGGTAGATATCAACAAAATGTAGTATATCCGGTTGTATATGTTGCCTATTAACAAGCTGCTGAACCACAAAAGTCCATGGTCCCACACATATGAAACTTCCATTACAGGCAAATTGTCACATAAGCATTAGGCCTCGTCAATGCAAGTAGTATGGAGAGCAACAACACATCAGTGGGAATAAATGCCATGACCTATTGAAATCTCACTCATCCACAGTGTGGTCCAACCTAAAGAAGTCTCATGTTAGGGTCTGACCTCAGACAACATACAGAAACTACTACAAGCACCAATGAATCCGGCAAAAGTAGTGGGGGAAGGGAAGCATTTGGAGGAACTTCAAGGATCTGACGCACTACAGAGAGTTAAAGGCGTGACTTACATGACAAGTCCAAAATAACTGTACCCCTGATCCTCTGCCATGGCCTATCATGGCAACATATCTGCATAAAGCCTTGACCTCTGCAGTCAGTGTAAACTACATTTACAACACAAACACAGCATTTCAATTCAGATTGTAAAGATTTGTGCCATGCTATATGTGGCATGACTTTTATGTGGCATTCTGAGGGGGTCATTGCGGTATAGCTAACTCCAAGAGCATACTCTGATGACTACAGATCTGAGCAGTATCAGTGCATTGACTGGATACATGCCTTACTTCATCCTTACGTCCGGATTAAGGGACACAACCAAAGCACAGACTCTGACCCTACAAATATCCAACACCCTTCAATAGGAATATGTAACACATGTGTCAAATGGCACCAACAACGAACATATGCACTAAAAAAAGTGCTTCTACGCAGGTATAGTATGTGCCTGAACATACTGCACAATGATGATGTGAAGTACACAGAGTCAAGTGCTTCACTATACATTACATCGATGTGCAATTTTGGGAAACCAAAATTCTACTATATCCACATCATATGACACACCGTATACCCAAGCACCATCATAACCTGTGAGACAGGAAGCAATGTAGACCAACTGAGTGGAGTCAGCAAGTGAGTATCTTATCTGCTCCTCTGGTGAGCCATTGAGCTGTCCAATCAGGGGGAGGACCTCTTCTACCATCTTCTCTAGCTCCTATGGATTGAAGTCTGGGACCTCAACAGCTTCTCAAGCTCCTCTGGATAGAAGTCTGGGGCCCTCAACCCTATGACATGGGACATGATAGCTCCCAGAGATGGTAAACAGAAGCTGTAGTTGAGGAGGTGTGGATCGCAGCAGTGTCAGTTGGCAAATAAATAATTCAGCCCATCATGTTATTCATGTACGCCACATAGGCAGTCTTCGGCATGCATAGACACTGCCATTGGACTGCGATGTTCAAATTACCAATGAAAACGGTATACAACATTTACAACGCGAGCGTTACAACGAAGTACCATTACCACGTGGTTATAATAACGAAAGTTGTTACAACGAATTGCGCTGGGTGGCGCTCAAGGATAATAAATCATTTAATTTACTATCCCAACACCTTCCGTACTATCCACAGGGACTGGTGTTGGAATAGTAAATTATATTTTTTAAATTTGCGCCTCCCCCCAACGCAAGTCGTTGTAACTACTTGCGTTGTTACAACAGCGTTGTAATGGTACGCGTTGTAAAAGTGTGCGTGGTAGTGACATACATCCATGAAAACCAAAGGCTGTATCTGCCGTAGTTGGCACCGCATACTATGTAGTCTACTTTTGCTGGCTCTAGCTGAGTATTGACTGTCTGATATGCGACCTCAGGCAGGCACCATATTGACTGTAGTCGTGGATTTTACCTCATGTAATGGACAGCATCACAATAACTACAAGCAAGTGAAAACATGTCTACTGGGGCTCTTGAGCAAATCTCTCGAACTACCAGTTCACAAACTGGAATCAACAGCATTCCTTTTGATGTCCCCACCATTTCTGCCGTCAGTGTTACCAAGGCGATGACGCTAAAAATGGGGTGCAAATATACATATGTAGGCCAGGCAGCTGTATATGACACAATTGAAGTATGTCCAATGTGTATCTTGCCAAAAAGCACACATCAGGAGGCCAGAAACTTCATTTCATTTGTTTCAAATAGGTCTGTCAGTAAAAACATGGATGGATGTGCAAGGCTTGCATATCTAGAACTGAGTCTGTACATGGCGGAAATCATATTTTTCCTTAAAAAACTCAATGGAGACACAGTGATCCTTGTCTAAATATGTGTACATCACACTGCAGGAATATTTCGGCCATTAGGTATATGCTAGGACTCACTGTCCTTGCCATTTCATAAACTCAAAACCATCAAAGTAAGAGATGTTAGTAATTAGTACATCACTTTAAGCAAGACCCCATACAGGAGAGAACCCACCCCACCACGTGGTCACCTGACAGCCTGAGTGGCTGGGCCACAGTGATCGATGCACATGCCTCAAAATCCCCATGTGTACAGTGGCTTGATTGTTAACCAACATTGTCATTACCAACGGTCAGGCTAAATATGGAATTGTGGAAGTGCTTGTAAGCACAGCAACCACAGCGGTATGTTAAAGTGTGTGACAGGAACAAGCCACATTTGAAAGGCCAACACACATATATGAACATATGCCCATAACTCTTCTGTGATGGGGTGTACATTGGACTTGGACTCCAAACGTTTGTGGCTCTACTGTCATGATTTTGTCCATTATGACTGACAATTCTCCTTCAGTAAAACATAGATTTTTGTGGCCTGGTATTGTGGAAATAAATTTAATTAAATTTAAGAAATGAACTACACAGTAATAAATAAAAGAATATATAGGGATAAGAAACATGGAAAAGTAACAAAATAACCTCCCATAACTCTCTAAATCTCTGGTAGAAAATGCTGTGGTGCAGTGGAATGGCAAAGGTTCATGGGGTGAAATGGGGTGTTTTATAGTGTGGTATGCCAGTGTTTCCATTTGGCCAATGGAGATCAGGTGTGTTCTTCTAGCATCCATTCAAAGGCCATAGTGATGGTGCATTGTTGAGAAAGTACCACAACAGACTCCCTCCATTAGGGAACTGCCGCTAGGAGACCGCCAGCACAACTGTGAAATCTAAATCTGCTCAGTGTGAACTCGCTGGCCTGATGGTGATGGAGTACTGTTTGACAGCATTAGAGTCCATTAGCACCTCTGCTGTGTGCCACAACCATGGCAGGAAGCACTTTATTGATGCAGACGGTGAGTCAGCCTGCATGCATCTAAATATGGCAAGGGAAAAACTTTAGACTTGAGACTGCCTTAAGACCATCAAGATCTAAATCAGTCCCTTTGTCACTGTTTTGGGCTCTCAGAATAATCCATTAGGGAAAGGCTGGAAACTTTAACCAGGTAGTGCTCTACAAGGCTGGATGCATTTACCATGAGGTCCATTTCAATTGTGGTAAATAATTCTTATAGAGACAAATCTCGTTTTCTTATCCACTGTGTGTATGCTCTTCCTAGGCAAGCACTAAGAAGATCACCATGTCTGCGATTGCTTTTAAAAAAAGCAATCCATTAAAAAAAAAATTCGTCGGTGTGGGCTGTGGTCGACAGAACCACTGCCTACTCTTAAAAAACATTTGTATCAACATTCGCAAAGGGGAAGGGGTCCCCATGGGACTCCTTCAAGTTTGCGAGTGGTTATCATAATCCTTGAGATGCCAGTAAAAAATTAATGTTTTCAACCACAATTTGATCACAAAACATTGAAACACAGCACTGCTATTCGTTATTTAGAAGTGAAGTCCTAAACAAGCCTCTTCCAAATACCGAGTCACTAAACACAAATTGCAATTCAGTAACATGCTATCAAATCATAGTTTGTGTCTTGTCCATATGAGAAAGCATTTTTGCTGTGGAAAACAGCCTGATTCAACGAATCAGGCCATTTCCAACCACAAACCATCTCCAGCTGATGAAAACGTTTATTCTGGTCAGTCCTTCGTCCCTCAGGTGTTCAGGACAGTCTTCTAGGCACTGGCTCTCCTTCCTGCCAGGGTTCCTACAGGGTCGATTCCTTCTGAGGTCAGCTAGGCACTCTTGCTTTCAGGAGTCCATCTGCATTTTATTTTTTGTCCCTGGAGCAGGCAAATAAAAGACCAAACCACCTGACCGTTGGAAAGTATTACAGTACCTGGGTGCCAGCCTGAGCTCATGAATATTTTAGACATTTTCTACCAACTGGGGTCACTAGACAAAGTCTTCTTTCTACAAGCAGGATTATTAAGTGTATTGTTTACCGGTTCAGGAATGCTATGAGGAGAAAGGTGTGAGATGATAGCCTTATGCTGAGCACAGGCCAGAGATTGGAGAATTTGCCTTATCGACGTTTAGCTACTTTGCAGTCTTATGCCTACCTGCTTTTGCAGCACTTCCTCTTTGCCTTACTGTACAATTACCAAGGAGTCACAGTTTCAAGATGGCAAATCCATCTTCCCCTTGGCACTTCTTATTAAACTTCTCTCCTTTACGTTCAGAGAACTCACATGCCCTTAATATCTGTGAATGCTATGTATTATGGAACTGCCTAGAAAGACACAAATTAGTGGAGCCCAAATCATGACCACGACTGAATGGAGACAGTCCTAAGTAATAGAAGAGTATGAAAGATATATAAAATATTTGATAGATATACAGTCATTTGTTGATCTGTGGAAGTAAAAAGTGATGGAGGGTAGTAATTCATTGTAAGCCAGCCTTAGGGTAGTACGCTACATTGCATTGTACTTGATATTTGAAAAATGCCAATAAAGAAGCTTGTTTAAAAAATATCTGTAATACACACATATAGTGCGCCTTATTTTATTATACATTGAGCACCCTGTCTTGTGGAATTACAAGGCGCACTTTAGGGGCAACTTATTAATATATAAAAGCAGATTTTCTTACTTGGCAAAGTTGTGTAACTACAGTGCCATTTAGCTGGGGTGAATCCCAAGTACAAAGGTGCTCTTAGCAGCCATATATTTTTTTCATATATTTCGATGGGTAACTGCATGCTGAAGCCCACACTCATTATGATGTTGTTTGGCAAGGCACCAAGCGGCATTCGGTTTGTGCGAATCCGTGCCGGAAGCCTTGTTTCTGACTGACTCAGAAACATTTCCGACTGACCGATTACGATGGTCGGCAACCGTTCGGACTTTCTGAAGCAGGTCGGAATGGCATCCAGAGAAACCGAGTCGGTCAGAGCTGACTCATATGGCTCTACAGACTGCGTTTCCGACCTATGCATTACGATGTCAGAATCGGACAGCCTTTCTGAATTAGTTTCTCCGACACGGATCAGCTGTCAGAAACCGACTTTGGGGGCCTGTAGCAGGCCCCACTTCACCCAGAGGTCCCTGGTTGGGGCCCATAGGGATACCCATGAGTCCCCTCTTTTCAATCATGCAGAGTGTGGCAGGCGCCATGGGGTGCCCACCACAGGTTGCAAGGTTTTCTGCACCCACCCCTTTCTTCAATGGGTGCCTGTGTAGTCGGTCGGAACACAGACTCACACAGTCCTCACAGACTTTCCAACCAACATTGTAATGAGGCCATACATATCCAAGCAATGGGGTATTTTCTTAATAATTTACATTGACTTTACATCATAGTCCAGTTAGGTGAAACCAATGCTACTAAAGCACTTGAAGGCCAGAACACAGACTCTGTGGCATGGAGTAGTAGCATCAAAGTCTGTAGAGTCCTAAAACCATTAAAAATAGTTGAAAATCGCAGTCCAATGGAAAAGGGTAAAAAAATGTGGGATGCCCATCCTGACAAAGTAAATTTGCTACAGTGGCTCTATAATAATAATGGAAGGATTACAGAAGTAGAGAACTATGGTATTCCAATTGGGCACAACGGGCTACAGGTTAAATAGAGGATTATTTTATGTTGCCAGGCATAATATGGCACCCGCGAGCTCAAGGGAAGACCTATGCCCACCCCTAATAGTCCCCACAAAGTATTTCTCTAAGAAATGAATTTTTCTTTAAAAACAACCCCAGGCTAAGCTGGTCAGCTGGATTTTCAGAAAGTTTGGTGGCTTTCACCCTTCCACCCAAATCACCTACGAATTCAGATGATTGGTATTCTACTCGAGCCTAATATTTGTGCTGAAGGAGAGCCTTTCATTTTCATATTTGCCTGTTTGAATATTGTACAGTATATTCCCTTGCAAGTAGAGTGGAATCCATCTTCCGATATAAGAAAGCAAGTCATGAAGCATAGTTCTCACATAACACGTTTTGTCATGTTCTTGCAACCACATCTAGGTACATCTGGTCCTATCTTTCTCCACACAGGGTACCCAGATCCACTCGGAAACTGAAAGTGTAAAGAAAACAAACCTGTCTGAGATGAAAGAAGCTAGAATCACATTAAAAGATGCAGTGCCGATAATACTTGTCACTGCTGCAAAATTGCGCAAGATGCAACTGGCCTCCGTTTTTTCAAGGTGAGCCATCCTGAAAATGCTTCCTTTTTTGTATTCAGTGAAGACAAGGGTAAATAATATAAATATCTCAGCACTAACTGAAAAGCGTATTCCTTTTTAATATTTAAAGTCTCCATGCAGTCACTAGCTATACGTTGTGTTTCTGCTGTAACATTTTCTCTAAAATGATTGAATTCATATTTCATATCTCTACCTCGAGGAGAATAGCATCCTGGACCCATCCCAGTCCGGGTTCCGCAGCAACCACAGCTCTGAAACTGCCCTCATCGCTGCCACTGATGACATCAAGCTCCTGCTGGACAACAGAGAAACCGCAGCTCTCATCCTCCTGGACCTGTCAGCCTGACTTCGACACTGCCTACCACTGCACCCTACACATACGCCTCCACGATGCTGGGATCCGAGACAAGATTCTGGACTGGACCACCTCCTTCCTCTCTGGCAGAACCCAAAGCGTCTGCCTCCCCCCTTTTTGCTCCGAAGCCACCAAGATCATTTGCAGGGTACCCTAGAGCTCATCCCTCAGCCCGACGTTGTTCAACATCTACATGGACCTGCTCTCCCACATCACCCGTATGCATGACCTCAACATCATCTCATACTCCAATGACACCCAGCTAATCCTCTCCCTCACCAAAGACCCCCTCACCGCCAAAACCAACCTCCACGAAGGAATAAAAAAAATCACCGAGTGGATGAAGAAGAGCCGACTAAAACTAAACTCGGACAAGATGGAAGTCCTCATCCTCGGCTCCACTCCCTCTGCCTGGGATGACTCCTGGTGGCCGACTGCATTGGGAACAGCTCCAACACCCACCAACCATGCACGCAACCTAGGGTTCATCCTCGTATCCACTTTCTCCATGACTAAGCAGGTCAGCACCATCTAGTCCTCCTGCTTCAACACCCTCTGCATGCTCCTCAAGATCTACAGGCGGATCCCCTCCAAAACAAGAAGAACGGTCACCCAGGCCCTCGTGAGCAGCAGACTGGACTACAGAAACACCCTCTACGCAGGAGCCTCGGCCAAACTCCTGAAATGACTGCAACACATACAGAACGCCTCTGCACGCCTGATCCTCAACATCCCTCGCTGCAGCCACATCAAACCCCACCTGAGAGACCTACACTGGCTCCCTGTCAACAAAGGATCACCTTCAAACTCCTCACCCATGCACACAAGGCACCCCACAACACCAAACCAGCATACCTCAACAGACGACTCAGCTTCTACACCCCCAACCACCAGCTCCGCTCCGCCAACCTCGCCCTCGCCACAGTCCCCCGCATCAGAAGAGCGACCTTTGGCGGCAGATCGTTCTCCCACCTGGCCGCCAGTACCTGGAACACCGTCCCCATCCTCCAACGGCAGACCCCAGACCTGCTAACCTTCAGAGGACTCCTCAAGACCTGGCTATTCGAGCAGTAGCAGCACCCCCACCCCCTCTCCCAGCGCCTTGAGATCCTCACGGGTAAGTAGTGCGCTTTACAAATGTTCTGATTGATTTATTGACATGATATAAGAGAATCATACCACAACTAAGGTGTGCATGTAGTGGCTTCCATCAAAATGCTTCCTAATTTTTTTATTTCTGGGTGGTTGAGGGATAATGAATTATTAGACAGGCAATATTCCAAATGTGCATAATGATGCTAGTACAAGCCAGCCCAAAGTTACTGACTTTAAAGGAGAACACAGCCTGCATCCTTGTTCTTCTATTTGGTCTTGAAACCTCTAAGGGCCTGATTTACACCTCAGAGGATGGTATATACTCCGTCAGGGCAATATAGTAAAATATTCCGTCCACTTGATGGATTACCCATCCTCTGAATCCAGAGTAGTCCATTAGCCCAGCAGAAAACTATAATCATTGACAGGAACCACCCGTCATGGTGGTTCCTGTCAATAGGCTAAAAGTTTGACGGCCAGCTCCATCAAACATTACTGCTGGCCGTCAAACTTAAAAAAAAAAATTTGAAAGACAAAATGCCAAAGCAGGAGTTTGGAAGTGTTCTTCCATGGTGTGGGCATCATGTAAACCTTTTTACTGTCCTTTGCTGCCATGGTTTTCACACCAATAAAGGCGAGTAAAATCGGGCCATTGGATCACCCACTGTAAATTGGGCAGGCAGTTTAATGGCCAAACCTCAGATGGCCCTTACTCTGTCAGGGTGTCGGAGGAGTATGTCAGTGATGTAGACAGAATAGTCTCTGTTGCTGACTTGCTTATGGTCTGCCTGCCAGTAAATCAGGCGGATGGACCTTCAGTTTGACAGACAGGTTAGGCAGTCACCATTGCAATGGAGTGCCCTCCATGTCGAACTCTAAATCAGCATCTTTGTGACTTGCAATATCTTATTATGTTCAATGTAGCTTATTTTATTCCATACTTTAGTCTGTCAGCCATTTCAAGTTGAATATTTTGAACACTGATACCAGAGTAGCATGCAACTATTTTTCTATGCCAGTCCAGCCTTTCTGCTCGACCAGAATATGTATTCTTACCCTGTATGGAGGCTGACTTAATCTTAAGGGGATCCAGCCATTTTGTTTCCCAGTGTCTTGGTCATAGTGACCGAGTAGCCTTTATGCCAATATCTCAAATCAGGGATAGCTACATTTGTGTTGAAGGTATTTTTCCTCACTCATTGAGATTTGTCTTTGCAAGAAGGGATTCTTAATTGTGTATCTCCAGTGCAGCATAATGTTTAGCAGAGTTGGGCCTGACGGCAACTATTTGTTGCTGTTATCGAACGGCCTGCATTTTATTTAGAATGCTCAAATAAATTATATCATACAGCTCATTGAAACTGAACAAAACCTCCCTCTACTTATGATGACTGTGCCATTGCTCTTTGGACTTAAGAAATACATTCATATTTTATAAAGTGGGTGACTGACAGGATCGATTTTCATGCATCAGGTATACCTGTTAATTTCTACCGTGTGAAATGTTGAGCTTGGTTGAGAGTGATCATTTTTTGGAAGCGTGTGTGCCTGGAAGACTACTCTGAACAGGCGCGCAACTTGAGCCATCTCCTAGTAAAGGAAATGGCAAGCTGAGGGGTCAGATAAGTTAGGAAGGTGAGAACCAGCGTGTAGCTTTCATTAGATGAAGGTAGCTACCAGGAAACTAGAAGTTGTCAACATAGGAACACAAACACTTTGCTAGTTTCTGTTCCTTGAAGACCAGCTGATGCTTGTTGGTCATGTTATGTTAATTTCATTTCATTTATGAAGCACACACACACACACTATAAGTCAGTTGGCTCTATATGAAGTAAGCGCAGGTGGATGGTTACCTACAACAACAAAGCTAGAGAGATTTAGCCTGCTGTAAGAGCTAATTCTTAAGGGAGCACCATACATGGCAAAGTGTAGATTGGCTACAGTGCCTGAGGTGACTCATCTTCATGACAGGATAAATACTCAAACTTTGCCAGAAAGCTTGGAAGAGTAACGGTATTGAGGATGGATTCTCCAAATTTCTTTTGTTAGATGGCAAATTTCCACAGTAGAGTGATAAGGGGACAATTTACTAACTGGAAAAATCTGGACGGAATTAGCAAGCGTATTTCTGGAACCAGTAAATCATTTTATAAACTGATCTCTCCATAAAATTCATAATTACAGTGGGTTGTAATCCAATCTACCACATGAAAATTTATGAGATAGGACACAAGTTGCAACTCATTCTGATTGCCTGTGATCGCCTTTCAATAAATCACAATTTTTTAAATACAGCCTATATTCTTTAAAGGAAAAAAGGCTCTGGGGCAGATTTATGTTGCCTGACGCATCTCTGCAAATCAGCAGAGATGCGCCAGGAAAGATACCGCACGCAAGTTTATCCTTGCGCCACCCATGATGCGCCTCACCATGGCGCAGGAATAAACAGATGCGTGTCGCATCTAGGGCGTGAAGTTGGCGCAGTGCTGAAGTTTTCAGGGGCGTTCCTGCGATGGAACCCCCCCCCCCCCCTGCGTGGAAACGGCCACATAAAACCTGACGCAGGTTTCATGTGGCGCAGGGCCTTACACCGAGACGCATCTCCATAGATGCGTCACGGAGTAGGTGTGTTGCAACGTGGTGCAGAGTTTACGCCACCGCTGCGTCACAGAAGTGACGCAACGGCGGCGCAAAAGTGGCACAAGTCCGACATAAATCTGCCCCTCTGTTTTTAAAACATGGTTACTTTATCAAAGTTTGTTAACTTGTTTGAAAGTTGGCAGGGGCCCCGTTACTGTTGATAATGAGATACCATTCCAACATGGGAGTCCTTAACTTTTCAATGTTTTCAATCCGATTTTAGTCACAAAACATTGATACATGGCATACTGAATTAGTGTGTGCTAGCAATGCCTACAACATGACCCTCCACACAGGGATTCGGTGTGTGGTCGGAATCCCTTTTCAGGAGTTTGTAAAAGCTTACAGAATCCTAAAATTTTATTTTTACATTGTATACAGAACGTTTGAAGTTGGAAAATCCGAATGAGAATTTGCTACCGTAAAATTGCTTTCTATGCCTGGCCCGGAAATCTTTCCCAAAAGTCTTAGTCAACCTGGATGAGGAAGGAGGATGCAAGGAGGGTTAATTGAGAACAATCCATCATACTGCTCTTCAGTTTTCCACTTTTTTTCACTTTTGTCTGCACCTTCTTTTGACCTGAGCAGTGGATTTAAGTGTGTAAATCTATCAAAACACTCCCTGATTTAAATGTCTTTGAATATCCAGATTCTGGACTTTTGAAACAGTAGAGCGAAGTTGTATTGGTGTATTATTTTAGTTAACTGTCATTATGCGTCCAGGGACATGGGCTGTGTAAAAATAGTATTCAATAAATAAACAGCATCTTTATGAATATACATGTATTTCCCAAATGATCAAATGTTATGTACACACTTTTTTAATGATATATAAAGCATCATTATGGCTAATTATTATTTATTTTTAACTTGAATGGTTTAGATTACATTTTGCTCAAAACTTTTAGACAAGGTAGGTTGCAATTTTATTGTCTTTAGACATATACCCTTATATGATCCTACCCTTTGTTGGCGGTGGAAGTTAGCCCTGAAGAATGCTGCAAGGACTAATCTGGTTGTTAATGGCCCTGAATCCATGTTATAGGCTGGAGCCGTAGATGAGGACCTATCAAGAGGGAGAAGGCCTTTAACAAGTATAGCCAGAGGCAGAGGGGATACATGTAATAGAACATTCCACACACTGGGGGTAGAATGTTCTAAATTAAAAATGTAGAAACAGAAATACATACATTGGAATTTTGGAGCAGAAGGCTGAGCCTTTTTAATTATCTCTGAGTCAATTCATTGTCTTGAATAAATCTACCAACTGTCTAATGTTCAAATATCCTATATCTGCCAAAATAAAAATACTAAGGGGAAATGGATGTAACATTATCAATTGGCTATTTTTTTCTACTAATTAATTTCTAGAAATGAGTTTTGTAATATTCCTTTTTTCCAAGCTATATACAATCTTAACCATTATAGTGCATATATTCTTACTGTGTTGGACTTTCAATGTTACAAGCAAATAATCTTCTCAGTATTAATAGCAGGGAGCAACCATTCTGTTAAATTTGTGTCACCCATGGAGCATTGAGCCATACTGAGGATAATACAAAAACTCGGAATAAAGCTGCAATAAATGTAAACATTTCTAAAATCCTGGAGCCCGGGACTATTCTTCAACATGTTACATTGGTACAACATTATAGTTACCATTGGAATATTGCCCCAGTGTACTTCCCATTGTTACAAGTTGGGCATTTCAGATTACCTGTTGAAACAATGACTTTCAATTTATCACCATAGTGCCCGTGAACATCCCAGGAGCCGACATCCACAAGTCCATGAAAGGTTTCCCTGGTTAGCTCCATTTGGAACAATAGCACTTATTTCAGCTGAGATGATGCTTCCATAAGCTCATGGCGGGATAACGTCATTCCTAGTCTCTAGCTTTGTGAAGTACAGATCACAGATAGACCCATCTTGGCCCTACCCCCTTGCTTGCATGAGAACATCCAGTTTGGCTATGGCCCATTTATACAGGCAGGCTCTTAACATCAGGAGGAAGAGCAAATTTCCAAGACATGGCAATACGTTGTTTAAATAGTATAAGTGCTAGGTCTACAAGTTTATACAGGAATTTAAACATTTTCAGCCCTAACATTAGACCCAATAGACATAATCTAGGAGTCATGTCCGTTTCACTCTAAGTTCTGTTATAACTTCCATCACATCCCCCCAAAACCTGATGTGTTAGAAATGGGAGTCTCTAGTTTGCAGAGGTAGGTACCTTTTTTCTAAATAGAGACACTTGGGTAAGGGGATCCACTTCTAAAATAGCCCCTCCTCACCCCTTGGTAGTTTGGCACGAGCAGAAAGGCTTATCGCAGAGGCAGTGTGTAAAGAATTTGTGAACACATACAGTAATACAGTGATAGCACTACAAGTGGACACCACACCAGGTTAGAGAAATAAGTCATCTTTATCTTAACCAAAACAAGACCAAACGACTAAAATCCATAATAAAGTACTAAAAATATGATTCTTAAAAGGTAGAAATAGTTCAGATCCGAGAAAATGTGAGGTGCACCACTTTCACACAAAGTTCCTTGGATGCGTCGAAAAGTACAATTAAAAAGGGTTGCAGGGAAGGTGATGCGCCGGTTCCTTACACTCAGGGAAGGTGATGCGTTGGTTTCTTGCTCTGGGGGTAATGCATTGGTTCCTTACTGCTGCACAGGGGATGTGATGCCTCAGTTCCTTACCGGAGAGGAGGTGATGCGTTAGATTCTTACTGCATGGGGAGAGGATGCATCAGTTTCTTACTGTGTCTCCCAATGATGCAACAGAATTGGCGCTTTGATGCAATGCTTGACGATCCGGTGTGATGTGTCAGTTCTTCTCCAGCCGGGCCTGCATCAGAATCAGTTCGGTGATCTCAGACATCAGAAATAGGTGCACAGGATTCATCGCAGAGCATGCACTTCAGCCGCGAGCAGGCGCTACATCGATTCTTCGGTAGAGGCGATGCGTCGAAAATGTTCTCTCGCACCCCTGCTATGCATCAGAAACAGGCGATGTATTGATTTGTACAGTTCTTGCAGTTTCTAGTCCCAAAACAACCTCCAGAGGCCCAGAATACTGGCAGGCACCTCTCAGCAGGTCAGAACTCACAGAAAAGGAGTTTAGGGGGTACTGGGGGTGAAGTCTTTGTGTACCTGAGACTTCAGAACAGGAGGAAAACACAATTCAAGCCCTTGGAGATCTTCCTCAAGCAGGTGACACAGCAAACAGGAAAGTATGTTCTCCTTTCTTTGGCAGCAAGGAGCCACTGCAGACCAACCCCAAACACCAACAGCACAGGGGCAGTATTCCTCCTCAGCTTCTCCTGCTCTTCTCCTTAGCAAAGGTTCCTCTTGATTCACAGAAGTGATCTAAAAATCTGAAGCCTGGGCCTCTTTTGTTATACTACAAAATCCTTCGTTCTCTGTGGCAGAGAAGCTCTATGCTCAGTCAAAATCAGGTCTGTCCTCTCAGGTGCAGCTTCCTGGCAGGAGATGGAGACAGCATTGTGGACGGTAGATCAGCCCATTCAGTTGAAAGGAAATCTCCCTCTACTCTAAATGCAGGCCAGATCTATTCAGCCTCGATCTGACTCACCAGGCCCTCTGGAGCCACTACACATCTCCAGCCCCTGTCACTCCTAAAGCCAGACAGTTAATACACATCCTAGCAGAGGCACACTTGATGGCTAAGCAAGAAAATACCTATTTTCTAAAAGTGGTATTTCCAAACACAGAATGTAAAAATCACCCTCACTGAAAGATGCATTTTAACATTCTAAGTTCAGGCATACTACCCTTTATTTTCCTTCCATGTTCCCAGGGGTAGTCTTGCTTATAAGATGTTATAAGCAAACTCCCCATTCTATCCTATAGGAACAGGTATCCTTGCAATAGTAAAAAAAATAAATTGGCAGTAGTTCACTATCAGGAAATGCCACACACACCAGGGCATGTCCTACCTTTCACATACACTGCACCCTGCCCACAGGGGTACTTTGGGCCTACCTTAGGGGTGACTAACATGCAAGAAATGGGGAAGGTAAGACCTGACAAGTGGTTGCACTTGTCAAGTCGACATGGCAGTACTAGACTGCACTCAGGCACTGCAATGGCCGGCCAGAGTTACATTTACAGGCTGCTTATGTTGGTGGAACAACCAGTGCTGCAGACCCACTAGCAACATTTGATTTACAGGCCCTGGGCACACACAGTGCACTGTACTAAGGACTGATTAGTAAATCAAATAAGCCAATTATGAAAACACCAATCCATAACAACAATCTACAAAGGGAGTACCTGCACTTTGGCACTGAACAGCAGTGGCAAAGTGCTCAAAGCATCTAGACCAGCGAAACAAAGTCCAACACACAGCGAAAACATAGGAGTCAAAGACAAAAATACTGGGGAAACACACACTAATGATGCCAGGTCTAACATGATGCAACACTGGACAGTCCAACACCGTATGGTAGAAGCCCGCATCAGCTTGATGACATTTAGGGATGGAATATATTGGAGACTTATACCAGGAGAAACTGCTATACACATTGGAGGAGGTGTGTGAAACATATGGAATAGCTGCATGTCAATTCCTCATATATAATGCACTAGTGCACAAAATACAGCAATGATGGAAATGAGCGCAAACAGAGTGTGCATTACTGGTACCCCAAGAATGAATGTTAATGCACATGAGTGGAGAAAGGCTGTCACCACACTCTATACTGAGGCCCCCCCCCTTTGCGCCGTCAGAACATCACTTTTTGTGATGTCCTGTGGTGCAGGAGCCTCCACCATATTTACAAGGCGGCACTAAGCCACTTTTGTGGGCTTAATACTGCCTCGTAAATATTGTCCCTTTTAAAGCAGTTTTCTGTGTTAAATGGGTGTACAATGGGTGTTTCTGGGGGTGTTCCCAGCAACATCCATGGCATTTTGGCACTGCCCCAGATTTAAAGGAAATCGTAAATCTGAGGCAGCGCCAAAAACGTATGCCTCCCCACGGGCAGCGTAAGTGAGGAACAGCGAGGAGAAATATCTTTATTTCTTCTCGTTTTACTTTTTTCGATGTATGCTGCATTCTGCAGCACATATAGAAGAAGAAAAACACCTCTTGTGATTGTTTTTGTACAGGAAGATTTCCCTTCCTGCACAAAACAATCATCCCCTCAACCCAGGCACCCTTGCACGCTCCTTGACCAAGGCCAAACCGCTGCCCTCATTCTTCTAGACCTTGCCGTAGCCTGCAACACTGTTTCCCACCGCACTCTCGCAACAAGACTCTACGACGCATGCATATAAGGAACCGCCCTTGACTGGTTCCGCTCCTTCCTAGCCAGCAGAACCCAAAAGATCAGACTCCCACCTATCCTCTCAGAACCCACAGAAATCATCACTCAGTCCCACGCTCTTCAACATCTACATGGGCCCATCACCGCCATCATCAGACAGCATGGGCTCAGCATGATATCCTACGCAGAGTACACCCAGCTCATCCTCTCCCTCACGGAGGACCCCAAAGCCACCAGACTCAGCTTCCACGAAGGAATGAATGATGTCACCAGTTGTATGAGTGGCAGCTGCCTGATGCTCTACTCGGAGAAGACAGAAGTATTCGTCCTCGGACCCACCCCCTCAGCCTGGGACAAAACCCGCCCACCCCCACAGACCATGCTCGGAACCTTGGTATCATACTCGACTCCTACCCCATCATGACCCTCTGCCTGCTTCAACACCCTCTGTATCCTTTGCAAGACCTTCAAGTGGATCCCCTCGAAGCCAGAAGGACTGTCACCCACGCACTCATAACAAGCAGACTGGACTACGGAAACACCCTCTACCCTGGAATCAACAAACCCTGCTATGCAAACTCCAGACTATCCAGAACACAGCAGCCAGACTCGTTCTTGGCATCCAACGACATGAGCACATCACGCAACACCTGGAAGACCTCCACTGGCTCCCCATCGAGAAGAGAGTAACCTTCGAGCTACTCACTCATGCCTACAAATCACTCCACAACACTGGACCCAAATACCTCAACAAAAGAGTCTCCTTCCACATACCCAATAGAAACCTGAGCTCCGCTGACCTTGCCCTAGCAGAAACCCTGCGCATCCGCAGAACTAGAGAGGGTAAAAGAGTCTTCTTTTACATTGTGGCTAAGGCCTGGAACGAGCTCCCGGTCAACATCAGATGCTCCCCCTATCCAGCACACCTTCAGGAAAAGCCTCAAAAACTGCCTTTTTGGGTAACTCGGAGCTGCAACCACTCCCCCACCTAATGCCTTGAGACCCTCATAGGGTGAGTAGCATGCTTTAACATTCCCTGATTGATTGATTGATTGATAGATTGCCTGTGTTGGCGCACAACAGACTATTGTGCGCCTGCGCAGGAGAAAAGGACAGGGATGCGCTGTATCTTATAGATAGAGGGCATTCCTGCCCTTTTCTTTTTTCCATAGGGCAGCGCAGCAGGAAGCACTACGATGCTGCCTTATGGTAAAACATCATAAATGATGCAATGAATTACAAGCACAAAGTACTACTAAGTGCTTGGAAGTCTGGGACAAATGGATAAACAACAAACGAATAAGGGGTGGACTGGAGGTCCGCCGGTGGAAGGGGCTATCCCTTTCCCCAAATTGACAACACCCCCGCGGTTAATACCACTGGGGTTTATGGCTCATCAGGTGGGCAGGTGGCGAGGGCCTGCCTGCCCCTGGATCGTCCGTAAGATAACCCAACATGTTGGAATATTGTTATGCAAATAAACCTGCAACAACTATCTCCACCAATCAATTGTGTTGTGTCTGTAATCGGGTTAATTGTTGTGGGAGGGCTGGGGTATGGGCCAATGTTGGCACTATTCTCCCGCTACCCACAGCCACAGGGCCAGCTCTCACGGCTGGTCGGGTACCAGTCTGAGCGCCCCCTCCCCTAAGTAAGACCAGGGGCCCTCAACCAGGCCCCAGTAGAGAGGAAACTGCCAACTCACCAATCCACTGCGCCGTTCCTTCCAATAAATCGATATTTTCACGGGCTAAATTTCACTGCGCCGACTTTTTAAACATGGTTTTATCCGTCCTGGATAAATGTCACTACTTCACTCTGGTAACAAGCACGTGCCAGTTTCGACGAAGTAATTATTTAAACACTGGTTAAACTTTCACAAATGTATTTCCACAACAGCACTTTTTAAATCCTTGCTTGCTGTATGTACGAATCACTAAGTAGACAGTGTATTCATGCTTATTAATGTTTAATGAAAACTTCTTTCAATTTTCCCCCCCTTTTTTTTCTCTCCTGGAACGCTCATTTTACATTATGCAAATTGCTATAGTTGCTTTGATAATGTTGAAATACTTCTCAAGACAAACATGATACATTGTTTTTGTCCTGATGATGATGCATGTATTCTCAAGCTGCATCGAAACGTCGTCGACCTTTATGCACCATATGTTTATTTGAATTCAAGAAATGTATAGAACTATGGATTGCTACAAAAGTATTCTAGTCTGTAAAACTGAATAATAGTACAGACCGCTTTGTGCGCTTTTTTCATAACTTTTTGTCACTTGTTTTGTCTTGTCTCCTGTGGGTCACAGGTTGTGCCCACTTTTGTATAAATGTTGTATATATGAATTAATATAAAAAAAACTGATAAATAAAATCCTGTCCGGCAGGACAGAGGTCATACATACTATTTAGTGTATGTCTATTTCTCTCACGATCCTTAATTACTAGGGTCCTCTGTTCTGTACAATAAATATCGCACCAATCCATGGCAGGGCCCGCAGTGAAAAGCTTCTCTCCCATGTGGTCTCATCAGCAGCATTCGTCCCTTCATCTTGTCGCCAATGCCCCTGTCAGTGATCCACACCCCACCTCCTGAGTCAATCCATGGGCACAATCGCTTATTGGTTGTATCCTGTGGGGAGCCAGGGGGGCAATTGAGCCTGTCCCTTATCAAGATGACACAGGATTACTGTGGGGAGCAAAGAGCTCGGTTCCAAAGAATGAACTTGGCCATCATTGGCCATCATTGATTGGCCACACCCCTGAGTTTTGTAATATTCCCTCAATATTGCAATTCATCCATTCTCATCCTTTTGCGCTGGTGACTTGTTAAAATGCCCTATGCTACTATGGGCTGCGATGATTCAGGGCCGAGCCAAATACTCGTTTTTATGCGTGTGAAGTGTGTAAAGTGGATACTTTTTCTCTGATATTCCTCTGCGTTAGTTCATTATTTTATATAGCACAGTTCAGAAACAGAAACAAAGCAAACCCTGTTCTCTACTGCACTATTTGAAACTCAAACCCTATATGGAGAAATATCCAGTTAAGTTCAAATAATTCACTTTATTCACTGCAGCCTCATAAAAAAGGTAGCCATCTCTGCGCTGAACCAGCATAGACTGTCATGAGTTGTGTTTGCATTTGTCATGATTTGGTACCTGGTCCTCTTGCAACAGCAAGTGCCTCCCAAGTACCCCTTTGAGATACAAACCTGGAGTAATCCACTCCGTAGGTTTAGGCTATTTAATTTTACAGTGAGGAAAGGGTAGTACAAGCAGTGAGTGTAACCGACGGAGAGACAATGTAACCTTATGGCTAGAGCGGTGGACCGCCAAGTGGGGGAGCCGCGTTCGGGCCTCTGCAACTACGCCCAACATCCTGTGATTCCGGGCAAATCACTTAATCTCCCTGTGCCTAACAAATATGAATGTGTCCTGTGAAACGAAACTGGTGCTATGTAAAGCGCTCTGATACCGGCATCTTCTGGTCTATTTTGCGCTATATAAAACTCTAAACAAAAAAAAATCTCTTCATTTGGAAATTCCAGTTCAATTGGAAATTTAAATAAAAGATTTTCTCCCATATTTCCTCTTCTGAATGCATCCCAAATCTCCAGAAGTAAAACCGGGAAATAACAGAAGAATCAGGCATGGAATTAGTGATTCCCTTGTAATTCCTTATTTCTTAGGGGACCATTATGATGTCTCCACTAATTCACTATGTACTCTGCCTTCTTCCACCTAGAGTTACCGCTGTCCCAATATTAGTAATCCTAGAAGGATGACGTTGACAAATGAGTTACCAAAAAACTCTTAATGAGGACCTTAATAAACGGCACACTAGCCCACCTATAGCCAAACCCTTTTTTCATAATTCATAGAATTATAGTTATGAAGTGTGGGTCAGGTTATAGAACTCTCAATATGATATTTTGGCAAAAAAGGAGTAACACATGAGACAAATTTATTTCCCTAGATGAATGGGCACACATTTTGGACACTGCTGCAATTAGTGGCAAAATGGGCTTCAAACGGCACCTATCAGTTAGTGAATTGTCCTTAAATGAAACCAGTGAACCTCTAGAATCATGCCAACAGGGCATATCTTGCAACTCTGCCAAGATTAAATCAGTTCTTTGCTAACCACAAGTCTTCTGACTGAAAACTGTCTACCAGGCTGGGAAAATAACCCCAGAATCCCCCCTAGCGGCATGAGGACATAGTGCCAATATTGGCAACACACCCAACCCACAACAACAGAGCATGCATGCTGAATAAATAAAAACACAACACAACTTAAAACGCGGTTTTCCAGGAATTTGCCATGAGACTCCTGGTATTTGGCTCTGGCACCCCTATTGTGCCGCGCAGAGGTACCCTTCTGTACCCATCTGCTACCAGATCACCCTGTAACTCCACCTGCAACGACAAAGGAAAACATTACAACGTTCTATGTACTTTGCCTGCCAACCCCTCCCCTGGTAAGCAGTAGGGTGGGAGGCGGCGTATCTGGCGCAAAGAGGACGCCAGGATGGCCGGGGGAGGCATACATACCCTCCCCGTTCCTCGTCATGCTGGAAATGGCTCTCCCAGCGCGCCACAGGCAAAGTGGGGACTCCTGCCTGAGTCCCGTCATGGAAGACATAGACTGGTGCCCAAATAACACTAAAGGGGCCACCCACTTAGGGTGGCTCCCTGCGATGGGCCGCGGGCAGCCACATAATGCCAATATTGGCAAAACACCCAAACCCACAACAACAACAGAGCATGCATGCTGAATAAATAAAAACACAACACAACTTATGTTTGGAAAATTATTGCTGCAGGTTTATTCCATACAAAAGTATGCAATATGGTGGGTTATCTTACGGCCGATCCAAGGGCAGACAGCTGAACCAACCTATGCTGCCCTGCCCGCCTGATGAGCCAAGTACTGTGGAGAACGCATTCAGTGCTACACCTTATGGGGTGATCCCATTTCTGGATCATGTGACACATTGGTCCCTTATTACTCACACCCCTTTCAGGGCGGAGCGTAGCAAGGCAGGCCCCTAGTTGTTCTGGCCCACAACCGCCAGAAGGACTAACGGGGTGCAAACGCAGTTTTCCAGGAACCAGCCATGAGGCTCCTGGTATTTGGCTCTAGCACACTCAGCGGGGGGTCCTCTCAGACCTCACATTGACCCATGTATTTGCTGATCTCACCTAAGTCCCTTCATTGCTTGCAACAATGCACCCCTATCCATGGCAGTGAGGTCATAGCCTCCTAAGTGGATCACCAAGATGCTAGAGAGACCTCCCCCCCCCAGCCAGTCTCTGCTCCAATCGGTTCGGAGCTGCTCTATCCCATTCCGTGGGACCACATCCAAACAAACTGCATCTGGGAAAACTACCTGGAGCAATTTATCCTTCTCTGGGAAGAGCAACTGCCTCACATTACCTGTAGGAATTTGGTGGCCTCACAGGAGGGAACTCTACTCTTACCATAGCTATATTACCCTTGAGTCAAATGTAGGCTCCCACCTCCTGCACCTGTAGTTGCAATCCTCCAGTATTTCTGGTGCTTAACACCTTTTTCCTCAATTTGTGGGACAGAATCACCCTTGTTAGATGACCGCTTCAACAACCTGCCTATCTACTGGGGTTACCAGGACAGACAATATAGTGCTTAACTGAAGCAACCCGAAACCAGCCCTTAGAGCAGAGAGCCCATACTCTGTTGCAGTTGCCCAGACGTTTGCACCGGACCCTTTGTCTTGCTTTAACTAAAGCTCGATCCAGTGACCCTTGGAGCTCAAACCAGCTATGGACCTAGTTCACCTTGGTATCCCTGGAATGATTGCCCTCCAAAAATTCAAGTCCGCATTCAGCTTCCCTACCAGCTACCTTAGAATGCAGGATGGGACATACAAACCCCACAAACCCCGGGTGGTCATTTTTATATTATCAAGGATACTGTTAGAATCTAAGTTTCCCGGGTTCAAGTATTGCCGCAGCCCCCTTTTGTGGGTCTGCTGCGACCACACTGCCTCATAGCATGTTACCTTACTACCTCATGCAGCTCACTAAATGTCCTAGTGTGTCCCTGAAAAAACACCTTGCAGGATGAACTATCTGATGTACCAGGAATAAGTGCTGATAGCAAGTGTGCCTCATGTACGTGCCATGAATCCCTTCTGTCTTACAAAACTTATGCCTATTCAGCTCCTTCTGAGGGGACTTCCCTTTTGCTTAACTGCTAGCACTGTGTGCAGTTGCGACATTAATGGGTAGCATCCCGGTTTGCGCCCACCTGAATGTGATATGCTGAGAGCAACTAGGTACCCCACACCCCTTCTCTAAGAAGAGATAAAACAGCCGGCTGAATACTCAAGGCACAGGAAATGTGCCCAAAGAGAAACCCCCAGTTCTGCAAGTTTGTGCTTATCCTTTCGGGGGGAGGGGCTAAGCCCTAGTTTGCCCTTGCTTGGATGGCCCACTGTACCAGGGTACAGGCTGATGACAGGAATGGTTTTCAATATTGCTGATCAGGAGTGCTGTACCTTTGCCCAGGCAACTCCTGGTGTGCCATTGCAGGCAGAAGTCAAGAGATCTTCAAACCCTCCTTACTAATACTCTTACAGTCTTCTGTGTATTGCGCCTACTGCAGCGTAACATAATTGACTATTTGTAAAGCGTGCATGCTCCCGTTACCGGAATAGCACTGAATACCGATCTATGTTACCCCACTCACTGATAATTATGTACCAACAACTGCCCTTTCTTAACTTGAGGGAATGCTGAATGTTTCTAAGAACTGTTGCCTGGGGCATTAATTGGGTCATAGCACACAATATAACATGCAACCCCTCTGGACTCTGTAGTAAAGATGGCCCTATCGCCTCTGGATGGTGACTTGAACCCTCCTTTCGAGAGGCCCATGATGCCAAAGATGAAGTCCGGCCTTTGGGCTTTAGTTCCCACCCCAGCAAGGACTGCCCTGTATCATCTAGGTGAATGTTCCCTCTAAGCCCTGTATGGGGCCTATTTCACACTTAAATAAATGCCTATTCTCTTGACATTAAAGTGATGCAAGATTGAACTGGCAGCAACCATGCTTACTCACACCTGCATATACTAGGATCAGAACACAGAAAAGTTGCCAGGCTAGAATCCAAGTCCCTTGGATTCTAGCCTTGCATTTCTATGTCCCGCTATACCAATCGATAATGGCTCTACTTGATCATAATGACCCGAATGACACATCAACCCCACAGAGACAAGGTGGGGATGCTATCCTGCCCCAAACTCTGCTGAAACAACCGCATGTGCAAGCTTGCAACAAACATCTGAAAAGCTGCCAACCAACCAACCACCCACAGCACTTGGGGTGCATGCCACTATTTCTTGGCCTGTACACTGACTGAGTTTAAGATTAATAATGGCATTGAAGGACCCATCTTTGAGCGCCTGCTTGCAACACTAGCCACTGCCTATCCCTGGTCAGTAAAACCACTGCAGGGTAGCATGCAAAACTAGGCCCACGCATAAATCACCAGCCAATGCGAGTGGACCAACCATTCGCCGCTCCCTAAGCCATAAGATTTGTCGATGATAGGTATTTGTTCTCCCTTATCACAATTAAGAGGACCTCAAAGTAAATGACCTTGTACACAACCTGTTTCTGTGTTTAATTTAATAAACTATAATGTTGTTCATTTATAATAGGAACCCAGGTCACCCAAAGAGTGCACATATTAACTGGTTCACCTCTTGCTCACCATTCATCCTATTGTCAGGGAGAAGGGAAGAATTAATGTTTGTAAATTAACATTGAAACCCTCACTTTAAATACTACTTGTCAATGTACTGATATACTAAGATGAAAAAGTTCTGCAAGTTAAGTAAATACTTTATGAATTTTGAAGAGACTGGGTAAAACTTGTTGCCTGTGTGATTTGTCCGGCCTATGGCAATTTTGCAGAACTCCCGCTTGCGGCGGTCACTGTATCTGTCAACATCGCAATATTCACTTTCATATAATGAACATGGCGCAATCCCCAACCTTGACTCACAGACAAAAGACAGGCTTATCTTGGGACTATTTTGTGCTAAAGTTATGCAGAGGAAAAATACAATTATTGAACCTGCATTGCGAATGGCTGGCCCGAGTTGCCAATACTTAATAAGATGTGTAACAGGACCTGTGGCCAGACTCAGCATTTGATCATTTGCCCCTGTGGTAAATAAGCAACAACTGTGGCCTTGTTGTAAGAATATTGACCAGATATAATACCAAGAGGACACTACACTTACAAGACAGTACTCTTGGCTTTCTCAGTGCTTAAGCTCACTAAGCCCCAATATGGCTTTGTTGGAGTAGTACACTGAAAATGGTACCATTCTGAAATGGTGGTACTGTGAAAGAAGTATAGTGACTAACCGTCCAACTGGCCCCGAAATAGGCAACCATCTCTCTAACTGAAAGACAATATTCATAAAGCAAACATGTTCATCTATTGTGCAAGTCATCCCCATTAACAAGCACAAGGTGAGCCTTCAGGAATAAAATATTGCCTTCTGCACGCCCACCCATTACTTTGTTGACTACCCAGTGGCCTAATCATTTTGGCCCGTGACCTTAGATATAGCCAGCCAGGGCCAATAATTTTGCCCATGTTTGATAGTTGCAAGGTAAATAAGGAACAACTATGGATTCCTTGAAGAATATTGAAAGTTTCAGTTCTGAAATGATAAGACCATGCCGGACCTCGACTCCTCCCTCTTCATGTCCATACATGTCAACGCCGTCTCCTCCTCCTGCTACAAAACTCTCCGCATACTCCACAGGATCTACAAGTGGATCCTGACCGAAAGAAGGAGAACGGTGACACATGCCCTCGTCAGCAGCAGAATGGACTACGGCAACGCACTCTACGCAGGAATCCCAGCCAAACACCTACTACGACTACAACACATCCAAAACGCCTCCACCCGACTGATCGTCAATGCCCCCCGCCGCAGCCACATCACTCCCACCTGAGAAACCTACACTGGCTCCACATCAACAAGAGGATCACCTTCAAGCTCCTCATCCACACACACAAAGCACTCCACAACACCAGACCAGCATACCTGAACAGCAGACTCAGCTTCCACATCCCCACCCGCCAGCTCTGCTCCACCAACCTCACCCTCGCCGCTGTCCACCGCATCCAACATGTGATCTCCGGTGGCAGATCCTTCTCCTACCTCGCTGCCAAGACCTGGAACACCCTCCCCACCCACATACGACAGACCCAAGACCTACTCACCCTCAGAAGACTCCTCAAGACCTGGCTCTTCGAACCGTAGCAGCACCCCCCTCCCCTCAGCGCCTTGAGACCCTCACAGGTAAGCAGCGTGTTTTACAAGTACTCTGATTGATTGATTGGTTGATGTATTCTGAGCTTCTCAGAGGTTGCACAACTCCAACTTATCAGTGTTGCACTAGTGCGCGCATGCCACACGTGGGCCATCGCTGACAATCCTAGGATAAGCCGCCCACTGCCTCCTCCTAATACAGCACCCCAGGACCAGAACCAGAAAAGGTGCAAGTACCAATGCGCCGCAAAACTTCGGCGCACGACACTCTGCTCCCCCATATTTACACCAGCATCACCACTGTGATACTTAGAAATCTGTATGCAATGTAGCCGGTTCTCTTGCAAAGCGCGGACACCTGTGGGTAACTTTTGTGTACACCAAATTGCATCAACTACATCCCTAAGCAAACACACTGAACAGGCTGCACTCCAGCCTTCCCATCACAAGACAACTGTGCTACATGCATAGACAAGTGACACTCAACCGGGTAAACGAGCGAGCGAGCCAGATAGAAAGGGGGAGGGGCACCCCGGGTGCACGAGTCCTGGTCGGGAAAGTGCCCCGCACTCATGCCAACAGCACAGCTCCTGGGCCGCAGCACTCTGTTCGGGCACGGAACGGCCAAAGCCAAAGCATTCGTCAATATAAGGTCTCAACGCCCGAAAAGGCAATGGTCATAGACCAAATTGAACCCCCTTTCCCGCGGTCATACCGCAACATGAAACAGCCTAAGATGCTGGGTGTGCCGCTCGCGGCAAGGCATACCACAAAGGAACATATGCACAGAATGGAATACATGCCCTGCAGTACGTCCATTAGGGGTGGGCGTCAAATATCTTTCTGCTTGCGGAAATTGCGATAATTTGACATTTTTGCATTCTGCGGAGAGCACGAAAATATCAAATTTTCCGCGATCCGCAGCGTAGCTGAGATTTTTTTCATACTCGCACTTTGAAAATACGTTCTCTCCTTACCAGGATTCCCACGTTCGCCGGTGAGTTTTCCGATTCGTTCGCGTGCTCCACGAGATTTGGTAGCTATCTCGCAAGAGTTCGCGCCAGCGATCACGTCATTCGTCCCGCGATCAGGCACCGCAAGAGTATGAGATCTCGAACACGTCATTCTCCACCGCGAGCGAGAGCGTGAGGACGCAAACACGTCATATCCAACGCGACAGGGAGTGTGAGAAAGCAAACACGTCATTTTGGACACGCCATCGACATCCGACAGAAGTGTGGTGAAGCTCAAGAACTAAAACACGTATAATTTTCAATCTGGAAAAAAATATCATCTCTAGCAGCGTTGATTTGGATGAAAAAAAATCCTCAGAATGACATCTAGCTGTCCTTTTTTGTGCAAGGAGTCCTTTTTTAAAATGGGGAAGAGGGAGGAAGTGCCACAGAATCTCCAACTTCCTGTTCCTGTCCAGCAGGCTCCTCCCAGTGCTTTGTCCATCTCCTGCTCATTCTGCCTTTGGATTTTGAGCTCAAAAGGATCACTCTTTGTGTCTGCTTCATAATTATCATTGGATTTGAGGACTTTTGAATTTGATATTTTACAAGTAAGTTGGTGTTGTGTCTGTTTGATTGGGGGCATTGCAGTTGTTGCAACTAAAATTTAATTTTGGTACTTATCATTCCTTTTTTTAAATTGTTGTGGGTAGTAGTAGTCACAAGGCTCAGAGCTAGTCATGGGTGGGTGCATGATGAAGCAACTGTTCCTTTGGTGTATTTTGAATGTATTTTATTTTCAAGCATCATTTAGGGCATGGATGGCATTGGATTGAGTTGGAAAATGTGTTTTTGGGGGGGAGGGGATGGGGGGGTGCTGTTGTTGGGTGTCCTAAAGAAATGCCTTTGTTTTGTGTGTCTGGTGTGTTGGTGTGCAATGCATGCACCCTGCAGACCTTGTTTTTGGCCTGTATATTTTCGTTTTTGCATTTTATTGCATGCATCCTTTGCCTGGCTTTTATAGACCTTTTGTCAGTTCATTGTGTTTCTCAGGCCTCCTGCTTGTTGCTTGTGATTTGTGAGTGTCCATGTGGCTGGGACCTTTTGTGGTGGGAGGTATTAGTGTGCTGCCTTTGCCATATAGGCCTGCATACTATTCCTTTGTGTCCTAGGCTTCTTGTTGTTGTTAGGCCTGGCCATGGGGCTAGCAGCCATTTTGAAGGCTGGCTGTGTGCTTTTTGCAATAGGCCGGCATTGTCTGTCTTCCGGTTTCATGTAGTTGGGTGGGCCTGGCCATGTGACTCATGGCCATTTGAAGCCTAGGCCTGCAATCTTGTCTGCCAACATGCCTGCTTTTATCCTGTAGGATCTGAGCAGGTAGCCACAGGTGCATTAAACATGTCTTTCTGTGTGGTCTGTTGAATTTAAACATCATTTAGGGCATGGGTGGCATTTGATTGAGTTAGGAAATGTGTTTTTTTGGGGAGGTTCTGTTGTTGGGTGTCTTAAAGAGATGCCTTTGTTGTGTGTGTCTGGTGTGTTGGTGTGCAATGCATGCACCCTGCAGACCTTTTTTTGGCCTGTGTATTTTCGTGTTTGCATTTTATTGCATTAAAAAGGCAAAGCAGTGTGCTTTAGCATGCATCCTTTGCCTGGCTTTTATAGGCCTTTTTTAAGCTCATGGTGTTTCCCAGGTCTCCTGCTTGTGGCTTGTGATTTGTGAGTGTCCATGTGGCTGGTGGCCTTTTGTGGTGGGAGTTATTAGTGTGCTGATTTTGCCATATAGGCCTGCATGCTATTCCTTTGTGGCCTAGGCTTCTTGTTGTGGGTAGGCCTGGCCATGAGGCTGCCGGCCATTTTGAAGGCTGGCAGTGTGCTTTTGCAATAGGCCAGCATTGTCTGTCTTCTGTTATTTGTAGTTGGGTGGCGCTGGCCATGTGGCTAGTGGCCATTTTGAAGCCTAGGCCTGCAAGCTTGTCTGGCCTTGTCTGCCAACAGGCCTGCTTTCATCCAGTAGGCTCTGAGCAGGTAGCCACGGGTGCATTAAACAAGTGTTTCTGTGTGGTCTATTGAATTTAAACATCATTTAGGGTATGGGTGGCATTGGATTGAGTTGGAAAATGTGTTTTTTTGGGGGGGTTTCTATTGTTGGGTGTCTTAAAGAAATGCCATTGTTGTGTGTGTCTGGTGTGTTGGTGTGCAATGCATGCACCCTGCAGACCTTATTTTTGGCCTGTGTATTTTCGTTTTTGTATTTTATTGCATTAAAAAGGCAAAGCAGTGTGCTTTAGCATGCATCCTTTGCCTGGCTTTTATGGGCGTTTCGTCAGTTCATGGTATTTCCCAGGCCTCCTACTTGTTGCTTGTGAATTGTGAGGGTCCATGTGGCTGATAGCCTTTTGTGGTGGGAATTATTAGCGTACTGATTTTACCATAAAGGCCTGCATGGTTTTCCTATTGGCTTACTGTTTCCATCCATCCATTCTCTTTTCCAGCAGCAGCTCCATGAATGATGTGATGCTCAAATAGTTTAATGGCAAACAGGGACCAACAGGGTCCACCCGACTTCCATTACATTTCTATTTTGGTAGTTTGTATTCTCTTTCCTATCCTTCCTGAGAGTGTAGTGGGTACCCAGTAGTATACCATAGCCCTTGTTGACAAAGTCTCAAGAATAGCTAGACTATATCTTTTGTTTGTTTGTTTTTTCTTACTAGTACAGTAGTAATTGAACCACAAAAACAAATGCAACATTTCACTGATGTTCTTCTCCTGGCTTATTTGCTTTAAGGGGCACAAAAAGCAAGAGGAGGAGGTGTCATCATCATCATCATCACCCGCTGTACTGCCAGACAGAAGTCCTGCTGCACATCGCGTCCATGTGTGACCACAACTTGTGCACCTGCGTCCTGCCTGACATCTAAAGAAGATGGCCCCAAAGAAAGGTACCAGGTTCAGTACCAAGAAAGTTGCCGGTGAGAAGAAGGAACAGAAAAAGGAAGTGCCGGGGGGAGGTCCAAGATGGCGGATTGACACCGCCAGAGCGGAGGAACGCTGAGTGGGGTCCGGCTGTGAGCATGTTTGATCGTGCAGTATGCTCGTGACATTATACTTTCTTGCTAATGAAACCGCGGATTTCTGCTGAGTACCTGATAGATACACTGCGGACTCGCTGCTGACGCTTGGTGTGGGTCGGAGCAGGAAAGCTCTTCTCATATCGGATCTGTGCCGACCTATGCGTCTTGGTGCGACCAGGCAGATGTTGCAATTCTGGCTGCTTGAGAGCCGAGTCCGGAGCCTGCTTCGCTTCGTTCGATTACCGCGTCTGACCTCTGAGGCTACGAGGGGTTGGTCGGCGGTCAGCTGGCTCGGCCTGAGAGGCTATCGGCGTTCTCCTCCATCAGCAACGGATCTTTTCGGGATGGCACCAAAACTCCAAGCGCGAAATACCCGGACTACGACCACAGCTGCGAAGCAAACGCCAACGACGTTAACGACCAGTATTCCCACCGACCCGATCCTTGCTAGGAAGACTGTCAATACTGCATCTGAATCAGCTCCGGATCCGAACAAGCAACTTACCGGTAGGCAGGAGAAACTGGGGAAGAGAGCGGGCGGCTCTAAGACTAATGCTGATGATACTTTGTTACAAGTTATGGAAAGCAATGTAACTCTGCTTGAGACAGGAGGCAACATTGTAGAAAAAGGGGATAACCAAAGTACTGATGTGGTTACGAGGGATAAAGTGGCCAATGATAACACTAATGCTGGAACTATATTAAAAGGCTTCTCCCCTTCGAATGATAATGAAACAGAGACTGCTGTTAATATTAGATCAGCTATTTGCTCTCTTGCCCCGACTATTCAGGCTGCAACTCCGGTAATTGATATCGTTATTATCCCTACTCAAACTGGGTCTCATCCTGTGGAAAATATATCAGCTAATCAGACACTATCTATTACTTCTGTCGAAATTCCAGCTGTAGTAGGAGTGATAGGGGCTGAAGGTTTGGATAATGCCGACTGTGCTGAGACAGATGAGGAGTACTGTGACCTTTATGATTTGGGTAACAACACACCATTAGGATCAATGAAAGACAAAGATAAAGCTATCAGCATCAAAAAGCTCAAAGGCAAATCTAAGAATAAGGCTAAGAAGGTTATAAGCAAGCCTAAGTCTAGTACTATTAAAGCTATAGCAGAAAACAGCCCTATCAGAAAATGGGTGCAAGCTAAGGGTGGCGTCAAGTCAATGGCTATGAGACTTTCAGGAAATAGCCCTATTGACTTGGGTGTTTCAGTGGGCGACACAAATGACTCTAATGCCGCAATGGATGCACCTGGCTCAGTGGGGTCTAACAAGCAGCTAGTTGAGGTACTCATTGTAGCTCAGAATGTAGATCCTACAGTGGCTTCAATGGAAGAGCAAGATCTATCTGGTTCTGTAATGGAACCTTTAGAAATTTCCTCTGCCTCTATAACAATTCTAGCACCAACAACATCTCTGAATAATTCCTCTACACTCTCTCCTTATGTCACTACTACTTTACAAAGTACAGCCACTATAGTAAATTCAGCTATGGGTGGTACCGAGACGGCTTTGAGTTAACAAAAGAAAATGCTTCCGAGGTGCTGGATCACTCTTCCCTTTTATCGGTGGATTGGACTCTTCAAGGAGAGGTGTCAGCTTCATTTCAGACGATACTACAATTACAAAATGAGCAGAAACAAGAAGCTAAGACTCATTATCAGCAGATGAGGGAAGATAGTAGCAAGACACTATCTTCCTTGCAAGAAATGTCGTGTAAACTTGGGGCTGTTTCCCAAGATATGGAAGAATTACAGCAAAGAGTGGTTCTAACAGAGGGAAAATCACATCGTTCTGAAATAGCTGTGAATAAACATGCAGTTCAATTATCTCAAATGCAAGCTAAACTCGAAGACCCCGAAAATAGACAACGTAGACAGAATCTACGCGTTTTTGGCATTGCAGAGGGAAGCGAAGGAGCTGACCCCAGGGCATTTATTGTTCAACTGTTTCAAAAAGCCTTTCCTGACCTATCTGATTGGGATTGGGATTCGCAGATACAACACGCCCATCGGCTACCTCTATTTCAACGAAATAAAGGTGGTAAATATCCCCGCCCATTCCTGATATATATAGGTAACTATCTGCTTCGCCAATCTATTTCTATAAAAGCACGGCCAAATACTCCAGTTACCATTGATTTAGTCACATTTTTCGTCAGATCTGACTTGAGTAAACTCTCTCTGGAGCGACGTTGGAAATTGAAACAGTTTATTGACCCGATTAACCCTTCGCTGCTAGGCCTTTTCCCCTCCTGTGCTGAGCCCTTTTTTGGCAATTTGGGGTAGTGCGCGCTTAGGCCCCTGTAACATTTCAACATCATGTGGAATCCAAAGGTGCCCAGGGTTTCTGGATTCTCTTGGAGGGGTCCCAGAAAGTAACCAAAATATAGTGAGGTATCATTTTACTCGGGAGAACAAGGGGAACGCTGGGTGGTAGGACATTTGTGTCGACACGGAGATCCCACGAAAAAATGTTTGGAAAACTGTTTTTTTAACCAAAATTTATGGTTTGCAGGGATTTCTGGGTAGGAAAACATTGGGGGACCCACGCATGCCATACCTCCCTGGACTCCCCCGGGTGTCTAGTTTTCAGAACTGTTTGGGTTTGGTACTTTCCAAAGATGCCCGCCGAGCCCCGGTCCAAAAACTCAGTCCCCCCCCCAAAAAAAGGTAATGTTGCTATTGGTTATTGTAAATTCACCACCGTACGATTTGAACCGTTTCCTGTTGCAGCCACTTTGCCTACCCATGCAAGTGAGGTACCATTTTTATTGGGAGACTTTGGGGAACGTTGGGAGGGAGGAAATTTGGGTGAGCCCAGTGATGCCACGCTTTCCAACACAAACATTGATGAAAAAAATGAATATTTTTAACTAATATTGAGGTTTACAGGGGATTCTGGGTAAAGGAACGTTGGAGGATCTACACAAGCCATAGCTCCTTGAAAGCACCTAGGTGTCTACAATTCAAAAATGTATGGTTTTGGTAGGTTTCCCTAGTAGCCCATCAATTCCAGACACATACACACATACTGGTTGGATTTGGCACGAGGGCAAGTGATGGTTCAGTATATAAAAGAACATTAACAAGAGATTTCCCAAAAATGAAATGCACTGTCAATTACATGGACAAAGAAACTGAACCAATGACTTGCAGCTCGTGAACTGTAAAGCCAGCGTCAAGGCACCAACCGCTTTACAGGCCATTCACACTCCATTCATACCTGAAAACAAAGAAAAACAATAACACCACCAGGCACAAAAGGAACACATCACAAGATTTACCCAAAAAAAACACAGCACCCTACCTGAAAAATATTAAAAAAAAAAAACCACAGCAAACAAGTCCTCAAACACACACACTGGTTGGATTTAGCACGAGGGTGAGTGAAGGTTCAACATATACAATTCTATTAGCAAGCAAATTCACAAATAATGAAATGCACTGCTAATAATTGAGAGAACGAGAAACTGAACCATTGACTCACAGCTCGTGAGCTGTAAAGCCACGACAAGGCACCAACCTCTTTACAGGCCATTCACACACCTTTCATACATCTGACACAAACAAAACATTCACACCGCCAGCCGCAGGCCCTTCACATCAAAACACTCACACCAACAGACAGCGCCATTCAAGGGCCCATCACATTAACACGCCCACATTCCAGACACAGCAAATACGCACATTGATGGACTGGGTGGAGTGGCACTCAGCTAGCACTGTGTGTAGTGACCATCAAAAAGTAAATACTCACACACTGCCAGCCAAGCGCAAGTCCACCAACACCACCAACCAAGCACCTGTCCACACACACCGCCAGCCAAGCACCTACCCTTGCACACAAACACCAAAGCACCATCCATTCACACCGCCAGTCGAGCACCAATCCTTGCACACAACCAGCAAAACACCATCCACTCACACCGCCAGACAAGCACCTAACCATGCACTCCGCCAGCCAAGCAAAAATCCACGCACCCCCCAAGCACAACTCCAATCCATGCACTATGCCAGTCAAGCACCAGTTCACGCACACCACCAGCCAAGCGCCATCCACTCACACCACCAGCCAAGCACCTAACCATGCACTCCGCCAGCCAAGCAAGAATCCACTCACCCCCCAAGCACAACTCCAATCCATGCACTATGCCAGCCAAGCACCAGACTACGCACACCACCAGCCAAACGCCAGTCCGCGCACACCGACAATCCAAGCACAATGCTGCACACACCACCATCGAAATTTAGACTTTTTTTAAGATATACCAGAAATCAAATGATGAAACCTACAAATCTGCTAACACAAATTCAAAAACTAAATGCTGTGCACTAATGCACACCTTGAAGCAGACTAAAAAATATTACAGAATACAGACCAGACAGTACACTTACAAGCTCAATGAAACTCCCAAAACTTCTTTTGTGTGTGGTACGATTTAAAACAAGCTGGCACACACAATCCAGGTTTAGAAGGACAGTCAGGGCAGTACAAACAAGACTCCCTCCGCACTTCTCTTCGCCAACAGACTCTACATCTTTTAGTGGGATTGTCTTTTGCAGTTGTGGGAGGAATGTATTCTGGAAAGTGGCGATCTTTCAGTCTAGCCACTTCCTTCACCACTCCAAATCTTGGGGCACTTGCCTGTTCCACTAGTACAAGGCTGCCTATTATAGTCTCCTGAAACTTAACAAAAGGCATCTTTACCTCAGGACAAGATTTCTGAAACACAACGAAAGCATTAAAGGATGCCAAGTGGAAAAGATGAATAGCCAATTTCTTGTACCAAATGTAAGACTTTCGAAGAGCAGCATAAGGTTCCAACCTCTGATCTACTCTGTCAACACCACCCATGTACTTATTGTACTGTAAAATGCACACAGGTTTATGCACTTCAGCACGCTCACCCCGAACAGGCAGAGCTTCAGTGCTTTCATCATGGATTGTAGTCAGCATATACACATCTCTCCTGTCTGAAAACTTCACAGCTAGAAGATTCCCACATCGCAATGCAGTAGACTGTCCCCGCACAAGCCTTTTGCAAACAAGTTCAATTGGGAAACCTTTCCGGTTACTGCGCATCGTGCCACAAGCAACAGTGCCCACTTTGGCCAATTCCTTGAACAAACGCACACTAGTGTAGAAGTTATCTACATATAAATGGTGGCCTTTGTTAAACAATCGTCTACCTAGTTCCCACACAATTTTCTCAGTCACTCCAAAAGTGGATGGACAAGCAGAAGTGTTAATGCTGGAATCCCTTTCCGGTGTACACCCTGATATTAAAAACAAATCCAGTCTCACTGTCACAAAGCATATACAGTTTGATTCCATAGCGTGCCCTCTTACTAGGAATATACTACCTAAAAACCAAGCGGCCCTTGAACAATACCAAAGACTCATCCACAGCTATTTGTTTTCCAGGAGCAAAGATCTCAGAAAAACGATCAACAAAGTGATCAAGGACAGGCCGAATCTTAAAAAGACGGTCACAATCAGGGTGATCGCGTGGCAACGCTAAATCATTATCAACAAAATGCAACATGCGAAGAAGAAGCATATACCGATCACGAGTCATAACTGCTGGAAATATAGATGTTGCCATCAAGGGACTAGTGGACCAATAAGAAGACATTGATGGCTTCCTTAGCAAGCCCGTCAAAAAAATGAATCCCAAAAACTTCTTCATCTCTTCAACATATGTGGGAGACCAATGGGTAGCTCTAGAATGGGGCTTAAGGCTGGCACTGTGGTCCCTCAAATACTGCTCTGCATACAAATTAGTTTGCTCCACAATCTCTTGCAAAAACTCATCGTCAAAAAACAACTGAAAAAATTGAATTGGCAGAAAATTGTCAGTATTCACTCTACACCCTGGAACACCATTGAAGTCTGGCAATTCCGGCTGTACCATGCCAGGGGCAACCCAGACGTTATCACTAACATCGGAAGAAGAAGCCACCCTAGCCTGCAGCCCAGATGCCTCTTGCCGCACTACATCAACGGGAACACTTGCATCCCCAGCTGCCTCTTGCATCTCAACATCAACAGAAGAACTCGCCTCCCCAGATGCCACTTGCTGCTCAACAACAACAGAAAGACTAGCAGCACCAGATGCCTTATGCTGCTCTACAACAGGAAGACTAGCAGCACCAGATAACCCTTGGCGAACCACAGCAATGTGAAGCCTTTTGGGCACACCCTTTACCACACTTGCCTCTTCTCGACGAGAAAAACAGGGAAACCTTGAGGACCTAGGCTGCCGCTCAGATGGCTCTTGCCTCTCTACCGGCACATCAATGTCCCTCTCTACCACAGGCACTTCATCAGCACTAGCGGAATCATCATCCGATGATGATGATACCATGCGAAGAGAAAACTCACTGCCTGAATCTTCTGCAAATTCCTCATGCTCCGAATCGGAGTCAGTGTCTGGACCATGCTCAGAGGAAGTCTCAAAAAGCAAACTAACAACGTGCTGAGCAGTCATTCTGCGAGCAGCCATTATCCTTACTATGCAAGAAGCCTACACACACAAGTGAACCACAAGCTACACTGTGCAAAGTACGAAGTAAACAAGGTAGAGTCTTCACACAAAGAACAATACACTTTAAAAACAATTCAAATCTAACAAAATATAAGAACACTCACCAGCACCTACTCTGCTGAAACACAGCAAAAAGAAAGGAAATCCCACTAGAAAGAAAAAAAGTATAGATTAGACAAAGTACACATCAAGCAGCAATACAAAAAAAAGTTAACAAGCAAGAACCACAAAGCCACACAAACAGCAATAACTAGACTTTTCATAAAACACATTCATCTAGGGAAAGTAGTACAAAAGATTTTTACTTACCAAGCACATGCAACTACACAAGCTGCAAAACCAGCAGTAACTGAACCACAACCTACACCAATAGAAACAGCAAAAGCCTAGATCAAAAACAAAGAGGAAATAAAAAAATTAATACTACATTTCACAAACAACATAACAAATAAACAAACAACACACAAATTTACCCACAAAATCACATCCACACAGATGGGCCATCAAAAAGGGCAAAACAAACAAAAGTACGGGTTGATTTGCCCACCGGGGGGGGGGCAGAAAATCTAAGTTAAAAATCCAACCCACCAGGAAGCGACCCTTGCAAAAGGGGTCACTTCCTACAATCTAAAATAAAATCCCTGGTGCTAGTGGGGGCATTTCCACCGCACAAACGCAATGCTGTGCGCAACCGTGAGGCTGGAAAGAGACATCAGGAGAGAGGAAAATCACTTGCCTCTCCCCTGATGCCTCTTTGCGGCCCCACACCCCCCAAGACTCTCAAAGATAAATTAACACCTCCAGGCGCAGGAAGCAAATGGCTTCCTGACCGCCTGGGAATCCCTGAAGATGTTGCACATGCTGTGCGCGCTGACGTCATCAGGGATTCTCATGGGGAGGGGGGCAACAGAATTACTGTGGATAACTGTGATGCTGGACAGAGGCACTTGCATCCTTCACTTTCACAAGCTAAATCCAAAAACAGCTCCTATCACCAGGAGCTCCTTTCACCCCATCTGCTGCTCTCATCAGTCTGTGACCATTCATACGCATAAGAGGCATGTGAACACGCACAGAAGACCCCCGTTTGGCCCCACCCACCAACTAGCGGAGTGCACCATCTTCCCTAAATTTACCCACTATGATGGACAGCTCACTCAAGGAACCTGTGCACACATCGGTGCGATGGCATAGTAACTCACACGGTCACTGGAGACAAAGCAAGCGCTCGAGTTGCAGCACAAATTCAGGAAAACATTCATCAGCACAAAAACATTTGTGACCTTCCCACTATGATGGACAGCTCACACAAGGGACCCCTGCGCACATCTGTGTGATTGCATAGTAAAGCACACTTGGACACTGCAGACAAAGATGGCGCTCGAGTTGCAGCACAAATTCAGGAAAACAATCATCAGCCCAAAAACATTTGTGAGCTTCCCACTATGATGGACAGCTGACTCAAGGGACCCCTGCGTACATCTGTGTGATTGCATAGTAACGCACACATGGACACTGGAGACAAAGATGGCGCTCAAGTTGCAGCACAAATTCAGAAACACATTCATCACTATGATGGACGGCTCACTCAAGGGACCCCTTCGCACATCGCAGCGATGGCATAGTAACACACACATGGTCACTGGAGACAAAGCATGTGTTAAAATTGCAGCACAAATACAAATAAACATTCATCAGCCCAAAAACACTAGTGAGCTTTGCCTAGGCAGGACAGGTGTGTTATTTAGCCACTTCTGATAAACACATAAGTATAACTAATGAAGCACAGAGGCACTTGCATCCTTCATTAAAGTTAAGTGTGGCCATACACATTTTTGCAGAGGCTAAGTATTGGGTATTCAAAAGCCTGTTTATATGAGATAAAGTACTTTTGGAGGAGAAATGGGAGTGTAAACTGAACCCTAAATGAATGAAACAAGGTGCAAAATATCATAAAGTGCGCAGTTGATGGGCCTGAAACAGTATCACAGGGACATTTTGCAAAAGAGACAACCCATAAACCAGTCAGATGAAAAGCAACTAAATGATGGATTACATTTACTCTCAGCCTGGTCAAGTAAAATCCGTACAGTGGTTTGGCAAACTATTTCGGGTATGGTTTGGTTTGCATTAGATGGTTGCATATAATTAATAATAGAGCTTGATTCAAGAAACTTTTCAATCCTCAACTCTTCACAATGTGAAGCCAAACTCTTTCTAACCCTCTCCTTTGTCTGTGGACCTATGCTTTCAGGGAAATTATAGAGTTTACTCAAATCTAGGACATCAAAGACTTTTTTAACATAGTCCAACCACGAAATGGCATTCCTATTATCGAGATTTAAACAGTCTTTCAGAACTTACCTGGAAAATTCAACCCTAGGGATACTCCAAAACTTTATCCACAACAACAAAGCAGCTAGGTCTTCGTGTGTGTAATTAAACTAAAAATGGGTTTGGGTAAAGCTAAACCATTTTTGGGTGATATTGGCATTTAGGGCCCCATGTCATTATATATGATTTTGAATGGTTCCCCTTTAGACTTAGATCACCATTTAAAAAGCTTTTGAGGCCATATGCTGTTAGCCTCAAAAGCGCAGCAACATTTGCGTATAAAAAAATGGCACAGTCTGGGAGAAAATTCTAGGAATATCTTTACTATATGCCCTCAAAGCTTTACCAAGGGAGTAATTGTAAAATAAAAACAAGAAAGTGGCCAGGATGCAACCATGCCTCACTCCTCTGCTCACCTTTAAACTTAGCACTGGAATTGTAATTTTAAAATGACCCCCATCAGCATTTTTTTACCAAAAAACGGCCATCTCCAAACATCAGATGCTCGAAAAGACTTCAAACTTTATGTTCCCCCAAAAAGGGGAGCGACCCTTCCCCAAGGGGCCGCTCCCCGAACAACGAAATTGAACAAAAAAAAAAAAAATACCTAGCATTCCAGCTGCACGATCGCACGATCGTGCAGCAGGAATGCTCTAAAGTGGCATCAAGGGAAAGGAAAAGCCTTTCCTTTCCCTCGATGCAAGTTTCAGCACAATCCCCCCCGCCCCAGCCGCAAAACGAACCTGTTTACAAACGACGCGCAGGAAGCAAATGGCTTCCCTGCGCGTCGGTAAACAAAAGGCAACCTCCGGTGACGTCAGCGCGCCTCGCGCGCTGACGTCATTGATGACGCGGGCGGGGAGGCAGTGGGGAGACAGGGGAAGGTCTTCCCCTGCCATCCCCGCAGAAACGAACGAAATCGGGCAGACTCGGGGAGAGCTCTGGCGCTTCCCCCGAGGGTGGGGCTCATGACGAGCTGGGCTCGTCATCAGCGTGCGAGCGCCCTACTCCATGACGAGCCCAGCTCGTCATCAGCCCCGAAGGGGTTAAGGAACTGGGTGGTCAAGCTTTCTTACAAGAACCAGCTAAGCTGAAAGTAATTAAAAATGGTCGTTCCTATTTTTTTCTGGAGGAAAACAAGGTGGAATCCGCTATGGCTACTTGGAGACTGGAAAAATGAGAATGAAGCGGGCATGGACTAATACTTTAATTTTTTCTTTTTTTCTTCGGGACTATAGATGTTTATTCATGGATTTACTGCTATTCTCTTCTACCTGTCTCTAGATTGATTTTTGGCTTGGGTGGCAATATGTAATATAAGACACTGATGAGTGTTAAGCACGGTCATTTTTCTTTTTGATACTGAATGCCCGGATCCTATAAGCTGCGAACTCTGCTTGATGGCTGCCAGTATAGCGTCAGCCGGTTTAAGAGGGGGACCCTCAGGTAGCTATCGGGTAGGGAGTGGTGGGATAGTGTGTGGGGTGGGGAAGAGGGAGATAAGTTTTGGGGTAAAAAAATGCATCAAGGGACTCAAAATTCAAAAAAATGAGAAGAAATATAAAGTTTATTTGATTTATTATAGAGGTTATACAGATAGGGAAATCTACCTTAATAAATGTACAAAATAAAATGTTTAGTTCGGAATGTGGCGGGCTTAAGTAACAAAACTAAGAGGAGCCTTGTATATGAAGAGCTTAAGATTACTGAAACTCATATAGCATATAAAGACAAAAACCTGCTTAAACAATTAGGCTATGACATTATGGTTTGTACAGAATTTAATGCTTCAATTCGGGGGGTGGCGATCCTAAAGCATAAATATCTAAAAGCTGAAATACTTAAGACATTAACCGATAAGGCGGGCAGATGGGCAATTGTACAGCTAAAATTGGAAGGTCGAAAATATACAATATGTGGGGTCTATGCGTCAAATCAAGATGAGCCAACAATTTTTGACCAGATTAATATGGAACTGCTCGCATGGGATGGGGAATATATTGTGTTGGGCGACTTTAATTGTATTATGAACTATAATTTAGACACCACTAGGAAAAACTCTTTTCAGAGAATGAGGAAAACTAGGGCTGCTATTTTGAATTTGGCGGCAATTCAATTTCTTAAAGATGCCTGGAGATGCCTATACCCCAAAGTGGCTGGCTACACATATTATTCTGCAGCACATAAACTATGCTCACGCATAGATATGGTTTGGGTTTCAGATTTTATTTTTGGAACTAGCTCGATGGTTATATATCCAAGGGTAACCTCGGATCACAATCCGATTTCTTTAACTTTTGAGGTTACAACTGTAGAGTCCTCTCGTCGCCTTTTCTCATTTCCAAGATACTTGTTTTCCGATATTGGGTTCGTGAACCAACTCAAAGAACATATGAAGGACTTTATTGACATAAATATAGATTCTACTCAATCTTCGATAGTCTGGGACGCTTGTAAAGCCAGCATACGTGGATTTACACAACAGTATATATGGCGGCAAAATAAAGGACGTCGATGTCAAAATGAGAAAAGGCTTGGAGAAATTCTCGATATTGAACATCAAATTTCAGAAGCTTTATCAATTGGGGTAACGAACTTGGATGTTTTAAATTTCAAATTAATTGAACTTAAAGTTGCATTAAAAGATCATCTTAGGGCTAAGAGCATTAGTAAATTGAAGAAATATCAACTTGACCAATATAAAAATGGCGATAAGATTGGTAAACTCTTAGCCTATAAAGTTGCTGAAAATCGATCTCAGAATATTGTTAAAGAAATTAAAAGGGATAACAACCAACTATTCTGTGATTCCGAATCAATTTTGCAACAGTTTGCATCTTTTTATCAAAATCTCTATACACCTGAAACTGTAGTCTTGGATGATAATATTAAAAACTACATAGAGTTAAACAAGGTTAAAACTTTAGACCTTGAACAATCTGCTCAACTAGTGGTAGATATTACAGCAACAGAAATTAGGGGCGCTATCAATTCCTTAGCAGCGGGCAAAGCTGTAAGCGAGGACTCTATCCCTCTGGAATTATTTAAATGCTGTTCAGAGGAACTGATACCATTACTAATCGATGTTATCCACGCTATAGGCAAGGGGCAACAAGCACCAAAATCTTGGAACCTAACCCAAATTATTTTTTTCTTAAAAAAGGACAAAATACCTCAGGAGAGAGGCTCGTATACACCAATCTCGCTCATTAATAGCGATGCCAACATTTTTGCAAAAATACTAGCCACTAGGTTGGCGCCATTAATGTCGAAGCTCGTTTCTTCTCAGCAACATGGATTTATTCCAAAACGTGACACTACAGCACACATTAATATGGCTATTTCTGCTTTTGATGCTGCTCAGACCCAATCCACCCCACTCGGTATGATCTTATTAGATGCAGAGAAGGCATTTGACCGAGTGAGGTGGGACTTCTTATGGGTAGCACTAAAGGTAGCACTAAAGGCCAACTTTTGAGCTGGAATCAATCGCTTTACGATAACCCTATGGACAAGGTATCTTATATGGGTAAATGCTCTTCTTTGTTTCCGATTAGGATAGGGACAAGACAGGGGTGTCCTTTATCACCCCTGCTTTTTGCTTTAGGTATGGAACCTTTCTCAATTGCACTTCAACGCCAGACTTTAATATGCCCCTTTCCTAATGGCTCAAATATACTTGATATCACTGTATATGCGGATGACGTAGCAGTTTTCTCTTCCGATGTACCTCAAGCCTTGAATGGTATTATATTGGAAGCGAGTATATATGGCTCAATCTCAGGCTATCGACTTAATACCACTAAAACCCAAATTCTTATGAACCATCAATCGCCAGCCCCTGTTTTAGGAATTTGCGTTGTTGCCACTTATTTGGGGGTCAAAATTTCTTCGAACATTGACTTAATTGTAGCATTAAACTATGAACCATTACTAAAAGAGACTGCTATGCAATTTAAGAAATGGCATAAACTGCCGCTTAGCATTATTGGCCGAATAAACAAGCAGGAGTTAGGTAAGTAGTGTTAACTGTGGTTAGCGCTACTTTTCCTATCACTCTGCTTGTCAGCGTGCAGCTTGATAATAGGAGAAATTTCGCGGTTAGGGCTCCCTTCTTAGATGGGTAATTACTGTCAAAGATGCACTCAGAGCTCAGGTGTGTTTCTAAGTTATGCAGTAACTGACCCATGCTCTCTGGAGATAGACCTGTATGAGCAAGATGGACAGACACTGAGCCTAACTCACTCAGAACAAAGGCACAGCTTCATATAGGTATGATGTTATGTCCGAAACATTCTGGCAAGACTTTCTAGTAGGACTTTGTATGCTGGGGCTTTTGAGTCTGTGCATACATTGTAAAACATTTTAATTTGCACAATGCAGTGCAATGTATGCTGAAAATCGAGGACTTGTTGAGGATGGTACGCATAGCATGGGGTGCCTAGCAGCAACACTAAGAGTATGTGTTTGAGTGGGCAGCATCTGCCAAAGACTCAGTCTGAGCTCAGGTCCTGTGATTAGGGAGGACACCACAGAAACAGACAACTCTGGAGCTCCTGTGCTTGTTTCTGGGATCAAACAAAGTAAAGATAGTGATGCCTTGCCTACTACGATGTGCAGCTACAGCTCACATCAGAAAGAAGTGACTTGTTCTTCTGTTTTAGCAAGCTGGAGCAAACAAATATAAAGCCGCCCTTTATGTTAAAGAGCACTGATTTGGCATACTGCATTGCCCTTTCCTTGATCTACCTGTAATGTAATATGAGGTCTTAACAATAGGTGGTAGTAAAAAATGTGTCCTGGAGGGCAAGGGATGGAATGAGTCTTTGTAGCAGTGATTGTATCAGGGTGGAACATAAGATGGATGTTTTATTAAATATGATTGTACTACATCCATCTATTAAAAAAATCACTTTGCTCATCTGATCCAACCATCGTTTTATTATTGCATTTGTTGAAATGTAATCAACTACTGTGTATTAAAATTCTTGCATGCGGTATGTCTAGTTCAATTCATTTTGATGCATAGGGCTATATTGTAATGTGCATTGTTTCAAGTGAAGTCAAGTGAAAAGGCTTTATTTCGATAAAAAACATATCATGAAAGCTTCACACTTAAAAACAGAAGTAGGACATAGTATAGTCTAGTCACACCAAATTATTAAATTCATTATTTACAAGAACATTTGGAACAATTTATTAGGATCCAATTAAACATTTCGTTTAAGCCTTTTGCTTCTTATTTGCCATGCCCAAGCTAAAAAAGTTGGACAAACCACAAGCATAGACAGGCTGTGGGTCAGATTTTAGGATGCGCAACGCCTCATTATGGGACCTGGTACCTAGTAAACGACATAGTGGCTTGAGCCAACTATTTCTAGGGTGTATGTACTCCGGGCACTCAAACATAAAATGCACTATAGTTTCTGGCCTGGTTGGGCCGATAGGGCAAAATGCTACTGTCTGGGCCGGGGGTTTCCAATGAGCTGTGAGGGCACGTACAGGGAGAGCCCCGGCTCTAAATCTAAAATAAAGGGCCCTGTCAAATGGTTTAGAGCAGTGTTTCAATTTATATTACCAGATCGATAAACGATGATGATGAATTACCTATGTATCAGAGAAATTTAGACAGCCAACTCGATTACCTGTTGTGCATGTTACGTGGATGGCCCGTATGTTGCTAGTATGCAGGAAGCCTCTCCGTGCTTGGAGCCCATGTGCGGTGCTGTGGCTCAAGCTGTCTTATGACATGGAAAGTTAAGTCAATGCTTGGTGGAGGATGGCAACATACTGAATAACCGACTAACCCGGTAGTATCCTGGCACAGTCGGATTACGATATTGTAACGCGGTACAAAACGCGCCTGATCCTGGGCTGCTGAACCAAATACAGGTTACACTTCCTTGCCGGTCACACACGAGTGCCCGGGCAATTAGAGACTAATAACGTTAAGGCATTATTCAAATGTCCTGATGATGGTCCCTATGATTAATAGGGGGACCGAAATGCCGTTGACCTATCTAGCACCCTATACAAAACGTGATTGCTATGTAATGTAATGGTGCTGTGTTGATTTCTCTGTACAACTGCATTTCATACAGAAAATGTTTGTTTGCCTTAAAAGCCCTTCTATGTTTGTAACCTACCTTCTGTATTTGATCCAATAGTGTTGGGCACAGGCTTGTGTACCACACTGGTGATTAGTTGAAGGTATTTCCATTGTACAGATTAATTGTTTATTGAGTAAACTTAAAGACCTCTGTCCGGCTGGACATGTCACTCAAAATATAGAACTGATTCTGTCTATATTTATTGTCTCATATATTCATGAATGCATGGGACTACTGTTGTTTGAAAAAGTAAGTTCCCCGAGGTCCCCTGCTGACTGATTTGGGGTCCCTTGTTGTTGTTAATATGTAGGCACAAACACAGACACCTGAGCTATGTCATGCTTAAAGGGTGGCACACACATGTCATTGAGTGTGCACGCTGCAAGGTGTGATGGGAATTCAGTAGGGCATGTGGCATGCTTGGGTGGGCAGAGATGGTAGTGAATATGTACGCCCCACGGTCGGCAGAGCAGTAAGCATCATCAGCTAATGGAAGGCCGTTGTGGGTGGGCCAAATCTCCATGGCCATGGTGTTAGAAATTGGGGTCTCTAGTTTGCAAGGGTTTGTACCTTTGTCCAACTAGGGACCCTTCTTCCTTGTCAGGATAAGGGGGGATACACTTATAAAATCACCCCTGCTCAGCCCCTTAGTAGCTTGCCACAAGTAGACAGGCTTATCTCAGAGGCAGTGAGCAAAGCATTTGCGAACACATACAGTAATACTGTGAAAACACTACAAATGGCCACTACACCAGGTTAGAAAAACAAGTAATCTTTATCTAAACCAAAACAAGGCCAAACAAAACAGTACTAAAATATGATTCTTGAAAAGTAGAAACAGTTCTGTTCCAAGCAAATATTGGATGCAACACTTACACAACGTACCTTGGATGAGTTGAAAAATGCAAGCAAAAAGGGTCACAGGGAAGGTGGTGCGTCGGTTCCTCACACTCAGGGAAGGTGATACATTGGTTTCTTGCTAAAGAGGAGGGGATGAGTTGGTTTTTTTAATGTTGCGCAGGGGAGGTGATGCATCTGTTTCCTACTGCGTCCCCCAATGATACTTAACAAACAAAGGGGGGGGGAGAGAGATTAGAATGGATTCATTCTCCCTGGGCATACATAAATAAACAGTTAGAATCCACTCCTTGGAAATGAGGGTGTTACCTCCGCAGTGGGGAACACCTTTGTGTTTTTAGGTCCCCTCACACACCAACAGGCCCCTTGGTGTAATGCTTTATCATGGGGGCCATCGTACCCCTCTACGGGGTATGGCGTGCTGCGACCTATGAAGACGCGGGAGCACTTGTATAAGACTATGTGTGATGTTGGTGTAGGTGGGGGGTTTTTATAGATGTGAGTGTATAGTGGGGTTTGGGGAATGGTGAAAGTTAAAAAGAACCTGGCTCGTGGGGTGACAAAAAATTATTTAATAAGCCCCCGGGCTGGTGCTGTTAAAAAAGAGGATAGGAGGTCTCTACGCTGACAATGTGCGTTATCTCCTTTTTGTGTGCGTCGACATGTTTCGGTGCTCCCGCGTCTTCGTAGGTCGCAGCACGCCGTACCCTGTAGAGGGGTACAATGGCCCGATGATGAAGCATGACACTAAGGGGCCTGTTGGTGTGTGAGGGGACCTAAAAACACAAAGGTGTTCCCCCAATGATACGACAGACTTGCCACTTCGATGCGTGATGATCCGGTATAGTGCGAGGCATAAAGACTCGGGATCTGCTGCGATGACTTCAGCAGCATCCCCTCTATGCATTTGATCTTCTCCAACAGGGCCTGCATCAGAATAAGTGTGGTGATCTTGGACGTCGGAGATCGGTGCACAGGATTCATCGCATGGCACACACTTTAGCCACTTGCAGGCGCTACATCGATTCGCCGGCGGCGGTGATGCGGCGGAAAATTTTAAACACGAGTGGCGTAGGAAGGGGAGTACGATGGGTGTGGGCTGCCCCGGGTGTCATCACTGAGGGGCGTGACAAAATGGCAAAAATATGTGTTTTAGACACATATTTTTGCCATTTTGTCAAGCCTGGGGTGATAAGTGCCATCACTGAGGGAGTTGACATAATGGCAAACATATGTGTTATAAACACATATTTCAGGTACCACCTTACCTTGCTACGCCACTACTAATTGCACTGCTGCAATGTATCGGAAATAGGCGATGCATCGATTTTCACAGTTCTTGATGTTTCCAGTCTCAAAACAACTTCTAGAGGTCCAGAACACTGGTAGGCACCTCTCAGCAGGTTACAACTGCCAGCAAAATAATTCAGCGGGGACTGAGGGTGAAGTCTTTGAGTCCCCGAGACTTCAGAACAGGAGGCAAGCTCTATTTCAAGCCCCCGGAGATCTTCCTCAAGCAGGGGACACAGCAAACAGCAATTTCCTTCTTCTTTCCTTGGCAGAAAGCAGCCAATGCAGACCAACCCCAAACAACAGACAGCACCGGGGAAATATTACTCCTCAGTTTCTCCAGCTCTTCTCCTTGGCAAAGGTTCCTCTTGATTCCCAGAAGTGATCTCAAAGTCTGGGGTCTGGGCCTCTCTTTTTATACAGTAAATCTCTTTGTTCTCTGGTGCAGAGAAGCTCTTTGCCCAGCCAAAACCAGTTCTGTCTTCTCTGGTGCAGCTTCCTGGCAGGAGGTGGAGACAGCTTTGTCCTTGGCAGGCCAGGCCCATTCAGGTGTGAAAGAAATCTCCTCCCACTACTCTGAATGCAGCCCAGGTCTATTTAGACCAACCCTGACTCACCCTGGAAAGGCAGGACACACCTCAACACCCCATGTGCTTTCTTAACAGAATTCACATCCACAGCCCCTGTCACTCCAAAGCCAGACAGCCAACACACAAACTACCAGAGGCACATTCAATGGTTAGGCAAGAAAATGCCTACTTTCTAACAGTGGTATTCTCAAACCCAGAATGTAAAAATCACCCTCACTAAAAGATGCATCCTAACATTCTGAGTTCAGGCATATTGAACTTTATTTTCCCATCTTGTTCCCATGGGCAGTAATACTCATAAGATGTAATGAGCAAACTCCCCATTCTATCCTATGGGACAGAAAGACATGCAATAGTGAAAAATCAAATTGACAGTATTTCACTATCAGGACATGCCACACACATCAGGCCATGTCCTACCTTTTACATACACTGCACCCTGCCCACAGGGGTACCTTGGGCCTACCTTAGGGGAGACTAACATGTAAGAAAAGGAAAGGGTAGGGTATGGCAGTACTAGACTGCACACAGGCACCGCAATGGCAGGCCTGAGACCTTGTTGCAAGGCTGCTTGTGTAGGTGGCACAATCATTGCTGCAAGCCTACTAGTAGTGTTTGGTTCACAGGCCCTGGGCACACACAGTGCACTGTACTAAGGACTTAACAGTATACCACCTAGACCAACCATGGAAACACCAATCCATAACAACAATTTACAAAGGAAGCACTTGCACGTTGGCACTGAACAGCAGTGGCAAAGTGCCCAAACCATTTAGCAAACACCCAGCAAAATAGCAGGAGGCAAAGGCAAAAATACAGAGGAAACCCACTCCAATTATGCCAGGTCTGACACATGATATTTTATTCCCTGTAGTGTGCCAACCCTTAGCAACTGTTTGAAATGTAGTTTGGAGACGTGCCTATGACTGACCAACTGACACCGTCATGACGTCACTGATGTGGCATGGGGAGTTATTGCCTCTTCCAGGCCATACGTTGCAATTTTGAAGCCAATATGATTTGAATATTTGACCACCTCTCTTGGTACTTGACAAAAAACTGGCAGTAAATAATACTCTTCAACAATAAATGCCGATGCTGAGCACACGTAACCACTACCTCAAATTAACCAGTGGTTTCCATTGAGGATTATTGGCTGAACATTTTACTCAATCCTTATATGTTTAATTTGACAAAGTATAAATGAATGAATGAATTCTTTTTATTGTTTGGTTACTCAAAACCATTACATTAAAACAAGATACAAGGTTACAAAATTGCAAAAGTCAAAACCAAGGGAGTTGGTGCCGCCCGGGGGGCTGGGGTTGCGGTGAGTAAGGTTCATATTGAGGCATGGGTCTGCAAAGTCACTATGAGGGCAGGCCCTCCGGGGCCATCAGCAGGGATCATGTCTGGTGAATGAACTTTCCGAAGGAGGCCATGTGCTTTACCGTTGTCAAGGTATAAAGGTAGGTGGTCGCCTCCTTTGCGGTGCGGAATTCTGATTGTCTTAGAATTGGCCTGAGGTAGAGACTGCGGGCCATGCGCAGGGCCGGGCAGCAGAATAGTAGGTGGGCCAATGACTCAATTTGACAAAGTATTAAACATGCATGTTTCTATCTTAAATGTGCCAGTTCACAGTAACATATTTTGTAGAACACAAAAAAGTGTAAGAAAACACACTTAAAATATAGTAAGAAATGTGGAAACATCACATTTTTAAAAGGAACAAAATGGTGTTGGGATTATTCAAAGTATGCGAGAGTAGATCCTGTCTTGATAATCAACCAATCCAGACACTAGTGTAGATAGCCTGGTCCTTCAAGTATCCAGTAATTCGGAGAGAGAAATAGAGAGAGGACAGTACCTGCTCCAATCATAATTTAACGATTTAGGTAAGCACCCGAACTTTCACAGCAATCTAGTTTTTGATAGCTAAAACAACAACTGCGATGTGATAATATAAATATCTTCAACTGTCAAGTAGTGAATGCCTGAGTGTGAGGAAGGGTAACCCTATCTTTCCGGGGGGGGGGGGGGGATTACATGGAACCTCTCAGTCTAGGCTAATGCCCGAACCAGTATTGAAATACACTTATCGTGAGTGTCATTGTCAGCCAATGGGATCTAAGTAGCTGCACTGGGGGATACATGACTAGGTAGACAACACTAAAGCAGAGGTTGGTTATGCCTAAATAATATGTCAGGCGGCGGGAATATTTCATCATGACGAGATTCCAGGAGCATGAGTAAAAGATATTCCCAAGAAAGAAGACATTCAAATGTCTGTTATCAAGTGTACGTTTTCTGTTGAAGATATGATGGGAAATTGCTTGTCTAAAGATAGTGGTGAATGCACGAGGTCCCAAACTACTACCAAAGCGAGAGTCACAGGAAACCGAGATTTAGAGTTCGTGCCAAGGGCTCCAGAAAAGCAGTAGAATGCCGGGTGGCCTCTTTTGGCGAGGCGTAGGTCAGTGGGTTTTGAGTTGCCTCTTCATGCCATGGAAAACCGTTTTGAATTGGAAATTGTGTCCAGCTTCTAAACAGAATAACCTACCTGCACTGTAGGACTGCAGGGGCTACTTCTGGTTAGATCAGTCGGAACTAAAAGAGATACATGAGTCAGACCAAAGCGAGGGTCTTCCAGGGAAATAGGTATTTCTTCTGTCTGTTTTGGTCTAAATTGGTTTAATTAGCAGTGTTGCAGTTTGGCTAATACATGTCGAACTTGACTGCCAACCTCCTGCCCTGAAAGAAATGTGAAGGCATGCAAATTCCTCTAGCAACATAATTTCCCTCTGAAAACCACATCTAAACTTTAGTAATAAGCAAAGCTAACAGGACAATCAATCATCTATTTGATTCAATTATCATAATGAAAGTGGTGAATTACTTAGCATGTTAATTAGAACTTGGCATAGATACCCAGTAGATTTCTGATGGACCTGCTGAACCCCAAAAGAATTCACCAGTGAAATTTCTTCCAACAAAACATTACTACAATGAAGGCCATTCCATCCTTGGATCCCACTCAGGGTACCACTTACCCAAGAAATTGGGAGAATTGCCATCAGCACCCAATTGTTATCACTCTTTAAATATTAAAATAGCTACATTTGTTTGTGCCTCGGCATACTAAGGCAAAGAACCCTCGGTTCTTATCCTGATGCAACCTCAAATTCCATTTGTTGTATATTTATGAAATAGGATTGCAAGTTAAGTGCCAAAAGCATCCAACACCACAGTTTACACCAGTAATATGCAGCAGGAAAAAACGCCCATCAATCAGAAATGGAATTTGAGTTCTCAGACCCTAAGTAAGTGAGAAATCATTCTTAAATTGTGTACAATTCTCCGATTCGGGATGTGCAACTCAGAATTGCATGCGTAATGCACATCTCATTACCATACCCTGAAAAAGTAGCAATTAGTTGGTGAGAAAATTGCAGCTACAATTTGCGCATGCTCTTTAATCTCGACAATACTGTTCAAAATGTCTACTAGTGATTGGTAAAATAAAATTGAAGGTAGTAATAGAGCACTTTTCCATACTTAAAAAAATATATAAATAGGTTTAGTCTTGGCACTTAAATACGACTTATATTAAGTTTAGATTGCATTGCTAACAGTTGATGTATTACTTCCACAGTCCATTACTAAAGTTTATGGCCCACATGCATCAAGCGTTTTTGCATTCGCAAAAGGCGCGAATCGCAAAAATCTGCTGTTTGCGAATGCAAAAACCTTATTTGGGATGCATCATTTTATTTTCATTTTTCGCAATTAAGAAACCGCAATTTTTTACGATTTCTCAAATTGCGATAGCATTTAAGAAATCGCAAATTTTGCGATTTCTTAAATGCTATGCATGATTAATTTTAATTTGCGAATTCGCAATTAGGAAGGGGAAAATTACCATGGTAATTTGCGAAAAGTTTCAAAAATGCAAAAACATGCATTTTTGAAACGTACATTTTACACACACACATGCCCTTGGGACATGTGTGTGAGTAAAATGTACTTACATGACATTCCAGGGGTGCAGGGGGGGTCCTTTGGACCCCCCTTGCACCCTTGAAATTGCATTCTCATTTTGCGATTCCTTAATTGCGAATTCGCAAAATGAGAATGCCTTCCCATTGATTCCTATGGGCCTCTAGGCCCAAAGGAATCAATGTAAAGCGATTCCTTATTTGCGATTCACAATTAAGGAATCGCAAATAAGGAAAATTAGGAAATCGCAAAAACTTTTGCGATTTTTTGATGCATAGGAATTTGCGATTCCTAAATTGCGATTCCTTAATTTTCGCAATTTAGGAATCGCAAATTCCTACAATGATGCATGTGGCCCTATGTTCGCAATTCATTTCTAAGTGAGGTTTATCGGTAGCCGACATTTATATATAACAATTGTAATAGGAAATGCCATTCTCATTTTTTGAAAAGTAGCGTATGTGACAATAATATTGTGTTCAGTGGCAATACTTTATGACAAGTTTCGGAAATGTTATGACTTAAAAATGAGGGCAATTCTATACAAAATGAGCAGCCTGGGTGGTGAAGCTCTCAAGAGTAGCGGACCTGCAAATAATACAAAGGAATAAAACGGAGATGAATGTTTGATGGGCATAAAATGCAAAGACACAACTGGAACTCTTTGAAATGGCAACGTCGTCATAAGCTATAAGGTTCCCTCAATTATCAGCATATTGGTTTGCAAAGCTTTCCACAGTATGCACAAAATAATGCTTGAAATACAATATTTTACACTGTAATCTAATAATCAAAAGGCGGTCCAATTACATAAAACTGATATATGGCGAAAAACCCAGCGCCTAGAGAAAATGTATTCAAAAATTATGCATGAGTTTTTTCGAAAATTATGGATTTTGTAGGAGCAAAATATTCAATAAACCTTTTCTTTTTGCAACTCTCCTGGCTCTATAGGGGATGCTCAAACATCTCCCATATCATTATCTTTTCCTGTTCCACTGAAGGTCAGCAAGTGGACATCACAGACTCAGCATTAAACACTGGGACAGATATGTGGAGCAGTGTAGTTTGGCTCCATCCTTTTAGCTATATATATACACGAACACACACACGCACGCATACACACGCACACACACACACACACACACACACGCATACACACACTTGGCCTTATGCACTCACACGGCACAGTTATACTAATGAGATAATAAGGTGTACCAAAGGTATAGAAAGTGCATCTTTGCGTGTTTTGACATATATATATATATATATGTATATGTATATATATATATATATATATATATATATTCACAGAAAAAAACATAGGTTTTAGGCCATATATAGTTAGGAATTTGCATTTACAAAACCTTGAAAATTCACTGAAAAAACCATTGGTTATAGACCATATATAGTTAGGGATTAGCCTTTTCAAAACATTAATTTACTCGCACAAAACCATTGAAATTCCATATATAGTTAGTTGCACTAACTATATATCGCGCACCCGCAATCCACTGCTGATGATGTCACATATTACATCATTCATGACATGGTCAGTGACATCACTGATGACATCACTGATGACAACATCCAGTGACTGTATGTTTCTGTAAAGTTAAAATATGTCTTACATATTGAAGAATGAGTGGATGTATAAGTGTCTAGATGAAGGATTTAGTAGGTGCATGACTGACTGTATGAGAGAATGATTAAATGTGTCTCACTGAGTGCATGGGTTAGTGACTAAACTGTCTTAATTTGTGCATCCTTATATCTGTTGTTCTGTAAACTGCTGCATGTGTTGATCAGTAGCTATATGAGTAACTATATGGGTTATTGATTGGTTGCCCAAGTATTTGTATGGGAGAGTGAGTGTGTGTGTGGGGGTGGCTGGGAGGTGTGTGACTCTGTGCATAGATGTGTGAGCAGTTGATTCACTAGATGTATGGGTTCAAAAGTGCATGTGGAAACAGCTGTATGGGCGGTTGACTGTCTCCATGAGTGTATTGGTGAGTGATTGGATTTCTTAGTGCTGCATGTCAAAGTAAGTACATATGTAAAACACAGTACATGTAAGAGTTGACATATATACATAACTGTGCATAAGAGCCAGTGAATGTGTGAGTGGCTGTATGGATCATTGTGAACTTGTATCAGGGATTGTATAAGAGAGTAAATATGTGTTAGTATATGTTTGAATAAGTAAAGTTTGTTAAAACTGTATAGTTGAGGAAATGGAGGTGTGATTGATTCTTTGCATGACTGACTAGGTGTGTGAGTAACTCCATGGATGAGTGACAGTCTGTGAGTATCTGTTTACACTGATTGTATCTAAGGTTATATTAGAGTCTGAAGAGGTTCATCGTATTATCACATGAATGATGTCATCAGTGATTTTATCAGTAATGTCATTTGAGATGTCATCAGTGATGTCATCAGTGATGTCATTTGAGATGTTATCAGTGATGTCATTTGAGATGTCATCAGTGATGTCATCAGTGATGTCACTGACCATGTCATGAATGATGTAATATGTGACATCATCAGCAGTGGATTGCGAGTGCGCGATATATAGTTAGTGCAACTAACTATATATGGAATTTCAATGGTTTTGTGCGAGTAAATTAAGGTTTTGAAAAGGCTAATCCCTAACTATATATGGTCTATAACCAATGGTTTTTTCAGTGAATTTTCAAGGTTTTGTAAATGCAAATTCCTAACTATATATGGCCTAAAACCTATGGTTTTTTCTGTGAATTTCAATGTTTTTTTAATAGCAAATATCAAAAGCTGTCAAATGTCAAGTACGTGATAGGTAAAAACATTTTCGTGTTTATGCACTCTGATGTGCTTTGAACACTGCCCCCCCCTTCCCCCCCTCTTTTCTCTTAGCAGTACTCTCTCTTTGCAGATAGTGAAGGGTAGTTAACGCAGGCCTTTGCCCCCGTTGTAATCCGTCGTGCCCGCTTCTCTCTCTATTTGATTGATTGCTATCCAAGCATTTACTGTTTTAGAATAGGTTCTCTTTGGTTCATTCTGTATTTACAAACAAGCACAGAGTCGCAATACTCTGTTTAGTCTTTGCAGATAGTGAAAAATAGTAAAAAAAAACAAAAGGAATCGAGCAAAATCAGTAGGCCACTAATGGGATCTGTTTTTGACCTCGCTAAAATAGAAACATTAAGAACAACCCCTCATGAGAAATACGAAATTAGTAAGATGAACTTAGCTCCACACCATGATGGCTGCAAGACAGCTCGACTCCGCTGCCCATCCCACCCCACCCAAAATAACGACAAACCCTATGCAAATATTATAAATATATACAACACACCAGCAAAGTAACAGGGTAAAACATTTTATTAAATAACTATTTAGATAACTATTTTATACATTTTGTTGCCCGATCCGGCTAGCTCAATCGATCGAGCATGAAACTCATGCACTCTGATAGCAAGCGTTGCTGCTGATGCTATGCAGACCAAAACTGGTTTTCAGTTTGTACATTCTTCTAGATTTTTCCATCCAAGGCTGGTTGAGTTTGTAGAACGATGGCTTCAGATTTTCAACATACGGTGTGGTGGCGCGGACTGGGAGGGGGCGCTTGGCTCCTGCCCCCTCTCCAAGTAAGATTTTCATACGTGAGTGTACGTTCATGGTTTTGGTCCCTGAGTTGCTTCGATGTCACTGCCATGCTCAAATGGCATAAGTTCTGGATGTTGGGTGCCATAGTTCAGAGTTCTGAGCAGCGCTTGTAACACTGTCTGAAGCTTATTTGCACCTACTGCAGCTTCACTATTCTCAAAGTAAGTGAGGGCCGTTTGTGGACCTGACTGCATTGTTAAACAATGTGATGCGGTGCCTCCCTGAACCACTTGACGGAGGCCCCCGAGGGGCGGTGAGATGGCACTTAGCTCCTGCCCCCTCCCCAAGTCGTGTTGCCCTGGTGTGGCCTGAGATCGTCCCCGACATAGGCGGCCGGCTCCCGGGGTCCGGCGGAACTTTTTGCCTTTTGATGACTCTTCCATTCTGGACCTTGTCCCACAATCCGTTTGACCTGAAGACACGCTGTAGTGGGGCGCCCCTTTACCGTTTCAGTTGCCATTCCGCCCGCTTTTGCTACACTGTGCCTCTTCCGCCATTCAGCTGTTTACCGCCCGCTCTTGCGACTACAGCGTCTCGCTCACCATGTAGTTGAGTTGCTCCCGCTCTTGCGATGCAACGATAGGCGGCTGCCACAGGACTCTCAAAATGGCGGCCGGCTCTTCAGATTTGGGCGTGGTCCACTAAAATTGCCCTGGGACACCTTGGAACTCGGACGCTTGCCTGATAGGGCTTGGGTCCCATTCTCGAAAGCGTCCCCTCAGCCTTGAAGATTCTACAAAAGTCTTGGGGGCCCCCGACTCCCGCAGGCTTCTGGTGGGGAGCGGCTGCGATGATTGCTCGTGGAATGGCCACGACTGAGCTACGAGATGGTGGTGCTCTCATGCTGACGCCAGCTTCAGTCTGAAACATCCAGAAACACTGTAGACTACCAATTCGATCAGTTCCGGTAGCGCCCCAACATGACCCGGTAGAGAAGAACTTGCCCTCCCCTCTTTGACTGATGGTTCTTGTTGCCTGTCCCTTCTGTTGTCATTTAACAGAACTTTTTAGAAAGCTGAAAGGGGTTGTGTTCCGAACGCTGGTTGGTGGAGACATTTTGACTATATTCTGGACCTACGTTGTCGCGTAATGCGTTATATGACACGCCGCGTTAGCGCACCCGGAAGTGCATCGGCGGCGTGCAGAGAGTGGGTCTGGTCAAGGCATCTAAAATGGCTGCCGTGCACGACAAAATTGTGGCATTGGAAAAAAGGCAAGATGGCGCAGACAATGTTTATCAATAAGGATTCATTTATAACAAAATATTTTATCGCAGTGACAAATTGGCGGTCAACACTTCCTGATTTCCATCGAATCGAACGTTAACAGACGTCACGCAGCAAAAAAAAAAACGCTCACGCACAGCCGCTGGAAGACATGTATCAACATATATGAGCCTCCTCAGCCACCCTCAGAAAACATAAGGGATCAGGATACGTCTCCCGTACCCCCTTATACCTAGTAATTTAATTAAATCGAAACACAAAATGGCGAATTCCCGTTTCGCTACAAGTTTGCGGCCCAGTTCCCGGCCCGGGAAGCGCTTCTACCGTGAAAAATCTAATTTTTTTTATTTTCCCCACGGGACCCTTTAATAACCCCAACATCATTCCTAGGGGGTCAAGAGGGGTCTACCTTGCCCCCTTTCATTAAATTCCCCCTTCGTTTTTCACCTCTTCTTGTCTCTCGATCCTACCGAGAGACAAGATGGCGGCCGCTCCGGACTGTTTAGAATGTTGACAGACACCGGAGAGCCAATCAGCTTCGCTTCGCAAAGCTCCGTTACGCGAAAAGTAAGCGAACCGGAGCGCAGCCCGGAGCGCTGTTACAGATATATATCTTTTTTTTAACGTTAATTTCTCAAAATCCACTGAAGCACATATATTGAGATCTAGCAAAGGCACATCGGGCTAACAGTCCCTACAATTTTGCCAAGTTTCGTGCAAATCCATTCAGCCATTAGAGCTAAAAGTGAGGCCAACCGCCCTATGGAAATTAACATGGGAAAAACGCGTTTTGAGACCCCCCTTTTTTCTCGGCCCCCCCTTGACGAAACCCCCCCAAATTTTCAAGGGCTGCTCAGACACAAAATGTGCCATTTTCCTGAAAATTTCAGCCGATTCCGTCCACAAACGCCAAAGTTATTAGACATAGAATTTTCAAAAGTTCCATAGAGAAAAAATCCTAACTATATATACCTACTGGCGATAGCCAGTAGGTAAAATATATATATATATATATATATATGTATATATATATATATATATATATATATATCAGAACAAAGATTCTCCCTCTCAGAAGAACGGCACAGGCTACCTCTGGATGCTTCAAAATGTATTTATTAGAGGCACGAAATCAGCAGCTCCCTATCAACGCGTTTCGCCACTAAGGCTTGGTCACGGTTAATGTGCTCATTACATGGTGCTATTTACATAGTGAAAACAAAGTGCATAGAAGAGGGACTACAATCAATCCACTCGGCCGATTTTGGACCGCCATACTTGAGTGGTACAATTCAATAAACATACATTGTCACAATACTGTATTTTAAAGCAATTTCCGAAATGAAAATAAATCTTGCCCAAGTGGGCTAAACATAATAAAACGTTCGTGAAATCAACCAGGAAAGTCAGCTCATACTCGCGAGCTTTTTGAGACCTGTTTTGTTTATATGATATTAAAATCCTCACAGATAAGTAGTGGCAATGGCCAATGTGTGAGCTCACTTGAGACCTCATTGATCACAGAGGGATCATCACAATTGCTCCCATAAATTGAGCAAACGGTAACTAGTTGTGATTGTTCAACCTGGCATTCTGCAATTGCCCATCTGCTGTATTTATCTGTTTTACACCGGTTGAAGCTGAATACTCCGCCTCTAGCTAATATTGCCACCCCCCTGACCCGTGCTCCCTGAGAGGTAGCACAGACCAGTTTGAACCCCAGTGACTTCAAAAGATGTGACTGTGAGCCTTCGATATTGGTTTCCTGCATACACACTATGTTGGCGCCTACAGTTTGTAAGCCTACTGTGACAGCTTGTCTCTTTTTAATATCGTTTAAGCCGCAGATGTTAAGTGACATAATTTTTAGTGCCCTCATTCAGTTGTGCAAAACATCCTAAAAAAGCATCCCCCCATAGGCGCGGTGTTGACTATAACCTTGTAGCTTCCTTTTTCAATGTAAGTTTAAAAATAATCCTGTCTGACCTTCATCCTGAATCCCCCCACCCCAGCTCCCCCCCCCACACCCGCCACCACCAAAGGAGGTTACCTGGCCCCGAGTGGGCCCGGGACATGACATCCGCCAAACAAAACCCAGTGAGCCCGCCGAGCTCACACCGAAAAAAAGAAAATATGTAGAACAAGCTACCTGGAAAAGAAAATTTCCAACACGCTATACTAGAGATACAATCAATACAGCAAGAGAGGCCTCTCTATTACCGTGGAGTCTAATACCCCCTTTGCATCATTGATTTTTGAACGTGCTAGCCTTACTACATAACACAATCCTTCATGGAACATAGATATGCTCCTGGAGTGACTTCACCTTAAAGGAATAGGGATAGCCAGTGTTGAGCATAAAAGGAAAAACAAAGTAATGAATGAAGAAAACCAATACAAAAACATCGTAGTCTATGAGATATCCCCCACAGAGTTGTAGTAAAAAATATATATATATATGTTCCAGTTTTTGACAGACTATCTTATACATTGCCCAAGCTACTTGTATTTCATCGCATTTATAGCATTATCTGTTTTAAGAGAATTTTACTGAATATATTTTTTGCACTATTTATGTCCTGCGATTTGGTCTAGGTAGTTTTTTCCTTGAATCTCAGAGACAAAACTGTGAGTTCGGCCTTTATAGACAATTTTTAACCTTGCCGGGTTCTGGAGAAACACTGAACCTGCCTCAAACACCACCTCTTCTCAACTGTTGCATGCGCAAAATCTTGCCTAGTAAAAAAGGTTACCCCTTCAAATGTTCTCTTGTTGGTGGGTCGGGCTAAAACATAGAGAGCCTGTCGGAGTATGAAGTTTCCAAAGAACAGAAGCATGGCTCTAGAATTTTGTTGAGATGCTGTTTTATGGTTTTTGATCATCAAGGGAAACCTATGAGGCCTTTGAACCTCTTTCTCCCAGTCCCAAGATTGAAGTTCCGGGAATGCATTCTTGAGGAGGGTAATCATGTACTTCCTGGCGTCATCCTTTTCACCCCCTCGGGTATACCGAGGAAGTGGAGGTTGTTACGCTGTTGCCGATTTTCCTGCTCTTCCAGTTTCCACATAATGTCTTTGAAGGCTTCTTCTTGTTCCTCAGACTTGGCCTAGTGTGATGTAACGTTCTTCTCAAGTTGTTCCGTCCTTTCCTCAACTGCCGCCATCCGAGCTACGATCTCGGCACAGGTTCTGCCCACCTTTCTCACTGCCCCTTGATGTTTTTTTGCTGCCATGCGGGGCCTGTGGCTGTCTGCTTTGACTTCAGCTTGAAAGCTTTTGATGGACCCCAAGATATCAGCCAGGGCAGGTTCTCTGTCGTGCCTGCCTTGCAAATCCTCTGATTCAATGTTAGGATTAATGATAGTCTGGTTCCCCCCAGACAAATCAGCTGAATTTGAGTGTACCAAAAGAGGGGGAGTTCCACTATAATCCCATTTTAGTTCAGGAATGGCCTCTTTATCCGAGGAATCTGGCTCTTTGCTGTGGTGTACTCTGTCCCTTTTTTTCTTGAATAGTTTTTTAGAGGATGAATGCTGCTCCTGCTGACCAGAATTAGAGCTTTTATACCAGTTTCCGACGCCCTCCTCCTCTTCGCTGGATAAGGAAATGCTCACATCTGACATTACAGAGTCGTCGGTGAGGGAGCAGTAAAGGTCAGAAGGAAAACATTTGGAACGGGTATCCTATTATAAATACCTGGGTTATTATATTGACGATAAGCTTGCCTTAAAAGAGCAGAAAAAATATTTGACACAAAGAGCAGGGGCCTTACAATTTGCATTTTGCACACTGTCAAAAAAATTGGAAGGTCCATCGTTAAAACCGCTTTTAACTGTGATTGCTAGTAAAGCGCTACCCACCTTAACTTATGCAAGTGTTGCAATGCATGGTAAGGATTTCGAATTTCTAAACAACTTAATAACTATAATTTATAAAAAGGTCTTCCAACTCCCCAGTTCAGTCTCACCAGCGTAAATGCAGTTAGAATTCGGCCTAATGAATGAATCTTTGGGAAGACTTTATACATGCATAAAGGTGTGCTATTGAATTAAGAAAAATGCCAGCGATATTAATCTTAATAAATTTCTATGGCAGGAACAGGAAATACAAAAAAATCAGAGGCAAACAAATTCCTGTCGCGCGCATTGGAGCTAACATGCTCTTCCAAGTTATGGGATAAAAATTTGCCATTTACTTCATTCAAACAGGCATTAAATAAAGTCGCCTAATTTCACTTGTTGATCACAGATAAATAAAATTTCTCTCATCATTCCCATTCATGGACTGTGATAAATAGTTACAAAACTCTCACTCCGGCGGCCTATTTGGACACAACTTACTCGATTTTTATTAAAAAAAGATTGATGGCTCTGCGTTTCGGCAAATTTCCATCTCTTGCCGACGAACCAACCTGGAAGCACATTGAATCTTCTGATTGTCGTCTTTGCAGTAACACAAAGGAAGATTTAATTCACATAATATGCCATTGTAAGAAGCTGAACAGGGAGCGAGCATTTTTCTTGAAGAACATCTTTCTGGTTAAGAGAATACGCACATGTAGGACAGCAGTCATTGGTGGCTTGAATTCAACTGTTCCCCAAATGAATTGTAAGATGATAAAGTTTTTGTTAGCCTTTGAAAAATGCTTGAAAGCAAGCCAGTCATTGACAATTTAACATCATTAAGACTTATTGGGACAGAGGACTAAGCCTGAAGGAAGTCTTTTATTTTAAGGTTTTAGGAAAGCTATAATTTGGAATTTACTTTTATTGAAATTAATGCTTATTTGATTTCTCTTTTAGGTTATCTTATTTTAATATTGGCTGAATATTGTAAAGAAAATTTGTTATGGGTTTAATTAACTTAACAATAAAGGACAAATTCAATTCAATTCAACAATCACATCGTGTACACTGTGCCAACTGGCGCTAGGCAATATTTACAGGGGATTATACACACCTGACAGGGCCAATCGGGCCACTGTCAGAACCACCAGGATCACACAAGTCACAAGTAGTAAATATTGCAACCAGTAACTACTGTTATAATAATTACCTCAGCATTATATCACCTTAGGCATAGGACACATTATGCATAACCATCCTAAGCAAAACACTAGCATAAAACACAGTATGCAATATTCATACTAGGCAATTGCAGTCGGCATAAACACATTAGCATAAACCCCAGAAGCATAAATCCCCTGGGCATAAATCATATTAGGGCCTGGTGCCCGACCAATCATAGAACTGACCCCAGGCCAACTGGGCTTTCTCTGGGCCCCAGGTGCCCTCTGTCCAGAATTTCAGGGCGTAAGCTGTGGGCCTTTCAGGTAGCCCTAGGGCTGCAAAAGCAGCAAAATCAGAGTGTGCAAAGCGATTTGGCGTGGGGTTCTTCTCACCCCTTCCTTCTGAAAATGTAAAAGCCCCGTGTTTCAGCTGCCTGCTCTTTCGCAGAGCATCTGTGGCAAAAAATGAGCACTGGCACCTATGGTGCCTCTGGAGCCCCTCTTCAGGACTCCTATCACCAAAATTGCCCCCTCAATGCAGCTGCCTGCAACTGCCTCCTTAGCCCCCTTCACCGGGGCTACTATGCTGGGCTTAACCTCAGCCCCAAAAGAAATCAGCACGGTCACCACTGGTGACTGAGGAACCCTGTTTACCGGGCTCCTTCTTATGCACTCGGACCCCTGTATACTGTGACCAAGGTCTCCGCTCCAGGAGGAAGGCACGGACATGGCCCTTTTTGAGCCCCACTCACCGGTGCTCTCCTCCATTACACTCTGCCTCCTCAGGTCTCTTCCCAGGCTGCGGTGTATGTCGAGTCATCCGGGTTTTTCCGCTCCCTTCCTGGGGCACCGGGGAAGGGGGAAATGGAGCCATGCAGGGTAGGCTGCTATGAAAGGGGCATAAACGCGGGGTGGGCTTCCTTATTTAAATAGGCATCAATGCGGGGTGGGCTCCCGCCTCCTAGTCAGCAATGCGAGGGAATCCCCACATCGGGATTCCTTCTAAACAGATCACAGCTCTGCGCTGCGAGGCCCCAACGCTCTTCCAGGGGCTGAAATTCAACGCTCACGAGGCGCTAAGCTCACAGATTCAGGGCAAAGGCTGGGCCCAGGCAGGCCAGCTCACTGGGCCCTCCAGCAGGGAGGCAGTCCCTCGTGGTGGTTCCTCCTGGGGCCCTGCAACAGCAAGTTGCCAGGATGCACAAAAGCACAACATTTTCATGGGGTCACAGCCCCAATATTTATAAACCCTTTTCCTTTGTCTGTCCTTGGCACAGGGCTTGGGGGAACTAGCCTAAGCTGGTTCTGGGGGGTTTGGAGCAGTCTGCTTACAGGGCTGCTCTTCCCTATTGTGAGGTTGGGGCTCGTCATCAGACGTACCACAGGGGGAGGAGCCAGCATTCACCCAGGCAGGCACAGACCTATTCAGTGTCAGGGGACTACTCCTCCCAACACTCCAAATGCATATCCCCTATTCAGCCTAGCGATGACTCACCTTGCCCTCCCTGGAGCCGCACACACCTCACCAGCACCTGTCACTCCAAAGCCAGACATGCAATTCACATGTTATGTTCTGTTATGCAGTGATATAAAGCGCTCAGCTGCCCCAGCAAAGGGGCATCCCGGCGCTAAAAGCAGAAAACTGCGGGGTCTCTAGCAGAAAAAAGGCATACAATGGAGGGAAGAGGAATGTGTTAATTGCTTTACGATTTGCCATATAATTCTAAAGGTTGTGAATGGAAGTAGGGAGCGAGTTCCAGGGTTTTGCGCCGGAGCATGAAAAGAACGCGTCTCGGCACGGACCGTCCTCACCCGAGGGATAGCTGTCATAGGCTTACCCATTGGCAGGGGGGTGTGAGGTGAAAGCTCATTGGCCAGGATACCTGGGGATGAAGAGTTCAAGATTTTAGATGAAATACAGAGGGACATGCACTCAATACTTTTGGCGACAGGCAGCCAGTGAAGCCGATGAATAGCACCAGATGAAGAGCATGTCCTGGGTTGGCCAAGGAGAGTTCTGGCCACAGCATTATGAACCCTTTGCAGTCTGACGATTTCAGATTGTTGGACCCCAGATAAAGTGAGCTGGCATAGACTAGCCTTGACAGAATCAAAGCCTAAACAATAATCTGCCGAATGGGGGGGTCAAAAAATCCCAGAAACAGTTTGAGCCCCTGCAGTATGCCAAAACAGATCCCCGACACTTTCTTGGTTTGGTTAGGAAAGCTAAGGGCGGAGTTGACTTAGACACCCAGATTTTTTAACACCTGTTTGAGGGTAGGTGCATGACCTAGAGTGGTAGGGCACCAGTGCTTTCTCCACAGCTCAGAGTCTTCCCTTACCAGCAGTACCTCAGACTTGCTCGCATGGAGCTGGGGACAGTTGGTAGTCATCCACTCTAAGCGCCTCAAGATCACTCCGAAACTTGCAAGCATCCCAAGTGGAGTCGTCAGAGAGTGTGACTACCAACTGTGTATCATCCACGTATGATATTGCTGTGAACTCTCCGCTCTTAGCCACCTTAGCTAGAGGTTGAACATACAAGTTGAAGAGGGTAGGGCTCAAGGCCGAGCACTGTGGCACCCCCTGTTTTTTAGTATAGACTCTAGAAACTAAAGGGGCGGCTGCTACCTGGAAGATCCTCTCTGGAAGAAAAGAGGTAAACCAGTCCAGGGCCGAGTCCACGTTGCCTGCATCCTCCAACCGCTTCAGCAGGATCTGGTGGGACACAGTGTCAAACGCGGCACTAAGAAATCATAAAATCAGTGCCGAGGTACGACCCTCGTCTAGGGCCCGTCTCAGATGTTCGATCACAGCTAGCAGAGAAGACTCCGTGCTGTGGCCAGGACGGAAACCATTCTGAGAGTGGTCCAGTATGTTATTTTCCTCCAAATAGAAGGTCAAGATGGAATTGATGTAGGCCTCAGAGATCTTGGAGTCCAAGGGCAGGAGGGAGACGGGGCGAAAACTTTATGGTTTGGCTGCGTCAAAATCAGGTTTTTCAACAAGGGAACTACCTTAGCCTGTTTCCATGAGCTGGGGACAACTGCCGTAGAGAGAGAGATTGATCACCTGGCTCAAAGGTGTAATGAGCACCGGTAAAATTTTCATGAAGTGGTCAGGCCTAAGAGGGTTAGTGGGGAGGTAGACTTGACCTTGCTACATATAAGGGACAACTCCTCTTGGGAGATTGGCGGAAATGCAGCTAGAGTGTGAAGGTAGGAGGCCTAAGCACAAGGTCAGGACATAGCACTATTCCTGGGGGAATGACTTATAGATCGTATCCACCTTCACCACAAAGAAGGAGGCTAGAGCATCACATTGCTCATCTGATTATATCAGAGTCGCATTAGGGGCCGTGGACGATTTAAGCTCCTTCAGTATCGAAAAGATACTTTTGGATGGGTTGTTACTACTCCTAATCTCCTCCACATAGTAGGTTGCCCGTTCCGTCTGGATAGACCTATGATATTTTTTTCTCTCTGCCTGGTAGCACCTCCTCATGTTTAGTCCCTTCTCCAGGCTCTCTCCAGCCTTTTGCACTTTTTACGCAGGGAGATGAGCTTAGCATTGTACCAGGGACTGGATTTGGTGTTATGGCTTTTTGACCACTTTACAGTGGGAGAGTCCAGAGCGCAGAGAATCCAGTCTGACAGTGATCTATCTGCCATGTCTGAGTCATCTGGAATGCTAGGCATGGTAGTTGAGAAGGTCATGAAATTGATCAGAATTGAGTTTATGCCAGGGGCGTCTAAGTAAAAGCTTCTGAAATACCCTTCTCACGGGCGCAACCCCGGAAAGTTTCCTCAATATTAAATAATGATCAGACCAGTCCGGGAGGGGGGTGGACTGTCAGGCGAGACAAGTTAGAAAAAACTGGGTACAGTAAATGGCCCGCAGAGTGTGTAGGGCCCTTCACCAATTAAGATAGCTGACATGCCGCAAGATCGGCGAAGAAGTTACCTACATCAGTATCCTGGGGGCTGTCCAGATGCAGATCCAAGTCCCCACTGATACTAAAATTGGCCGCTCTCGTGGCTAAGGGTCTCACAGCCTCAGTAAGTGCAGGCCTGAATTCTTTGGAGGGACCTGGCGGGCGGTAAACCAGTAGGCCAGATAAGGTATAATTTGCATTAAAAGAGATCCCAAAACACGCGACTTCACAACCGACCAAGGGCTCCTTGACCAGGTTACAGGAATAGGAAGATTTAAAAATGACTGCTATACCTCCCCCTCTGGACTCTCTATTAAGCATTCTAATACTAAAACCCGGGGGAAGCGCCAAACCACGTTCAGCTACCCTGTGATCCGACTACCACATTAACAAGTTTGGGAAAGACTTATTGAAGTCAATAAACTATGGTAGAAAGGGTCTCTATTAGTCAAAATTACATTTGCATTTGATTTGAAACCCTTTGCCACTATTATTATACGAAGTCTGTAGGAGCTAGACGACTCCGTAGCAATGGCTGCGAAAACATTAAGTCATATGATGCCGAGATATGTTGGAAAAACAAGTGTAGAGCCCAATGTATGCTAGTAAAGCCCGGATGTAGGAGCTTATTATGCAAAACAAGATGTAAAATCATTACACAAGCACTGCCTCCCAATTATTCCTGGTGACCCGCACAGTCCCCGGGGGTCGTGTAATGCAGATATTAGTGGTAAAGACAAGTATAGAACCCCATGTATGCTAGTAGAGCCCAGATGGCGGGGCTTATTGCTGGAACAAGATAGAAATAATGACACAGGAGCTGCCTCACCAGCAGGTCCCCAAGGGAAGAATGTAGTTGCTCTGAGCTGAAATTTAAAGGCTAATTAAGCAGAGGAAGTGTGCTGGGAACAGCATGCAGGGTATGATATGTAACATAAATCTACCATCAATGCAGATTCTGGACAATAATGGTGACAGTTCCCAGTTTCCAATTACAAGGTCTAGTTGAACAATTAGAGTGGTAAAAAGATTGAGTGAAGAGATTGAATTGAGGGTATATATACATTTTGTAAAAATGTATTTTTTCATTTAAACCGAGGGGGAGATGTAGTGTCTTGTGAGTTAGCAATTATGGCACCATTTTGGCTCCTGATGGACTCCATAGAGCTGTGACATAGGTATTAGAGCAGAATGCAATGACGATTGATTTAGAACGTTGTGTTCGCAGTTACAAAGAAGAATAAAGAGGTGCAATACTAAGCACAATGTGTTGCAGAGTCATTGTTGTGTACCCAAGCTGTGGAAGATGCCACAGTCAGCACAAGTTGTTCTATGTGCTGAATATTCTAAAGAGAATACTGCAGAAATTCAAAGTTGAGGTCAGACTCACTGATTACATTTTTATGCAAAGCATAAATTGAAATACTTTAATCTATGGCTGTGTAAAAGTTATTTATATCTACTTGTATCATATAACTAAATGGGGTTAAACAGCCTCATGTTTGTTCAGAGGGTTGAAAGCCACCCTGGCTTACAAAGTGGGGTCCTAGCTACTAAAATTCTGTTTGCAAAAAGCAGTCCCAATGTGTATACTGACTTTTTGTGACCAGTACATAGTTTTGCAAATCGACTTATGTACTAATAGGTCTGTTCGTACAATATTGATTTGAAGGTGTTGCTGAATGGCCTGCCTAATCAATACTCATTAAGGTAAATCCTAACATTTGACTCTACCTGATTGACTGCAAAGACAGTGATGGTGGCTTGTAAGGGACAGCGGACCACCACTCCTATCAGTGTATTTCAAAACTGAAAATGTTTTTTAAAGGAAAAGGTTTTCTATTTTTATCCTTTTTGAAAAACATCAGAGATTTGGCAGTCATTTTCCCTGAACACTGCTTGCCTCCCCTTAAGCTACCACTCCAATTTACACAGGGGAAAAGATTTCAAAGGAATCCATTCCCTTTCGATATTGAGTTACCACCCCAACTTGGAAGTCATAACTTGTCAATGGTATAAGATTAGAATTCGAGTTGCAGGCCAATGCTAGTGATTTGGTTTTCAGAAAGAATATCCAAAACATTTCTCTTCCAAATACTGAACCGTTACCATTTCTAAGGCCATTTTACAATTGAAATTTCTTTTTTTTGTAAAATGGGTGTAGTACATATGGACAAGGATTTTTGCAATTTCAAACTCTGAATTGTAGAGATTCAGATGGATTATGACAGCAAACTCCCTTAGTACATGTGACCCCTATTTTTAGGTCTCGTCTAGCAGCGTGCATGCGCTGCCTCGGAAAAAGACCATTAGCCGTCGAGTTGGTTTTGAGGCCAAAAAGGTGCACGTCTTCCATTGCCTTCAATGGCAATGCGTGCATGTTTGGCGATTCCCTTGTGGGAGCGAGAAGCAGCGCCATATGTGATCGCGACTTGCTGCTCCCTCCCGCAAGGGAATCCGGCGCAGGCCCCCTCCTTTCTCCCCTACCCTGCTGCCGCGCGTTAGCTTGTTTATCTTACTGATGTCTATAACAAGTCAATTGTATACCAGTGTTTCTCTGTTTTTAGCAAGTCCTGTTTCTGCCCCAACAACAGTCCCCACAGCCTAAGCCACAGAACCATGAAATTGATCTCTAGGCAATCGGCAGAGAAAAAAGTTGCAGTGGGTTTAGAAGGTACTAACGAGAAGAAGCGAGTCGAGCGGCCATTCTCCAGCACTTGAAATATTAAAGTGCCCCAGGCCTCGCTTGTGTGAGTGTAACGGCTCTTCTTTTTTTTGTCACTCCAGCCGTGAGCAAAATCCTCGCGAGATGGAATGCGGTTAGCCGAGCTCCTGGCGGGAGCAGAACAAGTTGGTAAATACTGGAGGCATGCTCTTCCGTGGCCGGCTGGGTTTTCAGTGAAACTACAGCATAGTATTGTTTTATAGTTTATGACCTCAAAATTACATATTTGAAATCAGGGAACTTGTATGCATTTTTTAATAACTCGACCGGACATACCGGAACGTTGTATGGTTCCAATTGTTGATGTGGGAGCTTTACAAAAGTCAGTGACTTTTGTAGTGTGTGATGCCCCCAGCGGTACGCCGCTTCTCGAGCTTCTGAGGAAATATATGTGTTCACGAAGGTTCGTGTGGGAATTGAGCCACTTCTCTGGCAATACATATGCTTTCTGTCTTGGGTATGCAGAGGATTGTTGCACCTGTAACCGCCGCCCATCCCCCCCCCCCCCAATGCCCAACGTCCAACAGTGCTTCCCAAAAAACTATTAGGAGCCAAGCTGTGCTTGTTTTACAGTAATGTCCCTAGAGTTGTCAAGTTTCCAGTTTGCTATGTCACGCCTTTTCAAAAGCTTACTAAATCAGTACATTTTGAACACTATGGATTTCTGTAGCGTTTCTTGTTTTTTGATAAAGTAAAAAAGTGATGGCAATAATATCATCTTAAAATTAAACTGTGCAGTGCTTCTAAACCGAAATATTTATTTTTTCCTCTTGCTGCATGAAGAAACCTTACTACATAGAATCTGTAAGTTTATATATTACTATCATGCCTGGAGGTGGGCAAGCTAACAAGTTAAGAGGCAGAGCCAAAGCTGAGCCATGGGTCTGGCTTGGTTCTGCGAGCCCGCTTGCGAGCCGAGCCTTAAAAACAGTTGATATGTAAAGCATACAACAAACATCAATAAAAATATCAAAACATCTCTTCAAATATTCAAGTGTGTTTAACACATAGAAGTGTTTTACCTTAGCACATCAGATTATATCACTGCATTGGGAGGTAATTATTAAAAGTGATAATTTATAAGCATAATCTTAGAAACCTTTGTGCCCCCCACCCTGACGTTAATTGCCTTTAATGAATTAAAGCTGTCAGTCGTCATCGGTCCCTTGTATGTTGGCTAGATTCTTAATATATGGAGCAACATTTTATTTTATTAAATTAAAAATAAGTGTTTTTTGTATATTGCACATCCTGAATTTGAATGTGCTTGCATGAGTAACAAGCATTGGCATAGCCAATAGGTCTCGCCTTTGAAACCTTATAATTGTTTAGTTATCCAGCACAATATCCTTGGTGCACCACCATCAACTGTTGCATGGCTAAACACATAAGGTCTTAAAGACGAGACCTACTGGCTATGCCAATGCTTGTTTTAACATGTGCTTAAAGTGTCATGCCGCACAGCCATGATCCATCAGAATTACAGCCAAAGAATGAATTGTGTTTGGTATGACATATGTTTATTGTCTCCCAATAATTCACTGTGTATCAACATTGGATAGTTGACTCACTGAGTGGAACGCTGGAATGTGATCACAACAAGTACGTTAAAATTAATTTACCTGTAAAGAATGAAGTAGTCTGGTGTTGCTTGACAAGAGCTCACCTGCACAGCTCCTAGTCCTTTTTCAGTTGGTTAGCTCCAAGCTGTCTTTGAGCTCCGTACAATATACCTTTGCATCAACCAGTTCTAAAGTATTGTCTGCCTTTTCCTTAATCTTTCCAGCTCAAAAAAAGGACCATATATCCACAGCACCGCAGGGCAGTATTGGTGAGGGGGCCACATCAGGGGACATTAACAATGTGATATCCCAAATGACAATGTACAAATCATTGCTCAAAATTCATAACCCAGCATTCAGATTCCTCCTTGTGTTGTGATGTTGCTTCACTCTCCAACTGCACAGTAGCTTATTATGGTGTGTCACCTTTAAAGCCAGCATTGGCAGACCCCCTTGGAGAATGTCATTGCTCACTTTGAGAAGACATTTGTTTTTCCTATGCTACACCGCTATTTTGATTGCTGCTGCCTCTACCTTTTGGGTTTGTCATTTCCAAGGAAATTTTAAAGTTATAAGGCTCACAAGCTCTGATGCATCTCCCATTGCCAAACACAATAGCATTGAGGGAATGTTGGAGGGCTGGGGCACCATCCTTCAATTAAAATGGAATTCTGCAGTCGACAGCTTTATGTACCCTGCATGAGCTTTGTAGACCCAATCCCACATACAATGCTCTCTGGATTTCTGACGGTCAGTCTCTAGTGAACAAAATAAAATTATCACCAAATCTTACATGAATTTTCCCCATACCTATTACCACACTCTTACAGCGCAAATGTGTGTACGCTAGCAAGAGAATTGATCAAAATCATTATAGAAAAGCATTTAGATCTGTAATTATTACATTGGGTTATCTTATGCGGAAGATAACTATTGATATCGTTTTTCTGTCCATAACCGTCTAATTCATTGACATCTAAGTGGAAACTCACCAAGAAGATAAAAGTTCATAATACATAAATTCAAATTATTTTATATTACAAACTTGGACAATGAAGAGAAGCCTTTTAAGTGTATCCTCTTTTACACCAGAAAGACTCATTTTTAGCGGTGTTAAACACGAAAAATAACATTAGTAGAAAACACTGCAACACCAGTGACATCTATTTTTATTGATGAAACCACCAAACTCGCATCGTACACCAACGGTACACACAAGGGGCAGGAAACTATTTTCCTAACAGTTCTAGAGGAACCTATAGCGAACATTGACATGAAGTTAAGTGATAAAAACACAGCATCGTCAAAACCAGACCTAAATCAAGGTTTTCAGCGTGCGGCTGTCATCCATTGTCTTCAAGTGCACCTTAATTTGACCTTGTGAAAATGAAGGGACAGCTTGAATAGTGGCGTCTAAGGAAAGATGTCATGTATGTAAAGAAGACACATTATCCTTTCCTTGTGGAACAATACAGTTTTGACAAGTGAACATTTTTCTGTTTATAATGATGTTAAGTAGCTGGTCCATCTATCGGGTTATCACTATTTTCCCACAAGGCGCGACTGAATGGCATTTCAATTGCTGTTATGCCAACGTCCACAGTAATATAGCTGAAATAAACTCTTGCTATTTAATCTTCCAGGACACAGACAAGAAGCAGACATTTAAAAATGTTGCAATTGCAATCCAAAGTTTTATTTTGTAATAATGTATCATAATATCATTTTGTCAGATAACCAATAACCTACTAAATCATTTAGCATAAAAAGTCATGTTTAACTCTCAAAAATTCAAAGAGTTCAACTACGAAGCAGGAATGTACTCAGATGTTCCACCATATATGCATGAGCACGGAGTGATCCGTTGGAGCTGCAATATATATTTACATATGCATATATTTAAAAAAATGTATAAATAACATCTAAACTTTAAATTAGTGTTCTTATTATTCTCAACAAAGAAATAAATGTTCTTTGTGGAGAGACCAATATGTTTTTTGTAGTGTTCTCACCTTCTTTCCAATATTTATTAGAACAAATTAGTGACACTCTGACAGTCCACTCATCACAATGGGTACTCTCGCTGGCAAAGTGCCTCCAGGTTACGAGCTCCTGAGGCCTCCTGGATGATATTGCTGCTTGAACTACTACTCGGCCATCTACTTGCCACCTGTGTAGGTCTAGGGTCGCTTCTTGTAGATCTACTTCATTGGTTAGTATTTGAATAATTAATGCCTCCAGAGGCATGGAGGACACCACAGGGGTCCTTGTCGAAATTGTTAGGAGCAACAGATAACTGAAAATGGCGTCATCCTTTTAATGGGTGATTTGTTTTGCCTATTGAAGACCCCAACTTTGCTAAACATTCTAACTAAGGATGAGAATGAACTGTGGGCCAGCTCGCCCGTGGCCTCTTTTCTAGCAGAGAGGGTAACACCAGTTTGCCACAACTCATACATTTAATAACATGTTTATTCATAAGGGCATGGATTTTCATAGAATATAATTTCCGGAATGAAGAGCGATATTGATTATATGTATTGGTTATATTTTCTAATGTGGGTACATGGCAAAAAGGTTTCCTGTGATTGTGCAACTATGACCTTTTAGTCCTCACCTTCAGACCACTAGCACAGGCGAAAATGTTTTTTTCAGCAGTATGTGGGAGCATATTGGGACAAAATTCTTCAATGGAATTTTGACTTTCAGAGAAGAAAAAAGGAGAACATCTGCTGGACATCCTGCTGATGAACTGCAAACTGTTTATGTAGTTTGTACGTTACTCAATAATGAAATCAGAAGTACAGGCATAAGCCCACCCACCACGCCTAGTATTTCGTTTAATGGTATTTTGAGTAATTATTTTTCAAGGTAGTACCACACATAGTACACAATCTTTGACAAATGAACAAAATATGCAGAGCAAATTTTAGCTTTTTTGTTGTCCAGTTTCAATCCACAGGTGAATTTAAAATTAGCAACTTTCACCTGACCCGCAATGCATTAATTACCAACCATTACACCGTGTTGATACTAAGGAGCCACTGATATTCTTGAGTATGAAAAAATCATTTGTTAGGACACCCTTGAAAAGGACACTACTGTCTAATTACTGTATGGCGATATTCTTCCTCTTTCGACAAACTGTTGACAGCAGTATAATTTGCACTTTATGAGGCCAATACAAAATAATGATTCAGAAAGCTAAGGAAGGACACAAGACTGAGATTTGCACTCATTAAAGGCTATAGTGTATAGGAAAAGTGACTTTACCTTAATAGTCAGAATATTTTATAAACATGTCAGTTAATGCATAAATACACTGTGTTTTGTAAATATTCAAGCATCAACTTAATTGGAATGTTATAGCAGTCAATACAACAAAATAACTGCATCTCAAGTAAATTGAGTCTAAGAGCACACAAAGGATTTAGCACTTTGCATTCAACCATAAAATATATATAGCACAATAAATGATTATATCAGTGAACCGCACAAATGCCAAATGTGCTATCATCCTCTGCAGTGGGAGGTTGTGTCCCAAGAAAGTAAATATTGTAAGAAAATTAGTTGTCTCTCAATACATACCCTATTAATGAAAGTTCAATAAATTTCTGATTGACCCGTTCCGGTTCCAATTCATGGACAGGATTATCTGTCCCTGTCCGTACTGCAGCGTCAATGCAACAGCAGTTACTCTGAAACTTTCCAGCCAGAAAGATTCCACTATGCAAGCATACCAGCAGCAGCAAACTCTATTCTGTAACAGTTTGCGCTGCATCTGGAAGTCCAAATTGTCAGTCTCTGTACTGCAAGATGGGTAGAGGGGAGATGGACAAGATAGAAACCGCCCCGTTCAGAGTTTAGGCAATTATACTCCATTGGTTTCTGGTTTACATCCCTTGACATCACCAAATTTGTCAGACCACTCTGTCCCATTGGTCAGTTTCAGTAGGCTGAGATTATATAGTAGGTATAAGTATACAATCCAGGGGAATTGAGTTATCCATTACTTGGCATTTTCCTTAGGACCACTGTACTTTAGTCATATGATTGGTTGTGACACTTAGGAAATAGGCACGTTCATGTTCTCATTCTTTGCCAATCTTTGCCCAAGCATGTGCTCTAGAAGTAGCAATAGTGTTGTAAGACTAGTCAAGTAAGCCATAAATGGGAAAAAATAATTGAATGTTAGTGCACAAGTAGAAACTTAACGAAAAGTTCTCATAAGCTGCAGACTATTTAGTTAATAAGTTCATACTAGGAAAGAAAAGCAGGTTTTGAGGCCTTCATGAAACACAGCTTTTGCATGATGAATTCATGATAAAATATGATTCCAACAGTATTTAAACAGTGCATTAATTCTTCAATTAGACAGTTTAATGATATGTAATTTTATCATGTAAGTATAAGAAACCCCATACACTTATTTTAACACTTCATTATTATTTTGCATGCAATTTGCAAGTCTCTTTGCAAATTACATAGGTTAATGCATCATTCAGGATTTGAAAAGCATATTTAAAATAGACCTTTACATAGCACAAATTATAACATCTCTTGCATAGCATCTATTTCTCTCATCAAGGCAGTGCCCACATTACACATTCTTGTGTTATTAACCGTTTTTCTTTTTTTTTTAAGTTTGATTTATTGAAGAAACGAGGGGAGGGGGTGAAAGAGAAGAGTTACAATAAGCGGATGAGATAAATAGACAGTATAATAAAAGTTTCATAAAAGTAAGCATTACAAGCATGAAAAATTATGAACATATTTAAAAAAAAATAGAAATACAATAAGCAAAACACAGTATATAGAAATACAATAATGATATCAATCAAATATATAGAGAAATATCAGGTAATAGGGGAATCATGGGGGTTTGCGAACTTCAACTGTTTCAGGAGTAGGAGAGGGATGAACAGGAGCAGAGGGAGAGAGGTATGTTACCAAGAGAAGCCAAAGTAAGTCACGTTTGATAGCTAGGGAGATGGGAGATACATAATTGGTGTCTAAACGGTGGTTAAAACATATTGCATTCCACCAAGACTGATAAGAAATATTTGCAGCCTGTTTCCAGTTAGAAGTGACAATGTGAAAAGCTACAGCAAGGAAAAGGTCAAGTAAAGGGTATTGATTGCGGGAATGAGGGAGTTCCGATGAGAGGGACCCAAGAAAAACTAGTGAAGGCGAAAAGGGGACTTGAAACTGGAAAATCTTTTGTATTTGCTTCCAGACCAACTGCCAGAACTGGGAAGTAGGGGGGCATTCAAACAACATATGTTTGAGGTCAGCAGAGGGGCAGGGACAGGACCAACAGGAAGAGGAAGTGTCTGGTGAAAAACGGGATAAGGCAAGTGGAGTAAAAAAAGTTCTGTGATAAATGAAAAATAAAGTTTGGGTAGTATTAGCAGCCCTAGAGGTCTTATGGAGTTTGGTCCAAATTTTATCCCAAAAAAGTACAGGCCAGTCCTGAGAAAAATCCAGTTCCCAAGCAAGTTCAACGCGAGATTTCAATCTATCAGTAGTAGAACGGAGAGAATTATATAGAGCGGATGCAGAAGGAGAAGTTTCCAATAAGAGGGAGGTGGGTTTGCGATCAACAGGAAGTTTGTTGGAGGGTGGAAGAGTTTGGAGATATGAAAGCAAGACTGGATAAAGGGTATTGTATTGTGTTCGGGCAGAAGCGGGTAGAGAAAAAAGAGATTGAATATCCTGAAAGGAGAGAGGCGTACATTGAGAAGATAATTGAGAGATCCAAGATAGTCCTCGAGAGTGCCAAGTCCTCCAATATATGGTACGATTACGGATTTTGAGAAGAGAATTATTCCAAATCGGTTGTTCGTGAGTGGAGAGGAGGCATGGATAAGATGAAGTTAAGTAGGGAGAAAGGAGATTACGAGAGTGCAAAAGAATAGGCGAGCGAAAACGAGTTAAAGAAGACGTAAAGGACAAGAATTCACGGAAGGTGAAAGGAGAAATGAAAGAAGATTCCATAGTGAACCAGACAGGGGGATGATGAGGCACATTAGAGGAAAACCAGCGAGTCGATTGTTTCAGGGAAAAAGCACGGTGGTATTGCTTGAAGTCAGGAAAACGGACTCCAGAGTGAGCTTTGTCTTTACGCAAAGAAACAAGAGCTATTCGAGGACGTTTACCGTTCCATAGGAATTTCAGTAATAATGAGTCGATCTTTTTAAAGAAAGAAAGGGGGATGTGTAAAGGAAGCATGGAGATAGTATAGAGAAGAAAGGGGGAAAGCATCATCTTTATAGAGTTGAGTCGACCCCACCAAGACAAAAAGAGCGGATGCCAACGAGTGATAGCCGTATCCATTTTCTTATAAACATAATCAAATTTTAGTTTGAGGGTTTCAGATAACAAGGGGGCAAACCAAACCCCTAGGTATTTAATTTTGGATGGTTGCCATGAGAAACCCGTACAGGAAAAAAGATGTTTCTGACAAAGAGGATTCAAAGGCATAATCTCACATTTGTCAGCGTTCAAGCGATATCCGGAAACTGCAGAGAAGAGACTTGCTGAAGAAAAGAGGGAATGGAAGTGGCGGGGTCGGAGCAGTAGAAAAGAATATCATCGGCATAAACCGAGAGTTTGACTTGTTGGGAACCAAAATGAAAACCAGAGATAGTCTCATCTAAGCGAATTTTAGTAAGGAAGGGTTCTAAGGCTAAAATAAAAAGTAAAGGGGATAATGGGCAATCTTGTCGAACTCCTCTGTGTAAAGAAAAATAATCCGAAGACATCCCATTAACAAAAATAGAAGCTTGAGGATTAGAGTAAAGTAAAGAGATAATAGAAATACATTTAGGAGGAATACCGATCCAACGTAAAGCTTGAAACATGAAATCCCATCCAATCCTATCAAAAGCCTTCTCCGCATCTAGGGAGATAGCAGCGAAAGGAAGAGTGAGAGAAGAAGATTTTCTAAGAATGTTGAGAAAAACCCGGGAATTATCTGAAGAGAGACGTCCCTTGACAAAACCAGATTGTTCTGGGCCAATGATATCCGGTAAAAGGGGATCCATACGTAATGCTAATATTTTCGCAAGAATTTTGTAATCAGTGTTAACCCAAGATATTGGTCTATAATTTTTGCATAAGGAATGATCCTTATCCTCCTTTGGGATTAAGCAAATTAAGGCTTGTTGAAAGGAGCCACTAGAGGAACCAGCATCAGAGAAGGATTGAAATAAAAGTAAGAGTTTAGGAAGAAGGAGAGAGGCAAAGTGACTGTAAAATTCGATTGTAAAACCGTCAGGTCCCGGAGATTTACCATGATGAAGTTTAGATACAGCATGGGATATTTCAGAAAGAGAAATATCCTGTTCTAAAGTATAAATCAATATGTGAAATCGGAGGGGATTGAAGAGAGTGAAAGTAAGCAAGAAGATCATCAGGAGTTGGAACCTGTTCCGGAGTATAAAGCGTATCATAGAATTTGGCAAATTCCGTAAGAATATCTTTATCTTTAAATGTGGAATCACCATAAGAAGTTTTAATAGACTGGATTTTGGTGCATTCCTTACGGATCTTTAAGTAGTTGGCCAAAAGCTTCCCCATTTTATTCTTACCCCCATAATATCTAGAATTACATTTTAGCAGGATATTAGAGGCGGAATCTGTTGTGAATCTATTAAAAGAAATTTTTGCTTCAATAAGAGCCTTAAGGGAGGAGTCAGATTTAGAGGCGTAGTAAGCGTGTTCTAAAGCCTTGATGTCAGCTAATATGTTCTCCTACTTGGCCTGTTGTAATTTTTTCCGCCGAGCCACAAAGTTAATAATAAAACCCCTAGAGGCTGCTTTGAAAGAATCCCAAACCATAACAAAGGGGGAATCAGGGGTTTGATTTAAAAGAAAAAATTATTTGGCAAAAGCAGTAAATTGGGTACAAAAGGTGGGGTCCGAAAGTAAAGTATTAATAAATCGCCATCTGCCAGAATGGGGAGAAAATGGGAGCAGGTCAAGGTCTACAAAAACTGGGGCATGGTCAGAGAGTAAGATGGAGTCAATTTCAGAACGATAGCGTGTTGGGATAAGGATTTACTGAGAAAGATATGGTCAATACGGGATTGGGATTGATGGGGAGGGGAGAAAAAGCTATATTCTCGAACATCAGGGTTGCACAGTCTCCAAATGTCAACTAAGGCATTATTTTGAAAGGAGTTCACAAACTGTGTGTGCATTCTAGAAGGAATAAAAGTGACTTTTGAGTGTCGGTCAAGGAAGGGGTCTACAATCTGATTACAGTCTCCAGCAAGAAGTATGTAATCTCCAGGGAGGGAAGACAACTTGGAAGAGATAGCTGGCCAAAAGGATCTATCGAGTCCAGTGGGAACATATACATTAAAGAGGGTCAGTGGGATGTTATCTATGAGTAAGTTAACAATGAGCCTACGGACATCAACATCACATTCATAAGTAATCGAGGAAACATTTAACTTTTTATGCAACAAAAGTACGACACCTTTCTTCCTAGACGTCGTAGGAGAACAAAAAACATGGCCCACCCAACATTGTTTAAGCTTCAAAGCCTCCGGCTCAGCAAGATGAGTCTCTTGAAGGAGTGCAACATCTGTTTTAAGTCGTGCTCAATGTGAAAGAACCCTCTGTCTTTTGATGGGATTGTTTAATCCCTTAACATTCCATGTCGTTACACGGAACGAAGCAAATCAGAAAAACAACTACTAGCAACATGCTCAGTAATGCATAAGAAATACAATGGAGAGAAAATGAGAAAAGTAGAAGAGAACAGTGAAAAGATGGAAGAGTCAAGGATGAGAACAATGCTAAATCCAGAAAAGGAAAGAGAGCATAGAAGAAGAAAGTAAAGAAAAAGAAAAGGTGAAGAAAAGAAGAGTTGAGAAGAATCCATGATAATAGAAATAGGAAAGAGGACAGCAACAATAGCGAACAAGGAGACAGTACATGTCCAAAACGAACGACTGAAAGACATACTTACGAAAATGAGAAAACCAAACAGAAATGGGGGATGGTGGTGGCAGGAGACAACGACGACAACATCCAGAGCGAACACGAAACCTCAATTATTATGACATCAAAAGGCAGCATGAAGAAATATGAAGGTAAAACAGGGTGATGAAGTGAAGGGGAATACCTGTAAAAAGAAGAGAAACATTAGGATAAATACATGGGTTTAAAATAAACAAGAAGACAACTTGGTTGAACAAGGGTTGTATAAAGTAAAGAATAAACATATAAGGACAACATTAGGTGTTTCATAAGGACAATATTAGGTGTTTCATAACATCAACAGTGTGAACAATGAGAAGATCAGAACCATATTATAATGATATCAAAAAGAGAGGTAACAGGCCAGTCAACCGGGATTAGAAATATCCATGACATCAGGACCATGCCGACGAAGGAAGGCCTGCAGGGCCGCAGGATCCTCGTAGGTGGTTGTTTGTCTTTGTAAGTAACCTTGAAGAGACAAGGATGCAAGAGTCTGTGTCTAGCGTTAAGGGCTCTAAGTTGTGGCCTCATGTCCAAGAACTTCTTCCTGCGATCTGCGGTGTCTTTGGAGACATCCTGCGATATGTAGAGACGGTGACCTTCCCAGGTGATCTGTTTCTTGAGTTTGGCGGCTGAGAGGACCTGAAGAAGATCAGTATATTGGAGGAAAAGCATAATAACACCTCTAGGCTTGGTAGCGACCCTAGGACCAAGGCGATGAGCTCGTTGAATGTTGATGGCCTATGGGGCTGGAGTATTCAGGATCTTGGCAAGGAAAGACTGGAAGAAGGCGGTGGGGTTAGACCCTTCTGAAAGTTCCAGAAGGCCGTATAAGCGGAGATTATTCCTTCGATTCCTGTTCTCCAAGTCCTCTGTCTGTCGTTTAAGTAGTAGGATTTCCGCCTCCATGGACGGGATACGTGAACAACAGGATTGCAAGGAATCTGTAGATTGTTCCAAGGTGAGAACACGTGCATCTAGATATGACCATCTCTCCTGCATTGCCTGCATATTTTTGGTGGTGGCTTCCATAAAAGGCTTGAAATCACGAAGCTCCTCCAATATGAGATCAATAGATGAGGGAGAAGAAGCACTTCCAGGAGAAGGTGGGTCCTTTTTCAGGCGTTTGGAAGAATCTAAAGAGGATGATGCTTTACTTCCGGTGGAAGCCTTAGGAATGGCTCCATGTGCGGAGTCAGATTTTGAAGACCGACCTTCCTCCATGTCTAGAATAATCGAGTCAGAGTCTGAACCAGCCGGCACTTTGGATGTGGAATTGAGCTTTAAATTGCAAAGTTTCCCCATGAAAGCTCGGAGACTCAGTTGAAAAGGAGCAACGAGTCAAAGTGAGACAAGCCGGAGTCCAAGCAATATGCAAGAAGAACAAAATACAGGCACCGTAGAAGCACAAGATAAGGATTGTCAATATTCCATGGCAGACTGAGAGAGAAGAAAGACTGCAATATCATGTGGAGAGCACAAGAGGGCAGCGTTACAACCATGAGGAGACATTTAGATTAGCCATAGCGCAGATGAAAAAGGTCGCATGAATCCCTTTGTAAATTTGATAGGAGCGCAATGTAGGCCACAATCAATGATGAAAGGTTGTACAACGCGCCAAAAGAGCAAGCGGCATTAATCAGAAGAATTCATGAAGAGGTGAAGAGATTCACAAAATGGCGGGCAAATCCACATAAGGTAAGCCTCATGAAGCGCAAAGGCAAAGAAAAGTCCAACAAGCACAGCAGTCTGAAGCGAGGGCTCACCTCTTATGCAGGTTGATATGAAGTGTTTTTAGGTGGAAATGCGGCATGTCAGGAACTTCAACGCCGGCCGCTGTAAGGAAACGCGACCGGTGCACAAAATGGCGGCCGCAATTAGCAGAATCGGCAGCTTCGTGAAAATGGGTGAAATCCAAAGCGGAGTCGGGAAACAAGGAGAGCGAGCAACGCACCTCACGTTCCGGTCCACATTTCCTAATTGTATCACCCAGGTAGTCCTGTTAGTGCCGCAGAGGAAAGTGAGACTCTGAGGCTCGCTGTGGAGCTTCGGAGCTACGCCGCCATCTTGGCCGGCGCTCAAGCCACGCCCCCCATTAACCGTTTTTCTAACACATACATTTCTATGTTATCATTCGTTTTCTAGGTTTACCTATGCATAAAGAAAACATATATCATTATATATGGTAAACTTTACATTTTCTTATTGGCAGGTAAGTTTAACCAGAAACCTACGTCTAACATTCTGCATGCTTTTATGTTGCAGTATCTAATTCAGACTTCATTTGTGTATTTTCTTTAAACTCAATACCCTATCCAACATTTGTTAATATTGTAAAATAATGTCACAAATCATTTTTTCATGGCAAAATTGTAGAGATAGATGAAAGATAATGTATATGCTCTATCAACATCAGGACCAGAGTATGTTCTAATGCAGCTGATAACTGATCTAAAATAAAAAAAGAAAGATATTTAGTAGGATTTCTTATACATATTGATTGGGATTTTATATATATCTTTTTTATGTAGTATGAGCAACACACTACGCTATGTGATCTGGTGGAATAGGTTCAATGAGCCTATATCAGCTATCGAATTAACCACTTTTCTGCAGGCTAAAGCAAACACAGCTTACTTTGTGCAAGGAAGATAACTTGAACATCAACAAGAGAGGTGGATTAATTTCCAAATGATCTCCTCAGTGCCTTACAACTAAACATCTGAGGTCTCGATCAACTGGCCAAAGAAAATTAATATGTACGTGAGAAATAGTTCAGTTCCTTAATGACAAAAAGTACATCCTCCCCCTTGAACTATATGCTTCCAAAGGTTCTCAAAACGATATCAATGCCAACTGGTAGTCTGATAGTATGTGGCTGTAGCTCATCTCGTGACCATTCATGACCATATATGGACTTTTTCATTAAAGACTTGGTGCTAATCACTTGATCCTATGTAAAAAAATAGTACCCATTTCATTGAAAAAATTGAGAACTTACTCTTTTTTTCTGATACTGAATTGTTTGATACTCAAACAGTTGAACAACTAAATGCACTTTCTTTTGTGTTACTCATTGATGTTTTCACAGAGATAGGGGCTAACATCTCACACTTTTGTACTGTGAAAATAAAACCAATACACATACTAGTCGAGCTGTGTCTTCTGTTTAGGACAGAATATGGCTTATGGATATTATTTTTCTGAAAATATGTTAGTGAGTAAAAAATAAAGAAGAGGAAAGAGAACTGTCTGCAGTATACAATGAACAAGGTACAACTGTTTTAGACAACATCTGACTATAATAAAGAAGAATGGCACAATGATCAGTGCTTAGAACATGAAGAAGCATCTAACCACATCTGTCCAGAAACAATAGAGTGATCCTTTGGACAACCGGCTTAAGATGTGACTTTGTGAGATATACTATAACAGTTAGGACAACATACAACATGCTGAAATATAAATCAAGCATGTGGCCTTGAAAAGTAGGATATAAAGTAAGGTCATATTTAGTAATTTAAAATTTTTAAAGCCACATTCTGTGGTAGTCATAAATGTTTTTAATTGTGATATACGAGAGTTAAGTACATTTGTAAACAGACTCATGTCTGAGGGGGTTTGTTTGATCCAAGGCATATTTTTTATTTTATTATTTTTATTTTTTACATTTGTATGGCGCTCAGCTACCCAACAAGGGTTTCCCGGCGCCTATGACATTAGGTTGGACTAAGGTATAAGCAGAGTTAGATTTTAGCTCAGTTGTTTCTGGAAAAGCCAGGTTTTACATATTTTCGGAAGCTAGCGTAGTTTTCCTCTTTCCAGATATGTAGGGGGAGTGTGTTCCACAGAATTGGCCCTCTGACAGAAAACAATCTGCCGCCAGTTCTTTGCAGTCTAAAACTGGGAACAACGAAATTTGCTGCAGTTTGGGAGCGTAGGTTTCTTGTTGGTAGGTAAGGAGTGGCTAACGATTGTAGATAGGTAGGTGCCGTTTTGGTTTTGATCTTAAACATGTAGCTCAAGGTTTTGAAGCTAATCATGAGCCAGTCATGAGCCAGTGTAGATCGTTCAAGTATTTTGATATTCTTTCAGACTTTGGTATCCTGCACAAGAGTCTTGCGGCTGAGTTTTGGATCATTTGGAGTCGCTTGATCACTGCTAGATTTGAGCGCAGGTATAGGATGTTTCCGTAGTCAATACGCGATGTTATTAGTGCGTTGATTACGGTTTTTTGTGTGGCAAGGGGCAGCATCCATGTGATTTTTTTCCGCCATTTTATTATGGTGAAGCATAGGCCTGCGACTTTGTTTGCCTGCTGTTTCATTGACAGAGCATTGTCAATAATGACTCCTAGATTTCTTACCTGTGTTGCTGGAGAGGGAAGGGTACCCAACTCAGGGGGCCAATGGGAGGAATTCCAGAGCTCCTCATTTTTGCCTAGTAGGAGGATTTCGGTTTTATCACCGTTTAATTTCAACTGGTTGGTGGTCATCCAGTTGAAGATTTTCTGGAGTCCAATTTTGAGGATAGAAGGGGCTGAGGGGTTTGACTCTGATAGTGAGAAAATAATTTGGGAGTCATCTGCGTAGGTCATTAATGTTAGGCCTGAGCAGTCCGCTAAGTCGGCCAGAGGTCTAAGGTACAGGTTAAAAAACAGCGGGCTCAGGATGGAGCCCTGTGGTACTCCATGTGGGGCAAGAAAAGTATCTGAGCAGGCAAGGCTGGATTTGATCTGGAAGGTTCTCTCGGTAAGAAAGGACTTAATCCACTGTAGGGCGTCACTGCGAATGCCATTTCTCTCCAGTGTGGCCAGGAGAATTTTGTGAGATATGGTATCAAACGCCGCACTCAAATCTAAAAGAATGAGTGCGACCGTTTGTCCCTCATCCAAGAGTTTCCGGATCTTTTCCGTTACGCCTAACAGGGCGGTCTCTGTGGAGTATCTTGCTCTGAAGCCTGATTGTGAGGGATGGAGGAGGTCATTTTCCTCTGCGAAGAGGGTGAGGGCGGAGTGTATGTGCCTTTTCATGAGTTTGGAGAAGGCAGGAAGCAGAGATATTGGCCGATAGTTTGAAAGGACAGTTGGGTCCGCTGATGGTTTTAGATAGGGTTGGTCAGTCTATTCACTGCGAGAGTACAAAAAAAAATAATTACTTCTTCGATGAGATATGGATGTAATACTCCAGTATGAAGCACCCAAGCCAGGACTGCCTGTTTATTCCACCGGACATTTTTCCAGTGGGCTGAAGTCGCTGAAGGCCAGTTTTTGAGGGCAGAGGACTGCTGCTCATGCCTCAGCCACTTTCTCTTGCTCCTTGAGGTAATTAAAGAGGCAACCTGGGTGCATCAGAAGACAGAGTGGAAAAAGAGAGAGGAAAGTGAAAATGAGATTGAGAAATGAGAGAGGATGAAGGCAGTGAGTTTATCATTCATCCCATGATGGAAGGTGAAAGATTCAACCATTTTTGGTAATTGCTCTTGTAAATTGTGCAGAATAATATAAGGTTAACTGCTGCTAAATCATAAGAAATTCCTATATAGGGCAGCACCTTAAAGAGACACAAAGAATATTATGAGCTTTGACTATGAACAAAGGCATTATTTATTGCCCCTGAAATATAGCTATACCACGTGGTATGTTGTTTATCTGTTGCGGTAAATAACACCTAATAGGAGTTCAAGAGGAATAACATGCAGATGTTTGAGCTTAATGCACCAAAATCCATATGCTATGGTAAATACTGTGAGATTCCCCCTGGGGAATGTGGGCAGGATTGACCTGCCGAAATGTAACTAAGGTTGAGTTATTTAGTGAATCCTATCATTATTGCCAGGGTTAAATACCTTCAGACTCGTGGTACCAACATCTGTGTAAACAAGAGTGTTTGCACGAGTTGGAATATTACAAAAAACGTCTAATCAGGGCTTAAGTACGAAGATTATGGGCCAATATCTGTTTTTTTCTCACAATACAAAGAACAGTCGCCCATGCTGCAAACTTTGGTACCTTAGATGTAAAAGTCACAATCAACTGTATACATTTTAAAATTGTGAATTTGCTGGCCGTCTAAAAGGGATGCCATTTCTGTGTACTTACACAGTTGTGATATGAAGGCCTCCATATACAGTGTGAACAGAGTCATGGAAATTTAGCACCCTTTTTGTGTCATCCTTAGCAGAGGATATTTCTCTGATATCCAGCCTTTCAAATTACCACCTTGAAAATTGATAAAGAAAGGTCAACGTTTTTTCTGGGATCTCTAGATAGGACAACAAAATAAATTTTTAAAAGTGTTACCAAACACAGAAATATATCTGTTCCATGGTCTATAACGCTGATGGCCTCTAACAAATAATTTAATGTTATGCTTTCCCCTCACATAACCTAATGTTATGCTTCTTTTTCTCCTTAGTTTACATTGCATACAACAGTGTTCCTGACACAGGTATATCTTTTCTCATCATGACTTAATACTAGAAATAACTTGTAAGTATACTTACCTATGTAAATGATGCTTGGGATACTTATTTTCTATGCAATGTTTGGAGTTTGAAGTTTCCAATGTAGCCATAATCAAACCTTTTTTTTAGCTACACATGTCCTGTACTAGATTAGTATATAATACAAAATTGTGGAAAATGCACTCACTATATGCACCATGTTATACAAATACATGGTAGGGTTACTGGCTGATCTAATTTTAAGTACATATATAGGTCTTCCTTTTAGCAAAGTTTAAGGGCTTCTTCATGGGATAACTGTCTGATTGTTCTACTCCGGAGGAACCGATGAGGTATGACAGTGAGTGCAGGGGGCTAAGAGGGATCCATTGGATTTGACTAAACTCAGCACAAATCATTGATTGTAAAGAGCAATCTATACCAGAATTTCTGATGTGATTCCTTGTGCATGGTATATTGTAGGTTCTTGAGGTTATCACCTTCCTCTTTTATGCTTCATGAAAGTGGATAACGTAGGTGGTGCGTTCCTGTTCATCCCTGCCCTCTATAATGATGAATGTTGAGCAATGATTAACTCAAACAATATCTTGTATATACATTTTCAGAATTAGCAAAACGTGTTCACTTTGTAGGCTTTGTATGTTAAAGAACACTGGTTATTGATATGGGTTAAATTATCATTATCTGGACCGTGATAGCAAGTGATATCAGGAACAAATCTATCTAAGAAGATACGTAATGCAGAGATGGCAAAAGGCGTTCTATCTAACTGTAATGTTATGTTTTTCTAGACATCCTCTACCTTGACTACTGTCATTCGGTCAAGCAAATGTTCTCTAGTATGTAATACATGTTTCTAAAATTGAAAGATGGAGTGGTAGTGTGACCTAAAGGGGGACATATGTTGGCTGTTGGATCTGGCTCTTCCTGCAGGGTTACCCCGAAATGTTTAACTTTATTGTTCACTTTTTGCTGAATTCATACTAGTTGGCATATGGACTCTCTGCCCTAAACATGGTTTAATTTGCTTACACCCAATTAGCATATTTAATTTATTTGAAAGTCCTTTGCAGAGTGGTATACCATATACCCAGGGCCGGTACATTAAAGGCTACCAGTGGGTCTGCAGCAATTATTGTGTCACTCACCAAAGTAGCATATTAAAACATGTCCCAGGTGTACCATTGCAACATGAATGCAATTTTAAACTGCATGTCGACTTTCCATTAAAACCCCCTTCAACACACAATAATAAGGGGAAGGAGGACAGTCCTACTCCAACCTCCTATATCATAGACTTTACATGCAAAGGGAAGTAGGAGTAATAAAACTTTGCTTTTTAGAAGAAGTTAAGAGACAACACACACAAGTTAGAAAACTGCCCTCACCCACAAAAAATTGTGGCATGCTCTATCATAGGGCTTCTAAACACACCTCCGAGCAAGCCTACGACAGAGGGGGAGCAATAAGGTTGGGGGAGGCAATACGAACGCAAAGAATAACGGGTTCCAGAAAAAAGTGCAGAAAAACACTGTTAAAACGAACTCAGGGATCTCTGAGTGCCCCTTTATTAATGGGCTCCCTGGTTAGGGTTAAAATGGTTTCTATCAATCAGTGCATGGTGGTATGCTCGTCTATAATGGACCTTATACCCCTCCACTCTGCAAGGCTGTCGACATAATTCAGCCACTTTACCACTTTCATCAGGACTAGCTAGATCTCTAAATATCTCCCCCTATCTCCTACCATAAGGAGTAAATCGTGGTCACAGCCTGTCTCAGTACGCAGGTCGTCAAGTCGCTTGTTACCACACTACGTGAAATCACCTCTAACCAAGAGAATATATTTACACATAAACACATTACACACAGTGAACATATTAGTGCATGATAGTCAAAAAGTGAAAAAACTACTCGTGAGCAAGCGGTCTTGTCCCTCTAAACTAGTTAAGTGTGACACAGTGGTTACAATTTGTAACTTTAAGTACACACTGCCCTGTAGGACAAATGGTCCTTAATGAGTGTGAAACCATCAGTCAATATCATTAAAAAACATGTGCTACCATTACTCGGTCTATTCTCATGAGTGTGATCTCGGTATCTCTTACCGAGTTTCACTGGAAATCGTGTTTGACCTGGCGGGGGAGTGAGAACGGCTCCCTGTAGTCATACACTATGTAACTAGATAGAAAAGATAAAGTAATAATACGCTGATGGTTAAATCAAGGTACAATCTGATAGCACTGTTGAACATACATCATACTCTGTCAACCATCTCTATCGCATCAATCTCACATGCACCTATATTCAGAATTGTTCCTCATCATGCCACACTGGATATTGTGATTAAATGTCCTTCAACTGTGAAGTTTCAGAGAACGGGCAAACGGTAACCCCAGTTGCTCATGGCTCCATACCTCCAATCTCCCCCAGCTTACTTCATCAACGTGAGTCAATCTCAGAAACTGTGTCCCTCACAGTGCCGCGTAGGAACTTGGAGACCCTCTCGCTACCTACTTCATACAGCTGGCGTGCCCCGTCACATGATCACGTATGTGCACTATGTGACCCGGGTACGCCCAGAGGAAAGCTGGACAGGTAACCTGCACCACCATCTTGAAGTGGATTGAGTGCACATGTGGCGGCGTGCAGACTGCCAATGCATCCACACAGAGGTTTTTTGTATGTCTCTTGAGCAAAAGTGTATGGACCCAGATCTATGGTAACTGCCCAGGTCATTAGAGTTGTATAAAAAGAAGGGGGTTTATAATCTACATATCTCCGTGTGTGTACTCAGATGGTATGAGATTGATAGTGCAGTACCACACATGGTTGAATTCAAGGCTGTTTCAGTGAATATAAGTAAAAAGTATGTCATGTCAACCTACGGGTGCAACTATACCCACCAAGTTGCCAGAGTGGCCTAGACCATTGGGGCTTTCATTATTATCTCTTAAGGGTATTCTAGGGGATGTTGTCATTCAAGCCAGTCTCATAGCTACGTACCAAGAATATCCACTTTTGTTCCCTTAAAAATAAGGTCCTGTCTCGATTACGGGCGGTGGTTAGGATGCAATGTTTATCTAGCACTGTCCAAATGAGGTCATTGACTGATAGTTTCTTTTCTGCATAATGAGTGGCGAAATGTGTCATCGTTTTCTGGCACTTGAGGTTAGATCTGTATTCCATAATTCTGACCTTTACTTTCTGGGTAGTCATCCCAATATACATTAAGCAACAAGGCCACCTAATCATGTAAATGACATTTTTGGAAAGGCAGTTGGTGTGCCAATGCTTTTCCCAGGGATATGTAAGCCCTATGTCAATGCTCCTGGTGTTTTCCATGAGATTTCACACGTCACATGATCCGCACCTTGTGTGCCCTGTCACCGGAGGAAGGTCCCAAAGGTTTTGGTGTCTCTGGGTGTTTGGTCTGGGTCTAATGTGCACCCGGTGGTCCCTTATGTTCTGGCTGCTTTTAAAGGAGATGACCGGCTTGTTCAGGTTCAGTCCATTTGAGTTTAAGATCCTCCAGTTCCGCATTATGATGCTTTTAATGCTGTTGGATGCTGTGTTAGGTCATCACACAGATGGCGCTGTTTTTCTGTGGCTTGTCCACCTTTTCCAGGCAGGCCTCCCTGCTGCAGTTCAGTGCCATCTTCTGAGCTCTCCGGATGATTCTCCATGGGTACTTTTTGTTCTGTAGTTTTCATGCCAGATTCTTCGACTACTCTTTGTAGTCACCTGTGTACAAGCAATTCCTCTTGAGATGTAGAAACTGGCCCACCGGCAGCTTTTCACTTAAAGATTTTGGGTGGAAGCTCTTGAATAGGAGGAAGCTGTTCCTGTCTGTGGGTTTATGAAAAAACTGTATCTGCAGTTTGCCATCCCTCAAGATAATTTCCAGATCTACAAAGGGAAGGCATTCCCTCTTCACTGCTTTTTTAAAAATTCTATATATTTTTTTTGTCCTCATTATGACAATTTACTTGTTGGCAATACAACTTTTCCCTTACCGAGAGTCGGACGGGAATGAATTTGTTCCACTCAAGAAATCTAGCTGTTTCCACTCCCACCCTTCTCCAGCATGGTATACAGAAGAAGGGGAACACGACCGACAGCTGTTTTTTGACTTAATCATTGGACCCCTGTTCTTTGACACCAATCGACCAACATAGCCCATATCTTTTCCCGACTTCTGGGGTCACATGCAATGTCCTGTTGATTTATATATATAATATTGTTTTTACATTCCGAAAAAAGGGATGGAACAGCTGATTTCCAAGCTCTACAAATCTCTGGTCTTCCCATTAAAACAACAAAAAAGATTAGTCTTGCAGCTGTTGTATTTAAGGCGAGAACATTGCCTTGGTATCTTCCAAAGAATATAAGTAAGGGACTTACTTCTACCGGTATTCCAATTAGATCCGACAAAAATTCGCAAAGGTCCATCCAAAATTAAGTGATCTCTGGGCTTCTTAAAAACATGTGGCAGTCATCTGCTAAAGGATCTCGACACCTTGAACAAACATACTGAGTTCCAGAGAATTTTGCTAATTTTGCTGGGGACCAATATACCCTGTATCGGCTAAAAATGTGATTGCGTTTAAAAAATGCAGGTTTAACTATCTCCTGGAGCAATGCAAATTAACCCATCCAAACTTTACTCAGATTGATGTTAACAACTTCATCACCCAAGAGCTTTTGGATATACTGATCTACATTTGCTTCCATCAAAGTTCGATACCATAGGGCAACTTCTTTATTAATAACACCGACTGTCATGGCTTGATTTAACGAGGAATCATCGCTCTGTTCCTCCCGATCTTGCCTAGCCCACCAAGCAGAGAGTTGGTAGAATTTAAATCTGGTTATTTGACCCTATGTACATAGTGTCAAAGTTTTCCAAGTAGCCAGATCTGTATCTATTCTCAAATCTCTCCAAAGTATGATTCCTACTTGATTCAATGGTAGGCTAAGCTGATCATTTAATTAGTCTGGGGTACCTGGGTAGCCCCAAATTGGTGCTTAGTCTGAAAAATAGGATACCCAAGTTTTTTCCGTATATAAACTTAGTTCTTCACTGCCTGCAGCAATATCTTCAGTCTGACTTTAAAAAAAATGTTGGGTCCCTAAACTTAAAAAGGAACTGCTCTTGTTCATCTCCCATATCGCTAAGCATTGCCAAATAGAGGATACCTAATGCGGAATCATCTGGTTTATTTAACAGCATCCAAATTTTCTTGAAGTGGAAAGCATGTCCGTATACCCACAAATCTGGAAAATACTTTTTCCAACTTTCTCCTTAACCTTTTTCACAATATGCGAGGACCCTTCGAGGTCCAAATGAAGCTGTCAATCTTACCCAGTAATTTTGCTACCTCACCTTTATCGAATGGAAGGGTATAGTGTTAAAAAGAAAAGTGACCTTTGGGAGAACGATCATCTTGATCAAATTGACCCTACCATACAGGTTAAGGGGGAGATTTGCCCATCTGACCAAGAGTCACCCTACCTCCTGACTAATCTTCCTCCAATTAACAATGGCAACATCGGCTAATTTCTGCGTAATTGTGATACCGATATAGCGCATCTGATGTTTTACCCCAGAGGTCTGAGATCGTTGGTTCCACTTCATAATTTGGGTTTTAGCTCTATTTACCCTATAGCCTGATATCTTCCCAAAGAGTTCTGCTTTAACCATCAATGTAGGGATGGCCTCCTTGGGATTGAGCGTGTACAAGATAAGATCATCCGAATATAGAGCCAAAATCAAATTCAAATACTTTATTCGGTTTGTTTAATTTGAAACCATAAAAGTTATAAAACACATGGATACATTATAATCAACACTTTAAAATATATACAGAAAAAGATATACACGTTTCCTGAGTTACAAACAGTAATGGGGGCTTAACTTCGGGATTGACAAAATAAGAAGTGCAGCATAGGAAATCCAACAAATAATATGGGTCCTAAAAAGAAAAGGCCATAGGGTGCCTTAGTCATTTCATTTAAGGTTCCAGTCTTTTTATATGCTTCAATGAGCATTTCAGAAAACCAGACACAAAAGGGATACATTCAGGTTTTAGCAGTTGCAAGTAATAAACAGTGGGACATACTTGCACAAAGTTTAACTTTTTAAAAATCAGTTTTAAATAAAAAGTCCTAGGTATTTCGTGAAACTTGCAAAAGAACATAAGTGCAGCAGGTCCTCAAGAGACAGATTGTCGCAGCCACAGGGTGCTAGTACTTTCCCTTTATATCATCCCCTAGGGACTACTAATAAAAATGGAAAAGATCCATTCTAAACCTGATTAATAAAAATCGCTCGTAAGCTGGTAACAGCCATGATAAATATGGTTCCATGTCTAAGGAAGTTTTAAACATCATACATCATATATCTACGAACACTAGACTTCAGCAGTTCTTTCTCCTCTCTTTACAATATTTTACGTTGTGTAAAGGAGTATTTAACGAGCGCCACACCTTTTCTTGTAATACTATCAGGTTTTAAAAACAATTCCAAATGCCCCAGCTCACTGAAACATGTTTTAAGATATTTCAGCCATGGAATGTTGCTCATATGCTCCAAACTCAGAATCTCTTTCAGAAGACTATGTGTAAGCCCAAGATGCTTATTAAGCCAACATTGTAGCCAAAATGTTAGGGGACGCAAAGCCAAAATATCGCAAATAAAAGGCATACCAGTTTCTTCATGTACTAGTAAGTTTGCTGTCCCCTTTGGGACACTCAATAGCTGTTTTAAAAAATTGTTTTCTGTCACCTGTAGTCCCTCAAGACCAGAGTATCCCCACAGGTCACTCCCCTAACTAGCTATAGAGATACTCTTGGCCCGATAAATCTTTAGCATCGCGGCCACAGGGCGATTACCCGTTTTGGCAGCAAAGCCAAATAACGCAGCATTAGCCCTGGTGACCTATCCCCTTTTCTTATTTAGTAGTACTGCCCAATTGAACAGATGATCTAATAGTACGCCCAGATAAGACAAGGTTGTGCATGTTGGTACTCTGACTCCGTTCACCCTGAAGGAATACTGTCTTTGTGGGTGCTGCCCGAACTGCATCACATAAGATTCAGAATTATTAACAGACAGATCGCGACTCACCATGAACCCATGAAAAGCATCAAGTAGGGTCTGTAATCCCTTCTGGGTCCGGGCCAGGAGGACTGCGTCATCTGCATAAAGCAGAACGGGCAGACCCCATTGACCCACATAAGGATAATCCGCCACTGTTTCTAACAGTGATCCTTCTAGGTGGAGAAGTGTGGCTCACGGTGTAGAGCAGGCAGACCCGGAAGCTGAGGTCAGACCCGGGACCAGGGTTCAATTCCCCACGCGGCAAGGTCTTGAGCTCAAATGTCCACGGACTCGATAATTCTCGCTTCGGTGCCTGCTCTAATCATGGGTTCTCACTCTGCAACTCTGGGCGTTAAGCTTGCTTAATCTCCACAACAGCCCCCTGCGGCGGGATGCCTGGCTTTCACCTTGGGGATGCCCTGTAGGGGCTATCTCACAGGGAAAAGCCAGGACGGGTTCCCAAGGCAAGCGCCGGGAAACCTCCGGGTAGCTGTGCGCTCAATAAATGTAATAATAATATTAATAATAATAATTTATATAAAGATTAAAAAGGAACGGTGCCAGGATGCACCCCTGACGGACCCCCCTTTCGGTATTAAAATTCCTAGTTACCTTGAGGTGTATTGTGTATCCAATATTTGCCTTAGTATCTCTGTGCAGATCCAACAGAAATTCCACCAAATTTTGCTCCACCCCCCATGGCCTCCATGGATTGCCACATCTTTCCCCGGTTGACACAGTCAAAAGCGGATGAAAGATCCATGAAGGCCATATAGATGGTACCTGGGCGAGCAATGGTGTACTTTCCTAGGATTAGGTAAAGATTTAGGCATTGTGCCATAGTCGAGTGGCCTGGGCGGAACCCGTACTGGATGTCCGAGATTATTTTATTTTCCTCCGCCCAATCAATCAATCAATCTCTTTAGTATGACTCCCCCTATGACCTTTACGACAGAGTCAATCAGGGAGATTGAATGTAGTTCGTAGTGCAACTACGGTCCCCCTTTGTTGAGACTCCCCAAGATGTTGGACATCCATCTTTAGCTGCTGCGTTACCCACCACAGCCAAGATCGGGGCCCAAAAGGAAGGGTTTGATTTAAAAAGGTCCGGGGGGGATACCATCCGGGCCGGGGGCCTTCTTATTTGTTCACCGAAAACACAACTATATCCTTGCCTAGAGTCTTTCTAGGTGATTGTAAAAGAGTAGATGTGTTTTTAAAGATGTTGGAAAAGTGAGACACCCATTCGTCCTCTGTTATGTTGGTGCCCACTTCCTTAGCCCCTCCCGTTAAAAAAGGTGATCGATTGATAATGCTCCAGAATCTGGAGCTGCTAGAAAGGGTCAGTAGATCTAAAATCTCCCTCCATATCGCTTCTTTCATGTCCTTGTTATGGTTAGCCAGTGCTTTTTTATAATTTTTCCGAAGTAAGCCAATCTTAGGTCTATCCCTAGGTGTCTCTTTCAAGCCCGCCTTCAGGTCTCTTGCGGCTTTGGAGCATAAGTGACAGAACCATTTTGGGTCACTAGTCGTCCCAGGTCTCCCTAGGGCAGTTAACAGGCTTACTACTTTCTGGGCAATCCCTTCAAAGGCTTTAAGAATTCCAGTGGCAGTTGATTCACCAAGAATGCAGCACGAGAATTCTGCCGCACAGGCATCTTTAAGTTTTTCATGAAAGAGGGACGGGATTACTTGGTTCCATTTTATCCTCCGCCCACCATCAGTTGGTATCAGTCTGTTAATACCTGATGCCAAACTCTTTCTTTTCAAGATACTCCCACCCATAGTCACACAGACTGGGTTGTGATCACTGTGAACACTCGGGACAATTGAAAAACCCTGAAGAAGCGATAAGGTACTTCTAGAGAGCAGTATATGATCTATAAAGGAGCCCTGACTTCTGCCTTTAAAGGTCGGTTCCCTTTGTTTACTTAACGGCGGAGCAAAGCTCATCGCAGAGGACAGGTCTTGCTCATTAAGCATGCCATTTAGTACATTTCCCTGTTTAGTGTGCTCAAAGTGAAGTCCTGATATCAACGGGCAACCCAATGTCCCTATGTCATTGAGCCTGGGATCGCCACATGGATGCACATTAAAATCTCCTGGGATGATCAGATTCTTGCTAATAAACCCCCGGCACTGATCAACAAAATGATTCAGTTTAGTGATCTCACACCCCACTTCTTTATGGATAGCGTTATAAAAGTTTATCACATAAAGGCTATGGTCTTTTTGCCCCAAAGAGATGGCCTGTATGTTTCTATTATCAGAAGGTATAAACCTGATACTACATCTTAAAGCCAGAGAGGTGAAGATAGCCAAACCTCCCAATGCTCTACCGCTAGTTGATTGAATCGCTGGGACAAAGAAGGCTCTATACCCCACCAGTGAGATATTGCATTTGACGAGCCACGTCTCTTGTAGACATATTATCGAGAAGTGGCTCACAAACTGCATCCAAGAGGGGTGCAGGAACTTCCCCGCCAGCCCCTCGATATTCCAGGATAGTACGATGTACTCCAGGGTGTGCTCCTTTAAACTAATGGGATCATCAGGTTGCTTCCCGGGGGGGACAGCCAATATGTTTTCAATGAAATTATCTTCCCATTCCCCTGCACTTAGGGTGGAGACAGATGTTGACAGATTTTGCTCCACAGGTAAGGACTCTGATACTGGGCTGTCCTCTGGGAAGTACTAGTTAGTGAGTGGGATAAAACAATTTCGAGAGGCCAAAGTATCTTGTTTCCCTCGCAGTCAATCACAGTCATTAAGATCAGAGAGAACTGCGGATCTATTTGGGCACACTGGGAGCGGAGAATACCATAGCCACCCTGTGTGTGGTCCCCAATTGGCCTTAGGTGTAAAGGACCCTTCCTGGGTTGACCTCTGTGATAGGGTGGCCTGGCATGCTGGCCCACGTTCCATTTATCCCCGCTGCCTCTGATCGCTGTCCTATAAAAGAAACCTAGTGGTAGTATCTCTAAACCTTGACCCCTGTGCGCTATTCCTAGCTCCACCTCCCTGATTATCCTTTCAACTGGCGCGGGACTGTTAAAGTTTATCACTATGCAGTCTCCATTCCTCGATTTTCTAGAACTGCCCAACCATGAGACTCTGCGAGCCATAATGACATTATGCACATCCTTATGACCCTCAGCTGTGTTACAAGACAACCAATGGGTTACCTTATTTTTGAGTTGGCTATATTCCTCTTTAGCTCCCCAGGGGAGGGGTGGTACATTTCCCAGTATTATCACCAATGGGGTAGATTGAGGGGGTAGATCAATGACAGGGAGTTTTCCCGTCCAGCCAGTGGTCTTGCCTATATTTAAGTATACCTCAACCTTTCTATGTGATGCAGTACTCTCTTTCCCATATTCTCTATTGAGCCCTGCAGCATGGTCTTTTCCAGTGTTGGAGTTCTGGACTTTTTGGTTCCGTCCAGAGGTGTCAGGGGACAACACCCGAAGACCCCGGAGTTCCACCTGTCTCGGTGCACAAATAAACAGAAACACGGGCTTCTCGATGGTGGCGTCAAAGACCAAAGGTTTATTACTGCAGGGACACAGAAGTCACAGAAACTACACACGGGCAGTATCTAGGAGCCTGTTCGATTTGTACAAAGAGGGTTGCTCCTTATATACTAAAATTTGAGCTTGGGGCAAATTCTTTACATGTAATACATTCCCAAACCTTTGTGTCCTAAACAATAAATATTTGGCGTTGCACAGGAATCGTCGACAATATCTGATGTCAAAACATTACGAACGAGGGGTTCCCACTTTTCCATCATAATCTCATGTCAACTTTTCATTCAAGACCCGGACCGCCTCATCGTAAATTTCGTTACCTCCCCCTAATAAAGGCCCAGAAGGAAAGGAGCAGAGCCAGGTGCAGAAGATAGAAAAGCAGGATAAGGGATGTTTGTGGGTTGTAAATGGGCAAGGCTACCGGCTTCGGCCGCCTAATCATGATCAGGCCAACGAACACAAGAACCAGTATAGCAGGACTGGCCTCGGGCAGAGGAGGCAGCCTTTGTCGAGTCATGCAGCTACAGCGTGTTCTGTTCCAAGGTGCACGTGTCACTGGAAAGGTGAATCGCCGGCTAAGGCTACGTGTCCTTAATCGAAATGAAGTAATCAAAGGTTATTGCGTATGTGAGGGCAAGAAACACAAAATGGCTGCCATGCTCTAAGATGGATGCCATGGGTAGATCGGAGATGTGTTTGTTACAGGAGTACTCTTGCTCGTAGCATAGCGAAAACACCAGGATATGCTAAATGGATCATTTGCGGTTCGCTCATACCAATATTATGTATTTCCGACAATATTGAAAACACGGGTTCAAATCGTCACGGAACCTCAGACCTCCTTTTGCCCTTACATAGGCAATTACTCAGTCTATGTCAGAGTCTATGTCAGAGTCTAATTCTATGCTCATCAGGTCAGTGACATGTTGTTGTATCATCATCCTTTCTCGCGCCTTTTCTCCAAACGCAGGTGGTTTTCTAAAACAGGTTGCAGCACAAAGACTACACAGAGCAGGACCACACTGGATAATCAGGCAGCATGAGAACAGGAATACTAAGATGACACCAATGACCATCAGAACCTTCCATCCCCACGCTGATATCAGAGTCCAAAACCACTCCATGAAGGACCAGTTTCACTTGTCTACGTGTATAGAGTCGGAAATCTTGTGTAGCTTAGAGATCGCCTCATAGACTGTTGGAGCATTATTGGGAATAAAGACACAGCAGCTCGATTGGATCATTCTGCATACCCCACCTCGATCTGCAAGTATTACGTCTAGAACCATACGGTTCTGCAACGTCATGAGTCTATCCGCCTGAAGCTCAGCTGTCAAGGTGCTAAGGGCACCAGCAGTTTCGGTAATAGTAGATTCAACTACCCGTGTTAGCTGACGTATGTTTCTACTATTGGCCATAGGCCCCCAGAACGGAAGGAAACCTTTGAAGAAGTCTCCAGCTTCCTGACCAGCGGTGTCTTCCTTGCTGAAAACACCTCTTGGTACTCTGGTCTTGTGGTAGTCAGATGAAGCAGTGTATGTTGGAGGCAACAATCGAGCAATATAGCATGACCCCGCAAAGTCGGCAGGCAACCATGTATACGCTCTGTCTTGACAGATGAAGTAGGTACCCCTAGCAGTAGGAAAAGCAGGGGAAGAGTTAGACGGAAACACGTAAGTCTCTACGCACTCACTCCTCCCTAGCTGAGCTCTCGGATTTCTCCCATTTCCTTGCAAACAGACCTGACCTCGGTGAGGTACGACCCAGATTGGAGTTGAGCTTTTACGCTTGCTTTCTCCCAAACTAAGGCGATACTCTGAAGAATTCCAACTCAAATATACTCGCAATTCGTCTCTAGGGTAAGATGGAGTATTATTGACGTCCTTGATCATGTCAATAATTCCCTGGACTAAAGCTTTGTTGGCAGAGTTATATTTAGTGGAACGTGGTGGACACGGAGGATAGGTTTCAAGGGCATAAGCAAAGAGGGTTTGAAAGGCCTGAAATGATCCATTATAGCTAAAAGGCAAAACCAGATAGGGAATGCCTTTATCCATAGTGTGGGGTATCAAGCCACACACCCAGCAGTCTGTAGTGTTAACTACCAGTTGGTGTTGGTTCAAGAGCTGTACGAAAGTGTTATTGATAAATTCTGAGCGTCGAGCTTGCTCATGTTCAGGAAACGAATGAAAAGAGTGTATGGAAGAAACAGTAGAGGTAGCAGGATCAAGGGGAGGTACTGTAGTTACTGGCACAAAAATGAAATTTATACCAAAAACGATTCCACCCACCAACATTATTAAAACAATTAAAAATGTAATAGCACATTGCATCAGAAAACATTTACTATGAAGGATTCTGTAAAGTCTGTTTCTGCGAACATAAATCACATTTTCTCATTGCAGCGCAGGAAGCTCCATCTTCTACAATCCGCTCGCGACCACTGATGATGTGTACGTAGATGAAAATGCCTCTATCAGCCCTGGGAGTTCCCAGAACCAACAGAAAGATCGACCTTGTGTCTGATCCCCGCAGATTCAACTAGGCACACAGCCACGACCCTACGGCTACCCAGACGGCAAGGCAATTTTTAAAAACAATAAAACAATAGCAAACTTCCTGGCTGAAGGCAAAAGTTCAAAATGTCAAATATCACAATAGGCAGTTTCCTGCTTTATTTGTCCATATTACGAGATCGTAAGTTGTATCTTAGTTTTGCAGGACCCGTTTGATCAGGAAACAGTGTGTTGTCAATAGAGTTTGCAATGTTCAAGTTCGCAGATGGCAAAGTTTCTTCTGATGCAGAGGGCAAGTGTTCAGGAGTCAAAGAAGTAGTTTCAGGAGGAGAGTCAGAGTTTGAAGTGTCAGTTATCAATTCGGCATCGCTCAAAGGGATAAACTTAGGTGTTCGCTCGAACTCAGAGGCACCAATTCCCTTCTTAATCCAGTTGTCATAAGGAAGTGGCAGGGGCACACGTTTGACATGTGTTGCATGGATCCAATGCTTGCGACCAGCCACACGAACAGCAGTTCTCGTCGCCAATAACACCTGGAAGGGGCCAACAAATCTGGGCTGAAGGTTCTTTGTCCTCGCAAAGTTCCGTACCACAACGTGGTCACCTGGTTTCAGCTGATGACCTGGACTCTCCGGAGGCTTTGGCAATGCATCGAAAACCTGTTGGTGAATAAGACTCAATTTAGCAGTCAAGTCGTAAAGGTAATCAATCAACATTGGATATTCCAGAGAACAAAATTCCTTTGGCCTTGGCACTCCCCAAATATTAGCAGGACGGCCAAAGGCAATTTCGTATGGACTAAGCCCTACTCTAGAATGCACAGTCGCTCTCGTGGATAACAAAGCCAAGGGTAGTGCGTCTGGCCAGGATAAACCCGTGGATGCCTGTATTTTAGCAAGTTTTAGTTTGAGGGTGCCATTGTAACCCTCAACTAAACCAGCAGACTGGGGATGGTTTGCACTGTGACATTTTTGCTTAATACCTAAACCGGCACACACACTCTGCATAACTTTCCCTATAAACTCACTTCCGTTATCTGACCATACAATCCGTGGCATTCCGTATCTAGGGAAATATTCTTTGAGAAGAATTTTGGCAGTAGATAGGGCAGTGTTGTCCTTTAGTGGATATGCTTCGATCCATCTGGAGAAAGCACAAACTACCACCAGGACGTATTTTAAGTTATTGCACCGATCCATGTGAATGAAGTCTAACTGAATAACTTCAAAAGGACAAGAAGGTGGAGCGAAGTGACCAGCAGGAGTAGGAGTTCCCTTGCCAGGATTATGCATCAGGCATACCATACAATTTTTTACCACTCTTTCTGCACATTTACTAATCCCATCATTCTTCCAGACTGGAGCCAACATTTTACAGATTCCTTTAGAACTTATGTGCGCTACTCCATGTGCCATTGTTACCACTGCAAGCACATACGCATCAGGCAACATCCAACGCTGTTGTTCCGACAAGTCAATCCAACACCCACTCGAATCCAACTTGCCCGTACTTTCTTTCCATGCACGTTTTTCCTCCTCAGTTGCCTCTTTCTGAATCTCTTTCACACTTTCCACTGTATCCTCACACATTCCAGACTCGGAAATCCATCTTGCAGACGTTGCAACATACATTCTACTCATCATATTTCTAGCTGTCTGTTTAGCAGTCTCATCAGCAAAAGCATTCCCACGACCAACATCATCCGTGATTGCTTTATGCGCACTGCATTTCACAATCGCAACTTCAGTCGGCAAGGTTAGAGATTCCAACAAGTCGTTAACTAACTGACCATGTTGAATCTTAGTCCCATGGGACGTAATGAAACCTCTTTCTTTCCACAAACAGCCAAAACTATGGGCTACGCCGAATGCGTACTGACTATCTGTGAACACATTCACTCTCTTTCCCTTAGCTAAGACACACGCTCTCGTTAGAGCGATTAATTCTGCAGCTTGGGCAGAATTCTCACTCACTCTTGCAGTCTCCACAATCGTCCTCAAAGTCGTTACTGCATAAGCAGCAGTCACATCACCATTCTCCAATTTAAAACATGACCCATCAACATACAACGTGCCATCTGGATCTGACAATGGGGTGTCTTTTAAATCAATTCGTCCTTTTGTCTCTTCCTCGGTTCTGAAACAACAGTCATGGGGTTCGGAATCACTCGACTCTTGATTAGCCGGCAACAGTGTTGCTGGATTCAATACATTGCATCTTTTGATCTGAATATGACTCGCTAGCAGTGTCAGCTCGTAGCCAGATAATCTTGCACTGGTAAGGTGTTGTGTCTTGGTTCTGTTCATGAGTGTATCCACAGCATGAGGAACCATGACCACTAGCATGTTGTTCATCACCAAACCAGCAGATTGTCGAATGGAAGCCGCAGCTGCCGCTGTAGCTCTCAAACAACTAGGTAACGCTCTAGCTACCGGATCTAATGTTGATGAAAAGTACGCACAAGGGCGTTGTTTATCACCGAATTTCTGTGTCAGAACACTCAACGCGCAACCTTCTCTTTCGTGAACATAGAGCGTGAATGGCTTGCTGTAATCGGGTGTACCCAATACAGGAGCTGAACATAGTGCATTTCGTAACTCAGAAAAACTCTCCTGACATTCAGCAGACCATGGCACCGGACTCGGAACATTTTTCCCAGTCAAAGCTACCAACGGTTTTGCTAAAAGAGAAAAATTTGGGATCCACTGCCTACAGTAAGAGGTAATACCTTAAAAGGCACGTACTTCTCTCTGTGTGCGAGGAACACTCATCTGCGTAATTGCTTTTATTCTCTCTGGGGTCAACTTCCTTCCCTCCTTTGACAAGAGATGACCTAGGTAGGTCACTTCTTGGCAGCAATATTGCATTTTCGAAGGTGACACCTTGTGATTCAAATTAGACAAATGATGCAATAACGAAATTGTAGCTGCTTTGCAAGTTTCCTTGTCATCGGCAGCCACTAGAAGGTCATCTACATACTGCACTAGAGCAGAACCTGGAGGAAGTACAAAGGAATCTAACTGACTTTTTAATGCCTGACTGTAAATGGATGGGCTCTCACAATAGCCTTGTGGAGCGCGTTTAAATCTGAAGCTTCGACCTCCTAGACAGAAGCCGAAAATATCTCTGCTTTCTTCGGCTATCGGAATGCTGAAAAAGGCATTTTTCAAGTCGATGACTGAAAACCATGTGGCTGTAGCAGGAATCAATGTTAATAATGCAGTAATGTCTGGAACTACAGGATATTGCGGAACCACAATTTTATTGACCTCTCTGAGATCGATAACAAATCTATATACTGGAGGCTTTGAAGGATCAGTACGTTTCAAAATTGGCAATACAGGACTATTACAGACATTCCCTCTAGTTTCTTCAACCACCCCTTTCTTAATCAAATCTTGCACAATCAATAAAAGTGCACGTTCACCTTCAGTAGAGATCTTGTATTGAGGAATTCGTGGAAATTTTACATTTGCTTTCAAAGTGACTACATATGGTGGTATTTCTAAAAGGCCTACATCATTAGGACCAGTCGCCCAAAGAGTATCAGGGAGTGAACGCAGCTCTGGCGGGAGTGCATCCATTGACAAGTACATCGGAGAGGTGATTCTTTTACCCAACGTAAGCTGTACTCCTTCCGGAGAACAGTACAATGTCGCATATAGGCGTTTTAACAAGTCTAAACCAAGCAGATTTTCATTACAACCTGTCGTCAAAATCAGGGGTGCTTTCAATTGACACGGTCCAACAGAAATAGCTAAAGGACCAGATACAGGGTTGTAAACAGGGGCGCCTGAAAAACCTACAGAAACATTTGTTAAGCCGGACAAAGGTGCGCCAGGGAGTTTCGCATGCATGATCGAACTTTTTGCGGCACCAGTATCCAACAGAAACGGTTCGACTACACCTGATGTTGCTACTGCGACATAAGGCCCACTCTGATCCACTGGAACTGATACTACTCCCTCTCTCTGTCCATGGCTGTCCTAGTACTCATTTTGTTGAAATCCTTCATCATTTTCACAATAGTCTTCAACATGATACTGTTGAGATCTATTTTGTTGGGCAGACTGTCCATTTCGTTGATCAAAGTGATTGGAAGGGCGATCATTCGTCTGTGGAGGCATAGCACCTCGTCCTCGACCTCTAGAATTCTGCACAAAACCACCACGACCTCTCTGAGCTGCGGCTGCGTTATTTTGCGCTAAGACTGGACACTCATTTTTATAATGACCCTCTTTCTTACAATACGCACACTGATTCCACTGATATTGTGGTCTCTGAGAACCATAATCTGTCCTTTGATACGATCCTTGCTGCGTATTAGTCTGATTCATGCGAGGCGGATATGCCTGTTGCAAAAGAACTTTAGTCTTTAAGTCTTTCGTTTTCTTATCTGATTTCTCTTTCTCCTCTTTATCCCTGTTTTCATAATACTGTGCAGTTGCAAGTATTTGCGCAGTTGTAGAGACAGCCCACGCACTCTCGGAATCTTTTAATTTATTGCATAGCTCAGGTAGCAAATTGTGTACAAATTTATCGACAAACAATCTCTGTCCTCCTTCTGTGCTCATATCCTGACCACTGTGATCTACAAAAGTCTCTTCGAACCTTGTGAAAAAGTCGGAGACACTTTCGTCTTTCTTTTGCCTGCATGCGGACAACTTGTCCCAATTAACACGCAATGCTGGCATCAGAGTCTTCATTAAGTCGATTATCCTACCTTGAAGATTAGCAATTAGAGGTTCGGGTTTGGAACCACCTATTTGCTGACCATCCGCTGCAATGATAGCTGCCCAATCACCACCTAGAGCAACTGGATGATTCTCTTTACGTATCTTAGCCCAAATTGGTTGCGGAACTACATTCCCAAATAACATGTCAATGTCCACTAGATTCATCACACAAGCCTCAACTGTTTGTGCTAATTCCTTATAGTACCCAGCAGGATTCTTACGCGGATCTGGCAAGGCCTGCTTTACTGCTAACACTTCGGCTCGCTTCCACGGAATGTGTATCCACACTCTTTGGAATTGGGCCGGAGCGCCAACAACACCATTCACTGCGTCAGCTTGAATAGCTTCGCGCCAAATTGGAGGAACCTCCCTCATTGGATATTGGCGATTCAGCTTCGTACAATTTTTCTCTAAGTCTCTCGGTGAACGAAGTGATGGATCATTCCTATAACTTAAAATCAGTTCCATCGCTTCTTTTATATTTTGACCTACTATCATTCCTGCAGCAAACTCTTTCTGAACCTTAATTAAGTCTTCTAAATTCAATTCAGAGTCATCTTCTTCTAGTTCCTCACATAAAAGAGAGCACATCTCGTCGAAGACATATCGTTGCGTTGGTTCATTCCACTGCATAAATGTATCTAGTACATCTCTCGTACTATATCTTCTACTTTTCGAAATCCATCTGAGGGCCGTGGAATCTAAGATTCCCCGTTCCTCAGTACTTGGGAGCTGACTACGTCTTTGTACAGAGTCAGAAGTAGGAGTCTTAATTAAAGATTTATAGAAAGGAGACAGAATGTTAGAGACAGAATCAGTGATTCTTCGACGAACAGAAAGCGGAGTCATAATACTGGCAGATGCGGAGAACACAGTAGCAGTTGGAACAGATAGCGGGACAGTAGGAGTATCGAGTAAGATAGCTTGTGAAACAGTAGGTGTAAGCGATACAGGTATAGGTAGAGAAGTCGGCAACCCAGGAAGAGGAGGTGCCGTAGGAACATTTACATTAACTACAGGTGGTACGGGAGCTTGATTCTGAGGGGCAGGAGCAGGAATACCAGGTTGTCCAGCAACCGGCAATTGAACATTTGGTACAGGTGGAGCCGTAGTACCCTGTGCATACGGTGGTGGTGACCGTAACAAGTAAGACAACAGAGGATCGTTTTCGGGGTCCTCTACTATCTTAGTCGTACTCGATGGCAAGGCTGGGTAGCACTTATCTATTGCTAAGTTACGCTCTCTAGTAGCTATCTCCATTGCTTTCTCAGACTCGTTATCTTGCAGCTGCTTAGCCGCTTGTTCTAAAGTTAACTCTTGCTCTTTCTGTTCTTTTTTCAACCTTTTAATTTCTCTCTGTTTAGATTCTTTTCGCCAGTAACAGAAAGAATCAAACATTGCCGGCCGGGCTTTCTTCTTAAACAATTTTACTTCTAAATTGTCAAGGATTTCGGGTTCAAAACTACCATGCAGTGGCCAACTAAGGACACCATCCTTTTCAGTGTATCGGACCCACACCTCATTATACGATATAGGACCCACACCATGCTTACAGTAAAGATCATATAGAGGAGTCCCAATCGGAGGAACCAGACATGAGTCCTCCAATCGTGAATCACTGTTGCAACCAAAACACGACAACATACAATTTTTCCGACTTACCATTTTGTAATCCGGAACACAGAACAAACAACACAAACAGGGATGTGCACTCGAACCAAGAACTTAGGCCTACCAAAAGCGAACAAATGTATCGATACCCAAACTAAACCAATAGATTATCGTAACCAGGACAACAACCAGTGATAATCTTACGAAACCAAACCAAACCAAGAACCAAAAAGGATTTTAACAACCCTCACGAAGTAACCAGCTAGCAACCACTAAATACTTAACTGAGGCACTGAAGACGTCACCAAGGAGAAACCCGTCACGTTTCGCCGTACTAAGGACTGCACCTCGGGTCCAAGACAGGGCGACGGTCAAGGCAACGGACCACTGCAGCCGTCCTGAACGGGAACCCTCGTGGAAGAGAACGTCGGGCCACTTTTGCGATATGCCGGGATTGATGAAGTGGGGCGCCTCCCTCAGGAATCTTCACACGAAGCTTCTCGAACTCTTCAGGCTTTTGGACCGGTACCGAATGACGTCGCCCACCGTTGGGCGCCAATTGGAGTTCTGGACTTTTTGGTTCCGTCCAGAGGTGTCAGGGGACAACACCCGAAGACCCCGGAGTTCCACCTGTCTCGGTGCACAAATAAACAGAAACACGGGCTTCTCGATGGTGGCGTCAAAGACCAAAGGTTTATTACTGCAGGGACACAGAAGTCACAGAAACTACACACGGGCAGTATCTAGGAGCCTGTTCGATTTGTACAAAGAGGGTTGCTCCTTATATACTAAAATTTGAGCTTGGGGCAAATTCTTTACATGTAATACATTCCCAAACCTTTGTGTCCTAAACAATAAATATTTGGCGTTGCACAGGAATCGTCGACAATATCTGATGTCAAAACATTACGAACGAGGGGTTCCCACTTTTCCATCATAATCTCATGTCAACTTTTCATTCAAGACCCGGACCGCCTCATCGTAAATTTCGTTACCTCCCCCTAATAAAGGCCCAGAAGGAAAGGAGCAGAGCCAGGTGCAGAAGATAGAAAAGCAGGATAAGGGATGTTTGTGGGTTGTAAATGGGCAAGGCTACCGGCTTCGGCCGCCTAATCATGATCAGGCCAACGAACACAAGAACCAGTATAGCAGGACTGGCCTCGGGCAGAGGAGGCAGCCTTTGTCGAGTCATGCAGCTACAGCGTGTTCTGTTCCAAGGTGCACGTGTCACTGGAAAGGTGAATCGCCGGCTAAGGCTACGTGTCCTTAATCGAAATGAAGTAATCAAAGGTTATTGCGTATGTGAGGGCAAGAAACACAAAATGGCTGCCATGCTCTAAGATGGATGCCATGGGTAGATCGGAGATGTGTTTGTTACAGGAGTACTCTTGCTCGTAGCATAGCGAAAACACCAGGATATGCTAAATGGATCATTTGCGGTTCGCTGATACCAATATTATGTATTTCCGACAATATTGAAAACACGGGTTCAAATCGTCACGGAACCTCAGTGTCTCCCGGTGTTTTGAGACTTTCAACCCCTGTGATATGTTTCACATTAGTTAAGTCACCTGGCTCCCCAACTACACTTGTTGGATTTGGATGGGGCAAAGATGATGGACTTCTGTTGGACACTGTACGTTTTGTAGGATATGAGGCAGGGCCCCTAATTTTCAAGCATATTGACAAGCTATCCAGTTTATTGGTGTTATCTATCATTTATTACCTTAAGCCTCTCTATCAGTGGGAGTATAAATGACTTTAATATCTGCTCCACTTGTTTGACAAGTCATTCGTCGGTATGTGATACAGGAATAGAGTTTTTGGGTGGCTGTAAGCTAGCATTAGGATTAGTTATTAAGAGTAAACTCTGCTGGGCATTGGGGGCATTGGAAGCATTGGCTGCTGGGGAATTTAAAGGGGGAGTTGATTTTGCCACAGTATTGGCAATTTTGGATACCTTTGGGCCTCTACCCTTTTGTTGTCCCCCTCCCTCTTTCTTTTCCCAGGTTGTTTAAGGCTTGTTGATGGAATTTTGGGGGAGGGATCATTTCGGGCTTTTGTTGGACCTAATTCAATAGGCTCACTTTCTTCAGATGTTATGCTACTGCCTAATGTAATATTCACAGAGGAGATGGTATTATGCCCGGATAGATCTTTACTTAATTCGGGCGAGCTAGTCCTGCTGTATCTCTGGCTGTCTATTTGTTTTGGGGTTACAGCGTTCTTAATATTGCCCAATGATGACCGCTTCGAGCCAAGAAAGTCCAATGATAGCCGCTTTTCAGTAAGGGCTATTTCATGTTCTAAGACAACCGCTGCTCTGGGTATGAAGTTGTCTAATGTCCCGGTAACACTACCCCCTACGGTGTTCAGTGCGGTCTTCCTCCCCTTCCCAGAGCGAGATGCCATGATCACGAAATCGGAGGTTACTCAGTTAAAACAGGACATATCCCAACAATTGAATCACACTTGCAATATTGACGACCCTATTCACATGCAAATGCTCACTCGTAACATTAAATATACGATAGGGGGGTGGCCCAGCCCGGCCTCCTCTGGCCTATGATGGCCTTAGACGGTCTCGCCCTTATCCCGGGCTTCTCCTGGGATGCTCCAGCGTGCTCCCGCACAGCGGAGGAAGTGTCGAAAGAAACAACGTCAGCAAGGGGGCGGTGCTCAAGCCCCAATGCAGGTGTGGGCGTCGAAGGGACTCCTGGGATTTAGAGTCATGAGGATGGTGTTTGCTCGTCTCGTTCACAGCAGACCCCCGGTGTCCTCCTCAATGTCAAGCAGTGACAGGCAAGTTCCTCGCTAAACCGGTAACACCAAAATTAAAACGGAGCTCTGGCAGGCAACAACACCAGACACTGCGGCACCCGTGAAGCGGGTGCGGCGAGGTGTTATCAGGCATCGGCAAAGGGGTGGTGCTCAAGCCCCGATGCAGGTGTGGGCGTCGAATGGACTCCTGGGATTTAGAGTCCTGAGGATGGTGTTTGCTTGTCTCGTTCACGGCAGACCCCCGGTGTCCTCCTCAATGTCAAGCAGTGACAGGCAAGTTCCTCGCTAAACCGGTAACACCAAAATTACAACGGAGCTCTGGCAGGCAACAACACCAGACACTGCGGCAATATAGAGCTAATTTGACCTTGAAATCTCTATAGCTGAATGTAACGATGGAGGTATCTTCACAAATTGAAGCCGCAAAGGGTTCGATGATGATGTTAAATAACAGGGGCGACAAAGGACATCCCGATCTTGTTCCTCTCATGATGCTGAACCAGTCTGTTAACTCCCCATTTACTAAAACTCTAGCTCTGGGTAAGCGATATAATAGCTGTACAGCTTTTATTAGATTAGTTGGGAATACAAAAGTTCTTAGGGTCTCCCAAAGATACGGCTAATGAACCTGCTCAAACGTCTTAGCAGCGTCAAGTGCCACAACTGTTACAGGCAGGTTACAGGATTCAGCGAGATCAACTACGCCAAGGATTATGAAGGTCAATTCATTAAGCTGCCTTCCAGGGATGAAACCCCTCTGATATCTATGCACTACGCTCTTAATTATCTTAGCAACCCTTGCTGCCAATATCCCTGTGAACACTTTATAGTCTGTGTTCAACTGGGATATAGGCCTATAAGACTCTGCCAGCAACGGATCCTTATTTAGTTTCAGAATTAATACCACAGATGCCTCAGCCCAAGATGTCGTGGGTCCTCCCCTTCCATCAAAATAGTATTAAAGAGCTTTTTAAAATGGGAAGACGGAAGTTCATCTGGCCCGGGCGCCTTCCCTCTTGCCATTTTTCTCATCTGTGCTCGAATCTCTCTTCGCTAATCTCAGAGGCAAGAGACTCTCTTTGGTATTCATTCAAATGGGGGAGTTCAACATTTTTCAGAAACTTTTCGATATTTTCCATCCCTGGCGTAATATCCTCTTTATATAACTTAGACATATATCCACATACTTCCGCCCCTATCTTTATGTTGGTGTCTACTATATCACCTGTTGAACTCTCTCTTAAGCTACTTATTTAGTTTTGTTTTTGGCTTTCCAGGCAAGAAGGTGGCCGCTCTTCTCCCCATATGAAAAATTATGAAGTTTGCTGGCCTTCCATCTATCTAATGTAGTTTTATCCAAGGCACTCTGATATTCTTGTTGAAGGTACTCTAACTCCTTAGTCAGGAGGGGCACCTTACTTAAGCATTCTAACAATGCCTTTTGCAGCTCTAGTTCTTTGTTTTGAATGTTTTTAGGAGACAGTTCTCTCGCTGTCTCGAACAGCGATTATTCCCAGTAATAATAGAAGAGCCCAAGGCTCTCAAAAAAGCATTAAAGACGTCCCAGATTACCTGGATTTTTGCTGACCCATTATTTGCATTAAAGAAGGTCATAACCTCCTCTTACATCTTAAGTGCCACAGCCTCATCTAGTAAAATTGTCTGATCGAGGGTCCATCTTGTTATGCCTCTCTGATCCCTGAACCTCAAGGAAAGGCAAACCACAGAATGATCAGAGAGGGTAGCAGGGAGATTGTTAACCTTTTCAACTCCCTTGAGTAACAGTTGATCAATTAAGAAATAGTCGATGCGGGAGTGGTGACTATACTTCTTACTAAAAAATGTATATTCCCTTCTTATCACCCATCTTTATTCTCCAAACATCGACTAAATTTAGTTCCTGACTTGAGGTTTTAAGTGTTGCCATTGTTTTTGGAGGAGTAACGTATTTTGCTTTGGAGGTTCTATCCAAGTCTGACCTTTGCACTATATTAAAATCGCCGCCGATTATCACTGGGCTATTAGTTACCAAAAGGGCAGCCTCTAATTTAATTATTGCATCTGGGTTATCCGGGTTCGGGTCATAGTAACTTACACACACTAGCGTCCTATCTTGAATCTTTACAATGGCTAATATTCATCTCCGAGATGTATCTGTCTGGTAGCTTTCTAATTTGATACCGCAATTTGATCTTATAATTATAAGTTTATAATGAATAGGAGCTGTAAAAGTTAGGGAAGTATAAGTATTAATATAACAATAAAACAACTTACTGGGGCCAGCAGAAGAGCCTGCAAGGGACTGCTCTTGTCCAACTTCTGCCACCGGAGTCTCTGTCGCCGCCGTCGCCTTGCCCCTGGGAGTTGCTGGTGATCATGAAATAAAGAAACACAACATGGATGATAGTTTTTTGGGAAATATTTGATTTCTTTGTACTCAATCTAAAATTATGTCGGGGAAACACATCAACATCAATTGCATCTGATCTGGTCAACTAAGAGGATAGTAGTACAGTATTGCAGGATTCGCAGACCGTCTAATAGGAAAGTTATGTAATTCACTAACTACATCAACAACAAAAAGGTTCTACTACGTGTGCCATCACTCAGCAGCACGAGACGTCGCGTGACAGACACAGTCCATCATCATGATTGCAGACCACTAACAAATGTCCTAGAACAAGTAATAAATAATATACTCAACGTATCAATCCACCACTATCTCTTCAAAGTGGCAGCAGCAGGAGTACAAAGAAGGACTAGACTTGAGTCTACTGTCTCTAGCATTACGTAGTAATACTATCAAATGACTAAAAAGTTGCAAACAAGTAAGCATAGTAGCAACGCCAATAACTAGGCGAGCACCTGCAATGACAGAAGCTATTTAAACATTAATTTACCTGCAATGTAATCTAATCAGCAGCATTTGTACTCTTCAGGAAAAAAATAGATTAGCAATATAACAGAGCAGAAGGAAAAAAGTAGTTATTAAATAGCTACTTTCCAAGCCCAGGGATCTCCACACCGAGCAGGTCGAGCATGTCATGCTCCCGGTCCAAGATGTCACTCCACCAGTGCGTCACTTGGAGGTAGGTGCGCCGGACCGCAGACTCCTTACACATGCGGCGGCACACCTTCTCCCACAGCTGGCGACGCTCCTGGAGGATATAACCGGAAGCAATCCGCCCACCTGCTGCCACGGTCTTAGGGAGGTGGACCTGGACAAAAACCATCAAGGCGGCCACCTCCACCGCAGAGAAGATCTCCCTGGGCTGCACTTCCTCCCCCCTCCAACGCCCGCAAGGGAGCCGGGTACGTGGTGCTGGGCCCTTCCCCTTGCCCTTGTCCCCTCCCTTAGCCAAAGTCCTGGGCACAAGAAGAAGGAAAGAAGAATAGGTGTGAAAAAAATAAGAGAGAGAGCGAAAGAAATAAACTATGTAATAAAGTAACAAAAAGTTAATAAAAAACACAAAATATAGATGTAGGAAATTGAAGAGAGAGATAATAAGCAAAAAAAAAAAAAAGTTCAGAAAAACATAGGATTACAAAGATGTAAGGTGGATAGAAAGGTAGCATATCCAAAACCATAGCAGTGAATGAAAAACAAGTTGGCCGTGCCCATAGAGGACCGCGTGGGTAAGTTTGTGCGATATTTCCCCCACGAGCACGCAAAAACGCCCACGAATACGTAATCGCGTGCCGCATACGACGCGAGCATGCAATGAGCGCCCGGAAACGGAAACACGTCACGCAAACAAGATGGCCGCGCCCATACACGACCGCATGGGCAACCTCGGGGTCGGTGCGCTGCAAGCGGTCCGCGAATAAGCAAAAAACCGCCCGAAGACGCAAAAAAAAGAAAAACCGCCCAAACACGCAAAAAAAAAGAGAAATCAGCAAATTCGCACAAATTTGCGGATTGCAAGTTCGATTTCGCGTCCCGCAAATCTCGTGAAATGGCAGAAAAACTAACTTTGGAAAACTGAAAGCACTTAGCAGGTGCAAAAGTTAAAGCTAATTTGTAACCATTCTCTGTAGTGATTCCTGGGGGGCCCCTCCAGAGTTCAGTTGCCTACTTTCAACTATTCTCTGACCCTGCTCTGACCCTCAAAGCAGGGTCAGAGAATAGTTACAAGTATGGCACAATGCTCCTGTAAATAAATAACTGGAACAGGAAGGTCTTACAGCTAAGGAAGCAGGTGCCAGACTTGAAGCACAAATTCAGTGACATATTAACCAGCCCCAAATTATTTAATCTCAGTTGAGGCTGAGAAGGTGTGCTTTGCTTTCCCCCCATAATCTACTGTGGTGAAGAAGAGGGTGGTAGTGGTGAACCAGAGGGTGCTGTGATAAACCAGAGGGGAACAGTGAGGATCCAGAGGGTGGCAGTGATCAACCAGAGGGTGGCAGTAATGAACCAGAGGGTGACACTGGTGAAGCAGGGGGTGGCAGTGATGATCCAAAGGGTGGCAGGGATGAACGAGAGGATGGCAGTGCTTAACCAGAGGGTGGCAGTGATGAACCAGAGGGTGCTGTGATAAACCAGAGGGGGGCAGTGATGATCCACAGGGTGGCAGTGGCAAACCAGAGGGTGGCAGTGATGAACCAGAGGGTGGCAGGGATGAACCAGAGAATGGCAGTGATCAACCAGAGGGTGGCAGTAGCGAACCAGAGGGTGCTGTGTGTGAGAAGTTGGCCTGGTATATGATGATCACTATTCTAGTGAGCACCTTGCACCAGTCCAACCGACCCTTTATGGTGATTGGTTGTTAATCAACCTTATAGACCAGCTATCCTAGTGGTAGCATGGACAAAAGCAGTCTTAGGCTAAACTCAAGGGGGCATGTGAAGCCAGCTGTTTTACCATATGCAATCCTTTAAATCCCAAATGAAAGGACAACACAAAAATTATATATTATAAAATATATGTATTTATTTCTAGAATAATGCCCTTGACTCTTTATGAGCACAGGTGCGCAAGCGTTAAACAAAGAACACAGTATAACATACAATAAGATGCACAATTATGGATAGGCAGGGTGGCCACTCAAACCATATATTAAGAAAGTGGTATAAGTACCACGTCACAAACAATGAACATCCCAAGGGCCTAGGGAATCGCTGGGCCTACACTGGACTAATGAAGGTTAGGACATAGGAGGCCCACAGGATGCGGGTGCAGTGTCTATAGGCAAACGCGTTTACCATACAAGTCAATGGTGCGTAAAAATCAGAAAGTTATAGGTTTAGGAGTCTTCTGACTGGACTTGAACTTAGCCACTAAAAAGTAGGACACTAGAGGTGGAAACCACTATAGGAGCATTGGTGTAATCTCGTTACCTCACCCACAGGAAGGGGGGTGCATAGGTGCCAAAGTGCGTCGGGTTTCTTCGTGGAGTTATATGGAGCCTGGAGGTAAAGATGCTGCAGGCGGCCAGGAGAGAAGAGTCCGGTTGGATCCAAGGGTAGATCGAAGATGTGAAGCACCTGAAAGCAGAGGGGACAGAGTCTAGGTCACTAGCCAGTGACCAGGATGGAACCAGGACGGAACCAGGCAGTGTCGGGTAGCGATCAGGTGCTGTTGAGTAGTATGTCTCCGCTGCCACGTGGACCAGGAAGGATCGAACATGACCAGATGGTGGACATGAGCTGCCCCACAAAGGCTCTTGCTGTCGGCGGTGTCGGTTCTTGAATTGGAGTCACCAAACCTTGACAAATGCCAGCCAAGCAGGACTCGAAGATGTCTTCTGGATCGGACCGGGAAGGTCAGATCGATGGCTCCTTTTCAGGGGAGCTAGGGCCAGTCTGGAGCATCCAGACCAGCAGTGTAGTTTTGATGGATCATTGTCACAGAGGCCACTAGCCAACGGGCAACCAACCAGACAACGCGGCAAGCAGGAAAAGTGCAAAAGGGCCCCACGCAGCACTTGGTGAATGTGGAGGGGTGATCTTTGAAGCACAGGCTGCTTGGGGCTGGGGCTTCCCAAACCTCAAAGCACAGCATCTATGGTGCCTCGGGAGCTGCACAGGAAGCACTTTGTCGACTCTTCAAGATGGCCGGTCCCACGTCTCTCATCGCCTCCACGGTTCTCAGCTTTGCCAGGACTGTGGATCGGGCTGTTGGATGTCTGGGAGTCTGGGTCTTGTTGATCTCTGTCGGTCGAGCTCTGGCGGGAGCAACAGCAAAGAAAGTCTTGATGCGCTGATGGTGCCTGCTTGCACAGGGTGGCCACTCCTTGACCACAAAGGAGATTCTTCAGTCTTCCACGTCACGTGGGATGTCGAAGGGTCCAGAGTTTCATTTCAAAGTTTCAGTCAGGATGATCTGGTTTGCATTGGCACAACTCCTAACTTTATTCCAAATCTAGGGGCTGGATCTCCTGCTAGGTCCCTCTGATGGATGGGACCCAGGAAGGGGGTGGTTACACTCCTTTCCCTTTGTCCAGTTTCACGCCAGAGCTGGGGCTGGAGAGCCCCAGCACCGGTTTGAACTGGACTTTGCATGGGACACCTTGTGTGCCCCAGGCAGTGTCTAGTTTCATTCAGCCCTCACTGCCCCAATCCACAGCCTTGAACCAGAAGGTGGCGGTGATCAACCAGAGGGTGGCAGTGATGAACCAGAGGGTGGCACTGGTGAAGCAGGGGGTGGCAGTGATGATCCAGAGGGTGGCAGGGATGAACCAGAGGGTGGCACTGGTGAAGCAGGGGGTGGCAGTGATGATCCAGAGGGTGGCAGGGATGAACCAGAGGATGGCAGTGATCAACCAGAGGGTGGCAGTGATGAACCAGAGGGTGCTGTGATAAACCAGAGGGGGACAGTGATGAACCAGAGGGTGCTGTGATCAACCAGAGGGGGACAGTGATGATCCAGAGGGTGGCACTGGCAAACCAGAGGGTGGCAGTGATGAACCAGAGGGTGGCAGGGATGAACCAGAGGATGACAGTGATCAACCAGAGGGTGGCAGTGATGAACCAGAGGGTGCTGTGATAAACCAGAGGGGGACAGTGATGAACCAGAGGGTGCTGTGATAAACCAGAGGGGGACAGTGATGATCCAGAGGGTGGCATTGGTGAACCAGAGGGTGTCAGTGATGAACCGGAGGGTGGCTGCGATGAACCACAGGGTCGCAAACAGGCTGGACCCGTAGAAACAACATGGTCACGACCGTTGCGACCACAAAAGTAAGTTCGCGTTCACGAACTTGTACAAAACCCTCGCGAAATGGCAAAAACAGCCAATTCCCAAATTCGCACGAATTTGTGAATTTTGCAGATTGCGAGTTCATTTTCGCACCAATTCGCGGATCGCGAATTCGCAAATGTTGCCCATGCTTACAGGAAAGGCCCGATTGTAAGTTTTCCTCTTCTTAAAGTTCTGCGGTTTCAATTGTAAGGACTTGGTGCTTCTTGAGGTTCTAGTGCTACCAGATAGCTCCAGTTTTTATGCAATGTACCTCGGGTATTGGAGTGTAAGGCTTTGGGTGTCATGCTTGAAACTTTTAACTGAATTCTTGCCTCGAAAGGGAGCCGGTTTAGAGATTTTAAATCTGACATGATGTGGTGATTGCATTTAAATCTACTATTAAGACGTGCAGCTGAGTTAAAAGAGGCCCTGAGGGGTGCCATCTTTGATCTGGGAAGGGTTACATTGCAGTAGTCCAACCTGGAGATTACTAGGGCTTGAACAACTGACTTGAAGTCATTGAATGGGAGGAAGGGTTTAATTTTCCTAAAGAAGTTCATATGAAAGTTAGCTCCTCTGGTGGCAGAGCTGATGTGCTCCTGCACAGTAAAATTCTTGTTGAGAGTTATTCACAATGATTTTGTGGAATTGATAATGTGTGGAATGCCATTGAGGGCTATTGGATGTTTAATCCATTCAACAATATAGAGTGATTGTTTGGGGTTGAAATTGAAAAGAATTCTTTTTTGAGAGTATTTAGTTTGAGGTGGTTGCAGGCCAACCAATTTTGATTTTGTTGTAGAGTTGCATTAAAAGACTTAATATCTTCAAGGAGGAGATTTTCAGGTAAAGTTGGGTGTCATCATTGTACATGTGATAATTGACGTTTGATTATTTCAGAATTTCAGTTAACGGCTCTATGAACAGGTTAAAAAGAGTGGGTGAGAGCTTGGAACCCTGAGGAACACCTAATGTGACACATGTGAGGTTGGACAGGGAATTATTAATCTTCATTATTTGGGATCTATTGTGGAGTAAGGAGGCAAACCAGTCTAGAACAGGACCGAAAAGCCCCATCCTGTGTGCCAGTAAGTCAAGGAGGCTGGCCTGTTTGACCTCTTTAATGCAAATGAAAGGTCTGGGAGGATTTGAAGGCAGGATTCATATTGATCAAGCATGTGTAGCTGGCATCAATTATGTGAGCTGAAGGCCGATTCAGTGCTGTGGCCCTGACCGAATCTAGAGTGGTATTGGTCTAAAAGTTGGAAATTATCAATGTGATTGCATAGCTGGGTATGAACACATTTCTCAAGAAGCTTTGAAAGAGTTGGAATGTTGGAGCTACGGCAAAAGATATTTATATCAGTGTGGTCTGCCGTGGTTTTTATAAGAATGGGGGTTATCTGTCCAGACTTGAGGCAGTCTGGTATAGTACCTTGATGTAATGAAGCATTTACTATTTTGGTCCAGAGTGGGAGAAGAGAGGTTATAATCACACTGAAGAGATTAGAAGGAAGTGGATCGCTGGAGTGGTTAAAAGGTTTCAGTGTTGACAGGGTTTTTAGTATGGTAATTTCATTCACAAAGGCATTATTTTTGGGGGTCAGACATGGATGCTCAGGCCTCAAAGGTGGGGCTGATGTGTGAAAGCACAGAGAGGAGATCCAGTGCAGATCCTAAGTCACTTTTAATCTTTCCCGTCTTTCCCAGGAAAAAGGGGTCAGGTTCTTTGAAGTTGGGCTACAGCTTAGGCCCAGACAGAGAGTTGGGTTGCCTGTTAGATTAGAATTTAATTAATTTAAACAGTTTTTTAGAAGGGTTCCTGGCGTTGTCCAGCTGTTTCCTAAAGAAGTTTGCTTTTGCACTTTGTATGCGTTTGTTGTAAATTCTTCTCAGAGATCTCAGGTGCTTGAGGTGTTTCAGCAAGGAGAAGAATTTACATTGTCGTTCAGCTAATCTTAGATTGCGTCTTTTAGTGTTTAGGTTGCCATTGTACCAAGGCTTGGAGTCTTTGGTGGATATTCTTTTTAGTTGGAGGGGTACAATAGCATCTAGAATGTTTGTCATTGAGTTATTATGATGATCAGTAATGACCTGGACATCTGATGTGGTTTCGGGTAGGGTTAGGATGTAGTTGCTGATAGATGTCAGTTCGTTTACGTTTATATTTTCAAAATTCCTTTCCAGTGGGTTTTTTTTATGTGTGCCTTTTTTCAGGACACCGATTCAGTGATTAGGAAAGTAATGTGGTGGTGATATGTCCAATCACATGAAGTGATAGATTCTAGTTGAATGGAATTGGCCTTGGAGATGATTAGATCCAAGATCACTCCTTGGTTGTGGCTAGGACTGTCACAGATTTGGATCAGGTTAAGGTCAGCTTGGGCTAATCACTGCTTGGTCGTTTGGGTAATTTCAGTGGAGATTGAAACCACCAAGGAAGATGTGGGATTAGTGTAAACCGGAGTTGGTCATGATGATTTCCATAGTTTGTTCAATGAATGGGAGGTTATCTCCTGGAAGATGGTAGAAGCATGCAAAAACGAGGTGAGAGTGTCATTTTTAGCTTGCTTTATAAAGAGATTGGTGCAGTGAATACAGGTGATATGCCCTCCTGGCCTGATTGGTCTATCTAATCTGATGATGTCGTAACTAGGAGGTACAAACATATTGAAGTTGGTTCTGGTGGAGTCATTTGGCCATGTTTTAGTCAGAACTATGAGGTCGAAATCATATGTAAGGATAAGGTCAGCAATATCCGTCATGCGTTTAGATGCTGATCTGCAATTGAGTAGCATACATCTCAGGTGGAGTATGGTGACAGTAGAGGAAGCTTAAGTTATGGGAACTGGCTTGAGGTTGGAAGTGTTTATTACACTTGGGTTGGGCCTAGGTTTTCTGTGTGGATTGATCTAAATAGTTTGAATTTGACCCAAGTTGTCTGGGGCGTCATAGTGTAAAGATTATTATGAGAGGAGGAGGGGTTAAATATCATTGTCCGATAGAGTAACTTTCACCTTGATGGGCCAGGGGAAGGTGTTGCTGTAGGGAATTGTTCTCCAGGTCAGATGAGGAGACGTGAAGCTTGTTGAGATTGCATTGGATGTGGGAGCTGACATCTGTCTCACATGTTTGTGGTTGGATTAGTAAAGGGAGTGTCTATTCTTACCTACTGGCCTGGTGGGATAACAATTTTAGCTAGTTTGTAGGTGATGGATATTAGGCATTTTAAGTCAGCCTCACATTGATGAAGCTCCAGGGAGATCTCAGTAAGTTTGGAGTTAAGTATGGTGTCGACCCAGGAGGGAGAGATGTGGGTCAAGGGAGCAGGAGAAGAGAGGGTACTCCTGCATCTGGTATTAGGGAGTGGCTGAGTTGGACGAACCTGGGGAGGGGAGGGAAGTATAGAGTTGGAGTCATGATAGAGGGCACAGCGATGTGGGTCCCATGAACTGGTTGATAAGGAGTGCTGAGGAGAGAGGAGCCATATTGCTGTTAATGTTTGGGGATTCCACATTTGCATGTTGGCCAAAGGGAGTGTCCTAGACGTATCAGTAGTGACAGTGGGGTATGTTCGTAGGTCAGAGGCAGAGATTGGGTGAAGGTGTTGGTTACGAGGCAGTGTGTTTCAGGGATCTCTCCTCTAGAGGTGTGGACAGGGGGGTCAGACTATTATGACAACAAATGTAAGTAATGATCTTGGATAAACTGATTGGGTGGATGGGGAGGAGGGTATAGGGTTGGATAGGGATGAAGCAATATAATTAAAGGGGGGATACAGTGGGAGCTACCTGTGGACTGTCTGTAGGGTTAGGATGAGCTTGGGGCAGGGAGGATTCTTTGTTCACCACAAAGGTTTTGAGAAGTGAGAATATTTCATCCAGTAGTTCTAGGTTGCACTCAGATGCTTAAATGAGAATAATCCCCTTATTATAAAGGGAGATGGTGGCCTCTCCCTGGCAAGCACTCGAGGGCACTGCTAAGAGTCTGAGGCCATAGGGGTTCTTTAGTGGCTGCAGCGGTCTGAAGCAGAGAGTAAAGGGCCTTCTCCTTTGTGCTCCTCTATTAGTGTAGACAATATAATCACATATGGTAGCTCCTTTTTTTGTGCAGAAGTAGTGGTACGAAAAAACGGTTTCTGGGTGAGATTTGAGAAGTCTGTGCTTAAAGTTCTTGGATGCACTTGTTGCAGCAGTAAGTTAATATAATGTTCTTTTATCACAACCACACAATTTCAAGTATTGGACCCATATGAAATAAACTTCAAAAGACACCCTCATTACCATAGATCACAGTCCTAAAATGGATCTTTTTGTTGAGCTAACAGGGACTAGGATACTTGGAGAATGTGAAGCAATTCCTTATGAGAACCTAGGAATAAAGAATTGCCTAACACATGCCTAGTTCATTACGTTTATTAGACACTGAAACACAACCATTGAGACAAGAAATATTACTAAAACAATGAGACAAAACAGTGACGATAACTCTTGTAAAACAGTTATCGAAAGCCTCTTTTGAATGGACAATTGTTAAAATTGCATTTTGAATCAGATTTAATAACAAGTGACTAATAAAACTACCCTCAGAATATATTACAGGAAATATTAAACATTTGCAGTTTGTCTGAGGAGAGAGTGAGTGGGAAACATAGACAATGTGTGTTTCAGATTAATCAAATCACACAAACCAAAGCAAGTCTGAGAGATTGTGTCTGTCTTCTTAATAGATCTGTCCTAGTCAGAACTGTGACACTGAAAGAGTACCTTAACCCTCCAGCCGAAAGGTTAGTTCCTGCTCAACTTTACCAGCCGGCAAGTAATAGGTATCAGAATTTCAGTTTAGGAGAGTTCATTTTAAGGTTTGGAATTAAAGGGAAAAGCAAGAGTCAGTGCGGCAGAATGTCAAGCAGTGTAAATAAAAATGACAGCCAGCCCCCGGCCCTCCTCCAATGGGACAGTTATACTTTCAAAGGCTCTCGGTTTACGCCCACAAAGTATCCTTTTCACCAGTCCATGGGGTTTTCATTGGCCACTCACAGTGGGCTGCTCAAGGGGTGATCAATACATCACCAAGAAATACGGAAGATTAAGTAATCCTTTTGCAAATTCATTAGTTTTATTAAGTTACATTTGTATTATATTTTTGTCCCTTCCAGGGAAGTAAGTGGAAGTTCAATTGGCTCATAGTCTCTCCATTCCCAAGCGCTTTTCCTGGGTTTGCAATAATATTGCTACATATCTGTCATCAGGGTTGCTTAGTAAGAAGTGAATCCATTGTTATCCACTAAAAAAAAGAAACTTTGTGAAAAGTTTTCACAGCGGCTAAAGTGACTACTTTGTATGATTCTATACTTAGGCAAGAAAAAAAAGCATTTGAGGCCTACATGAAATTTTGCTGAATCATTGTCGTGTTATTATTAATATAAAACACACATTATTCAATGCATTGCAACATCTCTTGATTCATTCAATTCTTATTTAGATATGACATGTCAAATTTAGGTACTACTAAAAAATGATTTAATAACATCATGGTTTGCATGTTATAGTTTTTCAAAGCATAATTTTAACATTTCATTCTATAATACACATTAACCATATAAACGTTACAGAAAGCTGCAAGTTTTGCACAATATTGATAATTAATAAATACGCATTTAAGAATTTCAGAAGCTTTATTATGCAGACATTTATATTTCACCCTTTGAGACAGATTAGAATATTATCATCATATCACTCTCTATGTTATCTATGATTTTTTTATTGTTATATTACGCAAACACTACATGTGTACTTATCATTGTTTCTCTCTTTGTTTATGTTATTGTTTTTACAATTTCAAACACTCTGCATGTTTTTACAATGCATTATGAGATTTCACACTTTACGAATTAGCCAGTGGTCATGTTTTCATTAAAAATAATTGATGTAAATATCTTTAATAGTGAGAATTGTTAGAGGCAACCTTATTAAACATTTACGCTCCATCACACTTTTAGATATATTAGAGGGGTATATGATAGTGTAGGCATTACAACGAACAGGAACCAGTTTGGAGTCTAGTGATCTTCAAGAAAGGGGATCCATGGTTAATGGACTCAAAAGTCCAGAGTGGTAAGAAGGGAGGGACAAGGAGTACATAATGCTCATGTGGAGGGGAAAAAGAGGAGAGGAGGAGGAGTGAGTAAGGACAGATGAGTAAGGAAGGGATAGGGCAAATCAAGGTTTCCTCAAGGAGGAATTTCCTGGATCCATTTGAGAAAGATATCCCATTAAACAGCAACACTGTGTCACAGGTTAGGGTGGTCAGTAGCCTAAGAAGTGGGGGTGAGAGGTGAGTAAACATAAGTATGGACATTCCATAAACTGTACTAATCTGAGTATCTAAGAAGAATTAGTGAACAACTTCATTCCTCTCCAAGGTGACCGACACCTTGGCCTATTGAACATAATAGTCGTTCTCTCAATTCGAGAGATGGGCATGCTGTGTCCTATGTCAGTGTCTATACTCCTAGACTCTTGGAGGTACCACCATTTTGAACTGTGCAAGCTCCCCACCTCATTAATGGGGGAGATCTAAGATGAAGGGCCCATATTGCCCAAACAGAGCCCCTCTACCCTGCAAGCACCCCACAGTCAATCAGTACAAAAAATACCCTCCTCAATCTGGCCTTGAGAAATGACATCAAGGGAAAACCTCCTAAAAACCGAAGTTAGAATAAGTCAAGAAAGGTCTAGAGTGTGTCGCAAGGGGCACCAGAGATTTTTGGTTCATATTTGCAGTGTGAAATCAACACCACCAGTTGTAAAGCGACCGAAGTCCCGGTCTCTGTGTAGAGGCAGCCCTAAAGAGTGCAACAACTGGCAGGTGGCTAAAAACGTGATTGTTGTTGAAACAAGAGAATTCTTTAAATGTGAGAGTCCGGCAAGAACATCAGCATCAGGGGTAGAGGGAGGCCCCGGTTGATGTAGACTGCCTTTAGGGTATCTGGCCAAAGTGCATACCGACACAGAAGGACCAGTGAAAGGGAGCCTTGCTGTGCAAGGATGCGGACAGAAACAAGCTGCAGGTCCACAGAGAAGCCTATAGGATTTGTGAGCAGGGGCAAACCAGTGGGCAAGCCCCAGAGAGGGTCAGAACAAGCCTGATAACCAGTCTTGAGGAAAGCAAAACCTGAGATGGGATCAGTATTAAACCCAGGATTGCAAACACCCACTCACTCTCCATAGACGTTCAGATGCCAGTTGAGATCAGAGTTCGGTGTCCAAACTGGTTCACGATAGGAGATTTTTTTAAAAAATATTTTTATTGATCTGCAATAGTTAGTACAGTAATTACAATATTTTGTTCATGGTCAGCATCAGTATAATTTTGACTGTACATTCACATTCACTTGTCAGTAGAAATTTTGCAGTTTTAAATGTTATACTAAATCCCGATTCAACTCAACGTATCCCCTCGCCCACATTTCCCCAGCACTTATATATAGCAATCATACTGTTCTAGTTGCACTGAATCAATTTAAATTATTACATCAATGTCTGCCTCTCCTCACGTTTCTGACTTTCCTAGTACCTTTGTAATGCCCATTTTAAATTTCGTGCACTGCACCTCAACGCGTGGTTGTCTGCCCTCTTAACTACCGCCATTGCAGTTGCCCCCAGGCAGTGACCTGTTGGCAAACAGCCATTGTGTCATACCCGAAGCCCACGCTCTGATTAGGGTGGGGAGGGGGGGGGGGGAGTCAGGACGAGAGGGGGAGACAAGGGAGGGAGCGGGAGTGGTGGGGGAGGAGGGGGGAGGGGGGAAGGTGGGGCATGGGTGGGTGTGATTAGGAGAGGTCCCTTCTCTCAATCCCTAACACCAACACATTTTGTGCTAATGACAGTTGTTTACACCGTGTCGGTTATATCTCGTGTTTCAAGGGCTGTAATCATAGAGTTCTAGTCCATTGATATGTGCGTTTTGAGAAGGCCCCTACATTCTTTTCTTTGCAATTCTATACCTTCTGCCTTTCCCCAACGCAGCATATCCCTATGCCCGTCACCAGGGTCGGGTGGTCTGGCCGATTTCCACCTCATCGTTATAGTGCGTTTAGCCAAAAGTATTGCCAAATCCGTGAATCGTGTGGCGGTGCTTTTCTTTTTCCCCCTGGGTCCAAGGCCTAGTATACTATGTATTGGGGGGGGGGGGCTTCCTGGTGCTATCTCCGCTATTGTTTTGTGTATTGTCTCCCAGTAGTGACCTAACCTTGGGAATTCCCATAACATGTGCAGTATGCCTGCATCTGCAGTCCTGCATCTGGGACATGCGTTTGACACCTCCAGAAACATTGCGTGTAGTCGATGTGGAGTGAGGTAGGACCTATGCACTATCATTGATTGGATACATTTAAATTTAGGGTTTCTAGACACCTTGGCTGGGAACTTCAGCACCTTCTCCCATTCCTTATCGCTGAGTGCCCTCTCGATATCCCGCTCCCAACGCTCTCGGGTGGATTGTAGAGAGACTGCCCTGCCCGATCATATACCATGTGTGAGCCAGCGCGTTAAATGGCTGCCGTTGCCCATTAAGTATTGCATGGTGAGTAGGGGGTTCGTATGTGGCTCCATCCCGTCCCGTGCCCAAGTCCAGGTAATATATCGAGATACTTGCGTGTGCAGTAAATACCCTGCTGTTGTGGTCTGATGTGTTCATGCGAAATCTGTATGTGTCATGATGGTTCCAACTCCAAAAAAGTCCCCTACGTGGAAGACACCGGCGTCGTGCCACGCCCGGAGACCGCGTTCTGACAGCGTGCCCATCCTGAGAGGGAGGCCTAATAGGGGTAAGGTGGGTGCATAAGAGGTCAACGCATCAGTGTATTTGACTGCTTTTTTCCAGCATTTAATTGCTAGGCGTAACAGGTGTGGTGACGATCTGGGTACCTTCACATTTGGCAGTGTCAGTCGGTGTACAAGGCCACTTTCCCTGTCGGCTGTGGAGATTTCCACTTCGTGCAGGATACGGCCTGCCAGCCAGTATGCCAACCATTGGAGTTGGCAGGCGTAGCTATACGCTGTCATGTCCGGAACCCGCATACCCCCCTGCGTGGTACGCAATTGTAATTTGGTAAGGCTTATTCTCCTTCTACCAGCACCCCATATCAATTCAGTCAGTAAGGTGTTCACACGAGGAGTGGGAGGTTTGTGGAAAAGTACAACATGCGAGGGAGGACCACCATTTTCGAAATTGTCACCTTTCCCGTCACCGACAATGGCAGGGTGTTCCAAAATTGTGTTTGTGTTTTGAGGGTACTGAGGGCTGTGCCCAGATTGCCGTACAGTAGGTCTCGTTTAGTGCGATATATTTGTATTCATAAATATTTAAATGTCGTAGGTGCTACCTGGAACCTATGCGGATGGAAATTTATCTGCTCGATTCCCGACTGGGCGTTAAAGTGGTAACTGTATGATTTAGAATCATTTATGCTGAGGCCCGACAGTCCTCGGAAGGTGTCAAATAATTTAGGTATTGGATCGAGGCAGCCCATCATATCACCGATATATAGTATTATATCATCTGCATTGCAAACACCACATGTGGTATCAAGTTTCTCCGTATCCCTCTATGCTCAGCCATCACATGGAGCTTATGGAGTAGGGGTTCCAGGGCTAGTATAAACAGGAGGGGTGATAAAGGGCAGCCCTGCCTTGTGCCCCTATTTATCCGAAACCGTTCAGATATGCATTTATTAGTGCGGACACGTGCAGTTGGGTTTGAATACAATAGATTCACCCACGCAATATATTCTGGCGGTATCCCGAACCTGGATAGGGCTGCGTGCATGTAGTCCCACCTCAGGGAATCGAACGCCTGTTTTAAGTCCAGTGATATGCATCCCTCCCTGCCCCTCCCCACCGCCTCATGTAGCATTATTTGGCTCAGACGTCGAAGATTAAGCGCCGTACTTCTACCAGGCACGAAGCCACATTGATCCACATGGATTAGCTTGGGTAAATTTTGGTTCAGTCTAGCCGCCAGTATCTTGCTCAACACTTTATAGTCCGTATTTAGTAATGATACCAGTCTGTAGTTTGCAGGGGCCAGACCGTCTCTGCCAGGTTTTAATAGAGAGACCACCAGTGCCTGTAGGGTCGTGGGCGGTAAGGCATTGGACTATAGTGATTCCTGGTAAAGGAGGTGTAAATGCGGGGTCAGTAGATCAATGAACGTCACATAGAACTCGGCCGGTTCTTCCCCTTTCCGCACAGTGTAGGGGGTCACTCACGCTTCGTAGATGGTCTCTCCCACGGTGTAGTGTGGCAGTCAGTATTCCCTGTTCCTGCTTGTTGTTGTCTTCGATCCCCTCTACTTACGTGCTGCCTCTGTCTAGCCTAACTCCGCAGTCTAGCTGGTTGTGTATGTTCCCAGTGGGGTTTTGTATGAGCAGCCCAGGAGGGGGGGGGGCTCTGTCTGTAGGTGGTGGGGGGCTCCGGTCCATTAGGCAGCAGGCACCTCTCAATGCCAGTCCTCACTACTCGCCGGTCAGGATCGTGCCCCTACAGCCGGAGCCGACTTTGCACATTACGCGCCGCCATTTTGTGTCTTTTGTCTAATATGTACTATGGCGGTAGGCGGCGTCCCCAGGTACCACAGGGGTCATGAAGCAGGTGGCTCACGTCCCCGGGGCCAATGTCCAGTGTTTAGGTGAAGCGGTACCGAACGTGGTCACCCAGCTCGTGGGGTTCGCCAGTCAGGCAAGCCCAGCGGCGCCTCCGCCCTCTCGCAGTGCTTCTAGCCCTCTCTCCCTCGGTAATGCCGGACACCGGTTCGCTGCGCGGCGGCAATCCTACCAGGATAGATATTCCATAATGTCTGTGTGCCACTGTGGTATCGCGTGCCTTGTGCCCGTGACTCCTGGTGGCTGCTCTCACCTTCCGGATCTCCCAGTCCAAGCGCCGGGCTCGTCCTTAATCCGCCGCTCGGCCTCGTCTCGCACTTCAGCCCGCGGCTTATTTTTACGGGCAAGGCTGCAGTACTTCCAATGACCAGTTGCGTTGCACTGAAGGTCCCTCAGTCTGCAATATTAGACACAGACGCTCCGGACAGGCTCCGCTTCAGTGTGGTGAAAGTGGGGCATTTGTGGCATCGGGTATTGTCAGGATAATCAGCTCATGTGCAGGGTTGAAGACGGAGCAGTCTCAGCTCGCGTCCGCCATACTCGGCCGGTAGCTACACCCCTGGTCCACGATAGGAGATACCACCACGGCTGGGGCACCACACAAGCCAGGTGCTTGGGGCACAGGTCCTGGCATCAGATGAACACTCGCAGGCACCCTCTGCAAACCACCAGTCAGCTTGAGAACCGCGTAGGAGAACCACAAAGGTGGTGACAGGCAGCATGAAGGCAACAGTCTTCAGACGGCCCAGCATTCACATCGATCAAATCACCCTGCAGCATGAAAACCTTAGTCCTCTGCCAGTCAGAGATGCACAAAGACCAGGTCCCATAAGTCAACCCAGGGTCAAAGGAGAAAAGCATCAGACATGGGCATGTAAGTATGACAAGTTTCTCTGGCAAAATTATCCAAAGTTGTTTCAGTTAGAATTAGGTGTAACCGACAGTTAGACTTTGTGGATTCCTCCCAGACAGTCACACAATAATGGAATTAGACATGCCTGACTGGGCAATCTGCTGACAGGATGGCGGGAGGAGCTGAATTCATCCCCACTTGCAACTGATTAGCCTGTCCCCTGTTTGACACAAGGGGCCTAACAATGCCACATTGTTGCTCAAATATTTACAACAAGGGGAGGTGAGGGACAGAGTCTCTGAATTAAACAGAATACTCTCACCCAGTCAAGAGATCAGGGCTAGATCCAACACCGTTTTTTAGCTCACTGCACCATCCCAGTTTCAGAACCTGGCTGTATGCAAATTAGTCTGTTCCTGTCCCAGTGCATGATGGGAACAGGGCAAACCAAACTACAAAAGCCAATTCTTACACTGGGAAGGAAACAAGCTACCGGGGACCGGTTTCTGGCATTTCAGCCGTCTTCGGCCCGGCTTGCTTGAATCCTGATGGTGCAATGAGCAAGGGACTCACATCTGAGTATACCCTTCCACGCTTAGGGTGGACAAAAATATTTACAACAAGGGGAGGTGAGGGACAGAGTCTCTGAATTAAACAGAATACTCTCACCCAGTCAAGAGATCAGGGCTAGATCCAACACCGTTTTTTAGCTCACTGCACCATCCCAGTTTCAGAACCTGGCTGTATGCAAATTAGTCTGTTCCTGTCCCAGTGCATGATGGGAACAGGGCAAACCAAACTACAAAAGCCAATTCTTACACTGGGAAGGAAACAAGCTACCGGGGACCGGTTTCTGGCATTTCAGCCGTCTTCGGCCCGGCTTGCTTGAATCCTGATGGTGCAATGAGCAAGGGACTCACATCTGAGTATACCCTTCCACGCTTAGGGTGGACAAAAATATTTACAACAAGGGGAGGTGAGGGACAGAGTCTCTGAATTAAACAGAATACTCTCACCCAGTCAAGAGATCAGGGCTAGATCCAACACCGTTTTTTAGCTCACTGCACCATCCCAGTTTCAGAACCTGGCTGTATGCAAATTAGTCTGTTCCTGTCCCAGTGCATGATGGGAACAGGGCAAACCAAACTACAAAAGCCAATTCTTACACTGGGAAGGAAACAAGCTACCGGGGACCGGTTTCTGGCATTTCAGCCGTCTTCGGCCCGGCTTGCTTGAATCCTGATGGTGCAATGAGCAAGGGACTCACATCTGAGTATACCCTTCCACGCTTAGGGTGGACAAAAATATTTACAACAAGGGGAAGTGAGGGACAGAGTCTCTGAATTAAACAGAATACTCTCACCCAGTCAAGAGATCAGGGCTAGATCCAACACCGTTTTTTAGCTCACTGCACCATCCCAGTTTCAGAACCTGGCTGTATGCAAATTAGTCTGTTCCTGTCCCAGTGCATGATGGGAACAGGGCAAACCAAACTACAAAAGCCAATTCTTACACTGGGAAGGAAACAAGCTACCGGGGACCGGTTTCTGGCATTTCAGCCGTCTTCGGCCCGGCTTGCTTGAATCCTGATGGTGCAATGAGCAAGGGACTCACATCTGAGTATACCCTTCCACGCTTAGGGTGGACAAAAATATTTACAACAAGGGGAGGTGAGGGACAGAGTCTCTGAATAAACAGAATACTCTCACCCAGTCAAGAGATCAGGGCTAGATCCAACACCGTTTTTTAGCTCACTGCACCATCCCAGTTTCAGAACCTGGCTGTATGCAAATTAGTCTGTTCCTGTCCCAGTGCATGATGGGAACAGGGCAAACCAAACTACAAAAGCCAATTCTTACACTGGGAAGGAAACAAGCTACCGGGGACCGGTTTCTGGCATTTCAGCCGTCTTCGGCCCGGCTTGCTTGAATCCTGATGGTGCAATGAGCAAGGGACTCACATCTGAGTATACCCTTCCACGCTTAGGGTGGACAAAAATATTTACAACAAGGGGAGGTGAGGGACAGAGTCTCTGAATTAAACAGAATACTCTCACCCAGTCAAGAGATCAGGGCTAGATCCAACACCGTTTTTTAGCTCACTGCACCATCCCAGTTTCAGAACCTGGCTGTATGCAAATTAGTCTGTTCCTGTCCCAGTGCATGATGGGAACAGGGCAAACCAAACTACAAAAGCCAATTCTTACACTGGGAAGGAAACAAGCTACCGGGGACCGGTTTCTGGCATTTCAGCCGTCTTCGGCCCGGCTTGCTTGAATCCTGATGGTGCAATGAGCAAGGGACTCACATCTGAGTATACCCTTCCACGCTTAGGGTGGACAAAAATATTTACAACAAGGGGAGGTGAGGGACAGAGTCTCTGAATTAAACAGAATACTCTCACCCAGTCAAGAGATCAGGGCTAGATCCAACACCGTTTTTTAGCTCACTGCACCATCCCAGTTTCAGAACCTGGCTGTATGCAAATTAGTCTGTTCCTGTCCCAGTGCATGATGGGAACAGGGCAAACCAAACTACAAAAGCCAATTCTTACACTGGGAAGGAAACAAGCTACCGGGGACCGGTTTCTGGCATTTCAGCCGTCTTCGGCCCGGCTTGCTTGAATCCTGATGGTGCAATGAGCAAGGGACTCACATCTGAGTATACCCTTCCACGCTTAGGGTGGACAAAAATATTTACAACAAGGGGAGGTGAGGGACAGAGTCTCTGAATTAAACAGAATACTCTCACCCAGTCAAGAGATCAGGGCTAGATCCAACACCTTTTTTTAGCTCACTGCACCATCCCAGTTTCAGAACCTGGCTGTATGCAAATTAGTCTGTTCCTGTCCCAGTGCATGATGGGAACAGGGCAAACCAAACTACAAAAGCCAATTCTTACACTGGGAAGGAAACAAGCTACCGGGGACCGGTTTCTGGCATTTCAGCCGTCTTCGGCCCGACTTGCTTGAATCCTGATGGTGCAATGAGCAAGGGACTCACATCTGAGTATACCCTTCCACGCTTAGGGTGGACCTTGGTATTACCAAGGTTTATCGCAAATGCGATAAAAATCGGCCGCAATGCATGAATATCGCTGAAAAGTCAGCGATATTCATGCATTAGCGAGCTAATGCTCTTAGCCATGTTATCCACCTCCCATTGGATAACATGGCTAAGAACTGCTCAGGGCAGGTGTTAGCTTTTGGAGATATTCGCGCTTAGCGCGAATATCTCCAAAAGTTGGCAATAGGAGATAGCAATGTTAGCGACTGTTTCCAGTCGCTAACATCTTGGCACGCCCACTTTGCATTTCATTAGTGATAAATATCACTGACATGCAAAGTGGGGCCCAAGATGGTCGCTATCTCCTACTAGCTGTCGCTAACTGGTGTTAGCGACAGCTAGGTAATAGGGAGATAATTTTATCTCTGCTTTCTTGGCTTTTAAAGCCAAAAAAGCGGAGATAAACCCCCTTGATAACATGCCCCTATATCTTCTGTGGTCATCTGAAACCCGTGTCATGCAGTCAGCCCTCACGGTACTATGTTGACCTCCTATGTTACACAAGAAAATGGCATCAGTCAGTTCACATATTTACACATTATGTTTCGTCAAAGGCAATTAATATTCATGATTTTGCTAGAGATATAGCACTAATTAAAAATCCTAGACTGTGGCAAGTAATAAATGTGTCGCCCATAGTACCTTCTGCACGTAAACCTATAAGGCATTTGATTGTAATATAAAAAAGAACAGTTAACCTTTCACTTAAACTATACAAGAAAGAACAATTTAAAAACTGCGGTAAAAAGAAAGAGATAAGGACGAAATCGACAATTATGTAAAAAGGCCCACCAGGCACAGGCCCTTTAAATGGACACATTCCAAATGATACGAGTGAATATTCATGTTACAGAAGAACTTTTAAATTACTAATGATGTGCTCTGTCTCTGCTGAAGTGGAACATTGGTATAAAATACAGTAAGTGAAATATTATACTGAACCAGAAAGTGCTAATGTTCTCATGATCTGTGAATACATGATTATGAACCCTGAAAAGATCTGTCACAACCTCTTACAGAACTAAAAAAATATTATACGCTGACAACTATATTTTGGACTTAAAACAGAGATTTTCTTCGACTAATCTTCAAAATATGCGACTTTTTTACACGCTACATTTTGCTTCTAGTGCCATTTACGAATTCAAACATTTTAAAAGAACATAGTTAGAATTTTTTTTTCAATGTGCACTAATTATGTAGGACTTTTCTTAGTGGCGTTTGTATTCTGAACATTAAGTACCAGATCCAAAGATTTATTTTTGAAGTTGTGAAGCTTAGTTTTACCAGCTTGTTAGTGACATCGAAACGCCTTTAATGATTCTGCAAATTCAGGGACTACCAGGGTTGCTGTGTTGAATCCTGAGCCGACCAGGATGTCACCCGTAGACACCCGTATGCTACCGCAAACACACTGCAGAGTGCAGAAAAACAATGAGATGCAAACACATCAACAAAGGATGGCAAAGCAAAAGGGAAAAAAAGGAAAAAAAAAGGACACGAGAAAGGAAGAAACAAATTAAATGTGAGGGATGGGAAAGAGTGTGAACTCGCACGGGAACAGAGGGGCATACTTACATTTAAGAGGAGGAGCGTGGGTTAGCTCCAAAATTGCTAACACTGCGCTCCGACATATTAGAAACACAGGGATACGCAAAATACGTTGCACCCCTGAGTTTCTTCCTGCGCTGCAGGGCGCGCTACAAAATTCATTTTATTAATTAAATTGTTTACTTACCTCCAATTATCCATATTCCGTTTTTTTGCACCACCCACCCTGCCCCTCGCCCGCCCCGCCTTTCTGCCCCACCGGAACTTCCTCCAGGGGCCGTGGCTGCAATGCAGGCACCCTTGCACCAGAGTACAAGGGTGCCTGCATTGAGGGAATGGTTGTTTATGTGTAGGAAAGTGTCCCTTCTTGCACATAAACAATTTAGAATGGCAATTTGTCATTTGCATTGTGCAGCACACATAGAAGTTGCAAATCGTCATTTTTTTAATGATTGTTAATATGCAGGAAGGAACACCTTCCTGCACATAAACAATCATTCATGTTGTTTTTGCTATTTCTATACGTGCTGGGCAATGCAGCATGAATAGAAACAGCAAAAACTAGGAGATATAAAACATTTCTCCTCATTTTGCCATGTTAAGACCAGGTTTTCTGGTCTTAATTCTGGAGCTGCCACCTATTTACGCCACCCTTGTAAATGGGGGCAGCGTCAAAATCAATGGGTGTTGCGGTGGAACGCCCACTGCAACACCCATTGCCCACCCCTATTGCGCTAAGTATAGAATCAAAGGGTGCCTTATTTACAAGGCGGTGTTAAACCGCGTAAAGTGGCTTAACGCCGTAAATAAGGCGAAGCCCCTATCGCCATGTGGTAAATATTTGATTTACCGTCCTAATTTCTATGCAGGTAAGTACTTAAACAAAAATAACTCAATCGGAAAGAAAGACGCAGAGTCCGTGGTGTTAGAGTTCTTAGGGGTTTTATTCCTTAAAAAGGAATGGTACAGGTACCGGATATCGGGTTCCTGCCACCACAGGGGTGCAGGAAGGGATAGAGCATACTTTATTGACAAGACATAACTTTTATACTTAAACCATATAATGAATACCAATACAGTAGGCGTAACAGCTGAGAGAAACAAGATAACAGCATACACGTGTTAGCAATACGTAATCAAAAGGCGTGAACTAGGCGTGGACATAGAGGTGTGTGCTAGAAACGTCACATGTAAGTGTCGAGTAGGTGGGTACTTAGCAGAATTTGGCAATGTCGGCAGAAATCTGAGGCCTGGATGCGCGCGCAGCTGCATGACGCGTAATTGACGTGGAACTGGAGGGTGCAGGGGACTTGACATTTACACTAGCGGAAAGAGACAGAAGTCTGGCATGTCAGATCAACTCGTACCTATATCATATCTGATATCTGATGTTTGGGAACCATATTATCTAGAGGGAAAGGTCTCTTGGGCAGAGGCTATTCTATACTGACTGTGAGTGCGTGTATAGGCGTCTAAGTGTCTGCATGAGATGCGAGGGGTCATAGGCCTACCATGGTAACAGAGGCTATGAATTACTTGCACGGAGACAGTGAGGCCGGACCCTTTGCTCTGCAGCTGGAAGGATGTTTACTTGAACTAGTAGGCAGGAATGTATGTTTGAGGAGCGGAACAGATAATTCGAAGGTTGAATACGGTTTTGGCAGGCAGCAGGCTGAGCCAAGCGCCGTAAGCCGCACAGGGAGTAAGGCAGAGGTCACGGGTACAGAGGCAGCCCAGGCTGAGGCGTTCAGAGTCAGAAGGCAGAAAAAGGCTCGATGGCAGAATTCAGGGCCTACTTCGCCAGAGCTGAAAAACGTGTAAAGTACACCACAAAAAGACGTTGGCATGGCATACTTAGGAACGGAATATTCAACCCATTCAGGGTGGATCTGAAAGAGGACATGTTAACGTTGGACGCAAATGTATTTGCGTCTTCATAGCTGGCACAGGAGGGAAGTTACATGCACTTTAAGCTGGTACATGGAGACGGTGGGGTACACGTTAGGGAACATTTCTTGACCATAAAATTTATATTTCCTCATTCCCTCCTTGTTCCCTACGGACCCTTCATGATATATCGATTCTCATGAACCGATCAGTCTGTTCTTGTAACATCATTTGCTCTTCTTTCTTCTTTTCGCGTTTTGAGTGAAAACTGGACTGTGGAATACATGAAGTGGCGCACAGACCACAAATCGCTGACCCACACTGTAGGCACAGGCAGCAACTGAATACTATGACAAGGGCAATGCCTAGGAAGGATAGGATCTTCCATCCCCAAGCGGTCAATGTTGTCCAGAACCAACCGGACCAAGTCCAGGTGCCTGGATTCTGATGTATCAAACTTGCAATTTGATGAAGACGCGTAATAGCTTTATATACTGTAGGCGCGTTTTCTGGAATGAAAACACAGCAACTTGACCCGATGACCTTACAAGCTCCGCCCCTATCTGCTAGGATGACGTCAATAACAAGACGATTTTGGAGAACAACAACCCGCATGGCAGATTGCTCCTCTGTTAAGTTGCCTAGAGCGGAGGTAGTTTCATTCACTACTGCTTCGAGTGTTCTAGTTAATCTTCGTATCAGTTTACTATTTTGGACGGGACCTGTGAAGAAAAAGAATCCTTTATTGAAATCTGTGTATTGTTCCCATGCCGTTTCAGTATAGTCGACAATCGGGAGATCTCTTCGGAGTCTATTCTTTACTAGATTTGTATTTCTATGATAATCAGGAGGGGCTAGAAAAACAGGTGGCAGAAGGAATGCAATGTAACAGGTACCATCCCAATCTGGAGGTAAGCGTATGTATGCGGTATGGCCACAAACAAAGTAGGAATGACGAGTAGCTCTAAAGGAAGATTTGCCTTGATCACTGAATTCGACCACAGTAGTACATTTGCTATGACCTAAGTGTACTGAACCCTTCTTTCTGACACATAAGTCACCTGTGACTGGTAATACTGACATAGCAGGGAGAACTGGTGCAGCTTCGGATTCGACAGTAAGAATCATAAGGTTAATTGTATAATTACCTAATCCATAGACTTCATTTTCTAGATCAGTTCCTATTCTAGTGGGAAGTCCCTTTTTGTCAGGATAATAGGCGTTAAGCAGAACTAAGTTCAAGTTTCCCCAAACCCAGTTTCCTTCGAAAACAGCAATATCAGGATCTAAGGAATTAATTATTCTAAACCATGCTCCACATGAGCCATTGTGTGTGAACGGGTACGGAAAGAGGGGCAGAACTCCCTTGTATTTCTGATAAGGAGGGAGTCGGCCACATATCCAACAGTTTGTAGCATTATTAGTCTGATGGGAGTGATGTAACATACTAATGAAGGTGTTGTTGCGCAGCGCAAGTCTGTAAGATAATTCATGAGGGGGTAATTCGCTAAAAGAATGTTCGGCAGTGACATTGTAAGCAGATTGTTCACGCTTGAAAATAGGGTAGTATATGGGCAGCAATATACTGGCAGCAATATTCAAAAGACTTAGAAAAAACATAATCAATAATGTCACTATACAGTGACTACGGAGTGATTTACAATATGCATGTTTCTTGAATCGTCTCTCTCTCTCTCTATCTCGGTCTAGGGGATACATGTCAGAAACTATTTAACCGATTCACCTAGGGGAGGACTTAAACAATTAAACTGTCTGACTTGCTAGACCGTAATTTCTCTTTGTACTCCTCTTGGGGAGTTTTCTCTCTTTTGGGAACTTTAAAGTCTCTAGTATCGAGGCAGTCCTTTGAGGGGGTGGACGAGTCAGTCTCTGGCAACAGTTCATTACATTTTTTAATATGACTCATGTGGATCCACCCCTTTCTTCCTTCAACTTTTATCGATGTCCTCGTGGTCAGAAGGACGATCTTCGGCTCCTTCCAGCGGGGCTCCAGCGGACTTTTCCTGTCGAAGTTGCGAATCAACACAGTATCCCCGGGACGGACATCATGTGGCTTTACATCAGTGTTGTCGGGGAAGGCTGCGGCAACCTGTGAACGACATGATTGGAGTGCAGACATCAAGGAGGCAAGGTAATCTGTCAGCATATTACAATCAACATCGGTTATTTTCTTAGGCATGGGCGTCCCCCACATATTCGGTGGTCTGCCAAAGACCACCTCATACGGTGATAGTCCTGATCTCGAATGGGGGACCATTCTCATATAGAACAGTGCAACTGGCAGGGCGACTATCCAGTCGACCCCTTTCTCTTTACAGATTTTAGCAAAGCGTGTTTTCAGTGTCTGATTATGCCTCTCTACAAGGCCAGCGGCCTCGGGATGTCGGACGCAGTGGAATTTCCACTGATATCCTAGCAGAAGGGAAACCTGTTTCATGAGCTCGGATGAGAATGGCTGTCCGTTATCTGAGTACACGACACGAGGCAACCCGTACCGTGGGAAGAATTCTCGAACCAGCTGCCTGGCAGTGGTCGGGGCAGTGTAATCTGGGACTGGATATGCTTCGGTCCAACGGGAAAGTGCACAAACAACTACGAGGACATACTTGAATCCTCGACAACGGTCCATCTGGATATAATCCATCTGGAGGACTTCAAAAGGGTGATCGGGAGGATGGAATCCACCTTGCTCTACAGGGACGCTTTTACCTGGATTGAACTGACAACAGATCATGCAAGTACGCACTTTCTGTTTTGCTGCTGCTCGTAAATGTTTGTTGTACCAGAGATTCTGTAAACTGTCTAACATAGCTTTTTCTCCTAGGTGTGCTGGACTATGTGCTGTATTTATTATGACTTGAACCATAGAGTCGGGGAGAAACCATGTAGATTTTCCCTTCGTCATCCATCCTTGATCTGTCTGGATCCCTCCTAGTTCAGTCCATTTCTTGATTTCATCTGGAGTAGCATGTGTCTGAATATCGATTACATCTAGTGTGGGATCCCTAACTGTCATACAATGTGTCGGTACTATTGTCTTTGTCACATCAGTTGTCTGGGTGTGAGTCAATGCTGTATGTTTTGCTGTTTGGTCTGCCAGGTCGTTACCCTGGGAAATGGAATCTGTAACTTTAGTATGTGCTTTACACTTCATGATGGATATGCCTGAAGGCAGATGTATTGCTTCTAACAGTGCTTGAATGAGGGGACCGTGTTGGATCTTGGCACCGTGAGAGGTCAGGAAACCTCGTTCTTGCCATAACACTCCGAAGTCGTGTACAACTCCGAAAGCATAACGTGAATCTGTGTATATGTTAACATTTCTGTTCTTGGCTAGTATACAAGCTCGGGTCAGAGCGATGAGCTCTGCTGCTTGAGCGGACAGTGTATCAATGCGATATGTTTCTTTAACTTCAGTTTCAGTGGTCACTGCATATGCGGCCACTAATTCTCCTGTGTTTGTTCTCATACATGAACCATCCACATAAAGTGTCAGGTCTGGATTTGTCAGTGGAACATCTGTTAAGTCTCGTCGGGGCTTTGTTACTGCATTAATGATCTCTATACAATCATGCGGGGCTGAATTAGTCATACTCGAAGGTAACAATGTTGCGGGATTCAGAATGCTGCAGCGTCTGATTTCTATGTGTGGCTGGAATAGTGTCAGTTCATAACCTGTCAGTCGTGCTATAGTCAAGTGTTGAGTCTGGGTTCGGTTTAGAAGAACCTCTACAGAATGTGGAACTTGTACTGTTAATTGATGTCCTAAGACAATTGAATCGCTCTGTCTGATTGCTAGGGCTGTCGCTGCGACTGACTTTAAGCACGCAGGGAGTGCCTGGGCTACTGAATCCAATGTACTTGAAAAATAAGCACAAGGCTTATGTGAACCTGCTTGATCTTGAGTGAGGACAGACAACGCTGTACCATCACGTTCTGTAACAAAAAGTGTAAAAGGTTTGCTGTAACATGGTGTTGCTAAAACTGGTGCTTGACATAAAGCTTTCTTTAATTCCTCAAAGGCCTGTGTATGTTCCTGAGTCCAAGGAAGGGCAGTCGAAGTCGCTGCCTCCTGTGTTGTCAACTGAATGAGTGGTTTAGCTAGAAATGCATACTGGGGAATCCATTGTCTGCAGTACGAGGTGAGGCCTATAAAGGCCCGCACTTCCTTTTGTGTCTGGGGTTGTGGCATATTTACAATTAACTGGATACAGTCAGGAGTGAGCTGTCTCCCCACTTTGGACAGCAAGTGACCCAAGTACACAACTTGCTGAACACAGAATTGCAGCTTCGAAGGAGACACCTTGTGTCCCTTGTCGGCCAGAAAATGTAAAACTGTCAGTGATGCTTGTTCACATTCGGGTTCACTTCGTGCGGTGATCAGCAGATCATCGACGTATTGTAGTAAGGCGGTGTTAACTGGCATTTGGATACAATCAAGTTGTCTTTTCAGTGCTTGACTATAGATGCTGGGGCTTTCTGTGAATCCTTGAGGTGCGCGTGAAAATTTGAAACTTCGTCCATTTAAACTGAATCCGAAGAGGTATTGGCTCTCTGGATCAATAGGCACACTGAAGAAGGCGTTCTTGAGGTCAATTACAGTAAAGAACGTGGCTTCTGAATCAATAGCAGTCAATAGGGATGAGATGTCGGGAACCACAGGGTACTGTGGAACAATGCATTTATTCAGTTCTCGTAAATCAATCACCAGCCGATATACTGGCGGTGCATTGGGATCAGTACGTTTAAGAATCGGAATGATAGGGGAATTACAGATATTGGAGTCGGTCTCTACGACCACTCCTTGGGCAATGAGCTCTTCAATGATTTCCAGTAAAGCCACTACAGCATCGGGTGGTAACTTGTATTGTCTGATTCTCGGTAAAACAACTCCTTGTTTGAGTGTAACACGGTATGGTGTGATGTGCATGCAACCTACATCGGTCGGGCCTTGTGCCCACAGGTGCTTCGGTACATTTTTCAATCTGACATCAAACTCTCGTAATACATAGTGACCTTTAAAGTCACGCAGGAAAAGTCTAACTCCCTCCGGAGAACAACATATCACAGCTCCTAGAGCCTTCAATGTTTTTATACCTAACAAGTGTTCTGGACATGATTTCGTGAGTAACAAGTCTGTAACACGTGATAATGGACCCACAGCCAGGGGGACTGGTTTCGATACCTCATTTACAATAGGCTGTCCTGAAAAACCAAGGGAAACATTCTGTGAGCCTGAGAGGGGTGCCCCTGGGACTTCATTATGGCTGATTGTTGTGCGGCTTGCCCCTGTGTCAATTAAAAACTTTCTGTCTTTTCCCAATACTTGACTGTGTACATAAGGACCCTCTTGATCTACAGGAATCTCAATAAGAGGCAAGCCAACCTCCCTCTTTAGGCTGTTTCATGTGTATCACTGATAATCGGGATAATCAGATTGGGCATACTGGTTCATCTGTCGTGAAACTTGCTGTGTCGCGGCAATGGGCTGTGGCTGTGGCTGTGATACCGCTGCTGTCTGTGCTGTATGTGGTGGAGCATGCATAGGTTGTGAATTCTGTGAAGTCTGTTGCTGGCCCTGGTCTTGTCTAGGCGGATGCGGTCTTTCTTTAGTTTTACCTGTTGCTATATTGTGTTTCAGGACTGGACATTCATGTACGTAGTGACCTGGCTGCTTGCAATAGTTGCATGTCCCTTTAACGGGAGCTGCGGCATTACCTGTCTGGGTCGTACCCTTTCTCTGGCCGTCGGCTGGAACCGACTGGGCCACTACCATTTTCATTTTCGTGTCTTTCATACGTCTTTGTTCGTGATCCTGTTCTTCTCTAATTCTGTTCTGATGGTATTGTAACATTTGTAACATCTGGGATGGCGTGTTTGCTTGCCATGTACTTTCAACTTTATATACACGGTTTTTAACTGCTGTTAGGGAATTCTCGACTAACTTTGATACAAAAAGATGCGGGTACGACTCGCTACCTGGTTTTAGGCCACTATTAATAATGAAACATTTCTCGAATCTTGAATAGAAGTCACTGGTATCTTCATCGTGTTTCTGTTTACAGGCTGAGATTGCGTCCCAGTCTTCCTTTTTAGTTGTCAATAATCTTGGCAAGACCTGTACTATTAAACCTGGTAATGCTTTTGCTTTATCCCCAAGGCCTAGCCCTGGAGTACGAATTTTTTCCTCGTCTTCTATTTCTGTCCATATAATCTTTTTATCTCCCACCTCCCATTCCTTTTCCTTGAGTTTCTCGTAGATGCCGGTGGGCAGCAGTACCTTTAACAATTTCATAATATCTGTATATGTGTAATCTCTCATGAGTAACATGTCTTTAAGTTCTCGGTGAAAACCTGCAGGGTCTTTATCATGACAGGGTACTAGTTTCTTCATTTCTAATAGTTCTAACTTGGTCAGAGGTGTGTATACATACACACGTTTCAGGGTATTATCGGTGCCCATAACTGGGTGTACTTCTCGTAACGGATTCTGCCTGTCAAAATGCTCAAAATGACACATTTTTCTTTCGGGTGGCTGAGCTGGAACATATTGTGGGCCTAAGAAAGCGTTATATTTACGTCGTTGTTCTAGAATTATTTGAATTAATCTGGTACTTAGGCCTCTCCATCTATTCATAAGTAGTGCTTCTAATGTATCAGGTAAGGGACCTGGATCAGAATGTTGTTGTCTGTATAACGTGATGAGATGCTGGATCATGTATATACCAGCTAATTTCTGCTCGTCTGGGGAAAGGTTCAGAAATGTCTGTGCTACTGTATCATCATTGTACGTGTTAGAATTGTCAGCCCATAGTACTGCTGACAGGGCTAGTTCTTGTTCATCCATAGAATTGAGTACATGGTACCCCATTTGTTCTTGAAGCATTTTATCGGTAACTTGAAACAGATGTTCAGGCGATTTTGGTTTTAATATGCCAGAGAGAAAAACTCTCTTGCTTTCTGGACGAATGCCTTTCCTAAGGTAATTTCCCTTACCTACATACGCTATCGTATCTGTAGTCATTTCTGGTTCTACAGGTCCTTCCTCCTCCTCGGAGGAGTTATTCTTGTCACTTTCTTTTTCGATTTCATGTATTTCTATTACTGCCTTTCTGATTTTTTTGTACATGCTTGATATACAATTCATTTTATCATGCTTTCCTTCTGCTATATTTTGACCCCACTTGTTTAGTGATTCTATTTCATCCTGGTCTACCCCAGGCCTGTCTCGGTCTCTTATTAAGCAATTTATGAAAAAACGTAATATATATGCTTGAGTGTCAACTTTCTGGTGTGCCAGGGCCTCCTTAATACTATCGGGATTTTCTCCAGTCTGGATAAAATGATATATTCTATCTAGGTGATCAGTCATCCCTGGAAATAACACTAGGTAATCTGTAGCTTGTCGCAAGCGTAGTGATGCTATCAACATCCTATCGTCTTTACCGGGTACTGGATCGTATCTGCAAACTGGAAGGGGTTCTTTAAGTCTGTCGAGACGGGGTGATTGGGGTGTGTGTTGCTTCAGCAGGTCTTTAAGGTGTAATCTGTGTGTTGCTGGCGGGGTCTGGAGACCCCCTGTCGCACCTCCTGAGCCAGAAGCTTGAGCATTACTTCTCTGTGGAGTTTGTATGTGTACCTGAACTTGTCTCTTACTGGGATCGGGCACAATCGGATTTGGTATATTAATCTTAGGTGCGGGAAGTGGTGGAGGTGGAGGAATAGATGGAACAGGCTGTCGAACGGGGGAACCTTGTTGCGGTAATGGCGGGATATGGTCTGGAGGCGGATTGCCACCTCCGTCCCCGTCACCGTCAGTAGGCGGGACGCGGGCACGTGGATTGGTGTAAGCGGGTGCTACATCGTCTAGATAGGAAGCAAGAAATATGTCTTTGGTGGTCCTGTGATTTACTTTAGTCGGAACCAATGGTGACGGCAGATATTTCGGTATTTCTGAAGTGGCTTCAGGCGAACCCTCGGCCACAAGGTACATGCCATTTACAAGATTGTTTCGCGCGCGGTCTACTTGTTCTGATTTTACTCGGATCCCTTCATTAACTAATTCGTTTTCTCGGGCTCTATCTGACTCTTCTCTATGTCTGTCTTCTCTACGGAGTGCTCTTTCAGCACGTTTATGTGATTCTTTACGCCAAAATTCTATGGCGTCTTTCTGAGATTGTCTGGCTTTCTTTTTCCATAGCGCTTCTTCTACCTTCACGATGCACTCGGCATCCCATGTTCCTGTAACGGGCCATCTGTGTCTTTCGTCTAGATGCTTAGTATAATCGGCCCATAAATCTAGATACAATATGGCATCTAAGCCATGCTTATGATACATGAAGTTTCCAGGAGTGTCCCTAGGGGGGATAGGAATTTCTTCCTCTAGCATCCCTTTCCTAGTTCCTATCTGTCTTAGTTTATTGAAGAACGGCATCTTGTTGCTTAGTACTGGATACTCGATATTTGTTACTTACTTCTGAATACAGCTAGTTACACAAAAACACAATAATGTACATCAAACAGTCACTCATACCACGACATTAATCGCATTGAAAACATTTTGAACATATATCACTACCCTTGATACTAGATGTACTGCTAAACAGCACAGATACACTGTCTAAAACAGTGCAGACCGCGTTTGTGTACCCAAACACGTCTTTACCGGATACATAATAATGCACCCGTCTAGATACGTCCCAGCAATGGTACTCACCGGGAAGCACGGAACAGAAGGCCTCGGAAAACTCGACTGGACTGGACCGGACTGGACTGGACTCGACTCGACACGTGGATACTTCGGAAACTGGTGGGCCTCTTGACACCTCGGACCTTGCTTCTTTCGGCTAGGCTCTGGTCGGGATCCTCCGCACTCCTCACCGCCTCGTCTGGGTGCTGATCGCAGTCTCCGTCACCTCCGTGGGCCAGAGGGAGATACAGGAAATCCTGCGGGTACGCGTAGTTCCGTCTTGACTTATGGCAGGGGGCAAAGGTTGCAACGCACCAACCGGCGCGTGAGGTGGGGGAGGGGTGCCTGTTCGGGCGCCAAAATAATGTGGTAAATATTTGATTTACCGTCCTAATTTCTATGCAGGTAAGTACTTAAACAAAAATAACTCAATCGGAAAGAAAGACGCAGAGTCCGTGGTGTTAGAGTTCTTAGGGGTTTTATTCCTTAAAAAGGAATGGTACAGGTACCGGATATCGGGTTCCTGCCACCACAGGGGTGCAGGAAGGGATAGAGCATACTTTATTGACAAGACATAACTTTTATACTTAAACCATATAATGAATACCAATACAGTAGGCGTAACAGCTGAGAGAAAAAAGATAACAGCATACACGTGTTAGCAATACGTAATCAAAAGGCGTGAACTAGGCGTGGACATAGAGGTGTGTGCTAGAAACGTCACATGTAAGTGTCGAGTAGGTGGGTACTTAGCAGAATTTGGCAATGTCAGCAGAAATCTGAGGCCTGGATGCGCGCGCAGCTGCATGACGCGTAATTGACGTGGAACTGGAGGGTGCAGGGGACTTGACATTTACACTAGCGGAAAGAGACAGAAGTCTGGCATGTCAGATCAACTCGTACCTATATCATATCTGATATCTGATGTTTGGGAACCATATTATCTAGAGGGAAAGGTCTCTTGGGCAGAGGCTATTCTATACTGACTGTGAGTGCGTGTATAGGCGTCTAAGTGTCTGCATGAGATGCGAGGGGTCATGGGCCTACCATGGTAACAGAGGCTATGAATTACTTGCACGGAGACAGTGAGGCCGGGCCCTTTGCTCTGCAGCTGGAAGGATGTTTACTTGAACTAGTAGGCAGGAATGTATGTTTGAGGAGCGGAACAGATAATTTGAAGGTTGAATACGGTTTTGGCAGGCAGCAGGCTGAGCCAAGCGCCGTTAGCCGCACAGGGAGTAAGGCAGAGGTCACGGGTACAGAGGCAGCCCAGGCTGAGGCGTTCAGAGTCAGAAGGCAGAAAAAGGCTCGATGGCAGAATTCAGGGCCTACTTCGCCAGAGCTGAAAAACGTGTAAAGTACACCACAAAAAGACGTTGGCATGGCATACTTAGGAACGGAATATTCAACCCATTCAGGGTGGATCTGAAAGAGGACATGTTAACGTTGGATGCAAATGTATTTGCGTCTTCATAGCTGGCACAGGAGGGAAGTTACATGCACTTTAAGCTGGTACATGGAGACGGTGGGGTACACGTTAGGGAACATTTCTTGACCATAAAATTTATATTTCCTCAGCCACAGGAACGTCACTTTTTTTGACGATCTTGTGGCAATAGGGGTTTGTAAATATGCCCCAGAGTGTATTAATGCAACTAGCGGTACATTGCCACTCAAAGACCCTGAGCAATTAATTGTCTTAAATAGGACTCTGCCCCCATTGAACAAGATGTGACCTAACATGATGAGGTGGGTATGTAAATTCATGCTGTTATTGATCTGGTGTTCTCGTACTGCAATTTTATTGAACTGTCTTCCACAGTCTCGATCCCTCATGTATTCTACACTGCCTGTATTCGCCCAGAATTCTGACAATTTTATGAAACTGCAGATGCAACATGATATGCGGTTTGTAATTCAGACACAGTCTATGCTCTTTGAAGCGTTTGCTTTGCCCTGAAGTATATAAAAAAGTATGGATTAAATCTGTGAACTAATCTTAGCCACTGGTATGTACTCTGACCGCATCCCAGTCCTTCGTTATTTTGCACACCATGCCACCTCAGTTTAGACCCAGTCATATACAAATCAGTCTTTAGCTCTAATGGGAACACTCCATCTTGAACTGCCAGGGCAGGTGCTCCCTAAACCAAAACACAAGCAACCCAGGACTATTAACTTTGCACACACAACTACATTATTATTGCTGAATTATGCGATTACGTTCAGAAAGTGCTTGCTTATTTGATACCTTATTCTGCCATAAAGTTACATTGCTACTCACTAATAACCCTTGCTCATTAATTTGTTTTACATTGCTGTCATTATCTAATAGTATTGGGTTCACAGCTTTTTTATTCACAAATTAAATCTGTTTGCACACAAAGACTTTCTTAAAGATGAAACAGTAACTTTGGCCCTTTGTGATAAGTATGTATTATGAAATATTTTGCTACACATACCTTTACTTTTAATAGTTACAATGGAAACTTCGCATTATGACTCTTTTTTAAGGGCTCAAATCAACTAAACTAATGCAATATGTTAAGCAAAGGGGACATTTCCATTATTATTAAGGAATAGCACAAACATACAAGTTTATTAATAAAATATTATTTTTCATCTTCTCTATGAATTGTTTTTATACTTAATGATGTGCATTGTAAGCAACACGCATACGCAAATTATAGCATCAATTATATTAGAATAACTAATTTTTAAGCACAAATGTGTGCTTTATTTAAAAAAAAGATAAGTATTAATACTTTTCCTTAAAATTGACATGCTTTTAAAAGCTGTAAAGCTGGAAAATGCTTTTGTTTTGCAAACCTTCAAACATCAACCAACATATTTTTGCATACCTAAACCAACACATCTAAGCTACCTTACCTACGGACCATAACTATCTGCAATAACTAACCTTCCATATCAAAAAGCCTACCCAGTATACTTTACCTACCAATCACACCTAACTTATCATATCTACCTATTGTGCCTGCCGTACCATAATTAACTTACCGTACATATCTCCTACAGCTACCATGTCTTTTACCTTACCACTGCTATCTGCTATAACTAACCTACATAATCTACTGCTCCTAACATAACCTATTATTTGTAACCAACTTGCCACAGCTATGTGCAATACCTGACCAAACTATCTACCATACATTACCTTTCAGATCTAATCCACCATACCTTACTTACAATACCTATCTTCCTAAGATGGCCAACATACCATTCCTACCTATCATACCTACAAATCTGCCTACCATACCTACCAAACCCTCTTAACCTACAATACCTATCTACCTACCCTACCTACATATATACTATGCTTGACCAACATTCCTGTCCAAATACTATACATACCTACCATACCTAATACTATACCTACCTACTTAGCTACCTACCAAACCTGTCTACCTTACAAATCTATGACAACAACTCAGTATATACTATACATTTTATATCTACCTACAGTACTTACCCACCATGTACAATTCAACATACCTACCATACAGTACCTGCCTACCATTCCTATCGGCCACATGTACCATACTTACCATACTATAAAATGTCATACCTATGTAACTGATTATACCGCTCTACCATACCTAAGAAGTCTTCCTACCATACTATTCATACCATGCCATACCATTCCAAAGCAGTCTACCATACCTACCATATCTAACCTACGATACATACCATGCCTATCTCACCTGCCAACCACACCTACCAATTTTCCCTACATAGTCATGGTATAAACTTACCACAACATACCTAGCTAGACAAGCCAGGAAAAATATTAACAGTGCCAGCTTGGATAAAACCCTGACAGACACGATTCCTAACCTTTCCACTAATATTGAGGAAGCCACTAGAGCGTTCGTGGGGTGGATTGACTCCGCCTGTCAGAGATTAGCACCTGTCAAATGGTGCTTTCCCAGGCGTGGATCCCCTTCCACTCCTTGGTTCTCTCAGAAGCTACAGGATCTGAAATCAGAGTGCAAGAGGCTGGAGCGTCTCTGGAGAAATGGATACAGCCAGACCAATAGAATAACCTACACAAATAGTCTTATTGACTATAAAATAAACAATTCAGGATGCAAAAACATCCTATTTCTCACAACAGATTGCTGGTGCAAAATCTTCAGTAAAGGAACTGTTTAGAACAGTGTCTAATCTGAACCTACTAGGCATAGTAGTCCAGAATTCTGTGACTCCCCAGCTTCTTTTTTTCTAAACAAAGTTGAAAGTATCTTTGCCTCTTTTTGCCACAATCAAGATGAGACTAGTATTGAGGCTTTCAGGGCCATGGAAACACACCACCCCCTTAAGTTCAACAAATTTACACCATTGGAGAATAAAGCGGTTAACATCTTATTGATGGGCAGTTGACCTGGCTCCCCTAACGACCCGTGTCCGGCAACGATAATTAAAATTTCACCAATCATAATCTCCAACATCCTTACCTCCTTACTTAACCATATTTTGGAGGCAGAGCACTATCCGGTTGCCTGGAAAACTGCCTCAATTCTGCCACTCATAAAAAAACTAATTTAGATTGCAGTGATCCTAACAACTACAGACCTATCTCCAGCCTCCCATTACCGGCCAAAAGTTTGGAGAAGGCCATGAACGTGCAATTATGCCTGTTCTTGGAGAACAACAACATTCTAGATCCCTCTCAATACGGGTTCCGTTCTGGTCACAGTACGGAGTCAGCCCTGACTAAAGCTACGGAGGAGGTGCATGAGGCGGTGGATCAGGGAGGCTCAGCCATTCTGATCATGCTTGATCTGTCGGTCCATCATGAGGTTCTGATGGATCGTCTTTCGAAGGCGGGGGTCCTGAGTGAAGCCTGGAACTTATTGAGATCTTTCCTGGCCAACAGAGTTCAATCTGTAGAGTTTGGGGGAGCAAGATCTAAACCATTCTCTCTTTCCTGTGGGGTTCCCCAGGGCTCTTCCCTTAGCCCAACACTCTTTAATGTTTATGTGAGACCACTGGCTGCCATCCTAAGATCTTTTGGGGTATTGTTAACCTCATATGCTGACAACACTCAAATCATGTTATCATTGCAGAGAGGCAAAGAAGTCGAAAAGGCCCCTAGCTGCCACGACTGCATGGTGGCAATAACCAGCTGGATGGCAGAGAATTGCTTGAAATTTAATGCAGGCAAAACAGAGGTCATCATCTTTAGGAACAATCCCAACCTCTGGTCCCCAGCTTGGTGGCCCAGCGATATGGGCCCCCGCCACCACCGTTACGGAAGGTGAAAAACCTAGGAGTGATTGTGGATAACACCCTCTCTTTTGGTGATCAGGTTAGTAGCGTGGTATCTACCAGCTTTTTTATATTGAGAACTCTAAATAAAATAAAACTCCTCCTCAATGATGAAACCTTTAGAACAGTAATATCAGTTCTCGTGCTCTCTCGCCTGATTACTGTAACAGTTTGTATCTGACCATCTCTAAGAAACATCTTAACAGATTACAGATGGTACAGAATGCGGCGGCCAGGCTGCTCACAGGCACCCTGAGGTTTGTGTCGGTTAGAAATGGGCTACGCCAACTTCATTGGCTTCCGGTTAAACAAATGGCCCAATTTAAAACCCTTCGTATTGTTTTTAAAGCCTTGAGGGGAATTGGCCCGGAAGATCTCACAAAACGCATCCAATTGTATGTTCCAGGAAGGTCACTTTGCTCAAGGATGCAAAGAGGGCGGCCCTCCCAAAGACGAAAAAGGCGAACTGGGGCGGGAAGAGCTTCGTTTTCACAGCCATTTCGGCCTGGAATGAGCGCCTGCTCTATCTAAGGTCTGCTATGGAATTTCTATCTTTTTTGAAAGGGCCTGAAAACATGGTTGTCTCCAGTTTAGCCATAGGTCCGCTTGCAAGATGTGACGTTCTCAGGAAAACAGTGAACAGCACCAGGACACCTACGGGTAGCAGCGTACTTTATACGCTGATATAACATAACATAACATAACATAACATAACATAACATAACATAACATAAAACACCATTCCATACATAATCTATCATATCCGAGTAAGTAAGTAAATTATTTAATTGGCAGATTAAATAAAATCTTTTTCAATATACATTATCGAACAATCTATAAAGAAAAATAAAAGGCTTCTGTGGTGTGTTAGATACTGGGGCCAGTCCAGTTCGACTATAGCTCTGTCACCAGTATGACTTCACATGAGTACACCATTCTAAAAACAAAGGCAACAATTTAACTTAGGTGTACATTGTTAAACCATCAATAAAGAGATAAAAACCTGTATGAGGCATTGAATACTGGTGCTGAATCAGACAACAATAGCTCTGTTGCCAGAGTGGCAACACATATATTTTAACATTCTCGGAAGAAGGGCATCTATGATTTCCAAGCCGACACCCCTCATTGCAGGACTGTTACTACTAGGCTGTGCTCAGGCTAGTTGAGAAGCCTTGCAGCTTGGTATCAGTATCAAGTCATGGTTTCTGTCCTCGGAAATGTGGGGAGACAAGTAGATTTGGGGTCACCAGTACGCATATGATGGCATGACTGCCCATACATGCCATTTGCACCAAATGCAGCCTTGTCTGTGGTGTGTGATTCGAGCTTGGTTGTTCTGTTGGTGATGTGTTTAAAGGTAGCATAATCCATTAGGGTGCACCAGGCTTACTCTCGTTGCAGTGCTTTGAATGACTGCTGTATTGCTTGAAGGGCCGATTTCTTTTTGAGGGCCTGCTTTTCTATTTCAAGCCAGCACTGATGCAAGATTGAGGTCACTTCTTCTGACCTCAGCCTCCAACACAGCGTTACTAAGGTCCTGTTCCTTACTGGACCCTTGAGGTACAGGCCAAACCTGAGCCTTATTTGGGCTTGTGACACAGAATGTGGAATCACAAAGAGTTTTTTGAAGAGGCTCAATTATAAGGTGTTTAAGTCACAAAAACTTTCCCTTTGAGCAGTTCTGAGCCGTAAGATGATAAGGGCATGAATTTAGTGCCCACTACCGGAAGGATATGGTGTGTTGAGGTGATTTGTGTCTTCTGTCAAAGAGTTTTAAATGCAAACAGTAGATTATTAGCACTGGATCTTCTTGATTGAAGATGCATTTTAAATGTGAGGCTAGATGGACTCTGAGATACTTGTAGGACTTTAATGGTTCTAGGGGTTTATCCTTGGCCCACAAGATGAATTTGGCCAGGGTTTTGGTGTGTGAGCTTGAAAAGCAGAGTACCTTGATTTTGCTGAAATTGAAATCCAACCGCAGGATGGTGGCTTATTCCAGTAGTTGGTCTATCAAATGCTGCAGAACTATAGGTGTTTTACTGAGTAAGACAATGCCATCTGCATATTGCCGACTTCTTAGGTTCCAGGCCCAGCCTAGCGGGGTCGCTCAACACTTGGGCCAGGTGGCTATCAAGATCGGTTGTTGCAGGAAAGTAGGATTTGCTTCTATGGTTACCCACACTTTTTTGCTTGATGTGATGTGTTTTTGACTAGTCTGACTAGGATCCTACTAATCAGGAGGACCCCAGTCTATCTGCTTTCTCCCTAAATTGTTGTGTTATGTACCTAGGTACAATCCCAGATTGGATGCTGGGGTACCCCTATCAGACCCTAGTATAAGGCTCTAAGGTACCCAGGGCATAGGTACCCCAGAGGTTTCCCATGGGCTGAACCATGCATTATGCCACACATGCAAAATGGAACTACAGGCCTGCCATTGCAGCCTGTGTAAGTAGGTGCTTGCACTACTTACTTATGATATAGGTTTCCTATATCTAAGGGTCACTGCACTTAAAACCTATAAGTCACCCCTATAGCAGACCTTTTCAATCCTGAAGCCAGGGGGCTTGGTTCTAAATGAGAGGGTGCCCCTTCATGAGCAGGACACCCCTGCAGCCTACGGAGTCCATTCTCCCGGGTTGTCAGTGAAGCAGCCATAAACCATATAGAGGGGCACTGCATAACAACGCTATGACCATCTCGAAAACGGCTGTAACAAATCCTATCATGTTTGGTATCAAACATGTTTGAATCATACCCCCACACTGAAAACATTGTGGGAGGTATGATTCCAAGCACTGGAAAGCCCTCCGTTAGGCCCTCAGTGTTCCCGGTGTCAACCTTTTAGACCAAGACAACACAAAATGGTTGCTGCTGACCAGAGACACATTTCTGCCCTCCTGCTGCTGAGCCAAACTTGAGCAGGGGAAGGCAGAACAATAGGCATCCTGTCACAAGGAGGTGTGATCACCTCCCTGACAGGATTTAGTGTCTTGGCACCGGGTGGGTGCGCTTCTCAGTGCCAGAAAGTCTGTATGAGGGGCACATTTGGTGTCCCTGCGCATAGTCCAGTACAAACCAGTTCTGGGAGCAGTTAGCTCCTGCTCTGGAGTGAAACTGGACAAAGGACATGGGAGTAACCTCCCCCCTGTCCAGACCCTCCCCTGGGAGGGTCTCCTGAGTCTTCCCGACCCTTTCCCTAGGGTTCTTAAGGGCTTACCTGGGTGTAGGTCCCTAGATTCGTTGTGGGATAATATTCAGATCAGACACCACTTCTACGTCCACCGTCTGGGCACTCTAGACTTCGCTGGACTTCATCTGGGTCTGACTTCATCTCCCTTTAGGTCTGCTGCATAGTCTGTGCCTGTGCATCAAACAGGAACCTTCCAAGGCCTGTGACGCATCAAAGACACTTGATGGAATCTCCATTGGAGTGAAGGAGTCACTCCCCTGCATTTGTAGGCACTGCAACTAAGTTGACCGGTCTGCTGATCCTCAGCTCCTCTGGACTCCCAAAAGATCTGCAACACAGGTGGTGGTTTTTCACAGCTCCCTAGGCCTGCTCTGTCCTCTCACCAAATTTGAGGCCAGTATCCCTTGTGGGCGTTGCAATAACTAATCCCTGTGCATCGCATCAACTTGCAGTTGGAAAGGCTTGTTGACTTTTTCCAAAGATATCTTTGGGCTCCAAGTATCCTCAACCTGGAGCACCTCTAGTGATCAGAATCTTCAGTCACAACACATCGTGTGCATCGTCGCCTGCATCTTTTGGTGAGCAGCTTGAGGTCATCTTGAGATTTGAGTGCCTCCAGCCTGTGGGTCCACTTGAGGGTCATACTTGTTTCTTTTCGTCTCTCCAGATTGCTCAGGGCATGCCCTGACTCCCCTGCTTTTGGTGAGTCCCCTGGACCTTGCTGGTCCTGACTATTCTCTTTCGTTGAATCCTGCATTGGTTGCATTAGCCAAGGCTTGTTGGTGCTTCCGTCGGACACCAACCACTCACAACTCATCATCTTTCGTGGGATAGCTTGTCATGGCTCCTGGTCCTCCTCAGCATCACCTGTTCCTCACAGCCGCAGAGTCAAGGTCCTCGTTACCCATCCTGCAAAACCTGACATCAGAGGGAATTCGTCTTCCAAGTCTCCTGGTCACTCCTGAGTTACATAGCCTCTGTCAACTCTGCTTGCAGGTACCTCTCATCAATAATCCATCCTCTGATTCCACTTGACATTTCTTCCTTCTTCCACGGAGGCACTTTCCTCAAGTCCTCCATTGTGTTTGAAAGCAGTTTCCTACACTACTTCACACGTATGCTCCTGGCTTCCCTGGTGTAGGTAACATGGGTACTAGGCTATCCACGGGTGGAGTGGCTAGCCATCCTTCTATCTTCCACTGGGTTTCTTCAGGGTCCACGGGGAAGGGTCCTTAATCTTTAAAAATCTAACCGTAACTTGCACATAGAGTTGTACGGAGAAAGCAGTCGTGTTTCCACACTGCCCACGCTCTCCATGGAGTCCCTATCTACTCACTTTGGGGGGTTCCTTGGATCTCAAGCACTTCTACATCCTATTGACCCTGTTTTGATCTGAGTCATTGTTCTTATACCACTTTCTTAATATATGGTTTTTGCCCCCCTCCGGGGTCCACTTTGTATTTCGTGCTATTTACTGTGTTTCTTTGCTAAAGTATTGTGTGCATCATGTTAATCTCTCTGTAGGGGATATTTGAATGTACTAGATAGCATTATATAATAAATACATATTTTTATAAATACTTGGTGTGGTTCTTTTCACTTAATCTCTACTAACAGATTGCATTCTGGTAAAACAATCTTCTTTACAGTCCTTCAGGACCAAGCTTGAAGGTTTCTCTCCACAGCTACCACTTAGAAAGCTTTCTAACATTGTCTAAGACCTCTTAAATCACCATAAGGGTTGTCTGTACTGATGCACAGTGCCCAGTGACATTAGTGGACATCATATGCCAGTTCAGCTGCTCATATTGGTGTGCAGCGGTTGGGATTCAAGCTTGCATCGTTTTACCAGATAAATATTTGTATTGATTAATTGAAAAACCATCACGACTGCTAGGTACATTATAATATAAGCTTAGAATAAGTAAGTTCTACTGAACTTGGGGTTGGGTAAATCAAGGGTCTAGCACAACCTATCTCCAACCTAAGAGAGATTAGTTCCCACTAGGTTAGGTAGGTGCAACACCACACTTAGTATGCCTTCCAAAGGCAATGCCAGTGGCTCTCTGACTACTAGATACAGTGAACTTTTGTTGCAAGAACTGACAGCACTGTGCACCTCTAGAAAGTTGAAGACAGGGTAAGGAACTAATACTCAATGCCTCCTAGAGGTTGTTACTTTTAGTTGACCTCAGGAAAACCAATGGGTCAGGTGAGCAGGAAAGAGCGGGCGGAGAGGGAGCTAAAGATAGGCCAGGAGGGGGACCCCTCTTTGACCTAGAACCAACCCTGACTAACCTGATGACTCCCACCTGGACAATTAAGACCTTCCAGAGAAGACCACAGGTGGCTTTCTGGATCCTGGGAGGGCGCAGAGTAGACCAAAGAGGTCTAGATCCTCCTCTGCAGAATCCAATGGCTCAGGACAGTCAGTAGGGACCTCCTTTTCTAATCGGAGAGGGAACTCCTTGGATAGGGAGTACCAGTTCTTTGAGCTTGAGAAAGCAAGGCTTAGGCACAGGCAAGAGCAGATGGCCCTTGACAAAGAGTCCCTAGAAGTCCATAGAGCTAGGAAAAAGTTGGGACTAGAGTCCCATGGTGACAGCAACAGTGTCCCTAGAGTTAAGGAACTTTCCTTTGAACATAGGAACCTGAACAAGATTGTCCCTCCTTACAATGTTGGGGATGGCATCCACAAATGGATAACTACTTTAGAGAATACCTGTAGAGTTCAGAGTGTCTCTAAAGAGCAGTGGGTAGCTTTTCTGTGGCTCTCATTTGCTGAAAAGGTAGAGATAAGCTCCTCAATGTTAGAGAAGAAGATGCTGATAATTACTCATTTTTGAAGAGTGCTCTCATTGATGGGTTTGGCTTCACCACTGAACAATACAGGAATACGTTCAGAGACACCTAGAAAGCATAGACCCAGGACTGGGTTGACTTTGTGGATAGTGCCATTAAGGCTCTGGAAGGTTGGTTGCTTGGAAGCAAAGTGCATGACTACCAGCAGATCCTTATTAATTGTCAAAAACAGCTTTTGCATTAATACCTGGTGAACTCAGATCTGACTTCTCCCCAAGAATTGGGAAAGAAGACAGATAAATAGGTCAGAACTAGGGTTAAGCAGAAAAACCAGAACAGTGGTGGTGACCAGAAAAAGCAGGATGCTTCTAAAACTCAAGATACAAGTGGAGACAAGGGCAAAGACAAGGAAAAGCCTTTTCAAGGTTCCCAAAAACCTGCATCTAGGGGGAGTCACAATCCAACAAAAAAGGCAAGAAGAAACCTTGGTGTTACTTTTGTAAGGCGAAAACCCATTGGACATAGGATGCTGATTGTCCAAAATCCAAAGAGAACATTCCTACTACTACTTCCCCTAAGGCAACTGTTCCCCCTATCACAAGTACAAGTGGTGGTATAGGAAATAAGGGATTAGTGGGGTTAACCTTGGGTTCTGAGTTTGGTTCTGACTTAGTAAGAACTCCAGCTCAGGCTGTTTTAGTCTGTGATGGTGGAATAGATCTTGCTACCTTACTTGTCAGTCCCAGTAACCTGGGCAAGTACAGGCAACAGCCTTTTGATCAATAGAAAGGAGTCAATGGCCTACAGGGACCCAGGGGCCAGTGTCACAATGGTGACAGAGAAACGTGTGTCTCCTGACCAAATCATGCTTGGACAAATATACTAAGTGACCAATGCTAACAATGTCAGAACTGAACATTCCTTGGCAGTTGTTAATTTCAGCTGGGGAGGAGTAACTGGACCTAAAATGGTTGTGGTATCTTTGGACCTACCTGTAGATTGCATGTTGGGCAATGATTTGGAAACTTCAGCCTGGGCTGAGGTAGAGTTCAGGACTCATTCAGAAAAGTTAGGTATCTTTGCAAGTGTGTTTGCTGTGACCAGGTCGAAGGCCAAACAGCTTTCCACTTAACAGGCCTTGGATCCTGGAACAATGGACCAGGTGCCATCCAATAGAAGGAGCAGAAGGAGCAAGGCTGGGCCTACCCCCCAGACTCAGAGTGAGGATCAGTCTGTTGAGGGACAGGATCTTGGGCTCTGTGAAGGAACTGCCCCAGATGAACTTGAGCCTGATCAGCTTGAGCTCTTGGTAGCAGGGGGGCCTTCCAGGGCAGCTTCCCCCCTCTTGAACCACTAAGACAGCATGATGCTGCTGAGGCTGTTGGGAATGTCAGTGGGTGACATAGGATCTACTGAAATGAAGGACTTCTATACTCAGAGGGTAGAGGCGCTAAGCCTGGTGCCACCAGGAGGTTGGGTAAACTCCATAAGTTTAGAGGCTTCTTACTCACCCTAGCACATTACATTTCCCTGGCAAGACACTTAGGGCAAAGTAACACTTGGGACAGGCTTGTCCCTCTATTTCACTGGCCCCACATGTCTGAGGACACAAAGGAGTTTTGTCGCTTCTGTGCCACCTGCCAAGCAATTGACAAATCAGGTGGTATCACAATGGTCCCCTTTATTCCACTTCCAGTGGTTGGGGTTCCCTTTGAGAGGGTTGGGATTGATACCATTGGTCCCATCAACCCTCTACCTGCAACTGGCCACAATCATATTCTTGTGGTGGTGGACCATGCCACTAGATACCCAGAAGCAATTCCCCTTAGGACCACAACAGGTGGAAAAGGCCTTCTTAGGACTTTTTTCCAGAGTGAGATTCCCTAAAGAGGTCTTAACTGACAGAGGTACAAACTTCATGTCCAGTTATATCACTGCAATGTGGAAAGAGTGTAGAGTGAATTACAAATTCACCACACCCTACCATTCTCAATGCAATGGGTTGGTTAAAAGATTCAACAAAATCCTACAGGGTATGATCCTGGGCCTCCCAGGAAAGCTTAGGTGAAAATGGGATGTCTTTCTGTCCTGCCTTCTCTTTGCCTACAGAGAGGTCCCACAGAAGGGAGTTGGCTGCAGCCCTTTTGAGCTTCTGTTTGGGCATCCAGTTAAGGGCTGTTGCATCTGGGGAAGGTGGGATGGGAGTTACCTCTCAAACCTCCCAAACAAGACATAGTGGACTATGTACTTGATATGCGCTCCTGCATGGCTGAGTCCATGAATAAGGCCCGTAAAAACCTGGAGGCTAGACAAGAACTCCAAAAAGCTTGGCATGACCAAAAGGCTGTCTTGACTGTTTACCAGCCAGGCCAGAAGGTGTGGGTGCTGGAGCTTATGACCCCAGCAGCTCTCCAGGACAAATGGAGTGGACCCCACACCATACTTGAACAAAAGGGTGAGGTCACCTATTTGGTAGACCTTGGCACTTCCAGAAGTCCCCACAGAGTACTTCATGTGAACAGGCTAAAACCATTAGCTGACAGGGCTGACATGGGCTTGCTCGTTGCAACTGATGAGAGACAGGAAGAAGAGAGTGAGCCTCTCCTTGATCACCTCTCTCAGAACCCTGATGATGGATGGGTTGATGGAGTGGCCTTGGCAGGCAGCCTCACTGATCAACAGCAGATTGATTGCAGGAAGGTCCTCAATCAATACAGGCATATGTTTTCTCTGACTCCCAGTCAAACCACCTGGTGTACCCATGAGGAGCACACAGATGAGAGTCTACCTATCAAGAATACAATTTACAGGCAGCCTGCCCATGTCAGAGATTGCATCAGGGCAGAGATCCAAAAGATGCTGGAGTTGGAAAAGATTGAGCCCTCACATATCCCTTGGGCTAGCCCAGTAGCCATTGTACCGAAACCTCACACCAAGGGTGGAAAAAGAGAGATGTGTTTTTGTGTGGAATACAGGGGACTCAATGCAGTCACTAGGAATAAAGCCCACCCAATTCAGAGGATTGATGAGCTTATTGACACTTTGGTCTCAGCCAAGCTCCTAAGTACATTTGACTCTACTGCTGGCTATTGGCAAACCAGACTAGCTGAGGATGCAACCACTAGTGGGCATTTTCAATTTATTGTAATGCCCTTTGGCTTGAAGAATGCACCTGCCACATTCCAAAGGTTGGTGAATAAAGTTCTTACAGGCCTGGATGCCTATAGTGCAGCATATCTAGGTGATATTGCTGTCATTACCTCCACCTGGGAGGATCACCTGGTCCACTATTAGAAGGTTGTACAGGCTCTGCAGAAAGCAGTCCTCACTATCAAGGTTACTAAATGCCAGATATGGCAGAGTAAGGTTGTGTAGCTGGGCCACCTGGTAGGTGGAGGCCAGGTTCAACGACTTCAGAGCAAAATCCAGACCATAATGGAATAAGTTGCTCCAACTACCAAAACTCTAGTCAGAGCTTTCTTGGGACTGACTGGGTATTACAGAAGATCATCAAAGGATATGGGCCACAGTGACTCCTTTGAATGAAGTTACATCAAAGAAAATACCCAAGAAAGTGCAGTGGACAGTTATCTAAAAGAAGGCATTTGATGACCTTAAGCAGGCCATGTGCACTGCTCCCATTCTGCAAAGTCCTGACTACTCTAAAACATTAATTGTCCAAACAGATGCATCTGAGTTGGGGGTGAAGGCTGTGTTGTCACAACTTAATGCTGAGGGCCAGGATCAACCAGTAGCTTTTATCAGCAGAAGGTTGACCCCCAGAGAGAAACATTGGTCAGCTATAGAGAGGGAGGCCTTTGCTGTGGTCTGGGCCCTTAAGAAGTTGAGGCCGTACCTGTTTGGCACTCACTACCTTGTTCAGACAGACCATAAGGCCCTCTTATGACTTAAACAGATGAATGGTGAAAACCCCAAACTTTTGAGATGGTCCATTTCCCTCCAGGGGATAGACTATACAGTGGAACATAGACCTGGGAGTAAGCATGCCAACGCAGATAGACTCTCCAGATATTTCCACTTAGAAAATGAAGACTCAAGTGAGCAAGGTTAATCTCCCCTTTTTATGTTTGGGGGGATTGTGTAGGAAAGTAGGGTCTGCCTCTATGGTTACCAGACTTTTTTTCTTGATGTGATTCTGTTTTTGACTAGTCCTACTAGAACCCCAGTCTATCTGCTTTCTTCCAAATTGTTGTGTTTAGTACAAAGGTACAATCCCATCCTGGGGTTTTCTCATCAGACCCTAGTATATGGTACTAAGGTACCCAGGTCATAGGTACCCCAGAGGTCTCCCATGGGCTGAGGCATGCCTTATCCCACACATGGGGGACCATGCAAAATGGAAATACAGACCTGCCATTGCAGCCTGTGTAAGTTGGTGCTTGCACCACTTACTTACGTGATAGGTTTCCTATATCTAAGGGTCACTGCACTTAAAACCTACAAGTCAATGTTTGAGGTCCTCTCGCAACTCCAGTGAAACCGGCTTGTGGGTCCACTTGAGGGTCACACTTGTTTCTTTTGGGCTCCCCTGATTGCGTGTGGCCTGTCCTGGCTCCCCTGCTCCTGGTGAGTCCCCTGGACCTTGCAGGTCCCAACATTCCTCCTTCTTTGATTTCTGCATTGGTTGCATTTGCAGGGCTTGTTGGTGCTCCCGCCATACACCGACTCCTCAGCACTCGACATCCTTCATGGGACAGCTCATACATGGCTCCTGGTCCTCCTCAGCATTGCCTGGTCCTCACAGCTGCAGAGTCAAGGTCCTCGTTACCAATCCTGCAACATCCGACATTGGAGGGCATTCGTCTTCCAAGTCTCCTGGTCACTCCTGACTCTGTCCCCTCTGCTTGCAGGAACCTCTCCTCAAGAATTCATCCTCAGATTCTACTGGAAACGTATTCCTTCTTCCACAGCGGCACTTTCCTGAAGACCCCCATTGGGTTTGACTGCAATATCTGACACCACTTCACATGTATGCACCCGGCTTCCCTGGTGTAGGTAACGTGGGTACTAGGGTATCCACGGGTGGGGTGGCTCTTCAACCTTCTGTCTATCACGGGGTTTCTTCAGGGTCCACTGGGAAGGGTCCTTAATCTTTAAAAATCCAACCTTGACTTGCACATAGAGTTGTATGGAGCACGCGGTCGGGCTTCCACACTGCAAACGTTCTCCGTGGGGTCCCTATCTACTCACCTTGGGTAGTTCCTTGGGTCTCCAGCACTTCTACGTCCTCTTGACCCTGTATTGATCCGAGTCATAGTTCTTATACCACTTTCTTAGTATATGGTTTGGTCCCCCCCGGGGTGCACTGTGTATTTCGTGCTATTTACTGTGTTTCTTTGCTAAAGTATTGAGTGCATTGTGTTTAGCCCTATGAAGGAGATATTTGAACGTACTAGAGAGAATTATATATTAAATGCATATATTTGTATAAATACTTGGAGTGGTTCTTTTCACAAAATCTATACTATAAGATTGCATTTTAGCAAAACAAGCTGCTTTACAGTCCTGCTGGACTAAGCCTGAAGGCTGCTCTCCACAGCTACCACTTAAAGAGCTTTCAAAGGTTGCCTAAGGCCTCTTAAAACACCATAAGGGTTGTGTGAACTGGTGCAAGTTGCCCACTTACATTAGTGGACATCATAAACCAGGCCAGCGTCTCACAGTTGTGTACATGTTAAATAGATAGTAGGCCAGCACACACCCCTGTTTTAGGGCTATATTAGTTGGAATGAATTTTCTGGGTGGTTCTTTGGCCATCGCCGATCTTGATTTGTACAAAAGTGTTCTTTACCCACGCTCAGACTTCTGGGGATTCCTTTGGGATGCTGATCCAGATACCAAGGATTATACCTTCTAAAGGGTTTTGTGTACTTTAACTACCTTCATTGATAATTCCTACTCTGCGCACCATGGATGATTTGAACCAGGCATTGCATTGACGCAGATTATAAAAATAATCTTATATATTAGAGATGCTCATTTTTGAGATTTGACCAACAATACTGATACACAACTGCAATTTTCCTACCACACATCAATAGGCCTAAGGATTTATTGGATATAGACAAAACAAGTATTGGCTGTGTTTGGATCTGACTTCACATTGTTTTGCTTAGACTGTGCAATACACCATTAACATTGCATCGATCTTTCATGTGAAATGTTTTACATATTGTTTAGACTGCACTCTGAACCGCCAGTGCTATTGGTGCTCAAGTGAAATAAAATATGATTCTTAATGAAATGGTTTGACTACAGTAAGTCATGATTGTGTAAATTGAATTCTTTTGTGCTCCAGGCTTATATCAGATGCTATATTTGGCATCGCCTTTGGCAATGTTGCATTTCCTTGCAGCAGTAGTCTGTTGTAGCACATAAGTAATCTGCCCACTGAGCACAGATTGTGGGGGGTTTAGTGCTAGTTTCTCTATTACACTCCTACTACTTTGTAATTGGCGAGTCAAGATGGACTCCAAAGATAATTGTAGGACTTCACCAGCTCTAGGGGATTACCCTTGTCCCGCCAGGTGAATTTGGGTTGCATTTTGTTGTGTGATCTCGAAAAGCAGAGTATCTTGATTTTGCTGAAATTAACATCTAGCACGGAGGTTGGTGGTATATTCCAGTAGTTCGTCTATCCATTGCTGCAGGCAGGTAGGTGTTTTACTGAGTAAGACGATGTCTTCTGCATATGGGGGGCTTGGGGGAGGGCAGCCGACCACCGGGAGGTCTCCTCCCCCGGGCGGTTTGGGAGATCTGGGTGGGGTATTCTTTCTAGCAGGTTCTTTTTGGGCGTTTTTGGGCTGGTTTTAGTTGTTTTGTGCGCTCCCCTATAAATGGGCGGGGCTCCTCGCTCCGGGCACCATTTTAGGCTTGGTGACCTGGTGGCCGGTTGAGCTTAGAATTTTTTGTGTCCATACTTTGGTACTTTGTTTAGTTTCCTTGGCTAGTCTGATCCGATATCATGTCTGGTGAAGATTATCGTGTATTGGAAGCTATTCGCCTGCTTAGCGAGGCGGGGCGTTTGGACCTGGTCATTGGCGACCGGGGTCGGGCCGAGACCCCGCGCCCCCAGCGGGAGGCCTCTGCGAGGGTGTCGGCTGTGGTGGCAGCATGTTACTCCCCGAAACGTCGGAGGCAGGATGGGGTAAGTGAGCGGGGTCGTTCTAGGACCCGTCGGGCGGGTTCCAGGGCCCGGCGGGGGAGTGATGCTAGTTCTTCTGATCCGGCCGTTTCTTTGGATTCCTCGTTGTTGGAGGAGGCTGGGGTTGGGGGTTTCCCTCTCGGGGAGGGAGAGGTTTCTGAGATCGGTCTGCGGGAAAGAGCGGCCTCTGCTCCTGTTTTGCGGGGCCGTCGTGCTTCCAGGCAACGTGGTTGCACGCGGCGTTCGGCTTCTGCCTCCGCGGGGGTGGGGACTGACGTCACTCAGGCGGGGCGGGCGGAGGCTATTTTGGATGTGGTTTCTGTGGCGCAGCAACCGTTACGGAGTGCCCCAGATCGGGACATTGAGGAGGTGGTCGCTCCCCTGAGCGTTATACGCCGCCATGTGGTTCAGGTCCCGGTGACGGTTGATGGTGGTGTGGTTGGTGGGCCCATTGCGCGTCCTTTGGTATCTACTGCGGTTGTCGGAGGGCCTGAGGGCCGTGGCGTTCTTGTTCGCTCTGCGGGGAGGGATTTGCAGAGTCCGTTATTGTTTTCCCCATCTGGGTCGGTTGTGGGGGGGGAGGCCGTGTCTGGGGGTTGCAGCTCCTTGGGGGAGGGGGAATGGGCCCAAATGGGTCTGGGAGAGGGTGTGGGGCGGCCTGACTTGCTGATCCCTGGTGGGGAGCTGGGCTGTGCGGGCGGGTCGGTTGGAGATTCCCGCCAGTTTCGGGTGGTGGGCGACCTTCCCATCGGAGGGGTTGGGAGTGGTGAGGATGTTGCTCAGCGAGGTGTGGGGGGGGAAGGGGCTTTTTATAGGCTGTCGGGGGATTTTCAATGTCATAGTGGGTTGGTGGGTTCAGGGCCTGCTTCGCGGGGTGCTCTTTCAGTCGGGGGGGTTCAGGATTGGGACCCTCAGGGGACGGCTTCGAGAATTATTCAGGCTGTGTTGGATGCTAGCTCGGATGAGGAGGTCTGTCCGCCGTCTCCGCGGCTTTGCGATGCTTTAAAAAGAAAGAGTGTTGTTAGTTCTGGAAGTTTTAGGGTGTCTGGTAGGGGGGGCGGTGTTAATGTTGGCGGTTTGTCTTCCGCACATAGAGTTGGTTTTTGTGAGGGACCCGGCACACCAGTCCGGCCTTTTTCTTTACAGGAAGAAGCTCGATCTACGGCAGCAGACTTGGCAGGGCGGCAGGCAGCCCGGGTACGCCGAGGAGAAGTGCGGGTGGAGCCTAGCGCGGCACGTCCCATACCTTCGAGGGATCCCGCCGTGGCCATCACACGCAGGTTTAATACGACCTCGATGGTCCCAACAAGGGATTTCTACATGGGCGGTGCCTCCGGGTCCAGTACGACCTTCCCGGCCTCGGCGGTGGATTCCAGCGTTGCTCATGGGAGCGGGTTACGTACGACCTCTCCCGTGCCACGTGGTGTTTTGACTACTGGTTTATCCTTTTCTGGAAGTCAACAGGTTGTCAGTAGTTCTGGTGGGGGGGTGTATAGACGAGTTCAGTCGTCCTCCCCACCTAGGTCCAGAGTGCGGGCGGGTAAGGCCCATGTTCGTTCAAATACGGTGGAGTCAAGACAGACTTCGGTGGTTGTCCCCCCCCCTCAGTTGGAGGACTCCCTGATCTTAGATTATGATGAGGATAGCCCTGAAGAGGGCGAGGTTCGTGATTTTGTGTCTGGGGGGGGGCATGTTAATGTTTCTCGTGACATGTTACAGGACCAAGTGGTTCGGAGTCGTGTGGAATCGTCACGGCCACGAGTGCTCGGCCCCGCGGTGAGGGCTCCTCGAAGGGCAGATGACGGTGCACGGACGGCATGGAGGACGGAAACCAGTCAACCGCCTCTTTTAAATCCAGGTGAGAATGTGGTTCAGGCCGTGCGGCCCAATATGGTCTCTATTGGTGTTGGTGTTGATTTAATTTCGACGGAAAAGGATGGTAAACTGTATAAAGGACGTGTGGTACGAGATCAAGGTGTTGGTACTAATGGTGATGAGGTTAATACAAGTCACATGGTGGATAGTGGCACGTCCACTGTTGGTGTGGGTACTACGACAAAGGTGCTTCACAGTAAAGAACTTAAAATCAAAAAGTTGCCGTACATGGGTGTTACAAAGCCTTTGGGGGCTCATTTGATGCTTAGTACGAAAGAAAAGATATGGAATGGTGAGTATGTGGAACTGTTAAAATTGCTCCACAGGGAAGTCCGTGCTAAGGAAGGTTCTAAAGAAGAAGAGTTCGAGTTAGCTAAACGCCCTAAAGTTCCCCTGAATATAGAAAATTGGACGGCGGCCTTTTTAATTTTTGCCAGCGTCTATTGTGAGAAATTCCCTGAGCGCTGCGTGTCCCTGTTTAAATACATGGATGTTATCCGTAAGGCTCAGCTAACCAGGAATGATTATGCGTGGGCTCAATATGATGAGGAGTTCAGGGCACGAATGGCTTGGGATCCTGAGGCGAAATGGGGGGAGTTGGACTCTGACCTTTGGCAGCAACGATGGGATCGTCTGCCTCTGGTAAAACCATTTTTACGGCCAGTGGTCTTCCTATATTGTATCGTCCCTTTCAGTCCCGTCCCACCCGGGGAGGGGTGGGGGCCGTCTCTTCCGCCCAGTCGCCCATCGGCACATGCTGGGATTTTAATACCGGGACCTGTACTAGACAGTTTTGTAAATTCCGCCATGAATGTTCCCAATGTGGGAGGAAGAGTCATCCGTTGTCCCGCTGCTGGGGTCCTAGGACCCCAGGGCCCCAGGGTTCCCAACAGAGTTCAGGAACTTTCGTGCCACCACAACAACCCCCAGCTCCCAGGGGAGGGAAAGCTTCATCTGGGGCTGGGCCCAAAGGCTCGTACTCCGGTTAACGTAACCAGATTGGCCGCGGCTTTGCGGGACTATGAGCCTGCGGAGCTGCGGTCGGTCTTGTTGTTGGGTTTTCAGGTGGGGTTTCGCTTGGGGTATGAGGGACCGCGTCTCAGACGTTGGTCCAAGAATTTAAAGTCAGCGAGCGAACACCCAGACATTGTACAGTTGAAATTGGACAAAGAAGTGAGTGAGGGTCGGATGGCGGGCCCGTTTGATGACTGGCCTCTGGCGAACCTTATCGTGTCCCCAATTGGTGTAGTCCCCAAGAAGGAGCCTGGTCAGTTCCGGCTCATTCAACACCTGTCATGGCCGGACGGTGAGTCAGTAAATGATTTCATTGACCCGGAAGCTGCATCGGTGTCTTATTCCTCTGTGGATGTAGCCATGCAGCTGGTTGTCTCGGCGGGCCCTGACGCCCTAATGGCAAAATGCGACATTAAGTCCGCATTTCGGCTCCTTCCAGTCCATCCTGAGGACTGGTGTCTTCTGGGCATCCATTTCCTTGGGAAATGGTACGTGGACAAGGCGTTGCCAATGGGCTGTTCTATGTCCTGTGCTTTGTTCGAAACTTTCAGCACCTTTCTTCAATGGTGGTTTACTACACAGAGTGGCCATGACCTTGTCACTCATTATTTGGACGATTTCTTTTTTGTAGGTGCTGCCAATTCCTTAGCCTGCCATGCGGCTCTCACATCTTTTCAATCACTGATGAGTTACTTGGGTGTGCCATTGGCTCCAGAGAAGACCATGGGTCCTTGCGCGACCATGTCTTTTTTGGGGATCGAGCTTGACTCTCATTTGATGCAGGCTCGTCTTCCATTGGACAAGAAACAGAAAATGCTTCAGCTGGTTGGAACTATGTTGGGGAAGGAGAAGGTGTTTGTGAGAGAGATACAGGTTTTGCTGGGACACCTGAATTTTGCCTGCAGAGTGGTTCGGGCGGGTAGGACTTTTTGTAGGAGGTTAGGCAGAGCCTTGTCTGGTCATTCCCTTCCACATCATAGGGTGAGACTGTCTGCGGGGGTGAAGGAGGACTTACGTATGTGGGTCTTTTTCTTACATTCCTTCAATGGTGTGCCTTTGTGTTGGGAGGTGGATTGGTGTTGGGAGGTACAGATCTTCTCTGATGCCGCCGGTAGTGAGGGTTTTGGTCTCTACTGGCAAGGACGGTGGTGTGCTCAACAGTGGCCCATGCAATGGAAGAATGGTGGTAGAAGTATTGCCTTTCTGGAACTTTTTCCTGTGGTTGTGGCGGTCACGCTGTGGGGGGCGGAGTTGGCCCACAAAAAGGTCCTTTTTCGGATCGATAATATGGCTGTGGTTCAGGTGATTAACAAACAGTCGGCCAGAGATCCCCAGATTTTGAAACTTCTGAGAGTGTTTGTGTTGGGTTGCCTGAAACATGATATTGGTTTTCGGGCCCTTCACGTGCCTGGCGTGGACAATGACATTGCGGATGCTTTGTCTCGTTCACAGTGGGAGAGATTCCGTGGGCTTGCTTTGGAGGCAGACGAGGAGCCGACTCCCATGCCGGAACACCTTTGGACGATAGGAAACACCGGGTCCTTCACTTGGTTTTAGGTTCCCTGGCCCCTTCCACGAGGACGGCGTATGAGTTAGCCTGGAAGGAATTTTTGGAGTCAGGCGCTTGTCGGAGGGATCTGGATTGGCAAAGGTCGGAAGATGTGGTACAGTTTATTTTGGTGTTAATGGATAAGAAGTTGTCTAGAATTACTATATCTGGAAAACTAGCTGGAGTTTCTTTCATGGGTAAGCTTTTGTGGGGTTACTCTCCGTCGGCTGGGGAGTTGGGTAGGAGAATGTTGGAGGGATGGTCTAGAGAGAGTGGTGCTATTCGCACTTTGCGATCTCCTTTGTCGTGGCAAAAGCTGTTTCAGGTTGTTTCTGTCCTTCCGGTTGTGTGTACTGACCGAGTGGAAGCGTGTTTGTTTGCCACGTTGATGGTGTGGATGTTTTTTGGGGCTTTTCGTGTGTCTGAATTGCTTGGCAACAGATCCTCTCCTGGCCTCCTGTGGGGGGATGTTCAGATCACGGAGCGGGGGGTCCACATTTGGCTCTCACACTCCAAAACGGATCAGAGAAGTGTGGGCAAGGGTGTCTGGTTAGAATCGGTTTCACCTCAGGAAACGTGCCCTTTACATTGGGCTCTTTGTTGGAGGAAACTGTCGGGTGGGTTGGTGGATTTTCGAGTTTTTCAACATGCCAATGGGTCTAGTGTGACGAACTATCAACTGCGCATGGTACTGCGTAAAGCGCTGCGACATATTGGTTTGGATGGGTCTTCATACGGTACTCATTCTTTTCGGATTGGGGCAGCCACAGAGGCCTTCCACAGGGGTTGGTCGAGGGAGGACATCATGGGTCTGGGGCGCTGGACTTCTAACTGTTTTCGGCGCTATGTTCGTAATGAGCCTACTGGAGCGCTGGCGTCCTCCTCTGTTTTGCCTGTCTGACTCTGTTTTCTTTTTCAGGTTCTGTGGCTGGTCCTCGGGCTGCTTACGTTACAGTTTGGATCGTGGGCCATTCGTTCATTAAGAGAGCTCAAGTGCAAGCCCGACAGAGTTATTTTGGTTCCTCGTTGGGGTTCAATGACAGTTTGTTTAATGTGGTTTGGAAGGGAAAGGGGGGTATGTTGTGGAAAGAACTTATACCTGCCTTGAATTCTTGGTTGGTAGGGGGGGTTTGCCCGGACGTCCTGGTGATTCATTTAGGTGAGAATGACATGGGCTCTGTCAAAGGGGTTGTCCTGCTCCGGGCGATAAAAAAGGACTTGGCCTTGCTACACAGTCAGTGGTCGGGTTGTCATGTCATTTGGACGGAGATGGTGCCGCGGAGGGTTTGGAGGTATGCGTTGAAACCGAAGGCGGTGGACAAATCCCGGAGGAAGGTGAATTTGGAGGTTTCCCGTTTTTGTAGAGACCTGGGTTTCGGGCGCATCGTCCATAGTGACATTAAATACGATGCGGTGGAATTTTTTCGGGGGGATGGTGTACACCTGTCCCGTATGGGTATGGACCTGTATCTTCTGGAGTTGCGGGAGGTTCTATCTCGCTGTTTGACGGTTCGTCAGTTGGTTGGTGAGTAAGTGGTAGTCGGTTCTGTTTTCTGGTTTTCCCCTTCCTTTTCTGACTGGGTCTCCCTCGTACCCCCCCTCCCCCCCCCCACCCCCACCCCCTCCCACCCCCCCCCGGTTTTAGGCGGTTGGGGGGGCAGAAAGGTGGGGCTCTCTCCGTATCAGTCTTTCACCCCACGGCTTTCTGGTTGGCGGTTTTGCTATGTGATCGTCAGTTTTGGGCCAAGTTGGACCCGTTAGTTGTATCGGTTATTGTTTGGGGATTGTTCAGTTTGATTGACGTGGGGTTCGGAGAATATGGATCGGGGGATATGTTCTGTTGGTTTATAGTCAGAGATGTAAGATTATATTTATTAGGTGATGTTATAATGTTATAATGTTATTGGGGTTTGTATGGTTTTGTGTTGGGTATGTACGGGTGGGGGTGGGTGTGATGGAGGGTGTGGGGTGGGGGCGGGGTTTTGGGTGTGAAATAAAAACGAACAAAAACTTGGGTTGTGGTTTAGATTGTGAGGCGGTTGCCGAGTTGTGTATTTTGTAAATGTGCACCTGTTCCAATAAAGCGGCCTTTTTCACACTTGAAGGGTTTTTTGAGTCTGCTCACTCTCCCCCCACCCCTCTCTCCCAAGGGGGGCTTGGGGGAGGGCAGCCGACCACCGGGAGGTCTCCTCCCCCGGGCGGTTTGGGAGATCTGGGTGGGGTATTCTTTCTAGCAGGTTCTTTTTGGGCGTTTTTGGGCTGGTTTTAGTTGTTTTGTGCGCTCCCCTATAAATGGGCGGGGCTCCTCGCTCCGGGCACCATTTTAGGCTTGGTGACCTGGTGGCCGGTTGAGCTTAGAATTTTTTGTCCCCCCCTCCTCTCCCCTTTTTTAAGGGATTTTTATTTATTTATTTCTTTCGTTTGGCTGCGGTTTGAAACATGTGTTCATGGGGTTTTACGTTGTGCTTTGCCGCTTGGGACAGGTGCGTGGCGGTTTTGCTATGTGATCGTCAGTTTTGGGCCAAGTTGGACCCGTTAGTTGTATCGGTTATTGTTTGGGGATTGTTCAGTTTGATTGACGTGGGGTTCGGAGAATATGGATCGGGGGATATGTTCTGTTGGTTTATAGTCAGAGATGTAAGATTATATTTATTAGGTGATGTTATAATGTTATAATGTTATTGGGGTTTGTATGGTTTTGTGTTGGGTATGTACGGGTGGGGGTGGGTGTGATGGAGGGTGTGGGGTGGGGGCGGGGTTTTGGGTGTGAAATAAAAACGAACAAAAACTTGGGTTGTGGTTTAGATTGTGAGGCGGTTGCCGAGTTGTGTATTTTATAAATGTGCACCTGTTCCAATAAAGCGGCCTTTTTCACACTTGAAGGGTTTTTTGAGTCTGCTCACTCTCCCCCCACCCCTCTCTCCCAATGCAGACTTCTTAGTTGTTCCTGGCCCAGCCTGGAGGGATTGGTCAGCGCTTGGACCAGCTGGCTATTAAGATGGTCACTCTAGAGGTTAAACAGAGAGGGGCCAGTAGACACCCACTGTTTTAGGCCTACATTGGTTGGCATTTTCTGGGTGGTTGCTCGGCCATCGCCAATCTTGATTTGTACACAAGTGTTGATGTAAAGATTGACAATGTCCTGCAGCACTTTCACTGGCACACCCCAGAGTGACTTTTTTTTTTACCACAGCTTAGCCCTGGTGGCTTTGTCGAAAGCTGCCTTTAGTTCGAAGAAGCAGGTACTGAGCTGGCTGGATTTGGCAATGACTTGATCAGCGAGTAAAGTTAGTGTCAACGGATTGGTTAGTGTGCTCATTCCTCCTCTAAACCCAGTTTGTATTTTCAGAATGATGTTTAATTGATTGACCCGGTTCTCTAGGTCGATGAGCAAATTGGAACCTTGAATCTTGACTTCTACATCGATTATGGCCATTAATCTGTAGTTTGTTCGATTTGAGTGTTAGCTGGGTAGCCCGATGTAGGAGGAGGAGGGGGTTGAGTCCTTTTTAAATATCTAAGCCTTTTCAGGATCTGTGCAACCTGTGTGTGATTGAGAGTGAGATGGAATGCCTCTACAGATTGAGTGCTATGGTAGGGGCTCCTGGAGAGCGTTGCTTTCATTATTGGAGGCTGATCCCGGTTAGCCTGATGGTAATCTGCGAATATGTGTGATGTCCATATAGATTCTGTAATGCCGGGGTTGTTGTGCTGCTGGCAACCGTTTGCCAGTTTGTTAATTTCAGCCCAGAACGATTTGGCATATTTTTGTTTGCTTGCAAGAAGCAATTCAAAAAGTCCCTCATAGAGTTGCGTTTTGCAGACCATATGGGTTTTTTGCAAGCTTGTTTCATATTAACAATTTTGGTTTTAGCCTCCTTGCTGAATTGGCAGCCCAATGAGATTGTGTCTAAGTTTCCTTTCGAGTTTCATATTCATGATGTGTAGTTGTGGCATGAACCTTTCCATCCCCTTCAGTCTGCAGCCTTGTTTACTGTGAGGTTTGATAGGGAAATGTGATGTATAGGCCTTTACGAAGGCTTCCCTATTATGAACAGTTAAGATGCTAGATGATGGGTCTAGGGGCTCCATTTTAAAGTGAAGAAGGGTGATGAAATTCACGATGCTCGGTATCTTCATGTCCTTCCATGTGAGACGCCTCATGTTGAACATCTGTGGGAATGAGGACAGACTGTTTACTCCTTGAGGTGGAGTTTTCTCTAATCCAAATTACTGGATGGAGTAACCGCTATCTGGTCTCACTTGAATCATGCATTATCTACTTTATGTATGTATGTATGTATCGCATACTTTGACAGTCTGCGCTATAAAAGTATGCGATACATACATAAAGTAGATAATTCCTGCTAATAATTCGTGTAATCCAAATTGGAGTTTGCCCTATCTGTTGGTCTGAATGCTGCTGGTTGGTCTGGTGGGCTCCGTCCGCTTGCCATGTAGAAACCCAGGGTTTCAAGGGCTATTATACACATCCTACCTAGTTGGTCTGATCTGGCTTGGTTGTGAAATATTTCTCGGACTTGAATTTGGGACTTGGCAACTGAAATTTGCAGTAGCTTCATGTTGAACTCACCTGACAACATTATGTAGTCTTGTGGATACATACCTTGTTTGGTTTAAGTGAGCCTGTCAGGGTCTTAATCTTAGCTAATTTGCTCTTCTGGCAGGATGAATATATAAATTCAAAATTAGTAATGTGGAGAACTTCTCTGATTGGGGTGCTACTATGCACTTAATGCATTGTATCCATGAGAAGCCCAGATCAACCGCCTCATGGACCCATAGAATGTCAGTGGAGATTTTGAGCGAGAGCCCTCGTTCCACCCTGACTGACTTAGATTCTTTTATTTCTGCAGTATGGTATTCTTTATAGCCCCAAATTGGGGTTTGTTCCTGCTACCAGGTTACTTCCTGCAGCCCGAGTTTGAATTCACATAGGAAGTCTGGGTTTGTAGACAACAGATCCAAAACAAGCTCTTTTGGGGAATACTGGCTGTTACAAGGAAGGGGTGTTCCATTTCATTCAGTTTTGACCAGTGGCAGCAGCTCCATTAGAGCGGAGGAGCTCTGCTCCCCCCCCCCCCACCACCAGAAAATAAAACAATAATAAAAATATTTTAATTCCTTTGACCCACTCCCCGGACTCTGACGAGTCTTGGGGGTGGCTCCAGGGGATGACACTGCTGGTGGAGGAGTGGTGGATACTCCCTTCACTGAGCATGAGGTGTTTGGCCGGCTGTTTTAGGCCGACCAAACCCTCATGCACAGCAAAATTCTATCTATCCCTAGCTGCGTTGCTGGGGCTAGAGAGACCAGGCACAGACTCCCAGTCTGCCTGGGAGTGCAAGTTGCTGGTGCTCAAGCCAATCCCAGCGCTACTTTCATACAGTGTCAGAATTGGCCACAGTGTATTCTGGGAGCCTGTGCCCAAAATCAGGAAGAGTGTGATGGGACGTGAGACAGCAGCAGCGTTAAGTTAGGTTATTTAATTTCTTTATAGATTTTTTTGTCCCCTGACTCTCCCCTCTCCCCACCTCCCTCCTCCGATTTAGACACCCCGTGACAGTGTTGGATTACTTACTGCCTTGTTGGATTTGGTTAGTTCCTCCTGATTCAAGGATGGGTGCTGCACTTCTGTTATTGGGCTCTTGAGGTGGCAGTGCTAACTGAGAGTCTGCAAGGTGCATGCTGGTGAGAGATTTTGTGAAGTTTTAGCTTCGTCCAGTAGTTCTGGTAGTATCATAGGGACCGTAGCGAGGAGGTCCATGGTTGTAGCGTGTAGTAGAGAAAGAAAACCTCTCGACGGCAGGTAAGTTCAGTAAGCTGCTTTTATTGGAGCCAACAGCATACCGGACACTCCCCTGGCGTGGGAGGATCGTCACCAAAATCTGTAGTAGAGAAAGAAACCCCCTCGACGGCAGGTAAGTTCAGTAAGCTGCTTTTATTGGCGCCAACAGCATAACGGACTTGCTGGGGCGAGATTTTGATCGATACCTTATCACTATTGATCTAAAACCCCGTTCTGGTCGACTGAACCTTTGTTGCCTGTCATTGAGGGAAGAAAGTGCATCTCTTACCAAGTTAGTTCACCCAATAACGGACTCCGCTCTGAAAGATCACAAACAACTTCTAGCTTTCAAAGGTTTATTATAAAGTTAGGATAAGCTGCAAGTACAGGCATCTCAGAATGAGATTCACAAGATACACGGGCCCAACTACATACATGTGCTCTCTGAAAACCCTCAGACGAGCAAAGAAGACTACGAGTACAAGTTCTAGGAATAACAAAGCTATTAGCATAGACACGTATTGAGATCTCTCCGTCATTTAAGGTTGGAGGGAAAACACAGGTTAGGCTGTCCCTACCCTGCTCTGGATGGTATCCCTACTTAACAGGGTCTCAACCTATCAAAAGGTGTCAGCGGTGAATGACTTCCTAGGAAGATCACCCACTCTTAGTCTCTTGGTGAAAACCTATGGTCCTCCAGTCATGACCCCTCTCTGCCTACCCATCCGCTCTCTAAAGGGTCCTCAGGCATCTGCTCTAACTCCACCCAGGGGTGCTGTCCCTAATACAAAACATACAACATCGTTTGAGACGCCCCTCGTGAGACGCCCCTCACGTGGTGTAGCTTCTGGCTTTTTTCATGATGAGGCCTCGTGCGTTAGAGTTGACCTTGCTTCTCAGACTCTTCTCCGGCCCGCTGATACCCCTTAAACATTCCGGAACCCTCCTCCGTGTCTGGGCCGTCTCCTGAACAAACCTCTATTCATTTCATTTATAATTGGATCCCCCCTTTCTCTTGCAGACAGACATCTGCAGCCAAGATCCCAATTCTCATAGACTTCCAACAAAAGTTTGCAACATTTCTCGGCCCAGACCAATACGTGTAAATCAATGTCTATAAACATTTCAGGCCTACAGCATTTCTCATAATGATTATACCATTCAAATCCTTCATTAATTAGTAGCATGTCAATACTCTATTCTATGATTCGGTAAACATATCTATAAAATATGGCCCATTAACGCTACTACTAAAAGACATTAGTGCAATCCATGTCGTGAAAACAAACACCTTTCCCATCCCTTCCAGCTCTGGCCCTGAGGCCTACCACGTTCTACGTTTAACCGCATGCCATCTTACATTTTAGCAGCTACACGACATGGATTCAGGATTAATCACGTCTAATAAAGTTATATAATTTCACACATTTCTGCATTAGTTCCACTTCTACTTAAATCTCTAAGTTAACTGCACATTTCAGAATATAAATGCATATAATATCAGCACTCATGGCATTTATCTTCATGACTCGTGCTTACTACGTGTAAGTGTGATGTACTTATACATTTAGGTCAGTTTGCGCTCTCTCAGTTCCCCCCTTTGATGACCTCTCGGGGTCATCACTAACTCTTAAACTGCAGTGATTGCTAGTGTACCTCGTTTCTGCGTTTCCAGAGCCCTCAGACTCCTGTACTGATTATCTTGTATGGCAGCTAATCTCTGTAGCTGTTCTCTCTGGGCCCTCTCCGACCTCCTTGCTCTGTACCATTTGAATACCCTCACCAATCCCCACAACACGATCCCACAGATCAATATTATGATGATAGGTTTCAGCACATACCACACGAAGCTTTTGCCTAATGTGGTGAGCCAACCTCCAGCTTCACTCATTCCATGGCCCACTTTTTCCCAGACATTTTCTCTACTTAGGTCTTCGATCTCCTTGTGAATATCAGTTATGTTCATAATAACTTTCTCAAGGGGCTTTGAATTGTCTGGAATGTAAGTGCAACATTCCTGGACCTTCAAAGCCTTACAGACTCCGCCCTCTTTTGCTAGTAGGACGTCTAATGCAAGACGGTTTTGAAGAACCATGGCCCTTATCGATTGCATCTCTCCTTCCACCAGCATTAAGGACTGAGCAGTGCTGGCAGACAACCTGTCTACGACTGTTGCCAGTCGTCTAATCTTGACATCATTGAGGATTAGTCCTAAAAGGGGGAACACAGCTCCAAATACATCTCCAACCATTTCTGCATCCCCTATATCTCTCTTTCCTCTTGCTGATGCCTTGCCCTCGATGATCTCTAAGTCTTGGGCATGATATATTTTGGGGAAGATAATTGCCAAGTAACATGATCCATACCAGTTATCAGGTAGTCTCACGTAGGCATTTCTTCCACATACAAAATATACATTTGGAATCACTTGCATTCCCTTTAGGAAATCCTTAGTATAATATTCTAGATTGAAAGCATGTTCACAGCTAACTTCTCCCACGTATACATTTTCATAATACGTTTTGGCTCGGTGAAGACATAGCTTTCCTCTCTGCGTTCTATCTAAAGCTATTGGACCACTACTACCCTTTCTCTTGTGTGCCTTCTCTTCCTCGGTCCAATCTGTTTTCCATTGTCCTGATTTTTTCAAAATCTTTTGTCTCCTGTATCGATCATCCACCTGCCCTATGAACTTTTTCTCGACTTCTGACACCTTGCATGTCAGATTGTTTCTGCGGGCATGTGAAGTATCTAAGGTAATCCAAGGAATGAAGAACTTGGCCAATCTGTCTTCACTCTTCCAGTAGTCCCATTTGTTCATTTGCTTATAATTTGGGACTTCTGGTAACACTGAATCATAATTGGAGAAATAGTATTCAAAACTATCCCTCCCATAAAATATACTAAGCAATAAGCTACATGTAATGCCATATGTCAGCGGGAGGTGATGATATCGAATGCCTTCATCTACAGACGCCGGCAACTGCATGCAGACATAGCAGTCCTTAACCTCCATGGCATCCACGTATTCATATAAAAGTTTAGCATAAGCATTTGACCTAAAGTCGCCTTGGGACTCATCCACGTGTAACCTGCGAGCTTCTGCAGCTAATAACGCTTTCTCTTGAATGCTTTCCCCTTTCTCACCAGCAACAGTGGGTTTCGGTGTCACTGCAGATTTCACATCGGTTACCTTTGCCTCTTCCTCATGTCCCTTTACATAGGAGACTGTGACTACTAAAACTATTAATATTATCACTCCTACTATTAGTGTGCCTATTATACATTTGGCTCTGCGGTTTGGGGTGCCGGCCTCCATGTCGTCAGACAGTATGGCTCTCTTATCTCAGCACAAAGTTCTTTTCTTCTCGTTCCTTTACAGTCCTTTTTACTCCTTTTGTCCTTAGAACCACACGACTGGAAACTGACAACCTCCTTTGCAAAAGTTTTTTAAAAGTTTCAACACAGACAACCCTAGCCCTTCTCCGTCAACTCAAGGGAAGGTCCCTAAGATTCTCTGCTTCCTGGGCGCTAGGTAATCTTCTTTTTCTTGCTTATTTACAAAGTCTCTAAGCATCTACAATCAGGCTTGTGCCTGCGGCTTTGACAGCATAGTTCAATATTTCCAAACGAAGAATGTGCTCTTCATGGCTTGTTATCTTTGTACCAAAGTCGGGGAATTGCAATTCTGTGAAAAACATGTGCTTTAACTTGCTGAGGCGGGGAGGGCTGGGGAGTGTGTAAGTTAGTGACCCTTCTGCTTCGACTCCGGGTACTAACAGTTGTACTTCCACTGTGATGATGGGCTCAGAGCTGGACACCACCACCGCTCGTATCCTCCCTGTCTCCTGTTCCAAAGACATTTGTCGCCAGATATGTCCACTCAGGGGTGGCGTATCTTCTGCTAGGCACACGCACTCTTCTTGACCTCCTCAAGTCCGGTGCTTCAGCGCCCTGAGCACCTTCTTCTGGGTCGGAGTCCTCTGATATCGGAGGAAGGGTTCTCTCTGGAGTTGACCTCAGGCTAGAGCTCCTTCTTTGCGGCCAATTAGCTTCTCCACGTACCCTTCTACTCCTTCTCCTTCTGGTCTGTTCACGCTCTCTGTCAGACTGGTCAGTGTCTGACTCGTACTCCCAGCTACTTTCTCCTTCAGTAGCGTCGTCTGTTTCGCTGTTGTACTGACCGTCCTCAGCTTGGTCAGACTCGTTCCCTGCTTCTGCTGGCACCTCTACAGCTTGGCTGGCCCCCTCTATGGCTTCTCGGTCCGCAGCTGGACGTCTATCCGAGAGAGGAGCTGTTTCTTCTAGAGGTGCTGGAACCCTCCGCGTATGCGACGCGTGGATCCAATTGGGCAGGCCTCCCACCTTTACTGCAGTGTTCGTGATCAGGATGATCTGGAAGGGCCCACGCCAACGAACATCCAGGCAGCTTCTTCTCACGTGCTTTCGCACAAGCACCCAGTCTCCAGGACACAGGTCGTGGCACAGGTCCTGGCACGACGGAACTTCGGCAGCCTGCACCTGAAGGGACACAGAATGAATGGCGTCAGACAGCCCCTTACAATAGTCCAGGATCATATCATCTGTGATGTTTAACAGTGCGGCAGTTGGGACAGAAGGCAACCTCATTGCTCTCCCCATCAACACCTCATGGGGTGACAGCCCCGTTCTTCTGTCTGGGGTACTACGGAGGCTCATAAGGACCAATGGCAGAGCGTCAGGCCAACTCAAGGACGTTGATGAACACACCTTTGCAATTCTGGCCTTTATAGTGCTATTGATCTGCTCCACAATTCCTGAGGCCTCTGGTCGGTAACTGCAATGCAATTTCTGATCTATGTTCAAAGCCGCACAAATCATTTTCACAAGCGAGCTGTTGAAATGCGTTCCCCTATCCGATTCCAAAGAGGCCGGCACCCCGAACCGCGGAATGAGCTCCCTAAGCAGTAACTTGGCTACTGTGAGGGTGTCGCACCTACGTGTAGGGTATGCCTCAACCCATCTGGAGAATACGCAAACAACTACCAGGACATAACGGAGGCGGTTGCACCTTGGCAGTTCGATAAAATCCAACTGCATGCGGTTGAATGGACCCCCTGACCTCCCAATGTGGCTCAGTGCAACTGGTGTCTTTTTCCCTACATTCAACTGCTGACAGGTCACACAACGCTGGCACACTGCTTCGGCTGCTACTCTGAACTTAGGATTATACCAGGTCTGCCTAAACACTCTCAGCATAGCCTCTCTCCCTAAGTGTACGGGACCATGGATTTGTCTAGCCATTGGGCTCACCATCTCATTGAGTAACACTGCTCTGCCATCTGCTGAGACCCAGAAATGGGCCTCACCCACCACACATCCTGCCTTTTCCCATGTTTGTTTTTCAAAATCAGGAGCATTTTCTTGCATGCACTTTAGTTCGTCCCAAGAGTCAACAGTTTCTAGTATCATAGATAATTCAGTTCTTACATTTATTCCACCCACTTCCACCTCTGTGAAAGAGTACCCTTGTTCCGCGCAATACCGCGCGACTTCGTCGGCATATCTATTGCCTTGTGACACGAAGTCCATGTTTCTGGTATGTGCGGTGCACTTCACAACTGCGATACCTGCTGGACATTGCAATGCCTCTAACAACAAGCGCACAAACTCTCCGTTGCGAATGGGAGAGCCTGAAGAGGTCATGAAACCCCTTTGAGACCACAACTGCCCGTAATCGTGAACTACCCCGTAACCATATTGGCTGTCGGTGTATATGGTGACTCGAATTTGATTGCTTGCCAGGCAGGCACGCGTTAAGGCAATAATCTCGGCTACCTGAGCGGAGTGTACTCCTTCCAGGCATCCAGCTTCCACAACTCCAGTAATCGTACAAACAGCGTAAGCTGCTCTCAACTGCCCGACTTCGTCTCTTACACATGAGCCATCGACAAAGAAAATTTCATCTGGGTCAGTCAGTGGCTCATCTACGATGTCGGGTCTAGGTTTGGTGCATAGTTCAGTCACATCGAGGCAGTCATGGTCTGTACATTCATCATCATCATCGATATCATTTGGGAGTGGCATCAAGGTAGCAGGATTCAAAACAGAGCATCTCCTGAGGGTCACGTTCTCTGCAGCAAGGATAACTTGCTCATAGCGCGTGAGCCTACTGTTGGTCAGATGCTGTGTTTTGGTCCTGGTCATTAACAGTTCAACAGAATGGGGCACGTACACCTCTAACGGATGCCCCATGACAATATTCTCACACCTCTCGATGCTGACACCTGTTGCGGCAACGGATTTGAGACATCCGGGCAACGCTGCGGCTACTGGGTCTAAAGTAGCCGAGAAATAAGCGACTGGTCTACGGGCATTCCCATGAATTTGGACTAACACAGACAGCGCGCAACCCTCTCTCTCACAACAATAAAGCAAGAATGGTTTATCGTAATCAGGCATTCCCAAAGCCGGAGCAGGACACAGGTCCTCTCGCAGCTGTAGGAACGCCATCAAACAGTCTTTGTCCCATGGTACCGGATCGCTCACCTCCTTGTGCGTCAGTTTTTGCAAGGGCTTTGCTTTCAGTGAAAAGTTCGCGATCCACTGTCGGCAATAACCCACCATCCCTAGGAACATCCTGACTTCTCTCTGTGTTTTAGGCGCATTCATCTTCATGATCGCCTCTATCCTGTCTGGTGACACTTTTCGTTTGCCTTTCTCAATTCTGTGTCCCAAGTACTGCACTTCTGTTAGGCAGTACTGTAACTTTCCCGGGGACACCTTGTGCCCATTTGCAGCTAGGTGATTTAGCAAAGCAATGGAGTCCTCCCTGCAAGCTTCTTCTGTTTCTGACGCCACAAGGAGGTCGTCTATGTACTGGACCAGAACTGACCTCTGGGGCAGCACTAGACTTTCAAGATTTTTTTTCAGAAGCTGGTTGAAGATCGATGGGCTCTCTGTATACCCCTGAGGAATACGACACCATGTTAGGACGCAACCTTCCAGCTTAAATGCGAAAAGAAAATGGCTCTCTTCGTCCAGAGGGATCGAAAAGAAAGCCTGGCAAAGATCAATCACAGTGAACCATTCTGCTTGGAACGGTATCTGAAACAGTATCACTGATGGATTCGGTACCACTGGACAACATGAAACAACTATGTTATTAATCTTTCGGAGGTCCTGCACTATCCGGAATTTCCCATTTGGTTTCTGCAAACCCATAATCGGGGAGTTACATGGACTACCCACGATTTCCTTCAGTATTCCCTGCTTAATCATGGACTCGATCACGGGCTTTATGCCTGCAACCGTTTCTGGAGTCAATTTATATTGGGGTGTTCTTGGAAACTCAGCATGCGGTTTCACTACAATTTTCACTGGGTCCACCCCCTTGACCAGTCCAATCTCTTCCCCAGTGAAATCCCACACTTCTGGTGCCACGGTCTCTCTCAGATCCCAGGGGAGCTCATCTACTGTTAGAGTGGGATACAGCTCCACACATATTCTGGAATTTGCAACCTTGAAGTCAGCATCATCATCATTAGTCAATACCTCCACTCCTTGTGGTGTGCAGTATATGGTGCAATTTAATTTGCACAAAAGATCTCTTCCTAGCAGACATACAGGACTAGAATCGCAAACCACAAACTGGTGCTCATCGCTGTACTTCCCTATTTTCACCTGCACGGGTTCAGTCAGTGGGCTGGTCATTCTCCTGTTAGTGACCCCCACCACTTGTATGGTCTCTCCAGACATGGGCAGGCCTGGAACTGCGGCTGATCTGATCGTGGATCTAGTGGCTCCTGTGTCCACTAAGAATGTCGTGGGGCACCCTGCCACTTCGGCCTCAACATAGGGTCCCCTTTGGTCCACCTCCAAGGCTGCCCCGAGGGTACAGTCCTCCCTTTCCACTCTCTGTCCAGTTAGTGGGTCCACATAATAGCACTCCTCTCCTCCTACAAACAGGGGCATCTGTCTATATGTCTTACCCATAGTCCCTGCTCTGGGTGGCTGAGGGAACTGGGCTCGGGGAGGAGGGCCCCCCCTTTGAGCACCTTTCCCTGGTATTGCGTTACCCCTCTCATAGGCGCACTCTGAACCTCTTCCTCCTCTACCTCCTGTTCCCCTATCTCAACATTGTAGGGACACTCGCGTTTCCAATGCCCCACCTCGTTACACTGGTGGCACCGAGTCGTTTTCTTCAAGGCAGCTATGTCTATTCTGGGTCTAAAGGTGGAGTTCTCCTCATTGCCCTTGCTCTGGTTATACTGTTTCTTTCCCCCAGTTCCTGTTCCTTGTTGCTGTTGCTGCTGTCCCCCCTTCCCGGCTGCCTGCATCTGTACCACCATCAGTTTCTCCTTTAGTTTCTTTGCCTTGGAGTCTATCTCATCACAGCAGTACCTGGCATATCTCAGGATTTCATCTAAGGCTTTATTTTGCCAACAAATCAAGTGTTGCTGAATCATTAAACTAATATCCGGTCTCAGGCCCAAGACGAACTTGGACACAAATTGCCCTATGTCCTTTGGATCCATTACATCCAGACCGCTATATTGTTTAAACGCCTTCAGCAATCTCTCGTAATATTCGTGAACTGTCTCTTTGGGTTCCTGTCTGGTTCGATCTATTTTGACCCAATCTATGTCTTGCATTGGCACTTTATCTTTCAGCCAAGTCATCACTCTCTCGTATTTTGCCATCACAGTCTCGGACGGCCCGTTAGTCTTAGCGTCTCTCTCTGGCTCTGTTGTGGGCCACTCAGCGCTAACCTTGCATGCGGTCCACAAATCTCCTGGCACTACAATGTCAAACAGCGTGTTCAGATCTATCCATAGGACCTTTGAGATTTTTACGAATCTCTCAACCTGCTTGTACCACTCCACTGGGTTCTCCCGCAATTTGGGGAAGGAAGTGGTAAAAGCAGCTAAATCTCCCCTACTCCATGGGACGTGCACATAGTTCCCATTTGCAACTTCACGCAAAGGGTATGCCTCTATTCCCTGCAGTCCTCCTGGTGTCATACCAAGCATGCTTCTCCTGACTGTCCCCTTCTTGGACCACCTCTCTTCCCATTTATCTAGTGCCCTCCATGTCCTTATTCCAGTGATCAGTTCCCTTATGTGCGTTTTCAGTCCGATCGTTCTCCTCTCATCTAGGTCTCGATCTGAATAATGTAGCCTATGGTTACCCTGTAAAGCCTTGGTCCTTGACAGGTCCACCATATATTTGCCTGCTAGTTCGACTAACTTCTCATGGATTGTTCTCGCCTTTCGAGTGATGTCCTTTGCCATGAACAGTATTTCATCCTGCTCATATATCTCCATTCTTTCTAAAGGCAAGGTACCATCTACCATGTCATCCAGATCTGACCTTAAGCTGGTGACATCGAGTCTCTTAGCTTTTATCTCAGCTCGCAGTATCTCTTTCGAGGGAGGTTCACAGGTTTCTCTCCCATCCCAACTCCGAGCCCTACGTTTGGGTTCGGGAGAGTTAAGGAGTGTTCTCCCTTGCTCCCATCTCTCCAGGTCCCATGCTCGGCCATCCGATCTTGGAAGGTGATGGAACACGGGCCTGTTACCCCCAATTTTACTTTGCCCATTCTCTCTTTCTTCTCTCTTTTCACAGTACGACTCTCTGCTATTTTCCCTCTGGTCGCCACTCTCTCTCTGCCTAGTATCGCTCAGTATCCGATACGATCCTTCTTGGTTCCCCATATTCCCTGGACTGCGCTCATGTCCGTCATCACAGGGACTGTGGCGCGACCTCTCGCAACTCCCATTCTGTTCTCTGTTGCCGGGCACACAGTGGATACACTTAAAGCTGTCTCTGTACTCCCGCGTTCTCCTGTCTTCTTCACTGTGTATTGGGCGAGACACCCCCCCACTCTCGGGGCCCCCGTTTTCCAGGTCTGATCTATCTCCACTCCGGGCCCAATGGGTGACTCCCCTACTGTCCTTCTCCCTCCCGTCCCACTCCGGACTACTCTCCTCAGCCCCGCAGTGAGTCCGGGCTCTGCTATCCTGACTTTCCCTTCCAGCTTCCGCAGCTATGATGCTCTTGTGAGCCTCTACTGCCTCATCCCACTTCTTCAGGTACTCGTTTAACTCCTGAAAGGATTTCCGTCCTGATCCCCTCATATCCACTGGCCATCTATGGCCCCCCGGATCCCCTACTGGATCCTCTGCTGTGTGTACTGGGTTGCTCCACTCTCTTGGTATCGGCAACTGACTTGGGGAGTTGATCGTATCGTTCCTCCTTGCCATCTCTGCTCTTTCTCTGTCCCTCCGTACCCGTTCCTCCCCTCTGGCTCTTTCTGGGTCATAAATCGATACGATAGGACCTATGGTAACAGGTACTTGTAGTGCATCTGGCAATGCGTAGGATGTGGCACACTCCGTTTCCGGCACCCTTTGTACCACAAACCTCCCGACTACCTGCTGCACCGGACTAGGCTGGGACACTTCTGTCTTTGCAGCGGGGTCCCAATCAGAGCTGGGAAGCGGTCTATGCTCTCCTGCGTTGCCCCCCCCCTTCACTATGCTCGACCTCTCCCCCTACTCTGTTATACGGGGTGGCCTATCCGTCAGTAACCTGTTTATCAAGCTGTCCTCTGTTTCGCTCTCATCATCTTCTTCTAGGGGGCTTTTGTTCCCGGGCATCTCTAATACTGGGTACAATTTATTTACTTCCATGTTATGCACTCTCCATCTTTTGGCATCTGCGTCCCACTTGGCATCCTGCACTGCCCTTACCGATCGTTTCACCCTTTCTTGTCGTCTATTCATGTTCTTCTCGTGCGCTGCCCTAATCCAGGCATTGAGAGCTTCAAACTGGGTCGGTCTAGGCAAGGGTCTCATTGAGGTCATAACTGCTTTTAATCGGTGTAGCACCTCTAATCTGAACGTCCCGTACTTCGGAAACGTCAGTTCCTCATTTCCTTCTGTAATCTTACTCCACTCTGAGATCCACAAAATTGTATGCAGCCCAACATTTGCCGCCATATAACGAGCCGGCGTAGCCTCCGGCGGGGCTTCTTCCCCTTCATACGATCCCCGCCTCTCTTTTTTAAACGCCGCTCTCAACCATTTAAAACACTTCATGATTATACGCACAATTTCCAGCCTCAATACTCTGTTTACTTCCTGATGACAATCCACCAATCCTAGCGCGGCTTTGCTAGCTGGCCTATCGCAGCGCGGTCTTTCTCCGGCCGGCCAATCCCAGCGCGGCACTTTCTGACGTCACTCGTCTCCGCTTCGCAGCAGCACCCCTCCTTTCTCAGCTCTTCTCCCGGTCATTCATGCGTCCCATTCATACCCTGAAAAATGACTACTTCCGACCAAGCGGTCACTTCCCTCGACTGTACGTCCACAGTCTATCTGTAATTGTCAACACAACTGACGAAATGTCTATCGTCTCTCTGATAGGTTGCTTACACACACAGTAACCTCCGACCAGCGTCCGTTACTCACGCACTCACTCTTACGTTCCCCCTATCTCGGTCTTTCGGGTGATCAATGGTACCTCATGACCCCCTTCACACTGGTTGACAATTACTTTGGATGTCCGATACACCCGAACCACTTAAGCTCTCCTTGAACTTAAGATTTCCACCGGTTACGCGCGCTCACAACCTGTTCCACAGTCACTCTACAGACATTCAACTCCGCCAGACATTACAACATAGATACAATACAAAAACACAGCAATCTAGCACGCATGACCCTTTATACTCACTCTCGACCGATACTGCTGCTTTTCTGTCTCACGTCATCCGGACCTTCTTCGGCGGGCGGTTCTTCTGATCATCGATCTCTAGGGGCCTTGGGGTAATCTAACCTGGCCTAGATCACCTTCCTCAAGAAGGCAACCATCCTCTATAGCTACCAACTGCTGGGGCGAGATTTTGATCGATACCTTATCACTATTGATCTAAAACCCCGTTCTGGTCGACTGAACCTTTGTTGCCTGTCATTGAGGGAAGAAAGTGCATCTCTTACCAAGTTAGTTCACCCAATAACGGACTCCGCTCTGAAAGATCACAAACAACTTCTAACTTTCAAAGGTTTATTATAAAGTTAGGATAAGCTGCAAGTACAGGCATCTCAGAATGAGATTCACAAGATACACGGGCCCAACTACATACATGTGCTCTCTGAAAACCCTCAGACGAGCAAAGAAGACTACGAGTACAAGTTCTAGGAATAACAAAGCTATTAGCATAGACACGTATTGAGATCTCTCCGTCATTTAAGGTTGGAGGGAAAACACAGGTTAGGCTGTCCCTACCCTGCTCTGGATGGTATCCCTACTTAACAAGGTCTCAACCTATCAAAAGGTGTCAGCGGTGAATGACTTCCTAGGAAGATCACCCACTCTTAGTCTCTTGGTGAAAACCTATGGTCCTCCAGTCATGACCCCTCTCTGCCTACCCATCCGCTCTCTAAAGGGTCCTCAGGCATCTGCTCTAACTCCACCCAGGGGTGCTGTCCCTAATACAAAACATACAACATCGTTTGAGACGCCCCTCGTGAGACGCCCCTCACGTGGTGTAGCTTCTGGCTTTTTTCATGATGAGGCCTCGTGCGTTAGAGTTGACCTTGCTTCTCAGACTCTTCTCCGGCCCGCTGATACCCCTTAAACATTCCGGAACCCTCCTCCGTGTCTGGGCCGTCTCCTGAACAAACCTCTATTCATTTCATTTATAATTGGATCCCCCCTTTCTCTTGCAGACAGACATCTGCAGCCAAGATCCCAATTCTCATAGACTTCCAACAAAAGTTTGCAACATTTCTCGGCCCAGACCAATACGTGTAAATCAATGTCTATAAACATTTCAGGCCTACAGCATTTCTCATAATGATTATACCATTCAAATCCTTCATTAATTAGTAGCATGTCAATACTCTATTCTATGATTCGGTAAACACATCTATAAAATATGGCCCATTAACGCTACTACTAAAAGACATTAGTGCAATCCATGTCGTGAAAACAAACACCTTTCCCATCCCTTCCAGCTCTGGCCCTGAGGCCTACCACGTTCTACATTTAACCGCATGCCATCTTACATTTTAGCAGCTACACGACATGGATTCAGGATTAATCACGTCTAATAAAGTTATATAATTTCACACATTTCTGCATTAGTTCCACTTCTACTTAAATCTCTAAGTTAACTGCACATTTCAGAATATAAATGCATATAATATCAGCACTCATGGCATTTCTCTTCATGACTCGTGCTTACTACGTGTAAGTGTGATGTACTTATACATTTAGGTCAGTTTGCGCTCTCTCAGACTCCCCGAGATGACCAGGGCGCCAACTGACACAAACCCGAACTCAAAGGCACTAATGCACTATGGAAACAAGGGAAAGCAGGGAAAGCAACGTGGAGGTTAGGAAGGAATGGAAAAGAAGGACTGACACAAGTACAACATAGCGCATTGGCATGAATGGTAGGTTGAGATGGGATTGTCCTGAACTCTTGTTATCGTGTTGTTTAATGCTACAGTTTATACTTGATTCCCTGCATGTGGACTGCAAGAGGGTTTAAGAGGTCGACTTGTATGGCCAACTTGTCTGTGTGGTGAGATCACCTCCATGGTTCTCCCTAGCTGACATCAGATTGACGTAATTGGTTGATGGTTTTGTGCGTCTGGAAGGGTTCCTGCCATCTGATAAGATGTTATGTTTGATGTGTCAACTTGGCATGAAGAAAGTTCAGCTGAGACAAGGTTTTTGTATTGTCTGCTCCTCTTTATATCTCCAGAGATAAGAACGTCTGCAAGGGGGATTTGACTCCCCAGTGATAGTTTAATGGGAGAGAGCAGAGTACTATAGTCATGTTTTAAAGTGAAGAAAGGTAAGGGCTGAGCTGGGAGGGAAGTTCGTCCTGCGACTGCTCGAATGGACTTTGGAGCATCTGCCTCCACACTAAGGGGCCATCAGTGGCCTCATCCAATAATGCATTGTTGTGGAACTGCTTTTGTGGGATCACCAAAGAAATGATTGAGTTATATTCTGTGATGGTGCCTCTCCCTGTTGTTTTCTGAGCATCACTAAGTGAGCAGTGTCTGTGCAATCCATTTGACTTTTATTTCTAAGCTGTTGCCTCATGTCGTGCACTTGGACCTCCACCAAGTGCTGTGTCTTGGCGTGGGAGACCTGATTTGATTTTGTTGCAGAATTTAGGGAGAGCTGGGAGTGTGACTTGAGATTGTTTTCTGGCTTCTCCTCGCTCCGTATCTGGTTTGGCTCAGCCTGGAGTGATGGCTGACTAGTGGTTATGTTTCCTTCAATGGTGGCAGTGGTGGCAATAAGTGTTCTAGGTCTGTCTCAGGCCTGCTTGGGCAGGGGAGCTATGCACTTCTGATGTTATCCTTAAATAGTCAGTTATTTTAGCCTTTCTTGGTCCCAGGGGCTTGGTGCAGGAGGCTAGTTCCTTTTGACTTGTCAAACTCCCTGCTTGTCTCCTCTGCTGGCTCAATTTCAATGGTGGGGTTTCAAAATTGGAAATGGGCTACTCCTTCCTGATGCCCCATGTTTCTTTACTGTCTTTGTAACCCCACAAACTTTTCCAGATTTCAGAATGTTCTTCTTGCGCATGTGGCTAGAGAAGCAAGCATGGCTCACAAGGCAGAAGGCGGGGACGGGAGAGAGGCTTAGGAGGTGCAAGCCGTCCCCGGACCAAGCCAGGCTGCTTCCACGCTGACCCCAGCTCATCCCTTGCCAACAGCCAATAATGCTGTTGCAAGACATTAGTTCTGCTCCAGCCTGCAACTTGTTGGGACCTGGCCCTGGCCCTGGTTGCCCTTTCTGCCCCTGTCATCTGTACGCTGTGTGCTATGCTTGGCTTTGCTTGGCTTTGGCCTCGTCCTGGTCTTATTCTGGCCTTACCCTACACTTGGCTGACCAGTTGCAGCCTCTGCAGTCGTTATCCTGCTGGTATGTTGGTGCTGTCAGCAGTGTTTCAGACTGAGACCAGTTCATATTGGCTGTTAGCACGATGGACCAACGGTGGCTGTTAGCGCAGCGAGTGAAAATTGAACTATTAGGGACTGCCTGAGCTGTGAAACCTAACGGCACAGTGGTGTGGTAAGTATCCCCCTCACTGCTAGAATGATGATGGAATTCAGCTGACAGAAATGGTGGACAGCGGCGGGGGAGCTGCCTGCATTACTCCCTGCTGGAGCACTACATTCCTGCTGGGTTAAGGGTAGGGGCATGAGGGTACACTGCTGCAATGCTCCTGGTGTGGCCTGTGATGGCTCTGCTCTGTACTTGCAGGTGACCGTCAGCCTGGCAGAAGGTGCAGTAGGAGTAGCAGTGGAAGCTGCTTAGGGGGCCAGGGGGCAGCTCTCCTTCCTGTAGCCCAGCGGCTCAGCGACTTGACGGCTTTGTAGCTCCCCCTTGCAGTTTCACTGCATCTTCCCTGCTGCACCTGCTCGCTCACTGACGCTGACTGCTGGAAGTCTGAAACCTGAAGGTTCCACCTAGGACCCAGTCATAGTCAATACACTAAACAGATTAATCTACCTATCATAACTGATCAACCTAAAATACCTACCTTCAATATTTGCCTACCCTACCTACATGAAACATCTACCTACCTGTAAAAACATCCCGTCATACCTACTTACCATAGCTACTTGTCATAACCCCCTGCCATATCTACTAAGCCTACATACCATACCTCCATATCTAAACACAATGCCTAGCCTACCTTTCTTGTCCTACCATGCATGCCATACCATACCTAACTACTTAAGCAGCCTACAATACCTAATCTTAGCCAAATTAATTGCCAACACGTTGCATTCACTCCTACCACTTATCGCCAGACCAGACCAGTCTGGATTAATTCCTGGCAGGTCAACAGCCCACAATTTACGTACCTTTTTGGCCACTGTTCACCAGATAGATCCTCGATTGCCGGCCATTGCGGCGTTTCATGGCCCAACCAAGGCGTTTGACTCACTGGAGTGGCCGTTCTTATTTATCATACTACCTAGGCTGGGATTCAGTTTTAATTTTATTAAACTGATCAGCCTGCTCTATACTAAACCCTCTGCCTGCGTCAGAGCAAATAGCCTTAAATCGGAGCCATTTTCTATAACCCATGGCACCAGGCAAGGCTGCCCACTTTCGTCGCTTTTATTTGCAGTAGTAATGGAGCCCCTGGCCATCAGAATTCGTCAGCACCATACCATCCATGGACTGGGATTCACAGACAGAAGTCTTATAATTTCAAAGTATGTTGACGATATTACATTGTGTATTCGTAAACCAGATAAAAATGTGAACGCCGTTTTGCGGGAAGTTCTCTGATATGGTGGAATGTCAGGCATAAAAATTAACTGGTCCAAATCTTCAATCTTACTCCTAAGTGAAGCCCCATTAGAAACTGAATTGGAATTTCCACTCACATGGGCTGAAGGCACTGTTAAATACCTAGGTGTGTGACTCAGTAGAGACTTGCTTTCACATTTGGAGCACCCACTTTGGCAACTTACTGGACTGGTTGGAGCGCAAATCAAAACTATGGGTGGCTCTGCCATTGTCCCTTGCTGGTAGGATTGCCATATTAAAAATGATAGTGTTCCCTAAATTTTTATACTTATTCACTAATATACCCATCCCTCTAACACAAGCCTTTTGTAAATCTCTTCGCTCTATCATAATCGCCCTGGTATGGGCTGGAAAACAGCCATTTGTGAGTTAGGAACTGTTGACACGTCCACTATCAAGGGGTCGGATGGGAGCCCCTGCCCTCGAACTTTATGCATTATGTGCACAAGCCCAATATCATCAATTCTGAGTACAGACCTCCTTCCCTTTTCAACCCCATGTGGCCATCGAGAAAGATGTGGTGGACCCCATTCCTCCACATGCGGCTATATATAAGCCCTACCATAGAATGGCCAACAAAGTAAACACGGTCGAGACTCTGCATTGGGCTTGGGAAGGTCTAAGGAAATGTGTCATAACCCCATTGCTATACGCACCCTCCACCCCACTTGCACATCATCCACTTTTTCCCTTTCTCAATGGTACGGGCTCCATAGCAAGCCCCCGCAACGTGGGCATTTCCACACTAGGTGATCTGTACCCACAGGATAAATTCCTAGAGCCACCACAAAACCAAGAAGGTAATTCAGCACCTATCCTGGAATTACTTCTATATTACCAACTCAGATCTGCATGTAAAAAAATGCACCCCACCTTCCCGGCATCTCCTGCTACTATGATGCCACTATAGCACTTATTAATTACCCCATCTCCTCGTAGACTGATCACAGAACCAAGATACAACGTCACGCAAACAAGCGCCCCATCTGTCACCCCGAAGGCTCTGTCTCAGTGAAGGGATGATTTGAATGAACTGCCCACAGACGAGCAATGGTCATTCTGTTGCACCCAACTCTGACACTTATCCCCGAACTACAAGCTGAGGCTTATACATTTTAAATTCATACATAGGATGTATTGCACCCCCTTGAAATTACACAAACTAGGGCTACGTCCAGATGCGCGATGCAAGAAGTGCAGGCGAGAAGATGCTACCTTCATACATGTTGCGTGGGCAAGCCCATCCATAGCCAGATTCTGGAAGGATGTATACAAAACCATACACGCTTTAACTGGATTAACGCTGGAATATACCCCACTGGTAGCCTTGCTGGGTTACGTAGAAGAGACCCCACCTGAGAAATACAGACTCAAAGCTATGATGCTACTGCTTGCAAAGTGCAGACTGGCTATACACAGGGGCACCCCTAGAACTCCCCGAATAGCTATTTGGGTGCAAGACATCGCTCATTGTCAGGAGCAATTCGCTGCATTCTTCCACCTTGGACTGGTCATGGAGTTTACGTGAACCCAGAGAGGGGTGAGCATTTCAGTTTGATAAACATGACAAGTTTATCTCTGCCATGCCTTATTACTTCAACAACCAACAGAGATCCTGTCAATATAGACTCCCTATAGTATAAAACAAGTTATCTAGAACGGGAATGATAATGTCTGTCAAAAATTTGCAGAGTCCACCTCAGCATTTGTGCTACACTCCTCTTTAGTCAAATTACAAGCATGGTAATTTTTTTTTTTTTTAAATCCGCCATTCTTCATTAGGTGTCAGCTGCCCCCTTGCAACGCAGTAGCAAAAAACAGCAAAAAAAGGCTGCATTTACAGATAAAAATGATGTCAGTCCAAAGTGCTCCACGAACCTGACTTCTCCAATGCAGTTGGAATGAAGAGGAAAATCAATAAATATTTTAATACAGGCACCTGCAATGCAATCGGTCTCGTCTTTGGGATCTTATATGCATTTAGCTATGCAGCACATTAGCCAGGGTGCTGAAACATCATCTCTTCTTCCCCTCTGCTCCACAACCTAGGTGTGCCACTTACCTTGACTGGTCTAAGACTGACGCCCCTAAATTGAAGGAGCAGCTCTCTCTGACTATTCCTGAGTTAGAGTCAGACGGGCAACTTAGCCGCCAACCAAACTTCTAGTTGGATAAATTCAGCTATCAAATTAGTAGTCCCGCTAAAGAAAATCACCTCTTGGAGGAAAACCCCTTCACAACCTTGGTTCGCAGACTCACTAAAGGTGCAAAAACAAACTTTTAGAAGGAAGGAAAGGAAATGGAGGACTAACTATGAACAACAGTTGAAAGATGAATACAAAACCTCCCTGGCAATTTACAAAAAACAAAATTTTAGAAGAAAAAGTAATTATTTTAAACCGAAAATAAACGAGGCAAAAAATTCCAGCAAGTAACTTTTTACCACGTTAAAAAATTTAACAAAAAACAATACTAATAAACAGATATTAAGTGGTACTGAAATATGCAACAATTTAGGCCATTTTTTTGTAGATAAAGTCATTTCGGTTTATGACCGACAAATATATTCTCCCACAGTCACGCACAGAACTTAAACAGGGACCGTCCCCTCTGATTCTTAACTCTTCATTCTACTTTTTGCCATCATCTGTGGAACAGATTCTACAGGTGGTAATGACAACTAAGTCTGGGGGCCTAACGGACCCATGCCACCGAAGGTGATGCACTTATTTCCAGAGCTGCTGAGTGATCAACTAGGATTGGTCTTTACATAAATAGTCAAATCTGGCTGCTTCCCAGATGCATGGAAAACAGTCTCAGTACTACCGTTACTGAATAAGCCAAATGTGGACCCACAGGAACCCGGGAACTACAGACCTATTGCGAGAATCCCTTTGGCGCAAAAATACTGGTAAAACTATTGAACAAACAACTCACAATTTCTCTTGGAGGTAAATGCCTTAGATCACTCACACCATGGATTCTGAGAGGGACATGGAACGGAAACAGCTTTGCTCATGGCAGTAGAGGGACTCAGGAGTGTACTGGACACTGGAAGGAAGGCCGCTTTGATCCTATTGGATCTATCGGTGGCCTTCGACACGGTTAACCATGATACACTCCTGATCTGACTAGCTGAAGTCGGAGTTTATGCGATAGCACGCATGCTGTTGGACTCATATCTGTCTAATTGAACATTCACAGTGGAGCTAGGAAAGGCTAAATCGAACCCTTTTAATTCACTGTGGTGTGTTCCCCACAGGTCTTCTTTAAGTCCTACTCTATTTAATATATATGTGGCACCTTTAGTGGCAATAATAAGGAATTGTGATTTCTTACCAGTCTCTTATGCAGACGACACCCAAATAGTGGTATCAGTCTCAAACAATGTCAAAGAGACTGCAGACAGATTTAATAATTGCATGAGGCAGATCAATCACTGGATGCAGGGTAACTGCCTAAAACTAAACGGTGATAAAAGCGAATTCATGCTGCTGGGGACAGACAGGGAAATCAGGTCCCCAGAGTGGTGGCCAGACAGTTTAAGAGATTGTCCATCCCCAGTGAACAAAGTTAGAAATCTTGGAGTGATACTGGACAACAAACTCGCGCTCACAACCTGTTCCACAGTCACTCTACAGACATTCAACTCCGCCAGACATTACAACATAGATACAATACAAAAACACAGCAATCTAGCACGCATGACCCTTTATACTCACTCTCGACCGATACTGCTGCTTTTCTGTCTCACGTCATCCGGACCTTCTTCGGCGGGCGGTTCTTCTGATCATCGATCTCTAGGGGCCTTGGGGTAATCTAACCTGGCCTAGATCACCTTCCTCAAGAAGGCAACCATCCTCTATAGCTACCAACTGCTGGGGCGAGATTTTGATCGATACCTTATCACTATTGATCTAAAACCCCGTTCTGGTCGACTGAACCTTTGTTGCCTGTCATTGAGGGAAGAAAGTGCATCTCTTACCAAGTTAGTTCACCCAATAACGGACTCCGCTCTGAAAGATCACAAACAACTTCTAACTTTCAAAGGTTTATTATAAAGTTAGGATAAGCTGCAAGTACAGGCATCTCAGAATGAGATTCACAAGATACACGGGCCCAACTACATACATGTGCTCTCTGAAAACCCTCAGACGAGCAAAGAAGACTACGAGTACAAGTTCTAGGAATAACAAAGCTATTAGCATAGACACGTATTGAGATCTCTCCGTCATTTAAGGTTGGAGGGAAAACACAGGTTAGGCTGTCCCTACCCTGCTCTGGATGGTATCCCTACTTAACAAGGTCTCAACCTATCAAAAGGTGTCAGCGGTGAATGACTTCCTAGGAAGATCACCCACTCTTAGTCTCTTGGTGAAAACCTATGGTCCTCCAGTCATGACCCCTCTCTGCCTACCCATCCGCTCTCTAAAGGGTCCTCAGGCATCTGCTCTAACTCCACCCAGGGGTGCTGTCCCTAATACAAAACATACAACATCGTTTGAGACGCCCCTCGTGAGACGCCCCTCACGTGGTGTAGCTTCTGCCTTTTTTCATGATGAGGCCTCGTGCGTTAGAGTTGACCTTGCTTCTCAGACTCTTCTCCGGCCCGCTGATACCCCTTAAACATTCCGGAACCCTCCTCCGTGTCTGGGCCGTCTCCTGAACAAACCTCTATTCATTTCATTTATAATTGGATCCCCCCTTTCTCTTGCAGACAGACATCTGCAGCCAAGATCCCAATTCTCATAGACTTCCAACAAAAGTTTGCAACATTTCTCGGCCCAGACCAATACGTGTAAATCAATGTCTATAAACATTTCAGGCCTACAGCATTTCTCATAATGATTATACCATTCAAATCCTTCATTAATTAGTAGCATGTCAATACTCTATTCTATGATTCGGTAAACACATCTATAAAATATGGCCCATTAACGCTACTACTAAAAGACATTAGTGCAATCCATGTCGTGAAAACAAACACCTTTCCCATCCCTTCCAGCTCTGGCCCTGAGGCCTACCACGTTCTACATTTAACCGCATGCCATCTTACATTTTAGCAGCTACACGACATGGATTCAGGATTAATCACGTCTAATAAAGTTATATAATTTCACACATTTCTGCATTAGTTCCACTTCTACTTAAATCTCTAAGTTAACTGCACATTTCAGAATATAAATGCATATAATATCAGCACTCATGGCATTTCTCTTCATGACTCGTGCTTACTACGTGTAAGTGTGATGTACTTATACATTTAGGTCAGTTTGCGCTCTCTCAGACTCCCCGAGATGACCAGGGCGCCAACTGACACAAACCCGAACTCAAAGGCACTAATGCACTATGGAAACAAGGGAAAGCAGGGAAAGCAACGTGGAGGTTAGGAAGGAATGGAAAAGAAGGACTGACACAAGTACAACATAGCGCATTGGCATGAATGGTAGGTTGAGATGGGATTGTCCTGAACTCTTGTTATCGTGTTGTTTAATGCTACAGTTTATACTTGATTCCCTGCATGTGGACTGCAAGAGGGTTTAAGAGGTCGACTTGTATGGCCAACTTGTCTGTGTGGTGAGATCACCTCCATGGTTCTCCCTAGCTGACATCAGATTGACGTAATTGGTTGATGGTTTTGTGCGTCTGGAAGGGTTCCTGCCATCTGATAAGATGTTATGTTTGATGTGTCAACTTGGCATGAAGAAAGTTCAGCTGAGACAAGGTTTTTGTATTGTCTGCTCCTCTTTATATCTCCAGAGATAAGAACGTCTGCAAGGGGGATTTGACTCCCCAGTGATAGTTTAATGGGAGAGAGCAGAGTACTATAGTCATGTTTTAAAGTGAAGAAAGGTAAGGGCTGAGCTGGGAGGGAAGTTCGTCCTGCGACTGCTCGAATGGACTTTGGAGCATCTGCCTCCACACTAAGGGGCCATCAGTGGCCTCATCCAATAATGCATTGTTGTGGAACTGCTTTTGTGGGATCACCAAAGAAATGATTGAGTTATATTCTGTGATGGTGCCTCTCCCTGTTGTTTTCTGAGCATCACTAAGTGAGCAGTGTCTGTGCAATCCATTTGACTTTTATTTCTAAGCTGTTGCCTCATGTCGTGCACTTGGACCTCCACCAAGTGCTGTGTCTTGGCGTGGGAGACCTGATTTGATTTTGTTGCAGAATTTAGGGAGAGCTGGGAGTGTGACTTGAGATTGTTTTCTGGCTTCTCCTCGCTCCGTATCTGGTTTGGCTCAGCCTGGAGTGATGGCTGACTAGTGGTTATGTTTCCTTCAATGGTGGCAGTGGTGGCAATAAGTGTTCTAGGTCTGTCTCAGGCCTGCTTGGGCAGGGGAGCTATGCACTTCTGATGTTATCCTTAAATAGTCAGTTATTTTAGCCTTTCTTGGTCCCAGGGGCTTGGTGCAGGAGGCTAGTTCCTTTTGACTTGTCAAACTCCCTGCTTGTCTCCTCTGCTGGCTCAATTTCAATGGTGGGGTTTCAAAATTGGAAATGGGCTACTCCTTCCTGATGCCCCATGTTTCTTTACTGTCTTTGTAACCCCACAAACTTTTCCAGATTTCAGAATGTTCTTCTTGCGCATGTGGCTAGAGAAGCAAGCATGGCTCACAAGGCAGAAGGCGGGGACGGGAGAGAGGCTTAGGAGGTGCAAGCCGTCCCCGGACCAAGCCAGGCTGCTTCCACGCTGACCCCAGCTCATCCCTTGCCAACAGCCAATAATGCTGTTGCAAGACATTAGTTCTGCTCCAGCCTGCAACTTGTTGGGACCTGGCCCTGGCCCTGGTTGCCCTTTCTGCCCCTGTCATCTGTACGCTGTGTGCTATGCTTGGCTTTGCTTGGCTTTGGCCTCGTCCTGGTCTTATTCTGGCCTTACCCTACACTTGGCTGACCAGTTGCAGCCTCTGCAGTCGTTATCCTGCTGGTATGTTGGTGCTGTCAGCAGTGTTTCAGACTGAGACCAGTTCATATTGGCTGTTAGCACGATGGACCAACGGTGGCTGTTAGCGCAGCGAGTGAAAATTGAACTATTAGGGACTGCCTGAGCTGTGAAACCTAACGGCACAGTGGTGTGGTAAGTATCCCCCTCACTGCTAGAATGATGATGGAATTCAGCTGACAGAAATGGTGGACAGCGGCGGGGGAGCTGCCTGCATTACTCCCTGCTGGAGCACTACATTCCTGCTGGGTTAAGGGTAGGGGCATGAGGGTACACTGCTGCAATGCTCCTGGTGTGGCCTGTGATGGCTCTGCTCTGTACTTGCAGGTGACCGTCAGCCTGGCAGAAGGTGCAGTAGGAGTAGCAGTGGAAGCTGCTTAGGGGGCCAGGGGGCAGCTCTCCTTCCTGTAGCCCAGCGGCTCAGCGACTTGACGGCTTTGTAGCTCCCCCTTGCAGTTTCACTGCATCTTCCCTGCTGCACCTGCTCGCTCACTGACGCTGACTGCTGGAAGTCTGAAACCTGAAGGTTCCACCTAGGACCCAGTCATAGTCAATACACTAAACAGATTAATCTACCTATCATAACTGATCAACCTAAAATACCTACCTTCAATATTTGCCTACCCTACCTACATGAAACATCTACCTACCTGTAAAAACATCCCGTCATACCTACTTACCATAGCTACTTGTCATAACCCCCTGCCATATCTACTAAGCCTACATACCATACCTCCATATCTAAACACAATGCCTAGCCTACCTTTCTTGTCCTACCATGCATGCCATACCATACCTAACTACTTAAGCAGCCTACAATACCTAATCTTAGCCAAATTAATTGCCAACACGTTGCATTCACTCCTACCACTTATCGCCAGACCAGACCAGTCTGGATTAATTCCTGGCAGGTCAACAGCCCACAATTTACGTACCTTTTTGGCCACTGTTCACCAGATAGATCCTCGATTGCCGGCCATTGCGGCGTTTCATGGCCCAACCAAGGCGTTTGACTCACTGGAGTGGCCGTTCTTATTTATCATACTACCTAGGCTGGGATTCAGTTTTAATTTTATTAAACTGATCAGCCTGCTCTATACTAAACCCTCTGCCTGCGTCAGAGCAAATAGCCTTAAATCGGAGCCATTTTCTATAACCCATGGCACCAGGCAAGGCTGCCCACTTTCGTCGCTTTTATTTGCAGTAGTAATGGAGCCCCTGGCCATCAGAATTCGTCAGCACCATACCATCCATGGACTGGGATTCACAGACAGAAGTCTTATAATTTCAAAGTATGTTGACGATATTACATTGTGTATTCGTAAACCAGATAAAAATGTGAACGCCGTTTTGCGGGAAGTTCTCTGATATGGTGGAATGTCAGGCATAAAAATTAACTGGTCCAAATCTTCAATCTTACTCCTAAGTGAAGCCCCATTAGAAACTGAATTGGAATTTCCACTCACATGGGCTGAAGGCACTGTTAAATACCTAGGTGTGTGACTCAGTAGAGACTTGCTTTCACATTTGGAGCACCCACTTTGGCAACTTACTGGACTGGTTGGAGCGCAAATCAAAACTATGGGTGGCTCTGCCATTGTCCCTTGCTGGTAGGATTGCCATATTAAAAATGATAGTGTTCCCTAAATTTTTATACTTATTCACTAATATACCCATCCCTCTAACACAAGCCTTTTGTAAATCTCTTCGCTCTATCATAATCGCCCTGGTATGGGCTGGAAAACAGCCATTTGTGAGTTAGGAACTGTTGACACGTCCACTATCAAGGGGTCGGATGGGAGCCCCTGCCCTCGAACTTTATGCATTATGTGCACAAGCCCAATATCATCAATTCTGAGTACAGACCTCCTTCCCTTTTCAACCCCATGTGGCCATCGAGAAAGATGTGGTGGACCCCATTCCTCCACATGCGGCTATATATAAGCCCTACCATAGAATGGCCAACAAAGTAAACACGGTCGAGACTCTGCATTGGGCTTGGGAAGGTCTAAGGAAATGTGTCATAACCCCATTGCTATACGCACCCTCCACCCCACTTGCACATCATCCACTTTTTCCCTTTCTCAATGGTACGGGCTCCATAGCAAGCCCCCGCAACGTGGGCATTTCCACACTAGGTGATCTGTACCCACAGGATAAATTCCTAGAGCCACCACAAAACCAAGAAGGTAATTCAGCACCTATCCTGGAATTACTTCTATATTACCAACTCAGATCTGCATGTAAAAAAATGCACCCCACCTTCCCGGCATCTCCTGCTACTATGATGCCACTATAGCACTTATTAATTACCCCATCTCCTCGTAGACTGATCACAGAACCAAGATACAACGTCACGCAAACAAGCGCCCCATCTGTCACCCCGAAGGCTCTGTCTCAGTGAAGGGATGATTTGAATGAACTGCCCACAGACGAGCAATGGTCATTCTGTTGCACCCAACTCTGACACTTATCCCCGAACTACAAGCTGAGGCTTATACATTTTAAATTCATACATAGGATGTATTGCACCCCCTTGAAATTACACAAACTAGGGCTACGTCCAGATGCGCGATGCAAGAATTGCAGGCGAGAAGATGCTACCTTCATACATGTTGCGTGGGCAAGCCCATCCATAGCCAGATTCTGGAAGGATGTATACAAAACCATACACGCTTTAACTGGATTAACGCTGGAATATACCCCACTGGTAGCCTTGCTGGGTTACGTAGAAGAGACCCCACCTGAGAAATACAGACTCAAAGCTATGATGCTACTGCTTGCAAAGTGCAGACTGGCTATACACAGGGGCACCCCTAGAACTCCCCGAATAGCTATTTGGGTGCAAGACATCGCTCATTGTCAGGAGCAATTCGCTGCATTCTTCCACCTTGGACTGGTCATGGAGTTTACGTGAACCCAGAGAGGGGTGAGCATTTCAGTTTGATAAACATGACAAGTTTATCTCTGCCATGCCTTATTACTTCAACAACCAACAGAGATCCTGTCAATATAGACTCCCTATAGTATAAAACAAGTTATCTAGAACGGGAATGATAATGTCTGTCAAAAATTTGCAGAGTCCACCTCAGCATTTGTGCTACACTCCTCTTTAGTCAAATTACAAGCATGGTAATTTTTTTTTTTTTTAAATCCGCCATTCTTCATTAGGTGTCAGCTGCCCCCTTGCAACGCAGTAGCAAAAAACAGCAAAAAAAGGCTGCATTTACAGATAAAAATGATGTCAGTCCAAAGTGCTCCACGAACCTGACTTCTCCAATGCAGTTGGAATGAAGAGGAAAATCAATAAATATTTTAATACAGGCACCTGCAATGCAATCGGTCTCGTCTTTGGGATCTTATATGCATTTAGCTATGCAGCACATTAGCCAGGGTGCTGAAACATCATCTCTTCTTCCCCTCTGCTCCACAACCTAGGTGTGCCACTTACCTTGACTGGTCTAAGACTGACGCCCCTAAATTGAAGGAGCAGCTCTCTCTGACTATTCCTGAGTTAGAGTCAGACGGGCAACTTAGCCGCCAACCAAACTTCTAGTTGGATAAATTCAGCTATCAAATTAGTAGTCCCGCTAAAGAAAATCACCTCTTGGAGGAAAACCCCTTCACAACCTTGGTTCGCAGACTCACTAAAGGTGCAAAAACAAACTTTTAGAAGGAAGGAAAGGAAATGGAGGACTAACTATGAACAACAGTTGAAAGATGAATACAAAACCTCCCTGGCAATTTACAAAAAACAAAATTTTAGAAGAAAAAGTAATTATTTTAAACCGAAAATAAACGAGGCAAAAAATTCCAGCAAGTAACTTTTTACCACGTTAAAAAATTTAACAAAAAACAATACTAATAAACAGATATTAAGTGGTACTGAAATATGCAACAATTTAGGCCATTTTTTTGTAGATAAAGTCATTTCGGTTTATGACCGACAAATATATTCTCCCACAGTCACGCACAGAACTTAAACAGGGACCGTCCCCTCTGATTCTTAACTCTTCATTCTACTTTTTGCCATCATCTGTGGAACAGATTCTACAGGTGGTAATGACAACTAAGTCTGGGGGCCTAACGGACCCATGCCACCGAAGGTGATGCACTTATTTCCAGAGCTGCTGAGTGATCAACTAGGATTGGTCTTTACATAAATAGTCAAATCTGGCTGCTTCCCAGATGCATGGAAAACAGTCTCAGTACTACCGTTACTGAATAAGCCAAATGTGGACCCACAGGAACCCGGGAACTACAGACCTATTGCGAGAATCCCTTTGGCGCAAAAATACTGGTAAAACTATTGAACAAACAACTCACAATTTCTCTTGGAGGTAAATGCCTTAGATCACTCACACCATGGATTCTGAGAGGGACATGGAACGGAAACAGCTTTGCTCATGGCAGTAGAGGGACTCAGGAGTGTACTGGACACTGGAAGGAAGGCCGCTTTGATCCTATTGGATCTATCGGTGGCCTTCGACACGGTTAACCATGATACACTCCTGATCTGACTAGCTGAAGTCGGAGTTTATGCGATAGCACGCATGCTGTTGGACTCATATCTGTCTAATTGAACATTCACAGTGGAGCTAGGAAAGGCTAAATCGAACCCTTTTAATTCACTGTGGTGTGTTCCCCACAGGTCTTCTTTAAGTCCTACTCTATTTAATATATATGTGGCACCTTTAGTGGCAATAATAAGGAATTGTGATTTCTTACCAGTCTCTTATGCAGACGACACCCAAATAGTGGTATCAGTCTCAAACAATGTCAAAGAGACTGCAGACAGATTTAATAATTGCATGAGGCAGATCAATCACTGGATGCAGGGTAACTGCCTAAAACTAAACGGTGATAAAAGCGAATTCATGCTGCTGGGGACAGACAGGGAAATCAGGTCCCCAGAGTGGTGGCCAGACAGTTTAAGAGATTGTCCATCCCCAGTGAACAAAGTTAGAAATCTTGGAGTGATACTGGACAACAAACTGTTGTTTGACGCTCAGACAAACAAATTGGCATCCACAATATGGTATATTCTTAAAATGATAAGTAAACTTCTGCTGTTTATTCCCTATGATTCCTGTTAAACAGTAGTAACAGCACTGGCCTTATCTAGGCTAGATTATGGGAATGCTTTATATGCTGGGATACAGATCCAGTACCTAGCAAAACTGCAGTGCTTAGAAAATGCAACGGCTAGGCTGGTGCTGGATATTCCTAGATGTTAGCCTGTTGCACACGGATTAGGAACCCTCCATTGGCTCCCAATCGAAAAAAGGATAACATTTAAGTCTGTGTGTCTGGCCTATAAAGCCCTCCATGGGATGGGATCTCAGTTTTTAAAAACACACTTGAAACAATACGAGCCATCCAGAAGTCTGAGATCTAGCAAGCAAAACTGATTCATGTTCCGAAATACAAGCAAGTCAGGTGGGGGGAAGAAGCTTTCTGCTGCATGCAGCTAGGGCCTGGAATCTTCTCCCTATTTCGATCAAAAATAGCCCATCTGTTTTCATTCAGGAAAGAGGTAAAAACCTGGCTGTTTACCTCATGTTAGAACTTAGTCTCGGTAGAGTCCTGTTTCTTTAATCTATTCAGCGCCAAGACGCCCATTGGCAATCGCACACTTTATAAATTCACAAATCAAATCAAATCAAATCAAATGGAAAACATAAGCAATAAACTATATGACACACCGGGTATGGGAACACATGGAGAGAAATATTGCCTTTAAGTGGAAATGGTATAGTGCAAAGCTCCATTTTTAATATTAAATCAGGCCCCATATCACTGAAAATACAAGATTTGAAAAAAATATTATTGTCTGCGAATGCTCCTAGAATTTAGAGAATGCTAAAGTGATTCTGATATTTTACTCACCTCTGCTGGTAGCTTTCTATCAAGAAAGTTAAATAGTGGCAGTTGCCAGAAAATAAAAAAAGAAAGTCCCTCAGCAAAAAGCAATTCTGGTATTTTACTGACCTCTACTGGTAGTTTTCTCTCAAGACAGTTCAATAGAGACAGTTGAACAGAAAAAAAGTCCCTAAGCGGAAGCAGGCAAGTCCTAGTGCTGATCTCCAGAGCCCACAAAGTACATACACATATACGTATATATTAAATTATATAGAAGAGGTCTCGATTGTTCAACCTAAACAGCAGGAGAAACCTCCATTCTCAGCTGCAAACTAACGAAAGTTTGGCCCCTTACTGTTTTATCAACAGTCTTATCAGCAAACTGACACAGATCCAGAAATGTGTTGTGCAGACTGTGATTCCCTATTTTTTGGAAACAACACCCCAGCTACTACATTGAATGGTTTGTAGATCAGGAAGGAGGCCAAAGATTCCCACCCGAACAGATGACTAACTCAAAACATAACCAAAATAACACTCATCACTCTGCTGGTACTTGCTTGGTTCCGGACCTCAATACAAACTCTTACAATAATAAGACAAAAGCCTTTGTAGACTACTTTTCCACCACAATTATGGGTGTCGCTCCTCTCAATGCTGAATAAGTCATCAAAGGGCCTGAACTTCCAATCCATCAAATTAGAACAGCAGACTGATTTACTTCAACCCAAGGCCATTCCATTAGCAGAGATGGGGAAAAAATATTGGAAACTTAAATTCAACCTTCAGCCAAGACATCCCAACAACGGAATCAAAAAAAGAAACATGTCTCTGCTCACTGATAACTGATAAGATTGTCTCTCTACCAAAGATTTTAAGCACTATGAGGGCAGAGATTTGGGAGCATATTTACGAGGAAGGGACGGAGTGCAGCGTTAGCCTCCTTAGCTTAATGCTGCACTCCACCACTTCTGAAACGCAGGGCTGAACCATATTTACAAGGATACAATGCAACCCTGCATTTCCCCTGCGTTGGTGCTAATTTAGCCGCCTAGCGCCAATGCAGTGCCTGCGTTGCAGGGGAAGAGTGTTTATGTGCAGGAAGGTATCCTTTCATGCACATAAACAATATGACATGGTGTTTAGTAACTTTTATGTGTGCTGCCTAATGCAGCACACATAGAAGTTGCAAAACGCCATTTTCTTTTAATGATTGTTTATGTGCAGGAAGGGACACATTCCTGCACATTAACAATGAATGGCCTTTTGCTGCATTGTGCAGCACACATGGTAACAACAAAAAAGAGAAGAAATGAAACATTTCTCCTTGTTGCGCCAGGGTAAGACCAGGTTTTCTCTGGTCTTAATTTTGGCACTGCCCCATATTTATGCCACCTTATAAATATGGGGCAGCTTCAAAATCAATGGGTGTTGCGGTGGAATGCCCACCACAACACCCATTGCCCTCCCTTTTCACATCAAATATAGCATGAAAGGGTATCTTTCTTACCTTTCTTACAAGGCGGCGCCAAGCCATGTTAAGTGGCTTAGCGATGCCTTGTAAATAAAGCAAAGCCCCTATCGCCACCACAACATCAGATAAAGTAATGTTATGGTGGAGATAGGGGCTTGTAAATATGTGTCTAAATTTCTTAAAAAGGAACAAGTGCATATAATTAAGGAAAAGGCCTTATCTGCACCGAACACCCCAAGAGTCATATTGAAAGCTCAGGTACAAAAGGGAGTAGACAACAGTCCCATTCTTCCAATATGCTCCAGAATAATCCCCACAAGCTGTACCAACGAGTTGAGCAGAAATTAACAAAACTTAAATCCCTCCAACCAAGAATTCCATTTAATACCCAAAGATGAACGGAAAGTTTGAGAAAGGCTCACAATGAACAAAAGCCTTTTACCAAACTGGCTACTGCAGAAACCATTGCACACAAACCATCGTAAACTTTTCCAATCTTTTCAAGATGCAAGTCTTCTATCCCATTGCTCCAATTCCAAAAATTCAAAAGCTACAGACTGTGGACCAAATAGCAAATACTCAAAGACGTGAAGGATCTCAAACTAAAGTGGACACTCTCGCAAAAAAAGCCGCTGTTGCACTTCATGCAAACTAAGGGCCAGATTACAGATTGGGCGGTAAGAACAGCGAGCAGGGTGCACCCAGCCTGTCACATTACGAGATACCTGCGGGGCTGGCGGTTACACTGCGGCAGAAGGATGCTGGTCGAACATGTCACCGAGAGCTACACTGCATTGCTGGCCAGGCTGCTAACTGCTAGACATGCCCACGGCATGTCCCAGCCAGTCAGCCATATTCTGTCATTTTGGGGGAGCTGTATCCTGTTGCTGCGGACCCTAATCTGAGGTGTTGGAGCACTTCACATGTATGCCAGTGCCAGTGCACACTGGCACAATCAACCACAGCACATTTTTGGGGTACATTAACTGTTTTCCCGCCGACCCACACATGGCTGTATCACGGACAGTGAAAGGTAAGCAAAAAGGCCGTTCCTAATCTGGCCTGCAGAGGAAATGAGGGCACTGCTTCATGGCCCACTTCCATCTCTCCCACCGCGTTACAAGGACTGCCTTGTTAAACCGCATACAATTACATCGCAAGTCGTTACAACAACTTGCTGTAGGGGGCGTGCAGGATTTAGGAATAATAATAATTTACAATTCCTACTCCAGTTTGTGCAACAGCAGGGACGATTTTGGATTGTAAGGTACTGCAAAAGAGATGCTTAAAATGAACATAGACAAAATTAAAAAAATGATCATCTGCAAGAAAGCAGTAACAAGGGACCCAGTACAGATTTAACAAATGATCCAAACAGTATGAGAATTTAAATATGTTATTATTGCTTTTGATCTCCAGGGAACTTTCCAAGACCACACTTTCTTCTTAGAATTACAAGCTGATTTAAGCCTTTAGGACCCAACAATCTAAAATGGAAAGTCCATTGTTTGAAATTCTCCTCTAGGTGATGAAAAGTAAGATTTGGCCAACTTTATCATATAACATAGTCACATTGCTGGAAACGGTGGCCTCCACGATGAATACATTAATTTGCAAAATATACAGATGTGTGTCTCCCTGCCTCCCAATGCATCTCAAGCCTAAATAAGACTTGAATTTGCTTTGAATGACCAGCTGATGGAAATGCAATAATTTTTCGCAAGTTTGTGCATAAAATAAAAGCGAGCAGCAAAAAAACTCTTTGGGCTATAACATCTGGTGAGCCTTGAATTTACAGGTTTCAAAGCAAAAAAACAAGTGGCTAACTCCTCTGCAGTCCTCACTAAAATAACTTCATTTGGAAGAAGCGTGGTTATCTACAACAGCCTATCTTTGTTGGAAAAAATATCCAATAAAAAAAGTCAGATTTTATCTCAAGGGAGGGGTGCATTTAGAAAACATTCACATGTCTGGTCAACAATAAATTGCTGCATAAAGCCAAACAAAACTAGGCCATCCCTGCCAAAGTTAAAATGAGTTCAACCAGTGTTCCTTTGGAAATTTTCCGTTGTAAGGCTCAAGCTCCACCATGGCTCCATAGAGATAAGGACAAAGGTTGCAGACTATGGGCCGATTCACAAAGGAAACCCTACACTTTTGTGTTAGTTTACAACTTTACAGTATTCACAAGGGTGAACTTAGACCAAAAGTCTAACTTTACTACTTTTCGGTAATCACAAAGGTAAACTTAGACCAAAAGTCTAACTTTACTAATAGTAACTTAACTTTGTGAATACTAAAAAGTAGTAAAGTTAGATTTTGGTCTCAATTTACCTTTGTGAATACTGAAACGTAGTAAAGTTAGAATTTTGGTCTTGGAATCCCTATATTTTTTTACATTTGATGAGTGGGGGTCTCAATATTTCTAATCATTAGTATTTCAGTCTTGGCTTTTCAATGCAATGGATGTTCTCCTTCATCTGGTGGGACACATGATCCAGATACATAGGGATGTTGGTTCTCTGTAGGGGGTGTGAAATATTCCGTTCTGCTGATACAATTGGTAGAATTTTGACGACTGAAGTTCCTGCCAAATTCCACCAATTGCCGTGTAGCAGAACATTTTCTTGCCTGCTTACAAAAATGGTATAGTGTCCCCTAGTGCAATTTTTAGTCACTAGAAGGATATTCAGCTAGATTTTTCCATTGCAGGCGGTCAAAACTTTCATGGTTAGAAGCTACTGCTTCAAAAGAAAATCTACTCAAGTAGCAGCAACATCAACTTGAGTGCCTTTGCTCTCTGGCGCACTGTGTGGTGCATTTTTGCAAATTCTTTAACGGGGAACATGCTCCCCATGCTAAATCACAGCACGAGCAGTGCAGCATGCCTATTTCTGCCCGTTGGTAGAACTCCACAGAATCTCGCAGAGTTTTTTGTAACTCCACAGAATTCCAAGGAGTAACATTTCGTGAGTTCTGCCCACCCACCCCCTTGTTCTCTGGGCCATTTCTGAAATGGAAATTGATTTGAGTGTTGCCGGAACATATCTGCAAGTTCATCTAGTAATGTTTAAGAAAGGTATATGTAGATGAAGAGATGTCACAGTAAGATGATTGTTGAGGGTAGGTGGACTATTTAAATGATCCTATCTTGAGGATTTGGATGTTCATTGTAGTCAGGTTCCACAAATGCCTGCCAACTGTTCCTGTCTCTCTAGCAGGATTCAGAGTTTTATACATTTGTAAGTGGTCAAGTGGTCATCGACTATGGGTTTGGGTTTGTTACCTTCATCCAGGGAGAGTGGAGACTCTGCTGCAGTGGTTTCTGGTGACATTTGAAAGTGGTGGGGCATAAAAGTATTGCCGTACTGCACTGCGGTGAGTGAGAGTAGCAAGCGAGCCCGAAAAACCTCCACGTGGTTTGGGGGGTACTCCCCAGAGAAAATTTTGAAAAAAGAGTGACTAAATGGTGCATTTTCAAGCAAATTTGAGGAAGCAGGAAGGTTAATAAGGCAATACGAGCAAATTATTTATCATTTAGGAAATTGCCAACTTTTATGAGGGATAGAGGACAATATTTGCTTATGCTGATTGTTAGACCTGGCACCATTGGCGTGGGTCTCCCTTCCATTTTTGCTGTTGCCTCATGTATTTTTGCTGGTGTTAGATGCTTTGGGCACTGTGCCACTGCTGTCCAGTACCACAGTGCAATTACTACCTATTGTAAATTGATGTATTAATCAGTGGTTCCATGTTTGGCTATTTGGTTTACTTTTCAGACCCTAGTCTAGTGCACTGAGTGTGCCCAGGGTGTGTAAGTCCAAACGCTGCTGGTGGGCTTGCAGCACTGGTTGTGCCACCCACAGAAGCAGCCTTGTAAAATGTGTCTAAGGTCTGCCATTACAGAGCCTGCGTGCAGTTTGGTACTGTCATGCTGACTGGGCAAGTGCACCCACTTGCCAGTCCCTAAACCTTCCCTTTTCTTCATATCAGTCACCCCTATGGTAGGCCCAAGGACGGGGTGCATTGTAAGTATAAGGTAGGACAAGCCCTGGTGTGTGTGGCATGTCCTAATAGTGAATTACAGCCATTTACGTCACTATTGCAGGGCTACCTGTTCTCCATAGGCCAGAATAGGCTGTTAGATTATTACATGTTTATAATCCTAACTGTCTCAGAGAAATGGTAGAAATTCTAGTTTAGTATGCCTGAACTCAGAATGATAAAATACATCTTTTAGTGAAGTTGGTTTTAACATTCTGTATTTGCAAATACCACTTTTAGAAAGTAGTTATTTGCTTGTCTAACAATTCAAACCTGCCTCTTCTAGGTTGTGTATTCCTTTGTCTGGTTTTGTGAGTGACAGGGCTGGGGATTCCAAGAGACAGGATGAGTCAGCCCAGTGGTGAAAAGAGAGATCTGCATCTAGATGGGAGGGAGTAATTGCACCTGAACCTTGAATAGGGCTGAGCCTGCCTTCCACAATGCTGGCTCCACCCCCTGGGGAGCGGCTGATGTCCCTGCTCTGCACACTGAAAGAAGAGAAGGAGTCCTATAAACAAAGTGCTCCAGGACTGTACTTGCCTTCCACAATTCTGGCTACACCTCCTGTGGCGTGTCTGATGTGCCTGCCCTGCACTGTGAAAGGAAAGGAGAAGTCTGGTAAACAGAGTGCTTCAGAACTGGTTTGGACTGGGAAAAGGCCCCTCTCCCCTCAGAGAACAAAGGATTTTGGGGTATAAATATTGGGACCCTGATCCAATGAAATTAGATCACTTGGACTACAAGAAGAAACCTTTGTTGAGGAGAGGTACCTGAAGAAACTGAGGAGAAACTATTCCCAAGCTGAAGTGCTTCTTGGGGGATTGGCCTGCAGTGGCTGCCTTACTGCCAAAGGAAGGAGAAAGGAACTTGGTGTACTTTGATTTCAACTTGTGAAGGATCTCCAAGGGCTTGGAAAAGAGCTTGGCTCCTGCTGAAGTCTCAGGGACAACAGACTTCACCCCCCCCAGCTCCCCAGAGTTTTTTGGAAGTGCCTGCTGCTGTTTTTGGGCTGTTATGGAGGAACTGCGTGTCGCAAGGAGCTGGAAGCGCAAGTCATCGAGAAGAAGTGTGTCGCCGTCGCTGTGCCTGCTGTCCCAACTCCGAAGGAGGGTGTCGCCCCTGGAACTGTCGCACTGCACCGCATTGGAGAGAAGCGTGCCGCAATGTAGAGGAAATGTGTCACCGTCACTGTACCTGCCATCGCAACTACAAGGGAGGGTGTCGCCGGTGGAACTGTCGCACTGCACCGCATTGAAGAAAAGCGCCTCCCATCCCTGAGAAGCGTGCCGCCGTCGGTGCTGTTGCCGTCGCATTGTGGATGTCGCCGCTGTAGTTGTCGCATCGTGCGGAAGCTTCACGCATCGTGGGAGAAGAGTGTCGCAAGTGGAGCTGCTGCCGTCGCATTTCCGAACAAGGGGGTCGCCGCTGCAGTCCACGCATCAAACCGAGAACTTATTGCATCCCCGAGAAGCGTGCCACATCTGGAAGATCTTCACGTCTTTATTTCTTTGCACCGGAACGTTTCTGCATTTCCCTCGCTGCAACATTGCTTGTCGTAGAAGCGCAACGCAACCTAAGGTACATTGACGCAAAGTGTCGCATCTAAGAACTGAACTGAGCTAAGCTGAAATCTACCATCTTAAAGTAACAGTATTGTGTATTTTTGTTGTTTATGGTCTTGTGGTAACTCTATATAAAGTATACTTATTTTTTTATATAAAACCTTGTGTGGTGTTCATCTGTAGTGTTGTCACTGGGTTACTGTATGTGGTCACAAATACTTAACACACCGCCTCTGAGATAAGCCTGTCTGCTCGTGCCAAGCTACCAAGGGGGTGAGCAGGGGTGATTTTAGGAGTCTAATCCCCTGATCCCGACTAGAGGCAAGGGTCCCTATTTGTCACAAGTACCTACCTGTGCCAACTAGAGACCCCCAAATCTAACACTGATGTTATCATTTGCCCATATTAACGTTTGAACACACTGATACACTTGTTATGGTTTTACCTATACAATAAATACAATAATTAACTGTGCAGTGAAAATTAATTTAAGGAAGACTATTACCTTACATGAATTTTCTTTTTTCATGCAAAAAACGCCATAAAAAAGTGCAACAGTGATTTTGTTACAACATTCTGAATCTGTTTTAGGTGACACCATTGCATAGCAGGAAGTCCACAATACCGACCGTGACTATAGTGAAAGCACAATTAAATGTTAGGATTGATTACAGGTGGTCTTCAAATCGGGAAGTGTCAGTTCCATTGCTCCACCCAATCTCCTAAATTGATTACTTAAAGAGCAGGCTGAACTATCACTTACTTGCCAATGTCCACTATGATGGGACCCTTGCAGCACAGGAAACGTCCTAAACTAAATATTCTAAAATGGCTGCTAGGGGACAAGTATAGTTAATATACAAGGTTATTAAGTAAATACATTTTATCGGGCACATAAAAAAATGCTAAATGCCTTGGAATTATTTACAGTGGAAGAAGAATTGACCTACCAAAGAGAACACCCCGTAAATATGTAAAACTAGATCCTTCGCTCTGTGGACCTGTATGGGACTAAGGGCTATGGAGGTCAGGTTGAGGTTTCACCACCAAACAGCAATAACTGTCTACCTGCATCCATAGCCCTTAGTCCCATACAGGTCTATATAATGAGGGGAAAGATCACATGCTACGCTGGCCTGCTCTAACCCCAGTACATAGTATGTACTCACTCCCATAATGGAAAAAAGACATAAGGCCTGCGGTAATATGATAACATTCACACTAGAGGTGGTTCCTAGTACCAACCATCCCGGAGGCAGCACCAATAACATTTACAGAAAGGCAGCGCTATACAAAGAACAACGCATACTTATACGGGGGAACATTAAACATGTGCTACGTCAAAAACAAGAATGTCACACAGAGGGAATGTCATGGTAAAACACATATCAGAAATGTGCAAAGCATGAATACCTTGGTCTCGAGGTGTTCCAGCCTCTATAGAGGCTCACCTTCTTGCGCACCCGCACGAAGAATCCCTCACCAGCCTCTGTGTGCAAACTGCACCTCTTAAAAGTGCTGGTGCTGCACCTGTTGAGAAGTCACTAAGACAACTGTGCATATGCACGTCTGTACACAAGAGGCGTAGAGCTAGTAGGTGAGGGGGTAGACATAGGCCTATGCATGTATACCAGAGGCCTAATGCGCAGGATGTGAGGGGGTAAGCGTGTGCTTGTACTGACATCCACCATGCTTGCTTACCCTGGCTGTTCTCCGCCAGCCAGCTTAGCTAACTGATGTCTATGCACATTAAAGGATAACCCAACCACCATGTTACTCCACCAGCAGTTGACTGCATTAATTGAAAAGGCTACTTTTGTCATATCTCCTCCCAGGACAAAATTTATTTTGTTGCATTGGATTGTCATTGTTGGATGTCAAAAGCGAATCACAAGACCCTTTTAACTTGCGACCAGAGGGTGCGCAGCGGACACGACAAGGGGGGCAGCACAGACCACAGACTAGCTTGTAGGTATGAAAAGGCAGCTTTATTGGAAACTGGTGCACCTTACATACAAGTTCCCTTGGCCTGTGCCATACAAAACTAAACCTCACTAAATATTGTCTTCCTACTTTACTCCCACCCCCTTCCCTAAACATGTTCCCACCTGTCAACAATTATAAACAGAACTTGCAATTTCCTAACCTTTCTACAACTACCTAACTAGGTAAACTTCTTATGTTCTTTCATAACTGTAACTATACATCATTATACCACAACTGACCTAGGAAAACGCCCCAAAGAAACATAGAGCACCACACCAGCACCTGCTTCCAAGAAAAGTACCCAGCTGAAAAAGTAATGAGCTATCCAACAACAAACCCCGCAAAAACCAGACGGAAGCTTGTTCCCTAGGGAGCGAGGGCGGGACAAAGCTAAACTGCCCAGTGTCCTCCCTGACCAGCTGTTGTGTCACAAACACCAAAATGGTGGCTTGTGACACCAGATGGCCGGTTATAAAACCCCCAAGCCCAAAACTAGCCCAACCCAAGCCCAACAAGCCCAACGCCAGCCCAATGGAGCCCAACCAGCCCAATGAGCTCTGGCTGCCAAGCCCAAAACCCTATTGGGCCAAAAAGGAGGGCAGCACAGACCACAGACTAGATTGTTGGTGTGAAAAAGGCAGCTTTATTGGAAACAGGTGCACCTTACATACAAGTTCCCTTGGCCTGTGCCGTACAAAACTAAACCTCAATAAATATTGTCTTCCTACTTTACCCCCACCCCTCCCCTAAACATGTTCCCCCTGCAACAATTATAAACACAACTTGCAAATTCCTACCCTTTCTACAACAACCTAACTAGGTAAACTTCTTATGTTCTTTCATAACTGCAACTATACATCATTATACCACAACTGACCTGGGAAAAACGCCACTTGGAAAGTCAACCCCAGCGGCTTTCTGACTCCCCACTAGGACTCCTGAAGCTTTGGGTATCTGCACACCCCTATCACCCTGTGCAAAGCCTCCTTCAACTGCACAATATACAATTCCATGCAATAGTGGGACAGATGCACCCCATCTTCCCTGAAGAAATACACTGCCGCACAGCGCAGCTCCGGATGTTCCATCCTTCCAAGCCCTTCTTTGTCGCAAAAAACTCTCATGACCCTATTAATCTTCCTCCGCGCCCTATCTATGGCCGCCAGCCGTTCAGCCCCTCTCCAACATCTCTTCGGTATATACTCAGACCATATTACATGACAACCAGACCATTGCTGCTGAATCTCCAGCAAATCCTGCTTCATTTGTTTCAGCAACGCCAAACCTTGGCGTTGTACCAGATAATTTTCCACTAAATGAATAATCAGAATGTTAGAAATGGGGTAGCATGGTGCAGAGCTGGCAGGCCAAACTCCTGAGGACATGTGTCAAGCATCCACGCAGTACACACCGACGACACACAAGGCACACCACAAAATGAGAGACAACACCAGTTTTGGTGAAAAAGAATGGTACACAGACAAAATATCGATTTTTAAATATCGATATGCAAAAATATCGAAGTTTAAATATCGATATACAAAAATATCGAAGGTAAGTAATATCGACAGTCTAAATATCGATATTGGTATGATATCAGTAATATCGAAGTTGTAAATATCGATGTTAATAATATCGAAATTAATAACTTTGATGTTACTAATATCAATTTTTAAATAAATTTAGTGTATATTATATTGTATTTATTATGTTTTATTATTTATTTTTAATGTTATTTTATTAAATATTGTCTTTTACTACTGTAGCGGGTTGTGGGTTTATAGGGGAATAGGGTGGGAAGTAATTTAATTATGTTAAATTAATTATTAATTATTAATTAGTAGGAATTATTAATTAATTAATTGAGAATTAATTTTAAATAATTTTTAATTAATTTATTAATTGATAAATATGTTCTGTAGCGGGTTATGGGTTTATAGGGGAATAGGGTGGGAAGTAATTTAATAATAATTAATTAATTGATATATGTTTGTACATATTTTAATTAATAATTAATTGGTAATTAATTTCTATTAATTAGTTAATTATTAATATAATGTTTGACATATTTATAATTATTAATTAGTTGGTAATTAATTAATATTAATTATTAAATTACATTAATTATAGTAATGTTTTTATATATAATTTATTGTTAATATTTAATTAATAATTGATATATGTTTGTACATATTTTAAATAATTAATTGGTAATTAATTTCTATTAATTAGTTAATTATTTATTATAAATTTTTTTCATATTTATAATTATTAATTAGTTGGTAATTAATTATTAATAATTATTTAATTAGATTAATTAAAGTAATTTTTATATTATATATATTATTTATTGTTATTCTTAATTAATTAATTGTGCAAAATAATATTAATTATTAAATTAAATTAATTACAGCAAATGTGCTAATATATTTACTTTATTGTTATTGTTAATTAATAATTAATTGGTAATTAAATAATATTAATTAATTTTGGGTACAGGGGTATTTTTAGGGTTCAGGGTCAGTTTTCAGTTCATGGGTACAGGGGTATTTATAGGGTTCAGGGTCAGTTTTCAGTTCATCGGTAAAGGGGTATTTTTAGGGTTCAGGGTCAGTTTTCAGTTCATAGGTAAAGGGGTATTTTTAGGGTTCAGGGTCAGTTTTCAGTTCATGGGTAAAGGGGTATTTTTAGGGTTCAGGGTCAGTTTTCAGTTTTTGGGTAAAGGGGTATTTTTAGGGTTCAGGGTCAGTTTTCAGTTCATGGGTAAAGGGGTATTTTTAGGGTTCAGGGTCAGTTTTCAGTTTTTGGGTAAAGGGGTATTTTTAGGGTTCAGGGTCAGTTTTCAGTTTTTGGGTAAAGGGGTATTTTTAGGGTTCTGGGTCAGTTTTCAGTTCATGGGTAAAGGGGTATTTTTAGGGTTCAGGGTCAGTTTTCAGTTTGTGGGTAAAGGGGTATTTTTAGGGTTCAGGGTCAGTTTTCAGTTCATGGGTAAAGGGGTATTTTTAGGGTTCTGGGTCAGTTTTCAGTTCATGGGTAAAGGGGTATTTTTAGGGTTCAGTGTCAGTTTTCAGTATTTGGGTAAAGGGGTATTTTTAGGGTTCTGGGTCAGTTTTGGGTTTTTGGGGTACAGTCGTACAGGGTAAAAATTAAATACATTTAAATTAAATCAATTAAATGAAATTACAAAATATAAAATTACATTAAATTATTACGTTTTTAATTTATTTTAAATGTTTATGTATTAGTTTTAATTTTTTAATTATGTTTTAATATTTTTATTTAATATTTGTAACATTATATGTATTTTATAATTATTTTAACATTATTATTAATACATTTAAAAAAACGATATTTTTAATTTAGATATTTTTGTACTACGATATTATTTTTTTGATATTTTTGTACTTACCTTGTTAGGGATAGGATTCCGATATTTTTGACTTCGATATTTTTGTCCCGATATTTTTGTATGTCGATATTTTTGATTTCGATATTTAGTCAGACATTCAAAAAGAATAATTTTTGTATTGTACCAAATATGCAATAGTAAACACAGTAGTCACAATGCTGCGGCAACTGGCGCCAGGGCAATATATACAAGGGGGATTATGTACAGGGCAAATGAAAAGGAAGAAAAAGTTAGGTCCATTAGTTCCAAGGATGTAAGAAAGACATAAGCATTAACTCTTGGCATAACCTTATAAAGGTACGTATATCAACAGCATCAATCAAAGAATAAAGAATCCCGTAGGCATATAAACTCACTATACCTCATCGGCACAAGCATGAGAACATAGAGGCATAACTTTAGCATGGAAAACATCAGGCACATAAGTATTACCACATTTCACATGGTGGCATATTACGACAGCCTAAATCACATTAGTAGGGCATAAGATCCCGTGTAGCATGGGGCAGAAACAACACTGCCTGGGTGACACTGGCCTACAACCTTTTTAGCATCGGAGTATTAGGCATCACAGGAGCATAGGTCTCCTCATTAGCAGAACCCCCTGGAGCATCTCGCATGAAGCCTAACAGCAGAAAACACGCTCAACATGGGGCATTAACCCGGGGCAACAGGACATTAGGCCTACCCTCCTCAGTGTGCACATCAGAGGAAGCACAAACACCTTTGTATAAATCCGGCTGGTACTCCCTAGGCATCACACAACCAGCTATACAGCAGCTCTTCAGTACAGGCAATAGGTCCTAGGGCTTATTCAGGGGTTCCCTACGGGTGGTCACTCTCGCCTAAGTAAATATTCCCCACCGGTCCGGAAGGCCTCTCCACAGGGGAGTATGCACCAGGCCGTTCTCCGCATGTGGGGCCAAGTAGGCAAAGGTATCGGGGCCCTAGGGACCAGCGCTGCTCCCTGGGGTGGGGGGGCTCCTTGCATCGTAGGTCCCCAGACCCACACAACTCACCGGGTCAACCTCGGGGCAGACACAGTTCTCGCTGCCGCACCGGCGGGGGATGCCTCCTCCCCGGTCAGCTCACCTCTTCTTGCGCTCTGGGCTGGGACCGGGGTAGGAGGACTCCCTCGCAGTTTTCTCCACTCCAGGGACTTCAAGCTGCCTCCCGGCTTGGCAGCCAATCAGTGCGCGGCTTTCGTGGGGGCGCGGCCGATGACGCGGCTGGCCCCCCTGATGCAGGACAACGCCTCTCTCGCGCTACCAGGGCCTAGCGCGGTCCTCACTTCGCAGCGGGGGCCGCAACAGGATTCCTGGACGTGCGGCCGGGCCCGACCCCCTGGCGACGGCGATTCTGCCACAGGGCCCCCTTCTCTCTAGGCATGCAGGGTAGTGGCAGACTTCGCAGGCACTCCGAGCACATCCACAGACTCAGTGCCCGCCCACGGGTCTCTGGGCGGCGGCGGTGATCAGTGAGTTTCTTCTTGCGGCGCAATATGGGTAGTCTCCCGTTAGATCGCTATCAAAACCACGGGTTAGGCTCCCGAACGCGGCTCTCCTCACTTCTCCCGGGCCGGCGGTGATTCCGGGCAGTCTCCAGACGCGGGGTAGGCACCCGCTTACATTGGCAAACAGCAGCGCATCTTCACGCGGGGTAGGCACCTGTGGCACATTTTTAAGCCAACACTTCCTCCTGGCCCCACAGCGCTTAGCAGGCACAGCGCTTGGAAAGGCTAGCGCTTAGGAGACAACAGTCCTTCCCCTCACACACAGTGCTTTGGGAGGCAACAGTTCTCTTAGTATAGCGCTTAGGTGGCTCAGCGCTTTACTCGCAGTTCCTCAGTAGCAGCTCTCACGGATTTCCAGCGCTGCAGGGGCCAGACACTCCTCTCTTCTCCAGGGCAGTACCCTTAAAGTGCTTTCCTTAGGCAGGGGTGCAGGAAGGAAGTACAGGCACTACAACTAGGGGAATGTAGCGCTCTCGCAGTGCTGCCGTGGCCGGCTCCTCATCTCCTGGCCATGTAGGGAATGGTGCCCATGGTCCTCTTCTTCTGGCCAGCACAGATATAGCGCTCTACCTCCGCAGGAGCTTTTAGGTGTAGCGCTTGTGTGGCGCAAGGTCCCGCCAGCCTTAGGGACCTAGGATGGTGCTTCTTCTTCAGGGGCCAGGTAGCGGAGCAGCAGGCACTACTGGGCAAGGTCAGCAGTCAGTGGGTATTCATCAGGACAGGGCGGTAGGCTTTCACCATCCTTCACTGTAGCGTGGCACTCCTCCTGTACAGCAGCCTGTACTCCTGCTATGGGGCTTCCACTAGCCCTGTGGACAGCAGAGGGGTTTTAGTTGGGTGCAGGGTCCAGCACACAGGCCCAGGCGGTATCCCCTGGCAGCAGGTCCCCTCACGGTCATGTCCCTGCTCTGTCTGAGCACATGGTGGCACAGCCCCCTTATTTATACGCCCCTCACCCCACCTACCAGACAGTGCCAGAAGCTTCTAGAATCCCCTGGGTAACTGGTTCTAACTGGCTCAGAAGGAGGAGTAGAGCACCCTGGGTGCCAGGCTTTCCCTCCAAAAGCTGGGATGGCTGGGAACCGAACATCTAGACTGCTAACCTACTGCAGTCAGGTGGCACCACACACAGCCATGGCATCCATTTTAAATGCAGCATGATACCAGGGTACATTCTTACAATGGGGGGGTTAACACATGTGCACACCATTGCAGTACATTTCTTAGGGCATCTCACACCACACATGGCCTATACAACTTTCTACCATGGGGGAGACGTCCTCAAACAGGGGGGTGAAAACCGAAATATTTTGGAAAAATGGGCCAAATCCAACACAACTCTCCCCCAGCCAAAAGCCAGGGTAGACCAAGCATTGCCATGATGGTCTTCCCTGCTTGGGGCGAGAAAAGGTAGACGCAGGCCCGCAACTGCAGGGGCATCTGCGAGTCCTTCGCCATTCTGGAACCCGATGGTTCCCTCTCTCAACCCTCTCTTCACCAACCAAACCACCCCACTGAAGCCCTCTAGTGGGATGTGGACAGGACCGGCCACTAGGCCATCCAGATGTCCCTGGCCCTTGCTCTCTCACAGAGTGGGGGGCTTTAGCCCCAGGCCCGTAGTACCCTTTTACCACTTTCCTCCTACCGAACTGCCACTGGCCCTCCCACCTGGGGTCCGCACCCTCAGGCTGACCAACCACCAGGGGCGAGGCTCTCCTCCCCCTACCTCTCCTTCTGGGGTTCCGCCCTCTCCTCCTCCGCGGGGCACCCTCAGACCACCACTCTTTCTCCAGTCCAGGGTCTTGACCCTGCAACTGATTCCCCAACCTAGAGTCTAAACCCTTAGGTTGAACCGGTGACAGGGGTGAGTCCTCCCTACCCCTGTACCCCCTCCCAGAGTTATGCACCCTCCTACCTGGAGTAGTACCCCTGGAGGACAATTCCGGGGTTATGGACTGGGAGCCCTCCCTCTGGTCTCCACCAAATCCACCCTTTAAATATGCGGAGGGGTAATCGGGCAGGTCCCCACAGGGCTCTAAGGGTTCCCCCTCTTGAGGGCCTCATAGAGAAACAGCTTCCTGTGCATGTTGACTACTAGGGTATCCCTCTCTCTCGGCAGAAGTACATCACTTCCTGCTCGGTTTACACAATGAGGTAATCCTCATCATAGACCAACCCCATCCTGGCAAGGTACACCCGGGACACACCACCCACAGTGCAACAGGGGGACACAATTCAAAATCACTTTTAGGAGGAAACAATAATCAGAAAGAACACACTATTCCCCAAGAAAAACTGTGATTACTTTTCAAAGCACAATTTGCATTGCAATCTGTTGTCACTGTGGTACTGCGCAAACCAAGTCCTTTCCCACCGCTCGCCAACAATGTTAGAAATGGGGTAGCATGGTGCAGAGCGGGCAGGCCAAACTCCTGAGGTCATGTTTGAAGCATCCAAGCAGTACACACCGACGACACATAAGGCACACCACAAAAAGAGACACAACACCAGTTTTGGTGAAAAAGAATAACTTTTGTATTATACCAAATATGCAATAGTAAACACAGTAGTCACAATGCTGCGCCAACTGGCGCCAGGGCAATATATACAAGGGGAATTATGTACACGGTAAAGGAAAAGGAAGAAAAAGAGCATTAACTCTTGGCATAGCCTTATGCATATACGTATATCAACAGCATCAATCAAAAAATGAGCAATCGCGTAGGCATATAAACTCACTATACCTCATCGCCATAAGCATGAGAACATAGAGGCATAACTTTAGCATGGAAAACATCAGGCACATAAGTATAGGGCCCCGCCTCACCAGGCATAAGTCACATCATGCATAATCATCACTGTAGGCAAAACCATATTGAGATGGGAAAAACATTATGCGTAAAACCTACATCAGCATAATCTCATTTCACATGGGGGCTTACTACGACAGCCTAAATCACATTATTAAAGCATAAGATCCCGTGTAGCATGGGGCAGGAACAACACTGCCTGGGTGACACTGGCCTACAACCTTTTTAGCATCGGAGTATTAGGCATCACGGGAGCATAGGTCTCCTCATTAGCAGAACCCCCTGGAGCATCTCGCATGAAGCCTAACAGCAGGAAACACGCTCAACATGGGGCATTAACCCGGGCAACAGGACATTAGGCCTACACTCCTCAGTGTGCACATCAGGGGAAGCACCAACACCTTTGTATAAATCCGGCGGGTCCGCCCTAGGCATCACACAAATAGCTATACAGCAGCTCTTCAGTACAGGCAGCAGGTCCTAGGGCTTATTCAGGGGTTCCCTACAGGTTGTCAATCTCGCCTAAGTAAATAGTCCCCACCGGTCCGGAGGGCCTCTTCACAGGGGAGTATGCACCAGGCCGTTCTCTGCATGTGGGGCCGAGTAGGCAAAGGTATCGGGGCCCTAGGGACCCCTGCTGCTCCCTGGGGGGGCTCCTCACGGCGTAGGCCCCCAGACCCACACAACTCCCCGGGTCAACCTCGGAGGAGACGGCCCCCGCCGATGCTGCAGCGAGAACTGTGCCTGCCCAGTTCTCGCTGCAGCATCGGCGGGGGCCGTCTCCTCCCCGATCAGCTCACCTCTTGTTGCGCTCGGGGCTGGGACTGGGCCAGGAGGACTCCCTCGCAGTTTTCTCCGCTCCAGGGACTTCCAGCTGCCTCCCGGCCTGGCAGCCAAACAGTGCGCGGATTTCGTGGGGGTACGGACGATGATGCGGCTGGCGCCCCTGTTGCCAGGCAACGCCTCTCTTGCTCTACCAGGGCCTAGCGCAGTCCTCACTTCACAGCGGGGGCCGCAATATAGGCATGCAGGAGGGCGGCAGACTTCTAGACACTCGGCGCACCTCCACAGTCTCAGCGCCCGCCCACGGCTCTCCGGGCGGCAGCGGTAATCGGTAAGTTTCTTCTTGCGGCGCAATACGGGTAGGCTCCCGTTAGATCACTATCAAAACCATGGGGTAGGCTCCCACTGGTTTAAATAAACATCGGAACGCGGCTCTCCTCACTTCTACCGGGCTGGCGGTGATTCCGGGCAATCTCCAAAGGCGGGGTAGGCACCTGCTTACATTGGCAAACAGCAGCGCGTCCTCACGCGGGGTAGGCACCCGCGGCTCCTTTTAAGCCATTCATGGATTTCCAGCGCTGCAGGGGCCAGACACTCCTCTCTTCTCCAGGGCAGTACCCATAAAGCGCTTTCCTTAGGCAGGGGTGCAGGAAGGGAGTACAGGCACTACAACTAGGGGAATGTAGCGCTCTCACAGTTCTGCCGTGGCGGGCTCCTCACCTCCTTGCCATGTAGGGAATGGTGCCCAAGGTCCTCTTCTTCTGGCCAGCACAGATATAGCGCTCTTCTCCCGCAGGCACTTTTAAGTGTAGCGCTCGCGAGGCGCAAGGTCCCATCAGCCTCAGAGACCTAGGATGGCACTCCTTCTTCAGGGGCCAGGTAGCAGAGCAGCAGGCATTACTGGCCAAGGTCAGCAGTCAGTGGCTACTCATCAGGACAGGGCGGTAGGCTTTCACCATCCTCCACTGTAGCGTGGCACTCCTCCTGTACAGCAGCCTGTAATCCTGCAGTGGTGCTTCCACTAGCCCTCTGGACAGCAGAGGGGTTTTAGTTGGGTGCAGGGTCCAGCACACACGCCCAAGTGGCGGTATCCCCTGGCAGCAGGTCTCCTCCCGGTCATGTCCTTGCTCTGTCTGAGCACATGGTGGCACAGCCCCCTTATTTATACGCCCCTCACCCCACCTACCAGACAGTGCCAGAAGCTTCTAGAAGCCTCTGGGGAACTGGTTCTAACTGGCCCAGGGGGAGGAGTAGAGCACCCTGGGTGCCAGGCTTTCATTCCATAAGCTGCGATGGCTGAGAACCAAACATCTAGACTGCTAACCTACTGCAGTCAGGTGGCACCACACACAGCCATGGCATCCATTTTAAGTGCAGCATGATACCAGGGTACATTCTTACAATGGGGATTTAACAAATGCGCACACCATTGCAGTACATTTCTTAGGGCATCTCACACCACACAAGGCCTATACAACTTTCTACCATGGGGGAGACGTCCTCAAACAGGGCGGTGATAAGCGAAAAAGTTCGGGAAAATGGGCCAAGTCCAACACAGAACATCCGTGTACACTCCCCCCTTAACTACCTTACTCAGGGCTGGAATGAACTCATGCCACCTCATGCCCCCCTCACCTTGCCAATAACAACGAAAAAGCCTAGGATCCAATTTTAGATTCAAATTTCTGGTCTTGTACCATTCATATCGCTCCGCTCGTTTCACAAAAGAGTGTCCTAAGGTGAGGATAGACAATCCTGCTACGGTCGGTCCCTCCACCGCACCTGAAAAGACACATATGTGAGACAAGCGACAACAAATCAAGCCTCCTCCTCCCCGAAACCCCGTATCCTGATGTATATCTTATAACAGTCTGATTTCCAGAGCCCCAGTTGCATCAAATCCTTCCTCCCTTCTCCCTTCTTCGCTGTGTCTGTTGCCGCGCCTATACGAAAGGAGTGCGCCCCAAACTGTCTGGGATTCTCACCCATAGCGTGAAGGGCGTGCTGCAGAACCCAAAGTAGTTGCGTCGCTGACACCCGGCTACCCTCGGCCCGTCGAAAAACCTCACCCGCCTCATCACTCGCCCTGGACGCCAGCATCTCACCTCAAACTGCGGGGCACACCGCCCGATCCGCCACAGGACCCACTCCCCGTTGATCAGTTTTCGAGCACCGCAAAAGAACGGCCACCTCCCTGGTCCGCAACTCCACCTCCCCCCAACGTATCCCCTGTTTCCCTCTTGCCCCACGGAGCTCTGACACCTGAAAAGGCCCGAAATACATCCACGACATTAGTGTGGATAACAGAATAGCTTCCTCTCTGTTGCGGCAAATGTCCGGCATGAGCTTTATCAAGCCGACAAGAATCCCCGCCATTACGGGGCGGCGCTGCTAGGCATTGGAGCCTCGTTCCCGCGCCCATCCTTACGATAAACGTGCACCCAGTTCACCAGCCGACGGCACATAGACCGACCACAATTTTCCCATGAATTCTATGGCCGACAGCTTGCCCCCGATCGTCACTTTGGACATTGCTTTGTCCATCATTGCCAAGATGAAGTGCAACACCTGCTCACCCCTCACCCCATGACTGTCGTGCCGCGTCGACCCACTGTCCAAAAAGTCCAGCTAATTCTGCTCGTACGCCCTCCACGTTGAATCGGCCACTGATGCTCTTACCAGTTGAACGACCCTTTCTCTCCTACTGACTGCATTCCTGTCGGCACAGGCGTCTTGCATTCGTCCGCCTCTGTGGCTAGCCCATGGAAACTCTGCCACTGTGAACGAGACAAAGCATCCCCAATGTCATTGTCAACCCCCGGCACATGCCGGGCTTGAAACAAAATGTAATGTTCCAAACATTGCAGCACAAATACCCTCAACAACTTGAGCACCTGTGGGTCCCTGGCCGACTGCTTATTCACGACATGTACCACTGACATGTTATCCACCTTGAAAATCACCTTTTTGTGTGCCAGCTCCCCTGCCCACACTGTCACCACCGCCACCAGGGGAAACAGTTCCAAAAATGCAATTCTCCTTCCCCCGTTCTGCCACTGTGGGGACCAAACCTCAGCGCACCGCTTCCCATGCCAATACAGTCCAAAATCACCCACCCCCGTCGCATCTGAGGAGATGGTCGCGTCCCATTCTCACTCCTCCGGAGGGGGCCATGGAAATACCATTAAATCGTTCCAAGAACGCCCGCCACATTCGCAGGTCTTCCTTCGTACCTGCCGACAGGCGCAGATGATGGTGCGATAGTGTCAATCCGGACAGGGACATGCCCAGACGTCTGCAAAAGTTTCACCCCGCTCGCACCACCCGGCACGCAAAGTTCAAGTGACCTAAGAGAACCTGCACCTCCCGTACCTTCACCTTTTTCTTGGCCACCATGGTGTCGATTAACAGCAGCATGTGCACCTTCTTATCTACCGGCAAACGGGCCTCCATGGCTACCGAGTCTAGTTCTATACCCAGAAATGACAGCACCGTGCTGGGACCTTGTGTCTTCTCTGGCGCCAGGGGCACACCCAGGTAGCCCATGAGCTCTGTGAAACTGTCCAGCTGCTGTTGGCAGTCCGCCAAACCGGGCAGTCCCACCAGGAAAAAGTCATCCAGGTAGTCACCGTCTCTTTGCCTGTGTGCCACGAAAAACCCACTGCAAGAAGGTGCTGAACCGCTCAAACAAAGCGGAAGAGATGGAACACCCCATGGGCAAAGCGTTGTCCATGAAGATGGACCCCTGTAAATGAATCCCCAATAGTTGAAAATCCTTCGGGTGTACCGGGAGCAGCCAAAAAGCTGACTTGATGTCGCATTTTGCCATGAGGGCGCCTGTCCCCACCGTCGCGACCAGCCGCCGTGCCATGTCCACGGAGGATTAAGAAACCGGCAACAGATCGGCCGCTATGTAATCATTGACCGACGCCCCCTCCAGCCATGACAGATGCTGAATCAGCCGATACAGTCCGGGCTCCTTCTTCGGCACCATTCCGATAGGGGAGATAATCAGGTCCTGAATAGGCCCTGCCATCCGCCCTTCCCGGACTTCCTTTCCCAGTTTATCCCGTACCACCGCCCGGTGTGTGCTGGCAGATTTTAGATTTTTGTCCCATCTGGCAGCTCTCGGACCCTCGTACCGTAGCCGGAGCAGTCCCGCGCCTTCGGTCCGTGGATAAGACACCAAGAAGGTTTCCTGCCGGTCCTGTTTAACTGGCATATGAGCCTTTCCCCAGAAACCCCTGTCCTCCCCTACCTCCCCTGCCCCCGACTGTTGCCCCGAAAGCGCGGACTGCTGACCCTGACTGCCGCCTCCCGCCCCCCAGCATTGCACCACCAGGTGCCGCCCTGCGCATTTGGAGCAGTTACGCCAGAACCTGCAATATTGTCTCGCACAAGCGCCATTGTTGTAGTCGCAACACGCTCCTATTTTGGCACCGATGGTATTCCCTCCCTGCCCCACCCCACCACGGGTGGGGCGGGTTTGAAAGGGGCGAGGCGCGAGCGGTAAACCTCTGGCCGTGTATATCATTTTGCCAAACTTTGCCCCCCCCCCATGGTCTGCTGGTATAGATCTGAATCGATTTCCCCCCATTTTGCCTCCGGGTCCCAGGCCAAGCGTGCTCTAAACTCTTCATCATAATGTATTTAAAGAGTGCGACAGAACAGTCCGGGTACTTTTCATAGTACACACTGGCAAAAATCAAGAAACCCGCCAACCAATTTTCAATGTTCAGGGGTACCCTTGGCCACTAAGCCAACTCCAGATCCTCCTCCTTAGACCGCTCCTTTGCCGTCAGCTCACAATGCAGGAGCTTTAAGATATTCACGTACTCCACTTTTCATATCTTCTCCCTGGTAGCCAATGACAAGTGTGCCCCCAAGGGCCTCGTAATGCCCATATTCGGCAGCTTGCTCATCGGGACCTCATGACTCTCCTTACCTTCCTTACCCTCCTTGCCCTCCTTGGGTATGCCCCATCCGTCTTTCCACCCTTGGCCCCGCTCGCGCCTGGACCCGTCTCCTCCAACCCTACCCCCATGTCCTGCACGTACGTTCCTTTATTCAAACGCACCCCTTTTTCCTCCCCCTCACATCCGCGCCGACCGAGACCTTGTCCTGCGTTCCTTACCTGGTGTCAAGGTCGGCGTCCGCACTGAATCCCGCTGCCTAACCAGTTGAGCAGGGGGGCCGTCACTCTCTCCGCCTCGGGAGCCTGATTCACAGAACTAACTTAAGACAAAATCATAAACTTACTACCATTTTGGTATTCACAGAAGGCACTTACTCATTTTGGTATTCACAGAAGACACTTACTCATTTCGGTATTCACAGAAGTTAGGACTCCTAAATGCCTTCTGTGAATACCGAAAGTCTTAAAATTAGGATTTTTCTCAGTTTAGTAGTAGTAAAGTTAGGGCTCCTAACTTTAGGACTCCTAAATGCCTTCTGTGAACATCGAAAGTCTTAAAATTAGGATTTTTCTATGTTTAGTAGTAGTAAAGTTTGAACTCCTAACTTTAGGACTACTAAATGCCTTCTGTGTATACCAAAAGTCTTAAAATTAATATTTTTCTCTGTTTAGTAGTAGTAAAGTTAGGACTCCTAACTTTAGGACTCCTGAACTGAGAAACATCCTAACTTTACGACTTTAGGAATTCACAGAAGGCATTTAGGAGTCCTAAAGTTAGGAGTCCTAACTTTACTACTACTAAACGCAGAAAAATCCTAATTTTAAGACTTTCGGTATTCCAAGAAGGCATTTAGCAGTCCTAAAGTTAGGAGTTCTAACTTCTGTGAATACCGAAATGAGTAAGTGCCTTCTGTGAATACCGAAATGAGTAAGTGCCTTCTGTGAATACCAAAGTGAGTAAGTGCCTTCTGTGAATACCAAAATGGTCGTAAGTTTAGGATTTTGTCTTAAGTTAGTTCTGTGAATCGGGACCCGGGTCTCTTTTGCGCACCCTGCAAGAAACTAGGAACAGCATTACTCCGATCCCCCCAATCCTGACCCTCCCCCGCCTCTGCTACAATATTTCGCCTTCCTCCACACTCTCCTCATCGTAATCCAACTGTGACAGGCCGACCACCTCGGACGACAGCCCTGTTAGCCCCATACGTTCTTGCCATAGGCCGCCCTCCGCGGGCTCCAGCCTGCTCAGCCCTGCCCGCTCCCTACATGTAATCCAACTGTGACGAGCCATTCACCTCAGACTCCAGCCCTGTTAGCCCCATGTGTTCTTAGCAAATTCCGCCCTTCGCAGGCTCCAGCCTGCTCAGTCCTGCTCGCTCCCTACATGAGCGGAGCAGGTCACACAAATCCAAACTCTCTCCCCTCTGCGCCACTCATCTGGATCCCGATCTGAAGAGATGGACCACCGCCCACGTCCCCCGGTGGCCACATCGACCCGTCGGGATGGGGCTGGTAGGGACTTACTGCCCTGCCTCCTATAGGATGCTACCATCAGGTCCCTCGTGGTAGCTTGACCACCCACATGAGGCCGAGCCGGCCCATCCTCTCGGTGGATTGGACCCGCATGCTGCTCTCCCAAGCACCTTGCCATGCTGTCCTGCCGAAAGAAAGAGGTGGAGTCCACCATGCTGGGGTTAAACCTGTCCCCTAAGCCGCCCAACCCACCTGAGTCACCCCGGGAGCCCCCCCAACTCCCCCCACCCCCAACACACTGGACAAAGGGCCCCCGCGCCGCATAGGGGTAGACCACCAGACCCCACTTCCCTGCCCTGAGCGCCCCTCCTCTCCTCCTGCCAACCGCCTGCACTTTCCTCCCATCAATTCATACCAAGGACTCCAGCTCCCGGTGGACCTCGCCTCCCCCCTGGATCCCCCTCCAGCACCCCTGCACCCCCCAACACCCGACGATCCCTCCAGCTCCTCCCAGACCCAAGCAGCCGGCCACCGATTGCACAGGTCATCAGACACCCTCCAGCGCTGCTCCCTGCGTCCAAAGCCGGCATGGATCCCCAACATGGAAAATCCCATCGCCCAGTGTCTCCATCCCCCCAATATTCTTGGGGATCCCCCAGCCTCTCTCCCACTTGGCCCCTCCACCACACCTGGACTCCGCAGCCTGGCCTTTACCCCTCACCCCTGTCATCCCCTTCGGACCCTCTAATGCCCCATGTCTCCCCGTGCCCCCTCCCCTGCCCCTTCCTCCACCTCCGTGCTGTCAATATTCAAGGGGGAAGACCCCCCCACTATTCCCCGGGGTGGGTGCGTCCCCCCATCACTCCGCCCCTGTTCTGAGACCACCGCACCTCTCTTATTGCCACGTTTCCACTTGTGGACTCCACCCCCACTCGCCTGCTTCACCCGCCCATCCCCTGCCCCTTCCTGGGCCGTGCCGCCCCCTCCCTAAACATCAAGGTAGGCTGCAAAGCAGCGCCCCGCTTCCCACCCCACGGGCAGTTGACAGGAGTGGCCGCGTGCATCTTGCGGCCGCGCCCCCGCCTCTGCTGTCACCCACTTCTGCGCTCGCAGGCGATTACTGCCGCTGCGATGCCACTTGCTGCGCACCTAGGGGGCCTCACCTTCACGTCGGGCTGCAGCATGTCAGTGCGGCCCACATTCTTTAAGAGGCGGATGGCTTCTAGGACACGCGGATCCTCCAAGCACGCCATCCCTCTCCGTCAATGGGCCCCGTGCAGAGACGCTCCTCAGATCTCCTCGCTGACACCGTGCACCGTCCCTCGCAGCTGGTGACCAAAGGCTCCCGCTGCCACTATAACCTCGAAATGCACAACATAATGCCACCACACCCACCACAAAGCTAAAGTCAACAAAGCTAAACTGCCCAGTGTCCTCCCTGACCGGCTGTTGTGTCACAAACACCAAAATGGTGGCTTGTGACACCAGATGGCCGGTTATACAACCCTCAAGCCCAAAACTAGCCCAACCCAAGCCCAACAAGCCCAACACCAGCCCAATAAAGCCCAACCAGTCCAATGGGCTCTGGATGCCCCCGGCCCAAAACCCCCAGTGGGGGCAGGCCTCCTGCTGGTCGGCCTCCCCCCCAAAGCCTATTCTCACCTCCAAAGAAACAAAGACCGCCAGCTAAAAGACAACCACCAAGTCGCCTGCTTGCCCCATCCCCAGAATGGAGAATACAGTTTCAGATTGTCTGTAAACCTCCAAGTTGACACACATGAAAAATAGGTAAAAAGTTGTCTCAAAGTACAATGAGAGGGAAGTACAGTTTGAAAAGCGTAGTTTCAGCGAGAGCGCTCCTTAACAATCAACACAAAAGCATTCATGTTGTTTTTAATTAGATGGGATTTCTGGTGGGGAGTGCTGTGAGATTTCCCCTAACAAAATAGCCTGGGTGATGGGCATGCGCCTTACCCATGCCCTGACAATACAAGAGGTAGCCGTACAGGTGCCAGCAGCTCACAGAACCGAGCACCACCAGAAGCAGGGCCTCCACCCAGAGTTCATGGCTGCTGCTCTGACCACTGCTCATTTCGGATACCTAACTGGATGTGATGTCCAGCTCTCCCTCTGCAGCAGCATGCTTCATTAGCATGACGAAAGGAACGTGTGGGTATAGAGCTGTGCCTCACACATGACCTAGTTCTAGGACACCCCCGCGCCGCACGGCCACCAGCTGCTGCGTGTGACTCCCCGCCTATACTGCCTCGCTGCCCCGGCTGCCGCCGAGTGACCATGCCCCCTGCCTTCGAGCAGCGTGGTCCGTGGCCGCCCGACCTGCCCCTGTTGTAATTGTTGTTTTAGAACTGTGATTAGTCTCTGTATTGCCTGGTTTCTGTATATTGTTTATTTCTTCTGTATTTCCTGTTTTTCAGCCCCCTTCGTCATCCCTCCCCGCTCCCCGCTTCCCGCCACCGCCGCTAACCCCGCCCCTTTTTTCCTTCTGTACCCTCCCCCCTCCCGCCTCCCAGCTGCTTCGCCCCCCGCGCACTTGGCCATATATGGCGACCGTGCGACGCAGGTGAGTGTGACCTAGTTCTAGGACACCCCCGCGCCGCACGGCCACCAGCTGCTGCGTGTGCCTCCCCGCCTATACTGCCGCGCCGCCCCGGCTGCCGCCGAGTGACCACGCCCCCTGCCTTCGAGCAGCGTGGTCCGTGGCCGCCCGACCTGCCCCTGTTGTAATTGTTGTTTTAGAACTGTGATTAGTCTCTGTATTGCCTGGTTTCTGTATATTGTTTATTTCTTCTGTATTTCCTGTTTTTCAGCCCCCTTCGTCATCCCTCCCCGCTCCCCGCTTCCCGCCACCGCCGCTAACCCCGCCCCTTTTTTCCTTCTGTACCCTCCCCGCTCCCGCCTTCCAGCTGCTCCGCCCCCCGCGCACTTGGCCATATATGGCGACCGTGCGATGCAGGTGAGTGTGACCTAGTTCTAGGACACCCCCGCGCCGCACGGCCACCAGCTGCTGCGTGTGCCTCCCCGCCTATACTGCCTCGCTGCCCCGGCTGCCGCCGAGTGACCACGCCCCCTGCCTTCGAGCAGCGTGGTCCGTGGCCGCCCGACCTGCCCCTGTTGTAATTGTTGTTTTAGAACTGTGATTAGTCTCTGTATTGCCTGGTTTCTGTATATTGTTTATTTCTTCTGTATTTCCTGTTTTTCAGCCCCCTTCGTCATCCCTCCCCGCTCCCCGCCACCGCCGCTAACCCCACCCCTTTTTTCCTTCTGTACCCTCCCCGCTCCCGCCTCCCAGCTGCTCCGCCCCCCCGCGCACTTGGCCATATATGGCGACCGTGCGACGCAGGTGAGTGTGACCTAGTTCTAGGACACCCCTGCGCCGCACGGCCACCAGCTGCTGCGTGTGCCTCCCCGCCTATACTGCCTCGCTGCCCTGGCTGCCGCCGAGTGACCACGCCCCCTGCCTTCGAGCAGCGTGGTCCGTGGCCGCCCGACCTGCCCCTGTCTTAATTGTTGTTTTAGAACTGTGATTAGTCTCTGTATTGCCTGGTTTCTGTATATTGTTTATTTCTTCTGTATTTCCTGTTTTTCAGCCCCCTTCGTCATCCCTCTCCGTTCCCCGCTTCCCGCCACCGCCGCTAACCCCGCCCCTTTTTTCCTTCTGTACCCTCCCCGCTCCCGCCTCCCAGCTGCTCCGCCCCCGCGCACTTGGCCATATATGGCGACCGTGCGACGCAGGTGAGTGTGACCTAGTTCTAGGACACCCCCGCGCCGCACGGCCACCAGCTGCTGCGTGTGCCACCCCGCCTATACTGCCTCGCTGCCCCGGCTGCCGCCGAGTGACCACGCCCCCTGCCTTCGAGCAGCGTGGTCCGTGGCCGCCCGACCTGCCCCTGTTGTAATTGTTGTTTTAGAACTGTGATTAGTCTCTGTATTGCCTGGTTTCTGTATATTGTTTATTTCTTCTGTATTTCCTGTTTTTCAGCCCCCTTCGTCATCCCTCCCCGCTCCCCGCTTCCCGCCACCGCCGCTAACCCCGCCCCTTTTTTCCTTCTGTACCCTCCCCGCTCCCGCCTCCCAGCTGCTCCGCCCCCCCGCGCACTTGGCCATATATGGCGACCGTGCGACGCAGGTGAGTGTGACCTAGTTCTAGGACACCCCCGCGCCGCACGGCCACCAGCTGCTGCGTGTGCCTCCCCGCCTATACTGCCTCGCTGCCCCGGCTGCCGCCGAGTGACCACGCCCCCTGCCTTCGAGCAGCGTGGTCCGTGGCCGCCCGACCTGCCCCTGTTGTAATTGTTGTTTTAGAACTGTGATTAGTCTCTGTATTGCCTGGTTTCTGTATATTGTTTATTTCTTCTGTATTTCCTGTTTTTCAGCCCCCTTCGTCATCCCTCCCCGCTCCCCGCTTCCCGCCACCGCCGCTAACCCCGCCCCTTTTTTCCTTCTGTACCCTCCCCGCTCCCGCCTCCCAGCTGCTCCGCCCCCCGCGCACTTGGCCATATATGGCGACCGTGCGACGCAGGTGAGTGTGACCTAGTTCTAGGACACCCCCGCGGCGCACGGCCACCAGCTGCTGCGTGTGCCTCCCCGCCTATACTGCCTCGCTGCCCCGGCTGCCGCCGAGTGACCACGCCCCCTGCCTTCGAGCAGCGTGGTCCGTGGCCGCCCGACCTGCCCCTGTTGTAATTGTTGTTTTAGAACTGTGATTAGTCTCTGTATTGCCTGGTTTCTGTATATTGTTTATTACTTCTGTATTTCCTGTTTTTCAGCCCCCTTCGTCATCCCTCCCCGCTCCCCGCTTCCCGCCACCGCCGCTAACCCCGCCCCTTTTTTCCTTCTGTACCCTCCCCGCTCCCGCCTCCCAGCTGCTCCGCCCCCCCGCGCACTTGGCCATATATGGCGACCGTGCGACGCAGGTGAGTGTGACCTAGTTCTAGGACACCCCCGCGCCGCACGGCCACCAGCTGCTGCGTGTGCCTCCCCGCCTATACTGCCTCGCTGCCCCGGCTGCCGCCGAGTGACCACGCCCCCTGCCTTCGAGCAGCGTGGTCCGTGGCCGCCCGACCTGCCCCTGTTGTAATTGTTGTTTTAGAACTGTGATTAGTCTCTGTATTGCCTGGTTTCTGTATATTGTTTATTTCTTCTGTATTTCCTGTTTTTCAGCCCCCTTCGTCATCCCTCCCCGCTCCCCGCTTCCCGCCACCGCCGCTAACCCCGCCCCTTTTTTCTTTCTGTACCCTCCCCGCTCCCGCCTCCCAGCTGCTCCGCCCCCCGCGCACTTGGTCATATATGGCGACCGTGCGACGCAGGTGAGTGTGACCTAGTTCTAGGACACCCCCGCGCCGCACGGCCACCAGCTGCTGCGTGTGCCTCCCCGCCTATACTGCCTCGCTGCCCCGGCTGCCGCCGAGTGACCACGCCCCTTGACTTCGAGCAGCGTGGTCCATGGCCGCCCGACCTGTCCCTGTTGTAATTGTTGTTTTAGAACTGTGATTAGTCTCTGTATTGCCTGGTTTCTGTATATTGTTTTTTTCCTCTGTATTTCCTGTTTTTCAGCCCCCTTCGTCATCCCTCCCCGCTCCCCGCTTCCCGCCACCGCCGCTAACCCCGCCCCTTTTTTCCTTCTGTACCCTCCCCGCTCCCGCCTCCCAGCTGCTCCGCCCCCCGCGCACTTCCCCATATATGGCGACCGTGCGAACGCGCAGCGGGCGCGCCGAAGGCCACCAGCTGCTGCGTGTGCCTCCCCGCCTATACTGCCTCGCTGCCCCGGCTGCCGCCGAGTGACCACGCCCCCTGCCTTCGAGCAGCGTGGTCCGTGGCCGCCCGACCTGCCCCTGTTGTAATTGTTGTTTTAGAACTGTGATTAGTCTCTGTATTGCCTGGTTTCTGTATATTGTTTATTTCTTCTGTATTTCATGTTTTTCAGCCCCCTTCGTCATCCCTCCCCGCTCCCCGCTTCCCGCCACCGCAGCTAACCCCGCCCCTTTTTTCCTTCTGTACCCTCCCCGCTCCCGCCTCCCAGCTGCTCCGCCCCCCGCGCACTTGGTCATATATGGGGACCGTGCGACGCAGGTGAGTGTGACCTAGTTCTAGGACACCCCCGCGCCGCACGGCCACCAGCTGCTGCGTGTGCCTCCCCGCCTATACTGCCTCGCTGCCCCGGCTGCCGCCGAGTGACCACGCCCCTTGACTTCGAGCAGCGTGGTCCGTGGCCGCCCGACCTGTCCCTGTTGTAATTGTTGTTTTAGAACTGTGATTAGTCTCTGTATTGCCTGGTTTCTGTATATTGTTTTTTTCTTCTGTATTTCCTGTTTTTCAGCCCCCTTCGTCATCCCTCCCCGCTCCCCGCTTCCCGCCACCGCCGCTAACCCCGCCCCTTTTTTCCTTCTGTACCCTCCCCGCTCCCGCCTCCCAGCTGCTCCGCCCCCCGTGCACTTTGCCATATATGGCGACCGTGCGAACGCGCAGCGGGCGCGCCGAAGGCGCGCCAAAGGTAAGCCCGTCTGCGCCCGTCTGCGCCCGTCTGCACCCGTCCGCGCCTGGACCGCGCCCAGCGCCAGGACCCCTGGCCCTCGAGGACCCCCGCCCACCCGCCTGACGTACCCCGCCGCCACCCTCACCGCACTCAACACCGGCCGAATCCCAGGATGCTACCAAGCCACCCCACGACGCTCCCACGGACCCTTCAGCTGCCTCGCCTGCAAGTTCACCTGCGTCCGGACCTGCCCGCCACCAGCACCTGCCAAACCGAACTCCAGCAGCAACCACCTCAAGTGCATCCTGCTCAACACCCGCTCCGTCCACAGACACGCCATCGAACTCTGGAACCTCCTCGACACCACAGCCACAGACATTGCCTTCCTCACGGAGACCTGGATGAACGCCTCTTCAGCTCCCGACATCGCCATTGCCATCCCAGAGGCCTACAAGATCACCCGGAGGGACCGCACCGCCAACCAGATGGGAGGAGGCATCGCCATCATCCACAGGAACACCATCCGCATCACGACCAGCACCGACGACACCCTCACCACCGCCGAACACCTGCACTTCCAGATCCGCACCGACCCGAAGACCACCCTCAGAGGCACCCTGATCTACCGACCCCCGGGACCACGCACACAATTCAGCGAGGACATCGCCGACTTCGTCAGCCCGCATGCCCTCCCCTCCGCTGACTACATCCTCCTGGGGGACCTCAACTTCCACCTGGAGAACAACAACGACCACAACACCACCACCCTGCTCGACAACCTCGCCAACCTTGGACTCAAGCAACTGGTGAGCACCCCCACCCACCTCGCCGGACACACACTCGAGGCCGTCTTCTCATCCAGCAAAGACATCGCCTTCAGCCACGCCACAGAACTCCACTGGACGGACCACAGCTGTGTCCACTTCACCTTCGATAGAACGACGATCCACCACCACCAGCAACAGGCCGCTCGAAGAAGCTGGAACAAGATCAGGGCCGACTAGCTCGCCGCCTCCCTGAGCCAGCACCCTCCTGCCAGCTCAGCGAACCCCAGCCAGGCCGCCGACAACCTCGCGAAGTGGATCAGCAACTGCGCGGACGAACTCGCCCCTCTGAGGACCCCGCCCAGCAGACCCGGCAGCAAGAAAGCCCAATGGTTCACCGACGAACTCAAGAGCTCCAAGAAGAACTGCCGAGCCCTCGAGAAAGCCTGGAGAAGGGAACCAACACCGGACAACATGACCACCCTCAAGCTCGCCACCCGGAAGCACCACCAACTGATCCGCACCGCCAAGAAAACTGCATTCAAGGACCGGCTGGACAACAACGCACACAACTGCAAGGAACTCTTCAACATCGTGAAAGAGCTCTCCAACCCCAACGCAGGAAGCAACGACATCACCCCTTCGCAAGACCTCTGCAACTCCCTCGCCTCCTACTTCCACAACAAGATCGCGGACATACACAACAGCTTCAGCACTCAACCGACGCCCACCACCACCCTCCGCGCCTGGACTCCGATCAACACCGAAGACACCGTCCGCATGATGAACTCCGTCCACTCCGGATCTCCGACCGACCCCTGCCCTCACCACGTCTTCAACAAGGCGGACGCTGTCATCGCACCCCACCTACGGGACATTATCAACACCTCCTTCGACACCGCCACCTTCCCTGAGAGCTGGAAGCACGCCGAACTCAGCGCTCTACTCAAGAAACCCACAGCGGACCCCACCGAACTCAAGAATTACCGCCCCATCTCGCTCCTCCCGTTTCCAGCCAAAGTCATCGAGAAGACCGTCAACAGACAGCTTGCCGCCTTCCTCGAGACGAATGGATCCCTCGACCCCTCACAGTCTGGTTTCCGAGCCAACCATAGCACCGAGACCGCCCTCATCGCCGCCACCGACGACATCCGAGCCCTGATGGACAACGGACAAACAGCGGCCCTCATCCTCCTAGACCTCTCCGCGGCCTTCGACACTGTCTGCCACCGCACCCTAGTGCAGCGCCTCAGCAACGTCGGAATCCAGGAGAAGGCACTGGAATGGATCATCTCCTTCCTCGACGGAAGAACACAGAGAGTCCGCCTACCACCGTTCAAGTCAGAGGCCACCGAAGTCATCTGCGGCGTCCCTCAAGGATCCTCGCTGAGCCCCACCCTCTTCAACGTCTACATGAGCCCCCTCGCGGCCATCGCACGCCAACACAACCTCAACATAATCTCCTATGCCGACGACACCCAGCTGATCCTCTCCCTGACCAACGACCCCGCCGCCGGCAGAGCCAATCTGCACGAAGGGATGAAAGATGTAGCCGAGTGGATGCCAACCAGCCGCCTGAAACTGAACTCAGACAAGACGTAGGTCCTCATCCTGGGCTCCTCGCCCTCCGCCTGGGACGACTCCTGGTGGCCCCCCGCCCTGGGCACCGCACCCAAACCGACGGACCACGCACGGAACCTGGGTTTCATCCTGGACTCCTCCCTCTCCATGACCAGGCAAGTCAACGCCGTCTCCTCGTCATGCTTCAACATCCTACGCATGCTACGGAAGATCTTCTGGTGGATCCCCACCGAGACCAGGAAGACCGTCACCCAGGCCCTCGTCACCAGCCGACTGGACTACGGCAACACCCTCTACGCCGGTACCACCGCCAAGCTCCAGAAGAGACTCCAGCGGATCCAGAACGCCTCAGCCAGACTCATCCTCGACATCCCACGAACCAGCCACATCTCCGGACATCTGAGAGATCTGCACTGGCTCCCCGTCAACAAAAGAATCACCTTCCGTCTCCTCACCCACGCACACAAAGCCCTACACGATCAAGGCCCGAGCTACCTCAACAACCGAGTCAACTTCTACGCTCCCAAACGCCACCTCCGATCAGCCAACCACGCCCTCGCCGCTGTCCCCCGCATCCGAAGAGCGACAACAGGAGGAAGGTCCTTCTCCTACCTGGCCGCCAAGACCTGGAACTCCCTCCCTCCCGACCTGCGCTTGACCCAAGACCACCTCTCCTTCAGGAAGAAGTTAAAAAAATTAGCGATTTCGCTAATAGGAGTAGCAAATTACCATGAAGTTCAACCTCATAGTAATTTGCAAAAACTATGAAAAATGCACTTATGTGCATTTTTCAAAGTTTCATGTTGCGCACACACATGCCCTTAGGGCATGTGTGTGCACAACATATGTGCACAAATCAATTTCAGGGGTTCAACAGGGTGTCAGAAATCGCAATTTTTTTACTTTGGCATAGATTCATGTAGGTAAAATCCGCTCGCAAAGGGGCAGATTCTCAGAATCTGCCCCTTCGCGACCGGTATTTTTGCATTTGGGATGCATTATCCCAAATGCAAAAATCGCAAATTAAGAATTCGCTAAATTGCGATTACTTGCATTTAAGGAATCTCAAATTGAGATTCCTTAAATGCAATACATCAAAGTTAAAAAAATTGCGTTTTCGCTAATAGAAGTAGCAAATTACCATGAAGTTCAACTTCATGGTAATTTGCAAAACTTTGAAAAATGCACTTTTGTGCATTTTTCAAAGTTTCATGTTGCGCACACACATGCCCTTAAGGCATGTGTGTTCGCAACATATGTACACAGATCAATTTCAGGGGTGCAACAGGGTGTCCTTTGGACACCCCTGCACCCTTGAAATCGCATTCTCAATTTGTGATTCGCTAAATGCGATTCACAAATTGAGAATTGTCTTCCCATTCATTCCTATGGGCCTCTAGGCCCATAGGAATGAATGGGGAGGTATTCCTTAATTGCGACTCGCAATTTGCGAGTCGCAATTAAGGAATTTTAAGAAATCGCTATTTCTTGAGCGAGTTCTTCTTGCATAGCATTTTGCTATTCCTTATTAGTGATTCCTTATTTTTCGCTAATAAGGAATCGCAAATTGGATGCTTGATGCATCTGGGGGTTAGATGCATTGCATTTAAGGAATCTCAATTTGAGATTCCTTAAATGCAAGTAATCGCTATTTAGTGAATTCTTAATTTGCGATTTTTGCATTTGGGATGATGCATCCCAAATGCAAAAATACCGGTCGCAAAGGGGCAGATTCTGAGAATCTGCCCCTTTGCAAGCGGATTTTACCTTCATGAATCTATGCCTAAGTCCTTTTATTCAATACATTTCTTAAAACTGGCACACTCCAATGCGTTTCGTTCCCGAAACTTTGCCAGGGGGAACTTCGTCAGTGCTCCTATATTAAAAGAATCCAGGCACAAAGGGCAAATAGTAGGCCTCAGAATATGTTATGTATAATGAAATCTCTCAAAGTCACAGCTATTTGTCATATATTCTATGAAGCGTTGCAATATGCCTCCCTCTTTGTATAATATGTGAGATTTCTCACCATTCCAAATATAGTAAACGTGAGGAAATCCTGTACTGCAAATAACATCAAAAGTAATTCTTTATTCTTTATTTCTTCATCTGCAGTGAAATGACAAGTAGTTGTCAAAACTCGGAGGCAGGAGAATGTAGCTTGCGTGGCATGGTAACCGGCAGCAAGGCACTATTATACAAAGAGGGGGGTATATTGCAGCGCTACATAGAATATATGACAAATAGCTGTGACTTTGAGAGATTTAATTATACATATAATATTTTGAGGCCTACTTTATGCCCTTTGTGCCTGGATTCTTTTAATATAGGAGCCCTGACGAAGTTCCCCCTGGCAAAGTTTCGGGAACAAAACGCGTTGGCTGTGTGCCAGTTTTAAGAAATGTATTGAATAAAAGGACTTAATCACGGAATAACTCTTCACGCTGCTTCTTCGACTCTAGAAAGAGTGCACCTTCCAACTTCTGTTTACGATTTTGGCTTTCATTTGACACCCTTGGATGGCGGGTGTTGGGAAGAGACTTCACCACCATTGGAATTGTTAGTACTTATGGATTGGATGTGCATGGCCTTGGTCTGCCGTTTGTTCTTTCATTAACATGATGCATTAATTGTCTCGCTTGCGATTTTGGCGTTGCCCCTGCTTTCAGTAAGTCCGTTGCTTGTTATCCGTGGAGGCAGTCATGGGACGTGGGGGGACCAAAAGTGATTGTTGCACGGGGCCCCACCTGCGCTAACGCCGGCCCTGCTCACAAACATGGGGTCTAGGGGAAGATGTTTCATTAAGAGTAATATTATTTTGCTTGTAAAGAATGCATTTGAACGTACAGGAAGAATTTCACATGAGCAAATATATATGTGTATATATAGGCCCAAGCAAAATTCATATTCACAAAGATCTTTTATATGTACTCCTGCTAAAAAAGTACATTTGTAGATTCAGGGGATTCTCCTGGAAGCCTCTCTAAATTCCAAATCAGTTGCAAATTTACTTTGAAAATTAGGAGAAAAGAAAATTACTAGAGTAAGTTGCTGGTCATTTCTTGAGATCCGGCCCTATATTTGCATTTGGAGCCTCGGACTGTAACAGACAAAGCAGGGAAGAAAGGAAAGGGAGGGAAAGGAAGTCATTCCGACCTTTGATCGGGTCAGAGATTGTAGAAAATCAGTTTCTATATGGGAAATGAGTAAAGAAAATCCCAAAATTGGCGAGAGTTTAATGAAAGCGGGTTCTCCACAGGGGCAACATATTGTTTCCTGTGGAGGTAAAAGAGCTTCTAAGTGCAACCTTACTAATGAAATTCATTTTCGCATGCACACATGTACAACTTGTTAATTTATGTATGCGGATATAGTGGCAGGTTGACTCAAATGAGATTTCACGTACATTTTCCTAGAATATTCTTGTGAACCTGCGGTTAATTGAGCTTCACAAGGGCACTGCTAAATACATCTTTGTATGTTAAAAAAAAAAACATACGCTAAACAAAAGGGGAAACTTAGGGGAGTAAGTTGCCCTTTTTGAAATCAAGCATCTTGGTATAATCGTGCACACACTGGGTGGGGTTATAATTGCCTAGCAATTTCCATGGTTCAGGTTTTCAATTCTTTCCATTATGTCCCTCTAGTGAAGTAAAAAGAGTGTGCCTTCCATTAAAAAAAAAACGGGCCCAATCAAGCGTTAGGCAGCATAATGACTGCTGACACATGCAATATCTTGTGATATTTTGCACTCTTGGATTTTGCAGCCCGCGCAGAAAACCAACCAACCCTTCAAAGAAACATTTTTAAATAGACCTCTTACCGTTCTAATTGGTTATTATAGTTTCAGTGTGTTCACTTGTAATCATTTTGGAAACTGAATGGCTGGAGCGTCCATTAGCTGAACCTTGCTCCCGGGGAATAAAGTACTTTTCACCTTGTACACTTGCTGCTGAGTGGTAAGGACGCTTCCATTTCTAAAAGGTTGCCACGGCATGCTCTCTGAAGCGTCCTAAAAATAATTGAAAATATAATGTTGCTATGATGAACAGATACACCCTTAATATTGTTTTCCTCATCCTGCGTCATTGGTATGTCAGAGTCGCTTTACGAAAAATAGACGGTGCTGTCTGAATATTACCAGTACCACAGCGGCTTCTCTCTCGGTCATGGGCTCAAGCTGGCCCCCGCAGTCATTGCAGTGCAAGAGGCCCCAGCTCTCCACGGGGACTCTATTCAACCGAAGATCTATGTATTTCTGTGTCTCAAGGGCCCCTAACACATGCTGCACGAGGGCCCCGTCGTTTTACGTTAACGCCACCGGTCTCCGTGTACTTGCCACATTTGATTGGCCAGACGTTTGCATTGGGACAGTGTTGTTACCCCTTTCATGATGTTTGGGTTATTTTCAGGCTGCCACGAGTCGAATTTTCTACTGCACTTATGAAGAAACAATGGGGCATATTAGCAAGAACCTCGTTAAAATTAGCGACAGGAAACTGTCGTTAAAACGGCGATAATGGGCTTGCTAATATGCTTTATAGAATCCCAATAGAAGCCCAGGTTAGATGTCCTGCACATCTAACCTGGGCTTCTATTGGAATTCTATAACGCATATTAGCAAGCCCATTATCGCCGTTTTAGCAGCAGGTTCCTGGCGCTAAAACTGCGATAATTTTAACGAGGTTCTTGCTAATATGCCCCTATGTACTTAACTTGAAGCCTTTTTTAAGAGAAGGAGACAGTAGACAAGGGGTGCGAGAAACGTGTCTAGAGCGGTATCTTAAACCATGCCCTTGAGCGAGAAATGAAGAAATGAAGAAAAGCAGAGCATTTTTCAGAGTGTATAGTTGAAAGAGTTTGGGTCACAGCCCCATTGAATGCAGAGGGTTAGATTCAGAAACATTCTGCTTTGTGGAGGACTGATCAAGAGAGTAGCCAGAAATATAAAGTCACCCCCATTTTGAACAAAGTGCCTATGAATAAACGAGCAAAGTGGGCAATCAGGACCGGTTTAATGATGGCACATGGGGATTGTACCTCCCTAATCCATCGCCCCTTCTAATCGAGAGAAGTGATACATTTTGCACAACCTCTGTTAAAGACATTGGTAAATTGCTACATTAACTGCTATCTCTGTCTTTCATTTTTCCCTGCTTTTTCCTTTCTTCTTTCCTTTGTTTTTTGTAACTTCTTTCTATTATTTATTTCTTCATTCATCATTTCCCCCTTTCTTTCAGTCTCTCTGCCATTCATCCGTTTTCCTTTTTTTCATCATTCTTTTGTACTGTAAGAAATGGGAGTGTTGGTTGAGGGGGGTGAGCACCCACCTCAAATAATAATCAAACCTTTGTCAAGGTGAACCGTAAAAGTCAATAAAATAAGCTATGTGTATCCCTCTTGTAGCTTGGCATGCAGCAGTTAGGCTTAACGTAGAGGCAATGTGTAAAGTATTTGGATATTAATCCAATATTAAAAAAGTAAAAACGCAACATAAGAAAAATCCCAAACCAATTTAGAGAAACAGATATTTTAATAAATACAATGACACCTAACTGACCAAAATCCAATATGTAGAACAGGAGATATGAACTTTTAACATTTTAATTAAAAATAGCGCCAAAAACGCTCAACACACCAACTGCAGTTATCTGGTTGAACTAGACCAGGACAAATCCACAGTTAAGGGTGACCTTGATGAAGTGGAGGTCAGATACAAGGATCAAGTTCGTCCATGTGGAAGTTTACCTTCTACTTACAAATATTTCTGGAGAACAAGTGGTAGAGGACAAGTCATCAACAAGGAAAGCTGCAACCAGATCCAAGGCTGTGCTTGGTGACAGTCAATCAATACATTTTAAATGAAGCGTAACTAGTCACCAGTAAGGGTCTCAAGGCGCTGAGTGGGCGGGTGAGTGAATCTGAGTTTCAGTTGAAGAGAGAGTCTTGAGGTCTTTCCTGAATTGCAGCAGGGATGGTAATTGCCTGAGGCGCAGAGATAAGGAGGTCCTGGTTTTCGCAGTGAGGCAGGAGAGAGATCTCCCTTCAGCAGTAGTCTTGTGAATCTGTGGGATGGTGGCCAGGGCCAGTTGGGTGGAGCGGAGATGTCTGGTGGGAGTGTAGAAACAGAGGTGGTGGTTGAGGTATGCATGTCCGGTGTTGATGAGAGCTTTGTAGGCGTACGTGAGGAGCTTGAAGGTAATTCTTTTGCTGATAGGTAGAGAGTGAAGGTCCCTCAAGTGGCCAGTGATGTGGTTGCAGCGTGGTATGTTCAGGATGATTCTGGCAGATGCGTTCTGGATGTTCTACAGTTTCTTTAGCAGTCACTGGGTGGTGCCAGCATAGAGTACATTGCCGTAGTTGAGTCTGCTGCTGTTAAGCATATGTGTGACGGTTTTCTGGACTCTGTGGAGATCCGCTTGAAGATCTTACAAATTTGGCGGAGTATGTGAAAACGCGAGGAAGAAAAAGCATTGATTTGCTGGTTTATTAGAGCGAGGGGTCCAGAATGAAGCCAAGCTTTTGTGTGTGGTCTGTGGGTGAGGGGGGTTCAGAGCACTGCAGGTCATCATGAGTTGTCCCAGGCAGATGGGGTGGAGTCCAGGATGAGGACTTCGGTCTTGTCTGAGTAAAGCTTAAGGAAGCTGTCCTTCATCCAGGTGGTGACTGCCTTCATCTCATTCTGGAAGTTGTTCTTGGCGTCTGTGGGTACATCTGTGAGCGAGAGAATCAATTGGTGTCGTTGGCATAGGAGACGATGTTGAGTCCGTGGCTTCTAATGATGGCTGCAAGCGGGGCTATGTAGATGCTGAAGAGGGTAGGGCTCAGGCAGGAGTCCTGAGGCACTCCACAGCTGCTCTCTGTGGGTTCTGAGTTGTATGGTGGAAGTTTGACTCTGTGTTCAGACGGTGAGTAAGGAGCGGATCCATTCCATGGCTTTGTCGCTAATGCCGGCATTTTGGAGTCTTGCACAGAGGCTGCGGTGGGAGACTGTGCAGAAGCGGCTGAGAGATCCAGGAGGATGAGTGCCAGTTTTGCCTCAGTCGAGGAGGGTGCAGGTGTCGTCTGTATTGGCTAGGAGAGGGGTCTGGTGTTGTGGTTCCTTCTAAAGCCAGATTGGGAGAGGTCCAGTAAGTGGTTCATTTAGATGAACTTGAAGAGTTGGGCATTGATGGCATTCTTGATGACTTTGACTGAAAAGGGGAGCAGAGAGATGGATTGCTGAAGAGCTGGGTGCCGGTGTGGTCATCGACCAAGGCAGGAAACCTCTGGAACAGGCGAAGCCAGTGCCTGAGAAGAACTCGACATTGATTGGACGCCGCTTTGCACCGGCCTCGATAAAGTCTTCCAAAATCAGATTTTAAAAAAAATCTGGAAGTCAGAGACACTTTAGCAGGGCAAACCAGCAAACTAAGTACGTCCAGTGGCTCAACGTCGACAGGTGCAGCTTTGACAGTGATTCTTATCTTCAATGTTTCTCCAGGCAGAAACCGTCAAAAGTTTCTAAGTACCACTTTCTGCAGTTTGGGGACCGACGGAGCACACTCTAGCACCAGCCAATGGTCTGGGATATTAGTAAGTCAAAATAAATTAATTTATTTTAACATTATTTCCTATGGAATTTTATTTTAAATCCCTACTCCCCATTATTTATTTATAGGCGGCTACTGCAGTACCAGTGGTTGGCTATGTGTAGTGCTGAATCGACTCAAGGTCCTGTTTTATGTTATTTTTGGCGTACTGACTATAGAAGTGTAATTTGTGAATAGCAATGGGCTTACACTGCTCTTTAACCATTAATAAATGCTTTCTTTCTCTTCCCTTAAGCACTCCAAATTTTGCAGAAAATATTTCCCATATACCAGCCACTTCTCCCTGCCCGTCACACATTTATTACTAAAATGAATCCCTACGTTTGCCTAGAGCTCCATTCAGAAAAGATAGGAGAGGGGGAGCCCTCAGCACATGGATTGGTGATTCCCGGCCAAAGTCATCGAGAAAGCTGTCAACAACCAGCTCGCCACCTTCCTCGAAACCAAAAAATCCCTCGACTCCTCCGGCTTCCGAGCCAAACACAGCACTGAAACCGCCCTCATCGCAGCAACAGACGACATCAGAACTCTACTGGACAATGGAGACACAGTCGCCCTCATCCTCCTCGACCTCTCCGCTGCCTTCGACACAGTCTGTCATAGCACCCTCTTACAGCGCCTCAGAAACATCGGAATCCAAGGAAAAGCACTGGAATGGATCACCTCGTTCCTCACCGGAAGAACCCAGAAAGTCCGCCTCCCTCCATTCAAATCAGATGCCACTGAAGTCATCTGCGGCGTGCCACAAGGATCGTCACTCAGCCCCACCCTCTTCAACGTATACATGAGCCCCCTTGCGGCCATCGTTCGCCAACACAACCTAAACATCATCTCCTACGCTGACGACACTCAACTGATCCTCTCACTCACCAAAGACCCTAACACCGCCAAAACCAACTTACACGAAGGAATGAAAGAAGTAGCCGAGTGGATGAAGCACAGCCGTCTGAAACTGAACTCAGACAAAACAGAAGTCCTCATCTTAGGCTCCTCCCCCTCCGCCTGGAATGACTCCTGGTAGCCAGAGGCCCTTGGAAAAGCACCCGTCCCGACGGACCACGCACGGAACCTGGGCGTCATCCTGGACTCCTCACTCTCGATGACCGGACAAGTCAACGCCGTCTCATCATCATGCTTCAACATCCTACGCATGCTCAAAAAAATCTTCCGCTGGATCCCCACCGAAACTAGAAAAACGGTCACCCCCGCACTGGTCACGAGCCGCCTGGACTACGGAAACACCCTATATGCCGGTACCACCGCAAAACTCCAGAAAAAACTCCAACGCATCCAGAACGCTTCAGCCAGGCTCATATTAGACATCCCGCGTAAAGAACACATCTCTGGCCACCTGAAAAACCTCCACTGGCTCCCCGTAAATAAGAGGATTACTTTCTGCCTCCTAACCCACGCACACAAAGCACTTTACGAACTTGGACCCGAATGCCTCAACTCACGACTGTCCTTCTACACCCCCTCCCGCCAGCTACGATCCTCCAACCAAGCCCTTGCCACTGTACCTCGCATCAACAAAACCACCATGGGAGGTAGATCCTTCTCCTACCTGGCAGCTAAAACCTGGAACTCACTTCCCACTCACCTTCGCCTTACTCAGAACCATCTAGAATTCAGAAAGCAACTTAAAACTTGGATATTCGACTAGTAATTCCCCACCCTTCTCCAAGTGCCTTGAGACCCTATGGGTATGTAGCGCGCTATATAAATCTCTTGACTTGACTTGACTTGACAAAATGCAGTTTGTGAATAGGCCCTTGGGTGCTTTATTCATATGGAATAATCAAGTAAAAACATACGTATATTTGCATTGCATAAAAAAGTCCTGGTTTTATTATATGAAGCATATAATTCAGCAGATAACAAATGTTCTCTATTGGCCTGATTCACAAAGATGTTGCTATGAGTAGTCCTGACTTGATGTTGTACTATTCTTGGTTCACTGGTGGATTTCAGGAGCAAGTTAAGAATGCTGCTAAAGACAGCCATATCAAAATCTGTGTAAATCAGACCCTTTGAGTTTTTCCTGAAAAACGATCTGCTTCACGTAAAATTGTGTGAACAGACAAATTCAAATGGCAGTTTAGTAGCAGAGGTAAGACTTAGCAACAAACTATGGGGTTACCCTGTTTGCCTCGGAACCTGGGATTAACCCAGTACAACACTGTAAGAGGTTCTGTCAAATTCACTTCTGTACATATTATCGACCCTCTTACACGCAAAGATGATATCAAGAACACACAAGTTTGAGAAAATAAATTATTTTATATCACAAATATATATTGATATAAAATGTCATTCAACAATATAACTGAATAGAGTGTTCTATGCATAGTAAGTACAACACGTGCTTCCGCAGTGCATACAGATGCGAAAACAATAAAAAGAGATATTTGGCACCTTGAATGTTCTAGTGAGCCTGGTTACATAATCATTATAATGTCTTTTAGGTAGGCTGCTATAATAATCTGCAAACCTTTTTCTCCTAACTCAGTAATCAGATAAAAGGCAAAATAACATATTCTTTTGACCTTTCGACCCATCATACAAATGTGCTAGGTATGCATCAATTCAGGTCTTCATCAGGACAATTGTAGGGTGCACCCTAGTCTTCCAATTAAAAATAATGGGGCTTATTTACAAGCTGAGGTACTGATGGGCAATCTCCCAATGAGTATGCCGATATCACTGACGGTCACGTATATGCCTCTTTTTATCCCCAACAATGGATTATTCAGACTCCAGACATAGAGTTCTGAATATAAAACTCAAGCCAGTGGTAACGCGCTTCCGTATATAGTTTATTCCATACTTGCAGCAAATAGCGCATTATGTTGAAATATTCCCATGGCTACCTGCTCATAAAACTTGCCCAAGCATGCTGAATCACCTTTTTTTGCCAAGATTAGACTTCATGTATGGATAGCAAATAGCGCGCCAGGCTAAGACCCCACTTAACCAATTGTTTATCGCCGTAATCAACTTGCTCGAATATGCTTGAATTATGCATCCTCTTCCCTTTTCCCCACAGACGGAGTTCAAACGTTACGCTGTCTGTTTTACTTCAACTGTCTCCGATCAGGGAGACTTCCTCTGTCTCCGATCCCGGAGATTGTTGTTTTCGCCCATTCGCCATGGTAACAAGACGCGCGTATGACGATCACGCACGCACGTGACGTCATCGCGCGCTACCAGACCGGCCACGCCCTCTCCGCCCACAATGGCGGCTCCCTTTAACTACAGACGCCGATTCTTTCTCCAGTGCGGGTGCACGGAGGGAGAGAAGTAGGTTATCTGCCAATTTCCGACCAGAGGAACTGTAAGTAGAATCTGCCATAATAGGAATACCGCGAACCTCTGTTTAACTACCGAGGAGGGAAATAAAAGGTACTGGATACTCACCTTTAAAACCCCTCTCCATGTTCCCCTATCTTTCTCACGCAGAATACGTTTTTGAACTCTGTAACCTCCCCTCAAATCCCCGTGAGGCAAACCTTCCTCCATTGAGGAGTAAGTGTTGTTTTTTTCTAAACAATGTATGTGTTTTGTGGTGTTTTGTTATATGTTATTTGTGGTTATGGATCAAGTTGGCATTTTCACACGTCGGTAATTCCTGTCACAAAAGAGAGAGAATTATGACTGGGGCACGCACAATCAAGTTTGTGACAGAAGTGGTTTAAAATGTAGAACTACGCATGCATGCTCACTCACACCCATATTGATAGGTGTGCCTTACCAAGCAACACTTGGTTCTAAATATAGACAACTATGCTGACACACCGCTCCATGGTTTATTCGCATAACTGAGTGTGGATTGAGTCACAGACAGAACGGACTACGTCACTCCACTACGTTACAGGCACGTAAATTAACCTTTATAAGTGATAATTTTTTCTCTTTTACAGGTTTGTTCTTTTTCATGTAACCACTTCTGGGTTACCATTATTTTTACCCATTTAGCAAATCGCTATCTTTGGGTTTGAAAGGGTTGCAGGTATGGCAGGGTGTTAGTGTACCCTGACCACCCAACTCCTTTACATTTTTGGTCCTGATGAAAAACCGGTAAATCCCATATGGTTTGAAACATGTAGACCCAGCACATATCACAGATACACTAGGTCTCATTAAAGCCTTTATTGTATCATCACTGTTTTTAATATTGTCCAGTAGCTTTAGAATAAATTATATTTGGTGAAAGTTATACCAGGACAATTTTTAACTCACTGACTTTTTTTCACATTCATCATTCACATACCCGCTCCACTGTATTCAGGTGTTGTAGCACACCTTGGCGGCACTCGGCTGTCGAGGTGGCCCCGATGATGAAGCATGTCACCGACCAGGTCGGTGAGTGAGGGGTTCCTTAAAAACAAAGGAGGACTTCTTCTTTTACACTAGTGTCTCATCCCACCAATACTGGCTGTTTCAGCCTTATCTTTGGTGGTACTCCTTCGTATTGTTATATAGCTTATTTACAAGCCCCATCCGTCCCAGGTGCATCACTTTTAACATGGGAAAAACGGAAGCCCCAGCGGCGCAAGGGGCTTGTAAATAAGCCCCATTGTCTCTCAACCTTTATCAATATCTCTATGTGAGCATCAAAGAAACTGTCCCATTTTGATTTAGAAAAAGATACGCTTCAAAATGTTTTCCTTCTGTAGAAGTTGCATTTCATGAATATTACTGATGAATCATTCAGAGCTGTTTCATGGAGAATGCTGTAGTATCTCTGTGAACATGCAGCTTAGAAACACTTTTTGAGTTCAGTGCTGCAATTCACTGCTACGCCACTTGTGCACTCAATTGCACATAGGACATTGTAGAGGGAATCCCAGAGTTACTTTATATTCTAGGGACCCAAAAGAACATGATAAAGCTGGAGAGAGCACACACTCTATGACAATAGCGTAGTCCCATTGATTCACTAGCTGATCACATTTGCATGTAAACAATAAGGTAGGGATCCAGCAGATCGAAAATTATGGTTATTTACCATTAGCAAATTGTTGGTGGTAATTCCAAGGTGATAATGAAAAAGGTGGGTAGTAAAGGAGGAAGAGATTGAGGAATCAGAATCGAGGAGTGAGACTGGAGTACTCCAGCTGACTCCTGGAATTCAGAATTATGCAAGAGTTGCCTATGAGCAGATCCCACCTACTTACAGCTAATTCCTTGTGAACCAAGACTATTGCTGTGTCATAGTTATAGGTAAGTGTACACTTTGGGTCAATTTATGAGAAAACTAGTAAACCTGGACTCGTGTAAGTAGGCCTGCAAACAGGTGCGATCGATTTATTACTTCTTGGTAGTCATACCAATTCCCAGTAGTAGGCTTGAAAGGTACTCCAGGTGCAGGTTGTCTGGTGAACTATTGTGGTTGACATGTGATATACCCCAGGGCCCTTATTTATGAGGCCTTGCGTCAGTTTTGCGCCGCCGGTGCGTCACTTTTTGTGACGCACCAGCGGCGTAAAAATGCGCCTTATTGCGCCATATTTAAAAAGTGACGCATCTAGGTAGATGCGTCACTTTTTAAACCCCTGCGCCAAATTATACCTGCGTCAGGTATAATGTATGCAGAGGGGGCGTTCCCCCGTATAAAAGCCTCGTAATAGTGACGCAGTGAAATCTATGAGATTTCACTGCGTCACTTTTAGGAAGCTGTTGCGTCAAAATCTTGAGCCTGCCTCACAACAGGCGTAAGACTGACGCAAGTCCTTTTACATGGGGCTTTCTCCATGTGAAAGGACGCATTGCTGGAGTTGCGTCACTTTTGTGACACACTCCAGCAATGCGTCATTTTTGCGCTTACAGATACGTCAGAAATACTGACGTATCTGTAACTCCTTGCGACGTGATGCGTCATACATTAAATATGACGCATCAGAAATGTCGCAAGGAGTGCGCACTGAAAAGTGACGCATCGCTGCTTTCACGCAGCGATGCGTCATTTCTCATAAATGAGGCCCCAGACCTCTATCCCTACACTGCATAATTTTAATTAGCGTACAATTATGCTAGGGAAATTTAGCCTGCTGTGCATATGCACACATTTTCCTTTTTTCCTCCCAGGGAACTACATTTTTCCCCATGGACAAAGCCTTTCCCATCCACCCACAACGTATCTGAGTGTGACCCCAAGTCTTTACTGTCCTGAAAGGGGATTCACTCTTGGAGTAAATCTCCCACCTTTATCAGAGTAGGAAGGATTGAATTCCTGTTTGTAAATGCCCAAAACATACACATTTGTGGGTGTTCACAAACTTAAAAACTAGACTTGATTTGTTACACCACTCTTCACTCTTTTCACACTTGTTCTTGATTTACTCTTGTAGATTTCTCCCCTCTTGTGATAGAGAATATTAAAACCACTATTTCTTTTTAGGAATCTTTTTGTGAATTCCTGGCAGGCATGGCTCGAGGCATTTTGATTTGTAGTTGTAAATCTCTGTTTCTGGCTGAAAATACCTTTGCAAATTGACCCTTAAAAATCGATACAGGGTATGGGCCTGATTCACAAAGCTTTGTTCCTGTTAAAATGTAACTTAATCTGGGAACACTACCACTCATTGCATAATTCTGAATTTCAGAAGTAAGGAAAGCCTTAGCCAAGATTAAGTCACTATAAAGTAGTTATGAATCAGTTCTTACAATTCTTCAATGTGTGAGTTGCCTTATAAGAGGACACGCTGCTTACCATGTGCCAATTACACCTAATTGATTGCTTAATTTTATTGTGGGGTTGGCTACTCGTAGTGCTTTCTGTAATGGTTGAATGCTTTTGGCAGTTTCTTGTGGAAGAAAAGGAGGTTCTTTATTCTGGGAACATCCTCCCTTGCATTATCTGCTGATTATGGTCTTGAGATAGCCTCTTTCTCCGAGTTTGTTCTCCAAAAAGCTGCATGGATTTCTTTGACTTTATTCTTATCCAGAAAGACCTTCAAACCAGTGAAATCTTTCTAATTGGTTTCGGGTAGGCATATTGCATGTGCAACACAGTGGGCTCAATTCATAAATATTTTGCTTTCTCTTACTCTTGCAGTGCTCCTGGCTCTCTCCAGCAATTTAGGAATTAACCAAGAGGGAGCCAAGAGTACTACAAGAGTAAGTCACACCTACCATCTTAGAACCTTTGTGAATTGGGCCCAAGTTATCAGTGAATGTGTTATCAGGGTCTTCAGATTATACCCATTATCCAGCTTTCTCGAGTGAGTCACCATTATATCAGTATATACAATAGAACACGTCAAGGTGCTTTGTAATACTCATGTGTATAAATAGGTTTATGCTTAAAACTGGATATTTCAAGATTTCCAATACTGGAATAGTTGAACATCAAACAGTTTATGCACAAAATAAATACTGGTATTATTGAAACTGATTTGTTTTTCTAAATCTTGCAGGCTACAGCGTGCGCCCTAGTTGAACATCACCCATGGATTTCCACCTATATAGGAATATTTACTCATTATCACTCTGCAAACCCACTACAGCGTGAGTATATTATTGATATCTAGGAATGTTTTGGATCTAGGTGAACATTTACAATGAACACGTGAGAAAAGCATTCATGTTGAACAAATATATTTCAATTATTAAAAGCTAGTATTAGGCAACGTGACATACTATATGAGCTTGATTCGCAAAGCTTGTAGTATTCGTAGGTGAGACTTATTCTTACAGTGCTCGCGGCTTACTCCTGACTTACGGCTGGGACCTGAATAAGACCAATGGCATCAGGGGCGGCCTTAGGCATGTGCAAGATGTGCACCTGCACAGGGCCACCAAACCCCAGGGGTCACCACGCCAATATATATCCTTATCATAATAATCCTCTGCGGATTAATACATATTTGCGTGGTGGCACCTGGCAGGGATTTGACGGCCTCCGGCTCTGTTCCACTTCCAAACACCCTGAAACCCCCCCCCCCCCTCTTCACTGGCCTCCGTGCTACGCCCCGCCCGGACCCCCTCTTCTGAGGCCCCCTACCTACGCTCCCTGCCCAGGGCCGCCATGAGCCTAGAGCCGCCCCTGATGGCATGTTACTCCTCCATCAGGAAGCGAAGTGCCCATTTCTGTCCCACCACTCTTGACAGCTTGTGGGTTTGCATAGTTTGCAAAGTTTATACTAAATTTGCTTATTTGCAAGCTGTAGACCTTTGCAAATTTGCACACTGCTAAGAAAAGCATGTTTTCTATTGGGAAATGGGAGGGTTTGAATTAATACATTACAATTTTAAATATTAGATAAATATTTTTGCAGTAGTTTTGTAGTTAATTTTCTTCACTACTTTAATTTCCTGTGATTTTGTGTGTGTTCTGTTGATGCCAACATAGTGCTATACGTCTCACCCATGCTCCCGTCTCCTATGAGGCTAAGTTAACGTTTGGAGACCCTCTTTCTCCAAATCACCTCTTCCCTGCATACCATGTATGCTTTTCTTTTTATATTTGAATTTACTTTTTTTCATTTTTTAATTCCGCTTATTGCTTTCCTCACCTAGGAGCCTGCGGCCACATGCATCATCGGGACATTTTGCGATTCCTTATTTGCGAAAAATAGGGAATCGCAACTAAGGAATCGCAAAATGGGATGCATTAATTTATTCGCATAATTTTTGCGATTCGGTGAAAATCGCAATTTTTACCGAATCGCAAGGATTATGCGAATTCTAAATTGCGATTTCGCAATTCCCATTGAGTCCTATGGGCCAAAAGGCCCTTAGGAATCAATGGGAAGGCATTGACATTTTGCGAATTTCTATTTGCGATTCGCAAAATGTTAATGCATTACATGGGTGCAGGGGGGGTCCAAATGACCCCCCCTGCACCCCTGAAATGCATTTTAAAGTGCATGTTTCACACACACATGTCCTAAGGACTCTTAGCTTAACTCTTCCCTCTTCCCTGGCAGAACCACCATTACTATCTACAATAACGGGATTGTCCTAATTCAATCCACAGACAAGAACCTGGAAGTACTAGACAACCTGTTCCCCAAGTTCAAAGAGCACCTTTCCAAGCTGCGGACCTCCACCCATAACTCCTCCAGCACTATCACTCCTGACGTCACAGCCACCACCCACAACCCTTCTAACCTAGCTCAGCATCAGAACGACACGCACCTCATCTCTACCCTCAGCACCCTAGTCAATCACCCACCTGCTGTTATCACCCCACATTCCTCAATCACAGTCACAAATCGCTCCCCCTCATACACTAGCCGCCCCTCTAACACTAACCCTCGGACTCCCACACATACCACTCCCATTCCTCTCTCCCCTGACATAACAACTCCCACCCACAACTCCTCTAACCTAGATCAGCACCAGAACGACACGCATAATGACAAATCCCACCCTTTGTCCCCCCCACCCTCAGTCCCCACTATCACCCGCTAATCAACCACGCAGGGCACACCACACCTATTATCATATCTCCCCCTCCCCATGACAGGACCATCCCCAACCCCATTTCCCCCCCCACTCTCAGCCCTCACTACCCTTCAGGTTCCCCCATCACCACCAACATACACTCCACCTCCACCCCGCTCTCTCTGCCTCCTACCAATGCCCTCCTCTACGCCACCAGCACCCCCCCACCTCATCCACTCCCATCGCCCTCATACCCTCTCTCCTCCCTAACACCATCCCGTACGCCGACACCACGGAGCCCTGCGTGAACACCAAGCACGATAATCCCCAGGTAAGCCGCTCACCCATGAATTCCACCCCCAGCACTCACACATATCCCACGCTGGACAAGATTATGTCCTCCCTCCTTCAGCTCAAAGAAGACATCCACACCATAAAAGAAGACATTCACACCATCAAAGAGCTACTCATCACACCCCCCAGACACACCTCACCCACCACCACCACCCTCTCAACTTGCTCTCCACCCGTCCTGATGACGCTCCCAAGCTACATTCATCACACAGGACCGCGATCCACGCCCACAATCGCAACAACCGCACCCGTCGCCCACACTGGACAGTGATCCCTGCCCACAATCGCAACAACCGCCCCCGTCGCACATGCAACCCTCTTTCGGATCTCGACACTCTCACCCTCCTCCGCTCCTACGACCCAGCTGCCCTAAACCACCCAAGCGCCTCGCCCCTCCCCATTCCCACGATACACTCAAATCCCAGTAGACCCTCCACACTAAACAACAGGATCTCCGTCCCGAATAACCTTAGAAAAGTCCCCTTCTCTCTAGTACCCTCTACCTCCCCTGACACACCCCGTCTCAAATGCACTCTCCTAAACTGCAGATCGGCTTCGAGACACTCCTCCGCCATCGCTGATCTAATCCTAACATTGGACCTTGACCTAATCATGTTGACTGAAACCTGGCTAACCGAATCTTATACACCTATAATGGACATTCTGGTTACCCCCAACTACCACATCATTAGGCTTGACAGTTCTGGCAAGATAGGTGGTGGAATCGCATGCATATACAGGAACAACCTTTCTGTTCTGAAAGTCTCTGCATCGTCCCTACCCTACCCTCCCCAACTTCCTATGAATACATCTGCCTCGATATTATCAGTGAGGGCAAACCGATATGCTCTCTTCACAGCATTTACCACCCACCCAGAGACAACCTCTCCTTCGTCCAACAAATCATGGACATGATTTCAACCAACGCCGGACGACAGCTCACCCAAATATACCTTGGTGACTTCAACCTCCACTGGAACGATCACAATGATGCGGTGGTAAATAGTCTTAAAAACTTCCTCGACGCCCTGGACCTCACCCAAATATGCAACAGCCCGACCCACGAGAAAGGCTCTATCCTCGACCTGATTATCGCCAAAGAGGGCGCTATCCAACTTGAGTCTATCCAACCATGTGACTGGTCAGACTATCATATTGTCACATTCTTCATCAATGAAAAAGTCAAACTCAACACCGGTCAATCCTCCAGACCTAAAGTCTGGAAAAGAGACGTGAAAAAGCTCAACCCATACTCCCTACCCCCGAACAGCCGCGACCTCCTGCTCCCTCCTACGGGCGCTACAGATGTCCAATCTTTGACTGACCACTATCTCAACACCATGACCTCAATAATTAATGAGGCTGCTCCCTTGCAACTAAAAAGAGTCTCCGCTAAAATCTCCAATCCATGGTACGACGGGGGTCTCAATGAAGACAGATGAGCCATGCGAATGGCAGAGCGCACCTGGAGAACAGCTCCCTCTGCACTGCACCTGAAAACCCTGAAGAAAAAGAGAAACGCCTACTTCAGGAAAATAAAGCGCTCAAAAGCAAACTTCTTCAGCCTCCAGCTCGACCAAGCAAAAAACCGTCTAAGAAAACGGTTTGAGCTAATCAGAACACAAGCCAAGGAACAACCCCAACCTCTCAGTACTTTGTGCGAAGCACCCTCCTGTGAAGACTTCGCCTCTTTCTTTACCCAAAAAACTGACAACATAAAGAGTAATCTCCGCACTGACGCAAGCCTCTTCTCCACACCCAACTGCATAACACCCACCGAACCAAAAAACAATGCTACATGGTCTTCCTTTGACACCTACTCCGAAGAAGAAATAGGCAAACTGCTCAGCACCTTGAAACCCTCCAATCACCTCACGGATCCCCTCCCCGCTAACGCTGTCAAAGATTTCACCCCATTGCTCCTTCCACTCTGGACTAAAATTATCAACAGCTCGCTCCAACAAGGAACAATCCCAGACTCCCTCAAAGTTGGACAAGTCACACCTTTACTAAAGAAGCCTACGGTCGACCCATCCGACCTAAACAACTACCTTCCCATTACCAATATTCCCACTCTCGCCAAACTATTGGAAAAATGCGCGCAACTACAACTGACTAAACACATTGATCAGTTTGATATCCTCAACCCTCATCAATCAGGCTTCCGAGCAGGACACAGTACTGAAACTGCTATGACTCACATAATTGACGACGCCCTTCAAATCCTAGATCAAAATTATACCTGCCTCCTCATCCTTCTTGATCTCTCTTCAGCATTCGACACTGTTAAACATGAGAATTTACTCGAACTTTTGAACACAAGAATGGGTATATCTGGGACTGTTCTCAAGTTGTTCACCTCCTTTTTACACAACAGGTCGCAGAAATTCAAGAGTAACAACCTGATGTTCTCGCCAATACCTGTTTCGCTAGGCGTCCCCCAAGGATCCTCCCTATCACCAACTTTATTCAACCTAGTTATGGAACCTCTCACCACCTTGCTAAAAGCATCCAATGTACTTTTTCACATGTACGCAGATGACACCCAACTATTTCTCAAATTACAATCCCCCAATGACATTTTACTCCTGAACTCAACGATCAGAAGCACCCAATCCTGGCTTGCCGACAATCATCTCAAACTCAATGCTCTGAAAACAGAGTTCCTTCTGATCTCACCTCCCGAGAAGATCTCTACCACTCAATCCTGGCTTAAACAGCTAACTGCACTCAATGTCCAACCCACCATAGTAGATTCAGCAAAATCTCTAGGCATAACTCTCGACTCCAATCTCAACATGCAGCATCATATCAGCAAGGCTACTAAGGGAGCGAACTTCCAAATCAATACCCTGAGAAAACTTAAACCCTTCCTGCCAGCCAAAGACTTCCAAACTGCAGTACAAGCACTAGTAATCCCGCGAATTGAATACGGCAGCATCGCCCTCTGCGGTCTTCCGTTAACCACTACTGCACCGCTAAGAGCTTCTCTAAATGCTACAGCGAGACTCATCACTGGGTCAAAAAAACACTCGCATATCTCCCCTGACTTGAAATCCTTGAACTGGCTGCCTTTGGAAGCCAGAATACATCTGAAAATCGCCTGCATGACACACAAGGCTGTACACCTGAGCTCTCCCGGATACCTCACTCAGAAGCTGTCAATCTCTGGCGGCGCTAGAAACACTAGAGGCACAAACAATCTTTTGCTAAAACCTCGAAGATTCCGGAAGGAAAAAACTTATAAACGCTCTTTCTCAGGAATGGCACCTAGGATCTGGAACTCACTCCCTCCTGAAACCAGGCTCATCTCCTCCATCACACTTTTTAAGAAAGAAGTAAAAGCTATTCTCATGGCCAAATACACTTGACCTATTAACGTGATCCGTAAAGACTCTGCACCGATCTGTATTATTCTGCTTGATCCCTACAACTATGTGTTTTACCTGTACTATTGACTTACCTGACTATCTATGTACACATCTATCTGTAATACTTGCATTATTGATATACCTGTTTTACTTTACTCCCTAATGACCTGCGTTTCACTCTCCTGTTGGTATTCCCTGCTTTGTAAAGCGCTCTGATATCTGCAAAGATCTTGTTCGCGCTATATAAAACTTTCAAAATAAAAAATAAAATAATAAATGTGTGTCTGTATCATTACAGTGTTTAAAATGCAATTTTGAGCATTTTTAAACTTTTTCGCAAATTACCACGAGGTTCAACCTCGTGGTAATTTGCACCCCCTAATTGCGAATCCGCAATTTAAAATGCAATCATGCAATGCTTTTAAGGAATCGCAAATTTGCGATTCCTTAAAAGCAATCGCATTTTTGGAATTCGCTAAAAATAGCGATTTTCCAAAAAATGTTTGATGCATCCAAAAAAGATATTTAGGAATCGCAAACGACCGAATTTACCGATTCGCACCGTTTGCGACTCCAAAATACCTTGATGCATGTGGCGCTGATGTCCAACAGTTTGGCGAATCTCAACAATTCACAAAAGGATTTGCGACCATTTTACAGGCCTATATTTTGGGGTACGTAAAGTAGTATTTACGTACTACTTTTTACATTCTATTACATAACTTTGTAAATTGGCACCAAAACATCTTAAATAGGAATATTGAATGAATATGCATATAAAATCGGTTCAAATAGTAAGGACAGTGTATTTTTTGTACTTTAACTGTGATGGAAGCAAGAATCAGGGTATGAGATAGTACGTAATAGAGTGAAAAAAGTAGATAGTGCTTTTGTGGTACCCATGGACGCTTTTGTCAATTGACCACTATGTGTTTTAAAAAACCTGGGTTATTGCTATCATCCTGAAATCCAGGTGATCATGAATTGTCCTCATCTTTACCGCAGTATGTCCCTGTGCAAGGCTGTCTGCTCACAGAAGAATGTATGGCCAATGTATGTTTTCTTGAAGAAAGGAAGCTAAGCAGTGGGGCCAGTCTTGATCAAGAGTTCTCTTTTGAGTGTATCATACTGTGGTCTTCTTTACGATATCAGGTGGACTTAAGTCTGCCCAAAATCGTTTCGGTACTGGGACCGCCCAATGTTGGCGGTCCCGACTTACCAATTAGGATGCGACCGAAGAATGTTCGCCGAACTCCTATTCTTTACAATGAGAGCATGCTTTATTACCGGAATGCATGCTCTCATTGTAAAATGGTAAGGTGCAGTTCATCCTTGCACCCCTTTGTAGGCACCTTGAGGTGCCTGCCACGGGGTGCAGGGATCAACAGGGGGCACCATAGGTGCCCCCTTGGCCACCAAAAGGAGTCCATGCACCCATTGAGGCCCTCAAAGTCGACTTCCTACAGCCTTTCTCTGTCAGAAAGGCCGGCCCAGAAAGGTTGTAGGAATCCAACATTGCGATCCCTCTGGCAGAAAGAGCCACCGTTGGGATTAATGAAGTCATTCCGACTGGAGTACAGCTCTCTGAGTCTGTCGGAAGCCAGTCATAATGACCGATAGGATTCCTTTCCAACCAACACCATCCTAATGGGTTGGTCGTAAAGGAATCCGACCAGCTGAAGTGGTAGGAATGGCTTTGACCGACAGTCTGGGCCATATCCTACCGCATCAGAATCAGTCCTTGAGTGTACAATTCGATGTAGATTGGCTCTATACCCTTATAGCCATATGTGTGACTTAGAAAGCTTGGAATGAGAAGTTGCACATGTTCATGGACGTCCAATAAAGAGCTTGTTTTAAAGTGAGATTAATTATCTGATGCTCTTGCAATATTTCCTGTCAAATGTCAGTCTCACAGGAAATGTTGCAAAAAAGTTTCTAATCCTACAGCTAAACTCTATTCTTGAATTGTGTGACTAATAAGACATTAGGCAATGGTGAATTGGCATTTGTATTTCCATTGGGTTAAATTGCAAAGTCTTCAACATCTTTACATTTTCCCCTTTAAATATCCAGCCTGTTCACATGTTAAGGTCATTATATTTCTGCTAGCTCTTTGTAGCTTCAATGAAACTGATGTAGAGCTGCAGCTGCTTTAATGCATGAACAGTTTTAAATCTCAAGTTACAATAAACAGAATTGTTAATTGACTTTAAACTAGTGCAGCATTTAGAAAAATGTAGTCATCAAAACGTGGATCAACCACAGAAGCTAAAGTATATAACAATTTATAATTGTTAAAATTGGAGGAAATCAATTTTCCTTAATTGTTACTTTTACCATCATCAAATTTAGGTCAATTTCTCGTTGCCATTAGATTAGTTTCTCTCTAATTGTGTCAACTCTGGTCGACCTGTTTTGCAATTCAAGCAAATGACACGTTTAACCCAATCGAAACGGATGGCAAAAAGGTTTTCCTTACACACACACGAAAGATGTTTCCGTTTCTCTATTTTGCATCTATTTCACGCACGTATATGGTATAACATTTTTGTAAGTACATTTAAATGAATTGAATTGGGAGCATCCTGACGGAGCGAGAACCTTACATGGAAGAGTAGAAAATAGGGTCAAGCAGATTAATTTGCAAATAACTAGGCCTTAAAAGATTTTATAAGATGAGAGTTCATTCATTAGTCAGAGTGGCATGGGTAAATTATTCCAAAGCGAGGCTGCAGCAAAAGAAAAGTAAAAAGATCTTAGGTCTGGAAAAACTTTGTGAATCAGTTATGGTATGTGTAAGTATTCTGAGCTCAGATTTTCAAATATTGCTTCACTCCTTTCACAGTCTGAGCTACTTTAAATGTAATGATATTCCATGTAGCTTTTTTCCCTGATTCATCAGAACCAATGGCCTAGAAACTGTGGGTCCGATTCACAAACGGCATTTGTTAGCATGTTTAGTAGTACTACAAAAGCACAACAAAATGCTGGTCACGAGACCTCCCCCCTGACTGCGGAAATCTCAGCACACATATCCTATTTTTAGGTAGTACATGTGGGAGTAATGGGGGAATGGATGGAAAATAGGGACTACTAATGACTAAGTGGGAGGGGTTTTAGGAGGATTAACGGGAGGTTTAGGGATTAACAAAATCCCATTCACAATAGAATAAGACCATTACTGGAAACTGCACTTATAAAATGACTATACCCATAAAGCACCCAAAACAGTTGTAAATGTACTCTAGTACAGCCTTGGAGTAAGTCAAGCACCAGACATTAGCAACCACTGTTACTGGAACACATGTCCAAAGAAAATAATGGAGGCAGGTACTTAAAAAAAACGCACTAGAGGAAATAATGGAGAAAACTAATAAGTATAGAAATATTTTTGCACAAATATGTGAATGTGTTTGTTTGTCCAGAGGAAATGGGTTTTTTCTGTGTGTTAACAGTTTGGCACATGCTGCAAAGTCATTCTGTGCCCTGGGCACCTACATTTTGTGTTGGCTGGTATTGGTGGTACCTGACTCTGACTGTCCCTGGTCTCTGCCTAACCAGGCCCTGGGCCACTACTATGGTGTAAACACAGTGAAAACACATACACATATCAGGGTACACTATGTGTTATGGTACCCCTATAAATGGCATGACTTACCCTATATGTCCCTTGTAGGTAATAAGGCAGGGGGGATTCAAAGTACCTTTATGTCCCTAGTATATAAAAGGGCATGGCAGTTCCAAAGCCAGCAGCCCTGTCTGCACTTGCATGCATGCACTGCTGAGAACCTGAGGTCATTTTAAAAAGAGATCTGTGTTGCATCACTGCTTTAAGATGCAAATTATACCCAAACTTGACTTTGGTTGTAGGGGCACTTAAAAAGCAATAACATACAATAGTTTGGCAAATTAGGTACCCCAGGATTCTCTCCTACGTGTCCCATGAGTGGGGAGGCCAGGTAATTCTAAGGAGGACCCTTATAAAATAGATTTTATATGCCCTGAGGATAGAGAAATTGCTTATTTCACTTCCCTCATTGCAGTGAAGTGCTTCTCATAATCATTTTTTATGCTAGGAGCACTTTGGAGTGAGGATCTACATTATTTCTGTGTATTCAGGACCTCTAAAATATCTTCTAGGCATCACACGGGTGGGGTTCATGTAGCGATAAGCAAGGTCCTTATAAAAGATGTTTTATAGGCCCTGGTGTTGGAAGAATTGTACATTTCGTTTTCCCCAGTGTTTGTCCACAGCGCATAGGTTAATATAGCAATAGTTTATTAATGCATAGCTATCGGTAAGATTCAGAGAAAATATCATTCAAGGACTTAGGAGAAAGGTTTTGATAAATCCAACAATATGCTATTGTCAAATGTATCATACCGCATTCAGAAAAGAACTTCTAACTCTTTCTTGTCTGTAAGCCAACATTCAGCCTTCCTGTGGTCTACTCTGATTGGTCAGAGTTAAGAAGATTCGCCAGGCTGCTTTGATGAACTGATAAGTGGCTCACCCAGTGAGAGATATCTCTTGTAAGAGAGCTCTGCTGCACAGGAATGCTAAAGCAGGGGGGGGGGGGTTGTAAACCATGGAATTTCAAAGGGGGTAAGGACAGGCAGGGAATGCCAGCCCCATCTACCCACCAGCTCTCCTGACCCAGCTAGATGGCAGGCTTAATTAGTTATTTCTCCTGTGCTGCAAGTTCAGCCATATTGAATTTTGGAGAAATAGTGCTTTCTGGGAGAGGATTATGTCACCCCTTGGAGGAAGTGATCATGTTCCGGGATGTTGGCCTGCTCCTCATTGGACCTGCCTGACCCCAGAGACCACTGAGTTAATGTATGAGAGGTGCAGAGCATCTTAGATCTGCTGATTGAAACTAAGCGAAGAAGAATGCTTGACAAGTATGAAAATTGATTTGCACCTCCAGGTTCTGCAGTCTGACTGACTGAACCTACTGCATTACCTGGGACTACAGCCTTTCGGATGTACCTTGCTTCAAGACGAATAAAGAGTGGACTCCCTGCAAGCTACATGTTAACAGAGCTCACCAGGACATCATCACCAAGAATCCCCAGCCTGAGTGCCTTGAGTGGATTTGGAGATCCCACATCCTCTGGAATGTGGTTTGAACACTTCGCAACCCCAGAGGAACTTCAGAGAGAAGTTCCAAAAGTTTGGAGATATTTTGAGCAACTTTGGAAAAAAGCTCCAGATAGGGACTGACTCAACCATAAGAGCCAAGCTGGTGACCCTCAACAGTGAGCCGGCCTGCCCTGCTGGTTCGTCCTGCTGAAAATATCTGATGGTCTGACTTCCAGAGTTTGACCGGGAGCTCCCTGGAAAGCAAGCCAGCGAATCCTCATTGAACCTGGACTAGTGAAGAGCATCCTGGGACCCCAGCAAAAAAATCTCCAGAAATGTTTCAAAGTCTGAAGGTAAATTCTAGACTGAGGCCTACTGTGAGGGGTATCCAAGCAGGCCTTTATCGCGGCTAGCCTGAACCCTGACTTTGATTCGGTCAAGTGCGACCAGATGTCCCAATGTGTCTCTAAAGATTTACAAGTGCAATATAGTGCTAAATCTTTTAAAATTTCTATCTTCGTTTTCGTACATAGGATTTTTTTTGTGTCATTTTAACCTGTTTACCACGGCCATTATTTCGGCGCAGTGCGGGCGTTCTTAAGAGTGGGCAGGGCCGCGTCGGCCGTTGGCCGTTAGCAGCTCCAGTCAGGGAGTGCTTGCAACGGCTAATGGCCAACAGGAGCACGGAAGGGGTTAAGGAAAATATATGTCCTATTGTTATAAGTTGGTGTGGGATTTTTATTTTGAATTGGTGTTTTTAAATGCTTTACGTAACTGTCTTTTAAGCTATGCCTGACTGCTCACAGCCAAAGTACCAAGGATTGAGAATGGGAATAACTTATTAAGATCCATTCGGAGCCCTATACTGTGGTAGTGGCCCTATTGCCAGAGGTAAATTCATATACACCACTAAGGGCCTGATTCTAGGCTCCCATTGAAAAAAGGAGTGGCTGGGGAAAATCGAGCACCTTGTGGCGGGCACCCCTTGGTGCCTGTCACACTGTGCACAGCTGGTAAGAGGGGACCCCTGGTTTCCCCCACGGGCCCAATTGGGAAGGGTCCGGGTGCCGGGGGGCCTACTACAGCCCCCAAAGTCTAATTCCGACTGCTGATTCGAGTTGGACGGCACGATTCATTAAGGCTGCCTGAATCAAGCATTGTAATCGGTCTTTCGAAAACCAAATTTGGCAGGAAACTAGATTTTGGTCCAGAAAGTGTGCTTTTAAAAAAAATACTTTATTAAGTTTTTTCATGTAACTCAAACACAAGACTGTTTTTGTGACATTAATGTTAACAATCATACATATCCATTCTTAAGCATAGTGTACATCACCAGTAGCTATCTGACCAATATGAATACAAGGCTTTGCTAACAATATAACGTTTCCCATTCTCCCACCACAGACTATTCTTTACTGCACTCTTTTATCCAGGCCAACTATAGCAATTTTTATAATAGTTCCCCTAGACACTTGATTCAGACTCCAGCGGTTCCTGAGTTACCGCTTCCAATGATGCAGCTTCACTCCTCCTTGTTTCGGTATACATTTTATACAATGCTCTGAAGTTCTTAGGTCTACTGCGTGGAGGAATGCGCTGCAATACATCACATCGCTCGACCACTTTGTGATTGCGTTTATCGGGCCCCACAGCCAACACATCGCCACTCCGCTCTTAGCCAGCAGCAGCTCCATATCCACCGGTCTATGTACCCGTTTCAGTATAATTTTGGAGTAGCCCTGTAAGGCCAGTGCCGTCTCCGGAGAGAGTGGATGTTCCACTATTCTTCCTAATTCCTTGAAAATGAAGTCCCAAAACTTAGCTATTCCCGGACACAACCAAGCCAGGTGTAGAAAGTCAGCCCCCGGCTCGCCACATCTGTCACATTCGGCCCGTCCCTTAGTCCATATCTACAGAGTCTCTCCGGGATGTAGTATACCCTATTAAAGTATTTGAAGTGCACAAGTCTATGTCTGCCATTTAGTAATATGCGTTTCGTGCTAATCCAACAATAGGCCCGCATAGCATCATCTATTTCCGTGCCCAAGTCTCTTTGCCATGCTAAAAGGGCTTTCATATAATGGTTTTTCCTGTAACCAATGGACAGCCTATATATCTTTGAAACTATTCGCTGCGGAGTCTTAGCCTTGATGACATAGGATAAAGAGGCTACCTCTGGCGGCTCCGCTAGGTCCCCACCCAGGATGTGTACCAATGCTTGTCGTGTTCTGTGAAACTGAAACTCAGTGAAGTGAGTTACTACTACCTCTCCTGTTTCCATCTCAGTCCACCTATTTGCTGTGCCCTCTCCGAATAAATTCCCAAACGTCTGGACACCTATACCATTAATCGCCTGTATAACCCCTTTCTCTTTACAGGGGGGCAGCCAGTGACACCACTCCAACGGAGTGTGCAGGGAATACAGTATAGCCCCCACCTGCAATTTGAGGAGAGAATGCCACGCCTGAGTTGTGGCAGTAATCAAGTCCAGTATCCCAGTTCTGCGATCAGTGGGAATAAACATAGCAGCTGGCAAGGTCAATGGGTCTGTCGCGACTTTTTCAATGCACAAGTGAGGGATATTCAGTAGGCCGTGCATCCAGTGATAAGCGTGTATTCTTTGTGCCGACCCGTAGTTGAGTTCTAAATCCGGGGCACCCAACCCACCCATGTGATATGGTAACGTAAGAACCTCCCATCGGATTCGCACCTGTTTGCCGCCCAGGCCACTTTAATCATGAGAGACGTGAGTCGCCAAAAAAAAGAGACAGGTAAAACTAGAGGTATATTTTGGAAAATAAATTGGAATTGAGGGAGGACTACAATTTTCATAATGGAAATTCTGCCTAGCAGTGACAGTGGCAAACGAGTCCAACCCCCAACATCATCTTCTAGTCTATCTATAGCAGCCCCATAATTTTCTCTGATTACCACGTTCGAGTCCGTGTGACGGTATCGCACCGCCTCTATTGTCCATTGCAGTGGATAGTCAGGCACAAACTGAGTCATAGCAGGTGTAAGGGGAAATATCATGGATTTTGCCCAGTTAACTTTCAGACCAGACACACCCAAATCGTACCACCTCCCGCAGGACAAAGGAGAGATGTCACTCTGGATCACACACATAAAGCAGCGTATCATCCGCATAAGTGGAGACAATCAATTCATAGTTTGGGAACCTTATGCCCTAAAATCTGTGATATTTTCTAAGCGCATAGGCTAATGGTTCGGCTACTAAGGCGTATAGGATGGGAGACAACTGTCATTTGGACTTACAGTGTGTCCCATGCCTGTATTTCAAAGTGACGCGACCCATGCCCCTTTTTCCAGCTGTCTATGATACTTTGCTGAGGTGTGCTTGATGATTAGAAAATATGCAATAGTTTGGGAGTGCTAACGCTATCAAGGATGAGCACTATCAAACACCATTAGACACACCTTGTAGCTTTATATTCATTTATTAGCTTTATCGTGCAATTTTTGAGTTAGATAGCAGAGCCTTTCAGTTACATTGTTTATTCTGGAGGTTCTACACCGTCACTTCAAGGTCTCCATTCTAACGATGTGTTCACCCCACATGAGAGGAATGAGGGCCCTCTTGTCTGAGTAGTTGCCAGGTAGAGGTGGGCATAATTATCCATCAAACTGGATAAATTCCAGTAGTACCGAGTTTATCATTGGATTACTGGTTTGGTTTCTTTACTCTTCACACTTCTTCATAACTGTTAACGTTTTTTTTCCACATAGGCAGCAGCATTGTTTATTTTCTATGGTCCTGATGAAAGCCTGGACACTTGTAAAGACCAGATACGCTGAAACATGTCGACCTACCCTACCATCTTAGCAGTCCAATTTACACTGCTTTGCACTGCTTTTTAATCCTGCCCATTTGGACAAGTCAATAAATAGTTTTTTGTCCTCACTAGGTAGTTTTAAATCACGTTTATCTTTCCAACTACATCCAGCGCTGCACCCTCAACACATCTAACACTCACATATGGGATTTTAGCATCCTTACCTTCTCAAGTTACACTAAAAAACATACCAGATCTCCTACCTCACAGTGAGGGAGTTGTAGCCCTCAGTGGGACTAGGTTTTCCCACTGGGAGGCGAAGCCCATATGATGAAGCATGCCACCTATGGTGGGTGAGGGCATTCGTCCTGAAAGGGATTGCTCCCCAGAGGGGCATTATCGAGAGACACATTTCTTCACTTCTTTCTAGACCCGAGAAGTCCTGTGATTTGAGACGATGGGCAGCACTGCTGAGTCCTTCTAGTAATACATATGGAATCTGCCACTCAATTACCAATTTTTATTCTAGCAGTGGGTGCATTATATAAAATCCCTATTAGTTGTCAAAAGACTGTACCCACCCCCATCTTCAGTAGGACTTGCTGCATAAAAGGCCATTCCACAGAGTCAAAAGCCTTTTCCAAATGAAGAAAGAAAGTGACAGCCTGCAACTCTGGCTTGGTATGCTGTATCGCTCCGTACACAGTTCTGAAATTATATGTTAGGTTTCTGCTTGGGACAAAGCCTGCTGGCTCTAGAGCTACCAATATAGAGACTAATGGGACAAGTCTAGTGGCCAATATCTTCACAAAAATGTTAGTATCGACATTCAGCTAAGAAAGCGGGCGGTATGAGGAACACTCATCAGAGGGTTTGCCCGGTTTCAATATAGTTACAATAATTGCCTCATTAATCGATGGTGGCATAGTGCCTGTGACGCACATGCCGTTGAAAAATGTAGCTAAGTGTGGGATCAATAGGTCCATGTACGCCTTATTAAAAGATACAGTCAGACCATCCACCCCCGGTATGCTCCCCAATATCATACCCGACAGCGCAGCAACAATTTCGACTCTCTCCACGGACCCCATAAGGAATTCACGATATGTGTTTGTTAACCATGGGAGCTTGATGTATGTCAAATGATACAGTATCTCAGCTTCAGAGCCACTCCCTAAACCTCTTAGCAATATCAGCTCCCTCAGACAACAAGGCCCCCGCCGCAGATTTAATCACCTTCACTGTCGTTTTCTCACGCCTCCTTTTAAGAAGCTGTGCCAGTATTGAACCCGGCCGTTCACCTTCACAATACATGCGCGCTGCAGAATATTTACCCAAGTGTTTTATTTCCGCATCTCCTGCATCATGGAATTCATCCAATTGTGTTTTTAACTCAGTCATGAGTTTGTCGTCGGCTCCGGTTTGGAGGCAAATCTCTAGTGCCTTCAGTGAGGTTTCTAAGTCGACAGTTTTTTGCGGACCGCTTTTAGGACCCCCAAGTGTTTAGCCATTGCAATGCCACAGATATATACCGTAAACGTTTCCCAGACGGTCTGGAAGCTATCAACAGATCCTATGTTTGTAGTAAAAAATGGCTTGATTGCCTCCGCTAATTCCTCCTTACAAACCGCATCGAGTAGCGAATAAGGGGGTAACCCACACGTAAATGGGGGAATTATTTTCTGTGGGGTATCAAACACTAACAAAAACGAGGAGTGGTCTGAAAGCGTACGAGGAAGAACCACACATTGTCGGACCCGTTCCTGGATCCGCCTAGCAGCAAACCAATGATCTATGCGAGTGTGGAGGTCGTGGTACGCTGAGTAATGCTAAAATCCCCCCTTCTCCGGGTATCTTTGACGCCACACATAGCACAAATCAAATTGGACCAACATATATGTGGCTGTACGCTCAGACCGCTCAAGCTGCCTGTCCAGACCCCTGATCTATCTTTGCTAGGGTTCATACCATATTGAAATCGCCATTCCACAGT